>NC_091646.1:19597707-20206724 GCF_027580195.1 Bos mutus
GTGGGGACCATGGGTGTCATGATTACCCAGCACCAGAGCAGCAAAAGGCAGGTGCTGGGGCATTTTAGGAGGTGCAGATGCTGACTGCAATCTGCCTAAGCACAAAGTTAAGGGCTATGGAAAGATATAGAATTTAAAGGACACATGCAGGAAAGAAAAAAGGAAGTATTTCACAGGACACTTGACATCACCCACGTGAAATCATCAGTCCTTGGAAGCTTGTTAAGTGAAAGATAACAAGAAAAGAGCTGAGATATGAAAGGTGGCAAGATCAGTCAGAATGGCTGCAATCCAAAAGTCTACAAGCAATAAAGGCTGGAGAGGGTGTGGAGAAAAGGGAACCCTCTTACACTGTTGGTGGGAATGCAAACTAGTTCAGCCACTATGGAGAACAGTGTGGAGATTCCTTAAAAAACTGGAAATAGAACTGCCATACAACCCAGCAATCCCACTGCTGGACATACACACCGAGGAAACCAGAATTGAAAGAGACACGTGTACCCCAATGTTCATCGCAGCACTGTTTATAATAGCCAGGACATGGAAGCAACCTAGATGTCCATCAGCAGACGAATGGATAAGAAAGCAGTGGTACATATACACAATGGAGTATTACTCAGCCATTAAAAAGAATACATTTGAATCAGTTCTAATGAGGTGGATGAAACTGGAGCCTATTATACAGAGTAAAGTAAGTCAGAGGGAAAAACACCAATACAGTATAATAACACATATATATGGAATTTAGAAAGATGGTAATGACAACCCTATATGCAAGACAGCAAAAGAGACACAGATGTATAGAACAGTCTTTTGGACTCTGTGGGAGAAGGCAAGGGTGGGATGATCTGCGAGAATAGCATTGAAACATGTATATTATCATATATGAAACAGATCACCAGTCCAGGTTCGATGCATGAGACAGGGTGCTCAGGGCTGGTGCACTGGGATGACCCAGAGGGATGGGATGGGGAGGGAGGTGGGAGAGGGGTTCAGGATGGGAAACACATGTACACCCATGGCGGATTCATGTCAATGTATGGCAAAACCAATACAATATTGTAAAGTAAAAATAAATAAAACCGGGGAAAAAAAGAAAGGTGGCAAGATGAGGGTGCATTTAGGTTTAAACAGTTCCCTAGGAAATGTGTGTGTGTGCGGGGAAGGACATGGTTCAAACACTGTTCCAGTATAAGAGACTCTTCAAAATTTCTCTGATGGTGTTTTGTATTTGAGGTTAAGAGGATGCTATTCTAGAAAATACAGAGGACTTCCCTGGCAGTCCGGTGGTTAAGACTCCATGCTTCCACTGCAAGGAGCACAGGTTCGATCCCTGGTCAGGGAACTAAGATTCCACATGCCACTCGGTGTGGCCAAAAAAAAAAAAAACAAAGAAAGAAAATACAGAGGTGTGATGGGCAGAGAAAGAGATGGAAAAGAAGTCAGAAAAGCTATAGAAAAAGGAATTGGAACACACAGGAATCTAAATGGCTGGATACTATAAGTCAGTACAACTGGAAATGTAATGCTCATTTCCCCAACAATTGCCTTTAAGTAAAAAAGCTTCACACTATTAAAAAAAAAAAACCCAAACCAAAAAAAGAAGAAATAATTCAAATCCAGGAATATAACTATATGTTTTGCAGCCACTCACTCCCGCCTCCCACATGCTAACCTCATACTGGTTTAGTTTCCCCACATTATTTTTTTTCAGGTTCAAAAGCATTTTTAAATCTAAAGAGCAAAAAAAAAAAAAATAATGAAGATAGATAGCTAGAGATATTGAGCTGGATATGTATTATAGACTTAGAATCTATATCTGTAGCAGGAAGGGTGAAAAAAATAGACTCCAAGGATATTCTTAAACTTCTGCTTCAAATTAACAACTCCTCCAAAATCTAGTGGTTTTCCACTGAACTACCATGTCACACTGTTTCATATCACTCTAAAATGGAATAGTCAGATGACTGCAATGAGAGCAGATTCTAACATGGAACTTCGATCACCCCAGAGCCAAGATGCTCTTTCCTCTTCTAGCAACCCACTCGCTACTCTGTATTCAACCTCAACTACAAATTGTTCTGACTCCAATATCCTTAGTTCTCATTGGTCAAACTGTGTATAGAACTGTCAATTTTTCATCCACTAACTCAGCACACTTTGTGTGCTACTTCTGTAACAGGAGCCATGTCATGCCCTGGGAGTGCAGCAACAATGGGACCCAAGTTTCCACCCTGTGAGCAGCAGAGAGTCCACACTGGGAGACCTTTAAGTGGACAGGCAACTAAAACATGGAGCAACAAGGTCTGTGGCAAGGGACACACAAATTACAAGAGGGACAAGGGAAGAGGATAAGGAGCCATGGAGGCTTCCTCCAAGAAGTGATGTCTGGGTTCCACTAAAGCCCGGCCTTTGCTATTGTCAGTCATGAGCCCTGTGGGAACAAGGACTGTTTGTCACATCACCAGGGCATCCTTAGTACCAAGGAGAGTGGCTGGGACTCAGCAAATGATACTCAGGATATATGCCTTTCTTTATAAAGGTTACAAGGGAAAAGAATCTGCTTAAACAATTTTCTCCTTCCATTTTCATAGCAGAAAGCATATTCGTCATGGATGTGTGCTAAATAAATAAATGAATGGGGAAAACAAATATTTAGGGAATGAGACAGTTCAGTTCCATAACTGTCCAGAAGGACAGTTCCGTTCATTAAGCTTTGAGCACCGGACTTGGGTGCTGGGGCTATGGGATGGCTTAGACACAGGCCTTGTCTTCAGACTGCTTGTTGTCTGCTGGGGTGACAATGCAGGATGACAGAAGAGTGATGACTCTGTGTCTTGAGGTCATTTGGGTGTGAAGACATCTTATCCCTCAGCAGATAGAAAGATGCATGAGTGAGGCAGATGTGGCCTTGGCAAAATGTTCTTTGAGACACTTCCAACTCCATGACAGCCTGGACACTTTCAGAGTAACTCTTCTCATTAGAAGAAATGGCAAGTTATCAAGAACTTCAGCTTTTGTTCATATCAGTACTAGGACTTTAAGTTTTTGGAGAAATCTGCTGAACATGTATAATCATATTTCAAAGAATGCAAATCTTACACAGTCTGTTTGCTTCAGTTTAAATTTTAACATAACTAATGCTCAAGTGACCCTTGAAAGCAATGGAAGACTCCAGGGTGGAGATGAATGCATTTCTAGGACTAGAGGGAGAAGGCACTGGCACCCCACTCCAGTCCTCTTGCCTGGAAAATCCCATGGATGGAGGAGCCTGGTAGGCTGCAGTCCATGCGGTCGCTACAAGTCGGACACGATTGAGCAACTTCACTTTTCACTTTCATGCATTGGAGAAGGAAATGGCAACCCACTCCAGTATTCTTGCCTGGAGAATCCCAGGGACGGGGGAGCCTGGTGGGCTGCCGTCTATGGGGTCGCACAGAGTCGGACATGACTGAAGCGACTTAGCAGCAGCAGCGGCAGCAGGACTAGAGAGTAGTAGAGTTTAAATATAGACTATGAGTTCTAAAGTTATTTGTCTTGGTATGTCATCGACCATCTTAAGAAATCTAGACAGAATCTAGCCAAAATCTAGACGATAGATAAGCTAGGAAGGATGGCACACTTTGAAGTATTGGGTTGGCCAAAAAGTTCATTCAGGTTTTTCTGTACTATCTTACAGAAACATCCGAACGAATTTTTTGGCCAACCTAATATATTGGCTGGTTGGATCTCCTTGCTGTCCAAGCGACTCTCAAGAGTCTTCTCCAACACCACAGTTCAAAAGCATCAATTCTTCGGCGCTCAGCCTTCTTCACAGTCCAACTCTCACATCCATACATGACCACTGGAAAAACCATAGCCTTGACTAGACGGACCTGTGTTGGCAAAGTAATAGCTCTGCTTTTCAGTATGCTGTCTAGGTTGGTCATAACTTTCCTTCCAAGGAGTAAGCATCTTTTAATTTCATGGCTGCAGTCAGCATCTGCAATGATTTTGGAGCCCAAGAAAATAAAGTCTGCCACTGTTTCCACTGTTTCCCCATCTATTTCCCATGAGGTGATGGGACCAGATGCCATGATCTTTGTTTTCTGAATGTTGAGCTTTAAGCCAACTTTTTCACTCTCCTCTTTCACCTTCATCAAGAGGCTTTTGAGTTCCTCTTCACTTTCTGCCATAAGGGTGGTGTCATCTGCATATCTGAGGTGATTGATATTTCTCCCGGCAATCTTGATTCCAGCTTGTGCTTCTTCCAGCCCAGCGTTTCTCATGATGTACTCTGCATAGAAGTTAAATAAGCAGGGTGACAGTATACAGCTTTAATGTACTCCTTTTCCTATTTGGAACCAGTCTGTTGTTATGTCCAGTTCTAACTGTTGCTTCCTGACCTGCATACAGATTTATCAAGAGGCAGGTCAGGTGGTCTGGTATTCCCATCTCTTTCAGAATTTTCCACAGTTTATGGTGATCCACACAGTCAAAGGCTTTGGCATAGTCAATAAAGCAGAAATAGATGTTTTTCTGGAACTCTCTTGCTTTTTTGATGACCCATCGGATGTTGGCAATTTGATCTCTGGTTCCTCTGCCTTTTCTAAAACCAGCTTGAACATCTGGAAGTTCACGGTTCACATATTGCTGAAGCCTGGCTTGGAGAATTTTGAGCATTACTTTACTAGTGTGTGAGATGAGTGCCATTGTGCAGTAGTTTGAGCATTCTTTGGCATTGCCTTTCTTTGGGATTGGAATGAAAACTGACCTTTTCCAGTCCTGTGGCCACTGCTGAGTTTTCCAAATGTGCTGGCATATTGAGTGCAGCACTTTCACAGCATCATCTTTCAGGATTTGAAATAGCTCAACTGGTATTCCATCACCTCCACTAGCTTTGTTGGTAGTGATGCTTTCTAAAGCCCACTTGACTTCACATTCCAGGATGTCTGGCTCTAGGTCCATTCTAAAGGAGATCAGCTGTGGGTGTTCTTTGTTAGGAATGATGCTAAAGCTGAAACTCCAATACTTTGGCCATCTCATGTGAAGAGTTGACTCATTGGAAAAGACTCTGATTCTGGGAGGGATTGGGGGCAGGAGGAGAAGGGGACAACAGGGGATGAGATGGCTGGATGGCATCACTGACTTGATGGACATGAGTTTGAGTGAACTCCGGGAGTTGGTGATGGACAGGGAGGCCTGGCATGCTGCAATTCATGGGGTCCCAAAGAGTTGGACACAACTGAGCGACTGAACTGAACTGAACTGAATACATTGGCTATGACCCTGATTCAGGCTAGAGTTGTGTTTTGATTGGTCACCACAGCATTTAAAAAATCAAAAGGAAGAAGACTTTGAAAGCCTTTAGCTACAATCAGCTCACTCTGGTTTGCCACGACTCTCACCATTTCTTATTGTCTCACCCTCACCCACTCTGCCTGGCCCTTGAGAAAGCATTTGGCTCTTTGACATAGTGGCTTTTTGTTCCTGTTCAACAGCTAAATGAGCAAATGCTTCAAACTGGCACTATAGAACTCTTAACTTTAGGGAAAACTGTAAGAGTGCCAGCAGGTGAGCAAATGGCAGCCAGCGGAGCTGAGACTGTGACGATGCTCATGCTCAGTTGCTAAGTCGTGTCTGACTCTTTGTGACCCTATGGACTGTAGCCTGCCAGGCTCCTCTATCCATGGGATTTCCCAGGGAAGAACACTGGATGGCTGGACTCTTGCCCTAGTTCCTCATTGCTCTATACCTTGGACCCCTCATTTGCTAGCACTGTCCCTGTCTGCTGCCAGAGTCCTAGAAATCCAAGAGGACCACTCCCTCCAAAACCTGCTGTGTTTCCACTTCCGGGATGGGAAATCACTTCCGGGATGGGGCCTTCCTCATTTTCCATCCCCAGCAACTGGAGAAGTATAACAACACAAAAACAGGAGAAAGATAGTTCTGGCATTGCTTTGGGGGACAGAGGGTAGAGACAGACTCAAGAGCACAGAGTGTAATGGAAAAAGGTGAAGAGGAAACGAGGAAAAGTAAAGCAAGAAAGAGGAAGTGCAAAGAGAACTTGAGACAGGCCCGGTGATTATGAGTGGGCAAAGGCTTCTCTACCCCTCCCCGTTCAAAGAGTCCCAACACTGGAAGGTGCTGAGAGTAGCTACTTGGCACAACCTTCTTCCTACGCCGAGGAAGGAAAGGAGGTTAGGAGACCAGTGACTTGCTTGAGGTCACACAGTGAGTGAGCGACTTGCTGAGCTGCACCTTGAACTAAGGTGGCCTGTAATTTTCCAAGCTCTTTTCACTCACAGTCATGCAGTAGCAGGTGGAGTTGCTTGGGGGTAAGCATTTCCTCCTAGCTGTCTCTTCCAAAGTCAATGTTTCCTCACTTTGGAGTTTTGGAAGGCGCATTCATCCAAGTGTAAGCCCCTAGGATCTGTCAGGCACTGTACTTGACTCTGGAGATGCATCAGCAAGGAAACAGGGTCTATTCTACTGCTGGACACAGACTAGGTGTGTAGGAGCTCCTGGCCAACTGTCTAGGGAGTGCTACCCAACAGAGCTGGAATCTGAGGCACAATTGTGAACCATGTGTGTAATTTTTATTTTCTGGTAGCACTATTTAAAAAGTGAAAACAAAAAGCACAGCTGAAATTATTTTAGTAATGTATTTAACCCAGAATCATTTCCACATGTAAAATATGAAAATTATTACTGAGATATTTAGCATTCTTTTTTTTTTGGTAACCAAGTCTTAAAAATCTAGTGTGCGTTCCCTCCTTACAGCACACCTCAATTTGGGCAAGCCACGTTTCAAGTGCCCATGTGGCTAGTGACCACAGTGCTGGACTGGGCAGGCCTAGAGCGAGTGTCAGAACCTGCTCCCAAACACCTCACTCGGCTGAATGCCAGCTTAATCTGTCTGGGGCTTCAGAGTCTATGGAGCTTATGAGTCCACAGCTTGGCCACATAAAGCTGGGAAGTGAAGTGGAGGGGACAGAGGAAGGCAGGTTCCAGAACAGTGTCGACCTTAGACCTTTGAGTATGTCATGATTTTGCCTACTCACAACACATTCTAAGCTATTCAGCAAGTGAACAAGTGTACATCCACAGCTGCAATGACTTTGTCATCAGTTTTAGAAACTTCATGCCAGTTGAGTGGAATAACAAAATTAGTGGTGGCCCTGCTCTTTGTGTTAACCAATCTAGTATCTGCTCTAGACAGAAACAAGAAAATCCAATTCAAGCAACTGCTTCAGGTGTTCACACCAGTGTATAAATTACTCACTTGAGGAAAACCAAAATTTCACTATGGGTTGAAAAGGCCTGAGGAACACAAATCTGTCAACAGACATGACAGTGATCTTCTTGAATCTGAGGGTTCCCCAAGGTCACTAGACTGAGCACGGCAGAATGTTAAAGGTCCACTCAAACTTAAGCATTCTGGCCTGGCCCGGGGACCTCAGCCTTCCCATAGTGGACAGTGCCCTAGTCTCAAGGTTTTTTTTTAACAACTTCTACTTACAACTCAGTTGCTGGCTGGGTCTATCAGCCCAAGAACACTGTTTCCACCATGTAAGCTGCAGTTACATGGTGGAACAGCTCTCAAGCTGGATAAGGCAAAAAGTTAGCATCACAGAGTGGTCAGCATTGCTTGCTACCTTCATCCCTGCCTGCATATTACCATCTTTGTTAAACCAGGGTTTGAGTATCCTAGAATATGAAGATTAAATTCTAAGTGGGTTCAGATTTCATTTTGTTTCCAGGATCCTATCCTGTTAGAGCAAGAAGGGACTTTAGAGGTGATCTAGTTCCATTTCTACTTTGTATAACAGATGGAGAAACTGAAACGCAAAGACAGAAAGTGACTGGACTAAGAACTCACTGGAATGTACTAAGACCAAGGGCTTTCAGTGTCATATTCAGTGATCTTTACAGCATTTACAGCTGCCTCCTGATTTTGAGAAAGCAAAAGTGTTTCGGGGTATCATGGACATACAGCGAACGTCAGCTCTTTATTCAGTGGATACTCTGACCTCAACCTCATACCTGAGGAATCAAGATTTTCAAGGTCGTTTTTCCAGTCCTGAGATACTTTTACTTTTTGGACTACACATGGCTATAAAGTATACCAACATGTCCTCTCTTGCTCTCTTTGTTTTTACTTTCAAGAAATAGATACTTTTTTGCATTTTCTAGATCTCCACTGGAGCCCCATTCCAATGAGATTATATCCATCATTCTTGCCCTTACCTACCATTTGGTAAGTGTTAAGTTGCTTCAGTCCCGTCTGACTCTTTCCGACCCCTCAGACTGCAGGCCGCCAGGCTCCTCTGTCCATGGGATACTCCAGGCAAGAATACCGAGGTGGGTTGCCATTTCCTTCTCCAGGGATCGTCCCAGCCCAGGGATCGAACCCTCATCTCTTTTGTCTCCGGCATTGACAGGCGGGTTCTTTACCACTAGCGCCATCTGGGAAGCCCCTAGGTACCATTGTCACCTCCAAATCTGGCAATAGGGTTTCACAGTGACGAGTGCGCCCTCTGCTGACTGAATGTCTGTCCTGCACTCATGTCTGCATAATTCACACTTGCACATTTGGAGCATCAGCTACATGAGAGATACAGAAACACAAACAAGACATGAATGAGGGTTTCCTCATTTCTTATCAAGAATCCACACATATTTTTGGTCAAATCAATGTTTTGTTACTCCTAATCAGCTCTTATCATGAGAAAACTATTACTGAAGAGGCTGCCAAGTTTTGATTTTCTACAGATCCTGCCAGAAAAGTACATTTCTCCCATTTGCTGTCCTTCCACCCTATACAAAAAGTTCACATGTATAAACAGTGCTTTCAACATGTGGACTGTAACTCAGCACAATAACAAGCTTTTAAAATAGAACTTAAAAGGGGCCCCTTTCCTGGGAGCATGAAAAGTAATTAGAAATACATTTTGAGTCCTTCCTAGATCTCCAGCTCTCCTGGGGTGTGCTTTAGGACATGTCACTTTTCTCACACGCCTCCTCCTGCCCTCCCCCCACCAAAGCTGCCTTGGGAGCCTCTCATACTCAAGCCTTTTCAGCTGGAGGCCTCTCAGAACTCTCCCAGAGTTGTTTTCCATAGGGGCCTCTCCTTTCCCACTCTCCCTTCCTTCTTTCCTTTCTTCTTTCTTTTTTCCCCCTTTCCTTTCTTTCCCCCGCCCTTCCTTTCTTCCTCCCTTCCATCCTGCCTGAGAGTAAGAGAGGCACCTTCAAGGCAAGCGCAGGGTTGACACTGGAAGGCATTTGCTACCTGCATCGAAGTGTAGATACCACAGAGGAACAAACACCAACCCATATGGAAGTTGCTCAGACTTCATTGACGAAGCTTAGATCTAGTTGGAGGGTGAAGTGAAGTGAAGTGAAGTCGCTCAGTTGTGTCCGACTCTGCAACCCCATGGACTGTAGCCTACTACATTCCTCTGTCCATGGGATTTTCCAGGCAAGAGTACTGAGGTCTATATCTCTCGTTTGTCTGCACATTCTCTCAAACCACCTGGGGGATTGGCATATCCTGAGTTCTGCTTGGGATTCTGACTTCACTGTAGTTAGATTCTCCGTGAAGACTCAGGGATAAGAGGACAGGAAAGCTGTTTCAAAGAATTTTAGAAGGAGAGGGAGAGAGAGGTCAAGGGATGGTTCAGGATAAACCTCAGGTTGAGGCAGGAAAAGAAGCAAAACGAAACCACCAGTCCGAGAGGATGAAATAAATCCAAGAGAATCCAGGAGGAAGAATGCTGAACAAAACCCTACTTCCTATTCAACCCCCGGAAGGCCTTGTGCAGAGACAGAATAATTAGGGCCTTCCCCAGAGCCAACCCAGTTCACACCTTTGCTACAAGTGGCCAATGTCAGCCACCTTTAATTCCTAGCTAAGCAGCCCATGGCCACTGCTTCTGAATCTAAGTGAGGGAGACCCGGAAATCCAGTTAGAAAGGACAATTGCTAGAATTCAGTTCAGTTCAGTTCAGTCCCTCAGTCATGTCCGACTCTTTGAGACCCCATGGACTGCAGCACGCCAGGCTTCCCTGTCCATCACCAACTCCCCAAGCCTACTCAAACTCATGTCCATCACATCAGTGATGCCATCCAACCATCTCACCCTCTGTTGTCCCCTTCTCTTCCCATCTTCAATCTTTCCCAGCATCAGGGTCTTTTCCAGTGAGTCAGTTCTTCGCATCAGGTGGCCAAAATATTGGAGTTTCAGCTTCAGCATCAGCTAGAATTCATGTTGACGATAATTCAAGGTATGGCCTCAGTGTGTGTGGGTGTGTGGGTGTGTGTGTGTGTAGGGGTGATTCAAGATACCTTAGGAGATGATAGGCAAATTGTTGAATACAATGGCTAACACAAATTCTCTCTCCAATTTAATTAGAAGCTAGAAAAGATCATCAAGAAAAAGTTTAGCAACACCCATTACTGTTGAGAAAAACTTAGCCCTAGACTGAAGAAAAGAGCACGTTTGGAGTGGGATGGGGAGTGCTGGGTCCTGGGCTGGTGGTGAAGCTGAGAGTTGGTGGCGGCTGCCCCGTTTCCGGAGGCGGTGGAAGCTTATCCCAGCTGATCCGGGACAGTTAGAGAGGGGGTCAGCTCACCCCCACCCCCCAGGAGGCGGCCCGCCTAAACTTTCCACTTTTGTTTCTTTGATGAGAGGTTTCCTGGCTCTGGCGACCAGTGGCGAACTGGGGTGGGGCGTGAATTTGTGGGCCCTGGGAATATGTGTGAGAGCAAACATCCCAGGCTACTAAGAGATGAGAGTGTGTCTTCCCAATTTGTGGAGATCGGCTTGAATTGTGCCCGGCGAAGCTGGGCGAAGCCGATCAGTTTTTAACAGCTTTGTGGGGGTGTCACTGGGAACTTCAGGTCCAGTTTCTTCGCGACAAACCGTGAAGTGTGCCAGGTGCTGTACCAAGAGGTGGAGATCTCCCGTCACTGCGTTTGGCTGTGGGCTCGCGTCAGGGTTTTCGGTGCCACGCTCCCCACTCCACAGACCCGCTGCCCCTCACCGCATCCTCTGGGCCTGGAGGGCGCCAGCGTGGTCCTAGACCTCAACCCCGGCACCGTCTCCCCCGCCCGGTCTACCTGTAGCTCTGGGTCTCTGGAACCCCGGGCTGGGTCTCTGGAACCCCGGGCTGGGCCGCTTAATGAGCGGATTGTGCGGCTCTCTCTGTTGATCTAATACGAATGCACCGTGAATGCTGAAAAATAAATAGAAGGACCGAACATACGATTCTCCGGAGTGAAAAGTCTTTTAGAATAAATTTAAAAAGGCAGAGTTTTCACTGTTGAATGTAAATTCCTTTGCAGTGGAACGAATCATTTCAAGGATAGTTCACGTTGTCCTAACAACGCGGGTGAATGGCCAGGGTCTGTCTTTTTGTTAAAGATATGTTTTCTTTCTTTCAGTCAGAACTGATGATGATACCTCTTTCACGCTCTGTCCTCCGGGATCGTAAATCTCCACTCCCAGCTACCCAAATCGCACTTTCAGATGCCAAGCCCCCGCGGGTGACCGCTTCTCAGGCGGGACCCGCGAGCACCCGGCTTCCCGCCCCCCAACCGGACCCAGCCCCCGGCCCGGGGGCTCCCCAGGGCCTGCCGGCTCCCACCTCCGGGCCTTAGGGGGCGCTGCAGCCGGAGGGGGGGGAGGGGAGTGGGCCTCCTGGACTGGGGGTGCAGCCTTGTCCTGGGGCGCACAGGCTGCAACGTCCAACTAAGCGGGATGCCGCGACTCCCGTACCTTCAAGGCCCCTGTCAATCTTGTCCTGGCCCCAGGAATGTGAAAAATGTGCACAAAGACTGCACGCCCCTCGTGCGCGATTGTCAGCTGCTGGTGCCCACTTACTGGGGAGAAAAGGTCATTCCGAAACAATCCTGGCCAGCCAAACCTCTCAAATCTAACTTTTCTTCCCCCGCCCAACCGGCGCCTCCCTCCACAGTCCCGAAAACCCTTGCGGCCCAGGCCCCCCGACTTCCCAGCCCCATCCTCGACACCCCAGTCTCTGGGCCGGCGTTTGTACCGAAGCCGATGGGGGCAGAGGGGCAGGCAGGGGATTCGCGGCCCCAGAAAGTGTGCTTGTGACCTTGGGCTGAAGAAAGTTGCTCCCAGTTCACCCACTCATGGGAGAGGGGGCTTCAGACGTCCGGACAGACCCTCTAGGGTCCCAGAAATGATGAGCCTGCGGCAGGGGCGGCTAGCTGGGGCTCCCCGTACCGGGGCGAGGGCGCCCCCCCCCCAACCCCGGCCCCTTCCTTCTGCGTCCCGGAAAAAAAAAAAAAAAAATAACGAGGAAAGGGCTCCGCCGAGACAAAAGGAGAGGTACTTCGGTCGGGGCCGGCAGAGAGCCCCCGAAAGGGTGGGCCTGCGAGCGGCGGACCCGGACAAAAGCGTGGGGAGCGAGCTTCCCCAGAAGGAGCAGGCTGGGCACTTGGGGCCCAGTTCCACCCGGGGACAAGGTGGCGCTTCTGGCGGCCCGGCCCAAGGCGGGTCCCGCTTGCTGCTCGGGCGCTCGGGGCCGGGCGTTGGGACGCTAACCCAGTTGGAAATGTCCAAGGGGAAAGCAAGGGACGGGTTCCTCCGCGGGGTTTCGCGCCAGGTCTGGCCCCTCGGGAAGAGAACGTAGCAGCGATCGGACCCCAGCGGTGACCATTTGCGTTCGCCCGGGTTTTCAACTCGCCGCCACCTCCGAGGAGAACCGGCCTGTACCCCGCGGGCGGTCCAGTCCTTGCGCAGCTGCCCCAACGTGGGTGGAGGGGCTGGGAGGGCCACTCCTCGTCCCTACAGCCGGGCTCGCGGGTCCGGGCAGCTAACGCCCGCGGGGCAGAGCCGGCACCCCGCCCCCCACGCCCAGCTTCACCCAGGCCTCCGAGCGCCGGGGGATCCGGATGAGCGGCTCCCGGACTCGGGAGGAAGCAACTCGCGGAAAGTTCATCAGTCGGGCTACTCCGAGGAACTTGGAGCCAGCCGCTAGCTCAGCTCAGGCCTTGATTATTCAGACGAGTTCCTCTTTCTCGAAAACAAAACGAAACAAAAATTGCAAACTCCAGCCGCCGAATGTGTGCAGCCAACTCGGAGGCATGCGCCGGGCACGGCGGCCGGTTCTGCCCTGGCCCCCATGCCCTCCAGCCTGAGTTACCGAGCAGAACGTTTTTGGAGGACTCTGAGGGCAAACTGGGCAAGGTTTTTCTCGAACTTGCCTTCTTCCCGAAGAGCCGGGCTGGGCAAGGAGTAGCCAGGACAAGTATTGGCAAGTCGCTGCCAAGGGTCCTTCTGGCCTCAGTGTCTGCATCTGTTAAGGGGGAGCAATGATACCCTCTGCTGGGATAGAAGGAACTAACTGTGGCTCAGCAGGTGCTCAGAAAATTCTGATTCCCTTTCCGCACCCCGCCAGCCTCAGCTCCTTAACTTGCCAATTTGGTTAGAAAGGCTTGAAAAGGAAAGCCGGCATGAGCGCCGAAAGAGCCTTCGTTGTCCAGATTCTCGGCTGCGGGATGGGCCCGGGCCCCGCCCCTACTCCGGAACCCCCACCCCCACCCCACGGGCCGCAGGAGGTGGCATGTACTCGCCACCGCAGCTCTCTCCCAGGCTGCGGCCTGGGGGCCAGGGCCGAGCGGGGAGCCTCTGCCCCCGCCCCTCTTCTCGCTCAGCCTCCTGGCCTCTGGCCTTTGGGCCGGGAAAATGGCTTAGAGGCCGGCGTCGAGACTTCGGGAAGAGGGGGAACAGAATCGAGCCGCAATAGCCTGTGCGATCTCGGCAACTCCGAGGACGCTGGCGGCCGTGCCTGACACTGAACGGCGCGTCCCGGGCTCCCGGGGCCGGTCAGGGCGCGGCCGCCTGCGCTTCGTTTGGCCGGACTCGGGGCTCGGCGGGCGGGCGGGCGGGCGGGAGGCGTGATCCCGGAGGCTCCTTCCCGCCACAGCGTCGACTGCGGAGGTAACATCTGTGCCCACCCCCTCCTCACCACCCCCTCCACCCGCCACGCCACTTACATATATATGTGTGTTTTTTTTTTTTTTTTAAGAAAGAAAGAAAACGAAAAAGCAACCTTCCTTTTCCTACACAATAGACGCACCAGGGGGCCTTTCACTTGGCCAATCTCAGGAGTTTCATATGAACTTCATTAAATCAATTACTCGGTGAACACATCACAATTTATTTGCAATTAGTATCAAAATGTCTTACTTTTCTTAATAGGTCGGAGCAGATGTAGCTACAGAAGGGACAACGCGTTTTCGTGAAATCTATCTCTTGCAACACATTAAATCTTCTGGTCAGAAGAGAAGGAGAAATTCAAAGGCAGTTTAGAGGAGGAGAGAGAAATCAAGCTGGAGACAAATGCGATCCGTGCAGGTGTTGGAGCAGCTTGCGTTATAATTGTATCTAGCGAAAAGGTTGCCTTTATTATCCGTAATGATCGAACAAAAGTCACCATAATTAAACGTCTGGTTTTCTCCGATGACTGAGAGGTGCATGTCTGAAAGGCGCCGGGTACAGCGAGGGACTTCAGAAATGGTTAACAAGACGCCCCGTTCTTTGAATAGTGGCTTTGTCTTATGGGGATGGGGGGAAGAGAAGAGACGGAGGGAGAGAGAGAACAGTTATCTAATTTTCATTGCCCCAAACCAGAGATTTATTGATTGCGACAACAGTTTTATTGTACTCGGGGAGGGGGTTGCTGTAGGTTTATAGAAACTGATTTACTTTCGTTTGGAAGTAAAATCATATGCAACAGTCTCCCCGTTGGAAGGTTGGACCTCAGCTCCTGTTAATACCATTAGTGACACAGGATCGAATTTCAAATGAAGCCTGGTGACAATTACAGACGGAAACAGATGCCCTTGGAAATTTAGGTCAAGTGTTCAAGATTCTGGTTTCATGGTCAAGGTTGTCTTGGGGGTAACCTTGAGGAGATGCTCATAAATCTATCCTCCTCTCCGAATTGGGGATGCGCCTTCCAGCGGGAGTGATATGGAGAAGGGGAGGGGGCAGAAAATTTATTTAGAGGGTCCTCAGGTCACCGAAAACAGAAGAGAGGCTGAAGTATGGTAAAACCGGGCAAGTGTGCTGGGCGGGTAGCCTGAGTGTGTGTGGTGGTGCGGGGGGTACCAGCCTGGGGGTACCGCGGGGAAGAACAACTGCTCCAGGGACTCCCGCGTCCACTTATTAGTCCCCAGCAGGCAGACCTGGAGGCCGGCCCTTAGCCTCCGAGCCTTTTTTTTTTTTTTTAACCCATCCGCAAAATGGGAATCAGGGTCCCGCCTGGTCTTTCTGGAAGGGTAGTGGCGAGGATTGAGGGTGATAACGAATTTGAAAGCGACCAGGCTTTCAAATGGAAGTTATTATTCTGAAAGTGCAGCCTCCTTCCTTTGCATTTTAATCATTTGCCTCTTAGCTCAGTGAAAAAGGCGTCGTGTCTCTTCCCTCCTGCCCGCGGGAACCTTCCCCCAGAGCCGCCAGCTCCGGCTCCCGTGGCACCAACGCCTTCGTTCAGGGTCGAAAATCATGTTGTCTTTTCCCCGGTTCCCCATCCCAACCGGCGTCTTTAAGCGTGGCAATCTTCGGGGTTTACATCCCTCTGGTGGGTGTTTTCCACTTGACAACTCTTTTAAAGACATAGAACCATATTTTATTTACTGCCTACTATAAATTATTTACTAGCAGGCTGAGGTAATTCCATTAAAGCCTCACGGTTTGTTTATACTAAATAGTTATCTGGGGACTCCTGGCTCGCCTTCGAGGTGGAGACGGTCCGCTCGGGCAAGAGAGGCCCCCGGAAAGGAGAGGGTCCAGGGGAAACGAAAAGGGTCTTCTGCCTCTTGAGGATTCATTAAAAATTAAACACAATCTGATAATCGTCGGTTTTGCTCGGTGCGAGGTGTCATTACTGCCCCCGCTACCCTTCCAGTGCCCCCGCGTGCACGGGCTCACCCTTGAGAGCAAGATGACTTCGTCCTAGGAACTAACTCGACGGTGGCATCAATCCGATTTGGGGGAGGGTGGAGGATACAGTTGTGGGGGGTGGGGGGAGATGCAGGGGGCCGTTCCAGGGATGAAGGGAGGAGAAGGGGAGGGGAAGGCCGGCCCTCTTCGCCGGGGTTGCTGCGGAAAGCATGCAAACCCTGCGAACTTTGCCTCTGGTCCCCTCCCCCAACGCGTGTACCCCGGGCAGAAAAGAGGGAATAGAAAAAAACCAGCCTGAGGGAAGGCACTGTGCCTTAGACGCTGTCTGCGCGCGCACATCTGTGTCTTCCCTTGCCAAGGTCTTAGCACTGGCCTGCTGAGTTGCTTCTTTCTACTTTTCTGACTCCGAGTCTTACGCGTATATAAAACAATTTACTTCTGTCTCTCAACTTAGGGACCTCTCTGGAAATACCAAACACCCCAGGAAATATATTGGCCTTTAGGGGAGGGACGGGGGATTCAGCCAAACAACTGTAAATGAATTTTTGTCTGATCTGTCTGCCATAAGTTATGTTGGCCTTGGAAGAAAAGGTAGGGGGGCGGGGGCGGAATTTATCTGTTTCTGTTGAAGGCTTTTTCAGAAGGGGCTCTGGAGGCATGTAGTAATGGTGTGTAAGTTTCCCACCTGGTTTTGCAGACGAGGACTTCAGAATAGTCAGGTTATTGCCTGTAACACAGGAAGAGATAAACAAGACACCTGGACACAAAGCCAGTTGTCTAAAGCGACTGTCTAAAGTGATCTGCAATAAATAGAAAGGTCACCATATTTCATAATTTTTCTCTTTTTCTTTCAGCTGAAATAGAGATGCAAGGTAGTGGGAAAAAATCATCTTGGTCTCAGTGAGTGACAGGCCTACTGCTGTTCATTACAGAGCTGAAGAACTGGAACTGACAAACATTCAGGATACAGCTTTCATTCTCAGTAGGTAGGTTCACCAATAATTTAAAATTCAATGACATATTTTTAATATTCTCGGTTTATATTTTCTGGTAATTTGGTTACCTTTATTAACTTAAATCCTGTTTTATCAAAAATGAGGAGAAAATTGTAATATGTATAAATACTTAAGTATGCAAACACGAAGGAGGCATTTTATGGTGATGGAGATGCAGGTTAACCCTGTGAACGCCAAGTTGAATGTGTTATGTAACCACTATATTTCAAAATATTTCAATACCCACATGTATACATTGTAAAAAGTAGAGGTGCAATTTACATAACAAAATTAACCATTTACACTTGAACAATTCAGTGATATTTAGTACATTCGCAATGCTGTACAGCTACCACGGCTACCAAGTTATAAAACAGGTTCATTGAAGACCGTGATGATGGTCACACAATGACGTAAATGTACTTACTACACCTGAACTGTACACTTTAAAATGGTTAAGATGCTAAGTCTTTTTTAATTAACTTATTTTCACTATGAAATTCAATCCTAATCCAATCATACAAAAATACCTACTTAAAAAAAAAAAAAAAAAAACAGAAAATGCTACCCAAACCAAACCAACCAACAAAAAAAATGTTCATCAACCCCAAATAAAACCTTGTACCCAGTAAATCATGACTCCCCATTCTGCCCCACTCCAAGCCCCTGGCAGATCTTTTTATTGGTGCTGGTATTTCTTAAAAACAAGTATTTTCCTCAGCAGCAAAATTTCTGTCTGCTACTATTTCCTTAAAATCTATGTCATCACATTCTATTCCATACATCTAACTACAGATACAAAGAGGGGATAAACGACATAATCTGCTTATTTGTATTTGTTCTAGAAGCCAATAGAAGGTTTCCAGATTGGTATTTGCAACATGGGTCTTTTTAATGAGCGGGTGGATCCCTGGGCAACACATACAAATACTTTGTTAGTCATTGTGGGAGGGACATGAGTTTGAGGCAACAGTTAATCTTGCTCTCATCAATAGAAAGTGGATTAGCATGGTATTTTCTCTTTTGAAATGTAATTCATAAAGTTTAACAAAGCAATAGTTATCATCAACCTTTTGGGAAAAAGAGTGCTAAGATGAGTTTTTTTGCAAACCATTTGTTTCTGGGCATCAAAACTGTGCCCTGAATTCACAATTATGGAAAAACTTTGTGAATAGCTCACAATGTCAGAGTCCCATCTCCTTGGTCTTGTGTGTGCTGACGCATTCATTTATTCACAGGGTTCACCACAAAGACGAAAGGAAATATGACTGTGGCTAAAGAATTTTAATCAAAATGGAAGCTACCATTCATGTAACTAGGACCACAGGGTTCGAGGCCATTGGAGAAGCTATTTCTGTAAGATGGCAGCAAGAGGTCAGGACTGGCCCAGAGTTGTGAGCTCAGACAGATTTTTGAACCCTATCCACCACCGTGGATTAATGGGAATGAAAGGAGCAAAGAATATGTTGGTGAACAAAAACATGGGTGGTCAGTTCTGTAGTTCAACTTTGTGCTTTATTCTATTTGAAGAATGATAACTGTCAAAAGAGTTAGCTGATTTTGACCTGTGTTGTTAGCAAAAGTGAGTTAGCAAAAGGCATGTTTTACATTTAATGTTCAGATTAGTTTGTCATGAGGGGAAAACAAAAAGTGGCACTTAGAGAAATTCCATTCCTCCTGATACATTCCTCCAATGAAACCTATTTCCTTCCCCCCCCCCACTATCGACATTTTGGGCTGCTTAGTGAGTTAGTATCTATGACAGCATGAAAGTGTTAGTCACTCAGTCATGTCTCTTTGTGACCCCATGGACTGTAGCCCACCAGGCTCCTCTGTCCATGGAATTCTCCAGGCAAGAATACTGGAATGGGTTGCCATTTCCTTCTCCAAGTATCTATGAGCTAGGTACTATTATTATTTTCATTTTATGGAGGGGAGAAATTGAGGTATGGAAACCTTATATAAATTGCCCAAAGTCACAGAGCTACTAAGTACAAGCCAGAATTCAAGTTGAGGCAGACTGACTCCAGAGCCCAGACTCTTAACCACTCCACTACCTTGCCTCAGTTCAGTTCAGTTCAGTTCAGTCGACTCTTTGAGACCCCATGGACTGCAGCACACCAGGCTTCCCTGTCCATCACCAACTCCCAGAGTTTACTCAAACTCATGTGCATCACCTTGGTGATGCCGTCTAACCATCTCATCCTCTGTTGTCCCCTTCTCCTCCTGCCTTCAATCCTTCCCAGCATCAGTGTCTTTTCCAATAAGTCAGTTCTTCGTGTCAGGTGGCCAAAGTATTGTAGGGCATGGAGAAAGCAAGGGTGAGTGTGGGGTGTGAGGAGGCTGGTCGGGGGGACAAATTGGGGCCAATCCCTGTGAGGATTGTGTAGGTCTCAGGAAGGAATTTATCTTTATCCTTGACAGGAGGGGAACCCCTGAACTGTTTTGAGCAGAGGAGTGACATGATCTGGTTTACATTTTCACAAGATCACTCTGGCTTCTTGTTGAGGACAGACTGTAGGAATAAAAGTCGAAGTCAGCCAGATCAGCTAGAGGCTACTACAGTTATTCAGGTGGGAGATGAGGGAGATTGCAACTAGGATGGTGGTGATGGAGAGGAATGGAAGGATTTAGTAAATATGTTGGAGATAGCACTTATGCGACATACTGGTGGTGCCAGACTTGGGAAGGTTAGGTGGAAAAGAGAGGAATAAATCAGACATGATTGATAGGTTTCTATTGAGCAACTAGATGGATGTGGTACTTAGCTTCTTCCCATGGAGAGGGATGGAGGGATTTAGTAAATATGTTGGAGATAGCACTTATGTGACATATTGATGGTGCCAGACTTGGGCAGGTTAGATGGAAAAGAGAGGAATAAATCAGACATGATTGATAGGTTTCTATTGAGCAACTAGATGGATGGTGGTACTTAGCTTCTTCCCTGCTCTTTACCCATGTGGATTCTGGGTGCCATCTTGCCTTCCTGACCTCTAGGAACTATTCAGCCATTACCTCTTATTCTTTTCTGGAACAAATGTCAATGCTTTATGTCCAGAATGCTCAGAATGCCCCAGGTTCTCCCCACTCAGTCCTAGTGTTCAATATGAACCAATACCTAACTCAGAGCCAGTTTGCAAGACAAGTATCAGTGGTTAACACCATTGAGAGTTCTCAGGTCACCCCTAAGACATTCTAGAATGGGTCCCCCAGGTAACTCCATTTCTGATGTATAGGCAGTATGGAATAAAGAGAAGATAGTATAGCATGGAAGATGAGATCACTGGCTCTGGAGTCAGATACATATTCAGAGTCCTACCCCACCATTGATTATCTGTATGATCTTAGGCAAGTTACCTAACCTTTCAAAGCTCCAGTGTCCTCATCTGTAAAATGGGTATAATATTATATTTTTCATTATTAAATGAAAGAATGTATGTAAAGTGCTAATTATAAGTATCTGCTACATCAGTATGTTAAAATTGATCTTTATTATTGTTTTATTTGTATTTCTTATTTTTATATTCAGTTCAGTTCAGTTGCTCAGTCATGTCTGATTCTTTGCGACCCCATGGACTGCTGCACGCCAGGCCTCCCTGTCCTTCACCAACTCCAGGAGCTTACTTAAACTCATGGCCATTGAGTTGGTGCTGCCATCTAATCATCTCATCCTCTGTCGTCCCCTTCTTCTCCTACCTTCAATCTTTCCCAGCATCAGGGTCTTTTCCAGTGAGTCAGTTCTTCGCATCAGGTGGCCAAAGTATTGGAGTTTGAGCTTCAGCATCAGTTCTTCCAAGGAATATTCAGGACTGATTTCCTTTAGGATGGACTGATTGGATCTCCTTGCAGTCCAAGGGACTCTAAAGAGTCTTCTCCAACTCCACAGTTCAAAAGCATCAATTCTTTGGTGCTCAGCTTTCTTTATAGTTCAACTCTCACATCCATACATGACTACTGGAAAAACCATAGGTTTGACTAGACAGACCTTTGTTGGCAGTATTATTTTTCACATACCAGTTTTAGTTCTGCCCAGGAAGCAATATAAATATGACTCCTCTTCCTCAAGGTGGAATTTAGCATCTGTGAGGAATTTCCACCTTACTGAATGTACCCTTCTAAGAAATGTCTGTCTTTGATTTGTTCATGGGGTGAAACATTTCCAGATCTCTCTACATCCTTAGTTTGTTCATAGGAACATTGTGAAGAATGAATGAGGTAATGTTAGTGAAAAGACCTTGTGAACTGTGGAAGAGCTAAACAAATATTTTTATTCTTTAAAACATATATATGACATATAATAATAAGTTATCCTAATTTGCATATGAAAAATCAGGGCACCAAAATTCAACTGAAACAAATCATGAATTTCTAAATTTTTATCTTACGTTATTGAAAAAAGAAAGCTGGAAATCCATTGTAAGCAAAGATAACTGCATTACAAGAAAGGAGTTTGAATGTATGGTTAATTCCCAGGATATATATATTGTGGTTTGAAATGTTTATTACCTAGCCTACAATTCAATCTTGACATGCAGTGTATAAATACCATACTTAATTCTAGATTTACAAATTTAACTCACCTCTATAACACAGGAGATGAAAGAGAACATGGAATGCTTTTGTGCCAGGTTCTGTGCTAAATCATATATTTATCTTCTAAAAATCAAAGTAAATATATATCACCAATTAAAAGACAAATATATATGTTACACCTATTAGTTAAAATTATTCAAAATTCAAAATTCAAAAAAAAAATATTCAAAATTCAGAACTATTTGTGACCAAAAATCCACATTTTAATTTGAAAGTATATCCATGATTTTGGTGAATGTCAAAAAAGAACTGTTTTAATTATACATGTCTCAGTTTGATTTAAAATTGTGAAATAAAATAGGTCTGGTGCCTCTTTCATCGAGGTCTGAAAGTCTTAGAAATGTTTGAGGTTTTACTTCATTATCAGAGTTGATGAAATACCCTTCTACTTTGTACAAAGAAGCTTCAACATTCTTTGTATTATTGAAGTGGTTCCAAAAGGAGCCACTTTTTTTTGCTATCTAATAGCTCTATAAAATAAATTTGGCAAAGTATTAACAACTGGTGAATTTAGGTGAAGGCTATATTCTTTAAAATTTGTTGTAGTTTTAAAATTTCCAAAATGAAAAGTTAGGAAAACATATTTTAAAAAAAGTTTTCATGAGTGGTAAAGATTTCATTGCATATTGAAATAATTAAAAACTAATACAGAAATAAAATAGAAATTATTTGGCAAAATACAGAGTAGATTTACTTTGAAATGTATGGGTTTATAATTAACCTAAATAATATTTGGAAAGTGCATTTTAAATTTTATTAAACTGTTTATTTTACTTCTTTAAAAAATACTTAATATCTCTTGGCTTCTGCAGTCATTCCTTCCACAGGTATTTATTGAGAACCTCCACCATGGCTAGTAATTGTCTAGATGCTATGTGAGATACAAAGATCTATAAGACATGGCCTGTGCCCTCAAGGAATTTACAAGCTAGAAGTGGTATCATATTCTTCAAAAAGCTTCCACAGTGTAAACAGAAACTGTAAGCTTATAAAAGAAAGTAAGCAAATCTACTCCAGAAGTCTACTTGGCAGTATCACTACCCTGATTCTGCAGTTGATGTCTTTTTCTAAGGCAGTAGTCACTAAGTTGTGTCTGACTCTTACGACCCCATGGACTGTAGCCCAGCCAGGCTCCTCTCTCCATGGGACTTCCCAGGCAAGAATATTGGAGTGGATTACCATTTCCTTTTCCAGGGGATCTTCCCCACCCAGGGATCAAACTCACATCTCTTGTGTCTCCTGCATTGCAGGCAGATTCTTAACCACTGAGCCACCAGGGAAACCCTCTCTCTAAGGCAGAGAGGGTGCTTACCATTGCTTCTTCATCCTCTTTGTCCTCTTTCTGTGCTTCCTCTTCCTTCACCTCCACTTTCTTCTTCCTTTTTCTTCGTTGTTCACATCATCACATTTTCATCCATAGTTTTTCAGTGCTTACAAATAATTTTCCATCCTCAAAGTTATTTATTGTCTTTATGCTTTTAAATTGTAGGAAAGACAGAAGCATAAACTATAATTGACCTAGGAATATTGGGGGGAAAGTAAATAAAATAATAAAAACATTAGCTTCACATGATCAGTGCTTTTCTCATTAAATAATGTTTTACTACTTCAGGTAAATTTATCCAATAAGACAGAACATCTTTTAATACCCCATAATAGAGAACTTTCCTGTGAAAAGAGTGCTTCCTTTATGGTTTCCATTACCTGCTCTCTTGGGTTCCTGCCTTAATTCTTTTTTAGTACAGTATCTCAAAAATAAGGATTGAGAGATGTGACTTTGCATATCAGCAACAATTACCACAGAATATGACTTCTTTCTTTAGCTTGCCTCTGGAGCTTTTTTTGGTTGCAAAGGAAACAAAATGATCAAATACCTGCTTGATAGTGTTTGCATTTAACTATAGAAGTATGTTCACTTTATGTCAGCAAAACTTGGAGATTTGTGAACAATAGCAACAATAGAGGTGATGAAGGGTTTAGCCTGATGATAAGATTCAAAGCTGAGGACTTTTTAAGGAAGGAAGGAAGAGACTAGCAATGAGAAGCAAAAGGACGTCTGCTCCATCTCTTTACAAACCTTGGGGATCTTTCTGTGTCAACTAGTACAGAACTACTTTATTCTATTAATCTGCTGCCTACTATTCCATAATGTGGGCAAGTCATCACTTAGTTAACCTTTCAAACATCTAATGGATATTTAGGTTATTTCTAATTTTTTTTGATATCACATACAATCTCATGCAGTTTTTTACCATGGTTCTTATACAGAAAGAACTTGCTGCTCCCTACAAGGGGGCAAAAAGTGAAGGCTCTTTTGTATTTTATCTTGTGCTTCAAGATCACAGAATGTCAGAATTGAAAGGGGTTTTAGACATTTTCATTTCTCTAGTGCCTCCTCTAGTACCTCTCAAGTCGCTAGTACCTCCTCTCCCATCCTCATTCTCAGCTAATGATCTTGTTTCCTATTTCCTTGAGAAAATAGAAGAGATCAGCAAAGATCATCCACAAGTTGCCAGTACCATGTGCACATATATCTACCTGGAGCTTCTGTACCCCTGGAATTGTCCTTCTCTCCAGATATTCTGGATGAGCCATTGTGCTACTGGCTAAGGAGGAGACAGCCTCTAGTATACAGTAGTTCTCTTCTTGCATACTCAAAGACACAAGCTTAACAATTCTTCCCTCTATCTTCTGCATCATTAAAATTTCTCTCTCTAATGGATCGTTCCTGTTACCATACAATCATGTTGTTATTTCTCCTATCTTTTTTTTTTTTATTTCTCCTATCTTAAAAAAGGATACTCTTTCCTGACCCTACTTCCTCTTCTATATACTGTTCCACTTCTCTGCTCCCTTCTACAGCAAAATTCCTCAAAAGAGTTGTCTATACTTATGAATTTTAATTCTTCTTTCACTGTGTTTTGAACCTGATTCACTGACTTTTGTCCCTACTACTCTGCCAAAATTGCTTTTACCAAGGTCACAAGGGAATTCGACCAAGAGCGGTTTTGCATCCTCATTATTTCTTGACCTAGCAGCAGCATTTGGCACCTTGATTGCTTCCTCTTACCTTGAAACTTCCACCTTGGGTTCCAGGATACCACTTGTATGATGTCCCCTCTCTCACTCTTAACATTGGTAATTTGTAGGGTGTTTTCCTTCTTCCTGATCAGTCTATATAGAAATCAATTTATCAGTTTTATTGAACTTATCAGTGAACCGGTGTTTGGTTTTATTGATTTTCTCTATTGTTTTTCTACTTCCTATTTCATTGACTTCTGCTTTCTTCTACTTTGGGTTTTCTTTGCATTTCTTTTTTAAATCTTCTTAAGGTGCAAATTGAGGTCATTCATTGTCTTCCTTTTCTAATGTAGATGTTTCATTCCATACATTTCACTGCAAGTACTGCTTTAAGTGACATCCCATAAATTCTGTTTTATTGCATTTTCATTTTTATTCAGTGTAAAAAATTTTAATATTTCTTTGGATTACTTTCTGTGACCCATGGGATATCCAGAAGTGTGAGGGTTTTGGCTTTGTTTTAGTTTCCAAATATTTGGGAATTTTCCAGTTAACTTTCTGTGACATAGGTTCCATTTTAATTCCACTAAGTCAAGGAACAGACTGTCGATCAAAACCACAATGAGATATCACTTCATACTGGTCAGAATGGCTATCATCATAAAGAACACAAATGACAAATGTTGCTGAGGATGTGGAGAAAAGGGAACCTTCCTACGCTATAGGAGGGAATGTAAATCGGAGCAGCCACTGTGGAAAACAGTATGGTAATTTCTCAAAAAACTAAAAATAGAACGACCATATGACCCAGCAATTTCTCTTGTATATCCTAAACAAACCAAAAACACTCATTTGAAAAGATACATGTACCCCATTGTTCATAGCAGTGTTGTTTATAATTGCCAAGGTGTGGAAGCAACATAAGTGTCCATCAACAGATGAATGGATAAGGAAGATGTGGTATATATATACAATGGAATACTGCTCAGCCATAAAAAGAACGAAGTTTTGTTTTTTGCAGCAACATGGATGGATCTTATGGGCATTATGCTAAGTGAGATAAGTCAGACAGAGAAAGACAAATACTTTATGATATTGCTCACATATGGAATCTAAAAAGTACAACAAACTAGTGAATAAAATAAAAAAGAAGCAGACTCACTGATACAGAGAACAAACTAGCGGTTACCAGTGGGGAGTGGGAACGGGGCAGGGGCAACATAGGGGTGGAGGAGAAGGAGGTACAAACTATTGGGTGTAAGATAGGTTCAAAGATACATTGTACAACACGAGGAATACAGGCAACATTTTGTAATAACTGTAGATGGAAAGTAACCTTTAAAAATTTTTTTTTAAAAACTAAAAACAAGAAAAACAAGTGTTATTATGGGATTATATGAGACATATGTGTTCAACTTTTGAAAACTGTAAAGTACTATAGAATTTAAAGAATCTTGCATTTCATAAAAAAAATTACTGCCACTTGTTTCATGGCCTAGAATGTGATATATGTTGGTAAATGTTCCATGTCACGTGAAAAGAATGTGCATTCTGCTGTTCTTGGGTAGAGTATAGTAATGTCATTTAGGTCAAGATAGTTCATAGTGTTTTTCTAAACTACTGTATCTTTGCTGCTTTTCTCTTTACTTTTTATATCAGTTATTGAGGGAAGATTATTGAAATCTCTAAACATCATTATAGGTTTCTCTATTTCTCCTTGCAGTTCTATCCTTCTCCAACTTTCTCCTCATTCTTTTTCAAAATTATCTTGACTATTTTTGATCAGTTATTCTTACATATGGATTGTAGATTAGCTTATTGAGTGCTATGAAAAACCCATGTTTGGAATCTATTTAAATTCTAGATTATTTGGGAGAAGGAGTTCTTATCTTTATGATACCATGTCTTCTTATCTGTGAATACGGTATGTTGCTCTGTTGATTTAGGTCTTCAACTTCCTTTTTATAACTTATTATTTCTGTCTGTGAAGGTTGTACAAAGGAAATGCGTGCATCAAATATATATTGAGTCACCATGGTGCATCAAGAACTGCTCAGGCTCTGAGAATCCACTGACAAGTAACCAAAAGCAGACATGGTCCCTGTTCTCCTGTAGCTTGTATTTGGGGGGGTGTGTGTGCAGTGAACAGGCACATAATAAAGAAGTAATAAATAAATAGAATAATTGCAGAGTGACACATGCTCTGAAGAAAATAAAGCAGAGTAATATAATATAGAATGATGGAAGAAAGTTTCATGCATTGAGTAGTCAGGAGAGTTTCTCTAAGGAGGTAACATTTGAACAAAGACTCAAATGACAAGAGGCCAGCCACAAGAAGTCCTAGGGAAAGAAAAGTGTAGGCAGTACATCAAGTATCTTAAAAATAATAGCTACTGTTTATTGACTATGTCACTTGTACTGTGCCAGGCACTATTTTAAGCACCTAACTTTCACTGTATCATTATTAATCATTATTGAAGCAGATACCAGCTAGCAAGTGCCAGAACAAGACTTTAAACCCAGGCAGCCTGATTTCAAGCCTTTTTTCTTAAGCAGTATGCATTGCTAATCTTCCCCTCTTAAGCACAGATCAGTGTGGCTGAATTGTATGGGGTAAATTGTGTGAACTGTGTGGTAGAACTTGAGGTTAGGGAAGGAGCATTTTAATAAGACTCCTCTCTAGTGATGCAGATACTTCAGTGACCACACACAGAAAAGAACATAGACTTCAGAGAATTCATTCAGAAAAGTCACTAAATAGACATACTACAACAACAAACTCTGGGAAGGGAAAGAATCTGATTTCCAGAGTTGCCACATTATATTGTTTAAAATGCTCATTTTGCAACAAAAAATTATGAGGCATGCAAAAAACAAAACAAAAAAAACACAAGAAATTATGGTCCATACACAGGAGAAAATATAAGGAAGAGAAACTGTGTTTGAGAAAGTTCGGATATAGTGTTTACTAGACAATGACTGAACATCAGCCATTTTATATATATTTAAGAACTAGAGGCAACCATGTCTAAAGAACTAAATAAGGTGTGAGAAAAATGTCTCCCTAAATATCAATAAAGGGACATAAATGATAAAAAGCAAATCAAATGGAAATTCTAGAGGTGAAAAGCAGAATAACTGTAATGATAAAGTCACCAGAAGAAGTCATCAGCAAATTTGATTAAGCAGAAGAACCAGGGAACATAAGTCAACTGAAATTATTCAGTCTGAGGAGCACAAAGAGAGAAGAATAAAGAAAAACTGAACAGAGCTACAAAGAACTCTAAAAATTCAACAATAAGAAAATGAACAATTCAATTGAAAACATGGATAAAAGATCCGAAGAGACATCACACCAACAGATGGCAAATAAGCATCTGGAAATATGCTCAACATTAGAGAATTAGGTCATTAGGGAAATGCAAATTAAAACAACGAGATACCATTGTATACTTAGCAGAGTGGCCAAAATCCAGAATATTGCAACACCAAATGCTGCAAAGGAGGCAGAACAACCGGAACATTCATTCATTGCTGGTGGGAATATAAAATGGGACAACAATTTTGGAAGACAGTTTGGTTGATTTGGAGGTTATAAAACTTAATATTCTTTTACAACATGATATAGCAATCACCTCCTTGGTATTTACCCAAAGGAGTTGAAAACTTAGGTCCACACCAAAACCCTACCCGTGGATGTTTATAGCAGCTTTACTCATCATTGCTGAAACTTGGAAGTAATGAAGGAGTCCTTCAATAAGTAAATAATTAAACTGTGCAATGCAATATTATTCAGTGCTAAAAAGAAATGAGCTGTCAAGGCATGAAAGGACAAGGAACAACTTTAAATGCATATTATTAAGTGGAAAAAACCAATCTGGAAAGTCTACATGCTGTATGATTTCAACTATATGACATCTTAAAAACGCAAGACTATGGAGACTGCAAAAATATCAATGGTTGTCAGGGGTTCGGTGGGAGGGAGGGGGGATAAATGGGTAAAGCACAGGAGATTTTTTATGGCAATGAAAATATTCTGTACAATTTTATTATGGTGGATACATATCGTTACATATTTGTAGAATATACAAGAGTGAGCCCTGACATAAACTATGAACTTTGGATGATAATAATGTGTCAATAGAAGTTTGTTGATGTTAATAGTCAGAGAGGTTGTACAGGTAGTATATGGAAACTTTGTCTCTTCTGCTTAATTTTGCTGTGAACCTAAAACTGCTTTGAAAATAGTCTATTAGAAAATAAAATAAAATTGTCTCATGTCTTTTGGATCTCTCTTGTTAAGTATATATATGTTTATAGGTGTTTTTTGGGAAAGATGAACACTTTTAGCATTATAAAATATCCTTTTTGTCTCTCCTAACAATTTTTTAACTTAAAGTCTATTTTGTCTCATATTATTGATAGTAGCCATTCCAGTTCTTTCTTAGTTAATGCTTTCATGGTGTGTCTTTTTCTATTTTTTTACTTTCAGCCAACTTGTGTCTTTAAATCTAAAGTATGTCTCTTATAAACAACATATAATTATATCATGTATTTTGTACCAAATCTGTAAATCTTTTCTTTGGAGTGTTTAATTGATTTACATTTAGGGTAATTGGTGATAACATTCATTTTCCATTTTGATATTTGTTGTCTATATGTTTTCATTTTATTTTGTTTATTTATTCCCCCATCAGTGCTTTCTTTTATGTTAAATATTTTCTCATCTACTATTTTAACACCTGTGTCATTTACCTTATGGTAATTTTTGAGTTATCTTCTTAGTGATTTCCCTGGGAATTGCAATTAACATTTTACCATAACAATCTAGTTTAGATTAATACCAATTAAATTTCAATATTACATCAAACAAAACTTTGATCCTCATATCTTCTTTCCTCCTTCCTTTTTTTTGTGATGTTGCTGCTGCTGCTGCTGCTGCTAAGTTGCTTCAGTCATGTCCGACTCTGTGTGACCCCATAGATGGCAGCCTAACAGGCTCCTCCGTCCCTGGGATTCTCCAGGCTAGAACACTGGAGTGGGTTTTGTGATGTTACTGTCATACAAATTAAAAGTTTATCTATTGTGTGTCCATCAATTTACACTTACAATTTATTACTTTGTACAGCTGTCTTTTAAAATCAGATAGAAAAAGTGTTAACCAACAAAAATACAATTCAATAATAATACTTGGAGACTTCAATACCCATATTCAATAATGAATAGAACTACCAGACAGGAGATAAAAATGGAAATATAAGACTTGAGCAGCACTATACACAAACTAGAATAAACACAGGTCTACAGAGCACTTCATGCAACAGTGGCCAAACAGAAATCCTTTTCAAGTGCACATGGAGGATTTTTTAGGATAAACCAGAGGTTAGGCCATAAAACAATAAACTTAAAAGAATTAAAATCGTAAAATGTACTCTGACTAAAATGGAATAAAATAAAAAATCAATAAAAAATATGTAGAAATTAAAAACACAGTTCTAAATAACCAACAGGTCAAAGAAAAAATTTCAAGGAAGATTAGAAAATATTTTGAGATGAGTGAAAATGAATCACAATATATCAAAATTTATGGGATGCAGTGATAACAGTGCTAAGAAGGAAATTTACAGCTGTAATACCTATATTACCAATATTTTGGTCATCTGATACAAACTCATTGGAAAAGTTCATCATGCTGGGAAAGACTGAGGGCAGAAGGAGAACAGGGCATCAGAGGATGAGATGGCTGGATGGCATCACCAATGCAACGGACATGAACTTGGGTAAACTTTGGAAGATGGTGAGGCACAGGGAGGCCTGGCATGCTGCTTTCCACGGGGTAACAAAGAGTCAGACACGACTGGATGACTGGACAACAATACCTATACTAAAAAAAAAAAAAAAAAAACCTCAAAATCACTAGCTTAAACTTCCACCCTAAGAAACTGTAAAAAAGATCAAACTAAAATCAAAATAAGCAGAAGGAAGGCAATAATAGAGATTAGAGTAAATAAAATAGAAAACAGAAAAACAATAGAGAAAAACAACAAAACAGAAAACTGATTCTTTGAAAAGATCAACAAAATTGACAAATCTTTAGCCATATTGGCCAAGAAAAAAAGTGAGAAGGTTCAAATTCCTAAAATCAGGAATAAAACAGGATACATTACTATTGACTTCACAAAATAAAAAAGATTATAAGGGAATATTATGAATATTTGTATGCTAACACATTAGATCAGAGAAGGTGATGGCACCCCACTCCAGTACTCTTGCCTGGAAAATCCCATGGGCAGAGGAGCCTGGTAGGCTGCAGTCCATGGGGTTGCGAAGAGTCGGACACAACTGAGTGACTTCACTTTCACTTTTCAGTTTCATGCATTGGAGAAGGAAATGGCAACCCACTCCAGTGTTCTTGCATGGAGAATCCCAGGGATGGGGGAGCCTGGTGGGCTGCCGTCTGTGGGGTCGCACAGAGTCGGACACGACTGAAGCGACTTAGCAGCAGCAGCAACACATTTAGCTATCCTACCATATGACCTAGCAATTTTTTCTTAGTTATATTCTGAAAAAAACAGAAATGTAAACAACCAAAAAGTCCATCTTCCTGATGATCAGATAAACAAAATGTGATCAATACATAAAATGGAATAGTAATCAGCCATAAAAAAGAATGAAGTAGTGATACATTCTTCAGCATGGAAGGAAGTACATTAAAAACATCATGCTAAGTAAAAGAAAGCAGACACAATAAACCATGTATTGTATGATTTTATTTATATGAACACTCTAGAAAAGGCACATCCATAGAGGCAGAACAAGTATTAGTGTTTTCAAGGGGCTGGAAGTAGGAAGCAATGGAAAGTGATTGCTAAAGGTATGCTGTTTCTTTGGGGGTGATTAAAATGTTCTGGAATTAAATAGTGGTGATAGGTGCATAACATTGTGAATACACCAAAAAGCAGTGAATTGTACACTTTGAAAGGGTGAATTGTATGGAATCTGAATGATATCTCAAAAAATTTTAAATAAACATAAAGCCAGACTGCCTGGATTTGAATTTCAGCTTTGGACACTCTCATTCACCTTAGCTAAATCATGAATTAGTAACCATGTTAGACTTAAGAGTTGGTCCCACTTCTTCATTACATCAGTAGTGGTATACACTCATACCCTTGTCATTTCATTATGGAGAGCAGATTATATTCCCCCCACGTCTTGATTTTGGCCTTGGTCATGTGACTTGCTTTATCCAATAAGATGTTAGAGGACATGATGCCACTTCACAGTTTAAAATATGCTTGACAACCCAGATGTCCATTGGCAGACAAATGGATAAGAAAGCTGTGGTACATATACACAATGGAATATTACTCAGCTATTAAAAAGAATGCATTTGAATCAGTTCTAATGAGGTGGGTGAAACTGGAGCCTATTATGCAGAGCGAAGTAAGCCAGAAAAAAAAACACCAGTACAGTATACTAATGCATATATATGGAATTTAGAAAGATGGTAATGATGACCCTATATGCAAGACAGCAAAAGAGACACAGATGTAAAGAACAGACTTTTGGACTCTGTGGGAGAAGGCGAGGGTGGGATGATTTGAGAGAATGGCATTGAAACATGTATATTACCATGTGTGAAATCGATCGCTAGTGCAGGTTCGATGCATGAGGCAGGGCATTCAGGGCTGGAGCACTGGGATGACCCCGAGGGATGGGATGGGGAGGGGGGTTCAGGATGCGGGACACATGTACACCCATGGTGGATTCATGTCAATGTATGGCAAAACCACTACAATATTGTAAAGTAATTAGATTCCAATTAAAATAAAAAATAAAATAAAATATGCTTGAGCAGTTGGATTTGCTCTCTTGGGATTCTGCCACTGTGTGAGAAGAACAAGCTACTAATAGCTGGTGGTCCTCCATCTTGGGCCCTTCAGTGAGACACATGGAGCAGGCGGCCCCATTGACCCGACAACTTGAAAGCAAGAAATAAATGTTTATTACTAAATGCCAGTGAGATCTGGTAGCTGTATGTTACACTGCTAAAGATGAGCATGGCACTAGTGGTAAAGAACCCGCCTGCCTGGCATGAGGGAGTTTGTACTGTGTGGTTCAGCTCCATTTCTGTTCCACCTGTCTTCATTCTCAAATCCCATATGAAAGAGTGTCCCTTCTCTCAAACACGGATTTGATTTCTGGGTTGGGAGGATCCCCTGCAGGAGGGCATGGTAACCCACTTCATTATTTTTGCCTGGAGAATCTGATGGACAGAGGAGCCTGGTGGGCTATAGTCCATGGGGTTGCAAAGAGTCAGACACGACTGAAGAGATTTAGCACGCATACATGCACGCATGCAAAGAAGACAAACATATGAACAAATAACCCAAGGGTTTGGGTGGTTTGCAATCACAAAGGTTTAGTTCTTGGTCATGTTATGAGTACTGTGTGGGTCAGCTTGTTCTGTTCCACCTGTCTTCATTCTCGAATCCCATATGAAAGAGTGTCCCTTCTCTCAAGCACTGTTGGGCTTATGGATAAAGAGGAAAATGAACACGGTGAGCTCTGAGCTGACTTGAAGGCTTTTGTTCAGAACATTTTACTTCTGTTCATATGTCATAGGACCATGCAAGTTACATGGCCAACCTGAATGTAAATGGAGAAAGGAAGGCACCACAAGTAACATAGCTCAGATTGATGCCAACAGGGAGGAGCACCTAATATTTTAAACACTAATATAATCCACTACAGTGACCTTGAGCATGGTATTTGACCTCTTGTAGGTTATTATAAGGATCGCAAGACTTCTTCTGGCAAAGCACTTAAAACAGTGCCTGACATGCTAAACACTATCTGTTAAATAGAAATAAATCCAAGGCTCACCCATGCCATTGTTTCCTCTTGCCATGGAGAAAATCATGCATTCACCCCTTCATCATCACATGCCGAAAGGAAAAGTACTTTATTTACCAGCATTTAAAACAAGACACTTCTATTTTTCAGAGTCTGTGCTTTTAAAATGAAGCCTCAAAAAGTTGTGTCATTGCTTAAACTCAGTGAAAGACGTTTCTATCGTGGGCTTTGCAGTCAGATTAGTTCTTGTCTGGAGAAGGGGAGAAGAGTTCTGTGTGGTAGGAACAGGACAGCAGGTGGTGGTAGCATAAAACAGAAGAAAAGCTTCCTGGCTGGAAAAAGACGGCAGCCAAAAGAGGTCCAAAAAGCTGTTTATGGCTATGATGGGAAGAGCATCGCGGGAACTCAGGTGTCTAAGCTGCTGTCTGAGTTGACAGTACCCTTGGAATCAAAGGATCTCTATTCACATTATGCTTTTTTTCTCTTTTCCTGCTATACTCTGAGTGCTCACTGTGTATTTTGATTGAAATACTCTGCTCACTCAGCATGCCTGTTAATGCCCTTCAGGAGCACTGAACACACACCTGGGATTTGCTAAAAGCATTCAAACTTTTTTCCTCACTTTCTTCCTGAGTTTAGTTGAGGTTTGACAGAAAACAACAAAATTCTGTAAAGCAATTATCCTTCAGTTAAAAAAACAAATAAATTAAAATAAAAGACTGCAGAGGAGTTTAGTCATAGATGAAAACTCTCTGAAGAATTGTACTTTATAGGTAACATTGAAAACAATAATAAAAAAATTACCAGATCAAAAAAAAGAAAAAAGCAGTAACTGATACACACCTGAAAATAAATTGGGGAAAAAAACATAACGACAGACAAATGCAGCCTGTTCAGTACAGGGTCCAATTCCTACCAAAATAACAACTACTTGTGTGAAGATTAAGAAAGGAAAATTCTGAATATCTTTTCTTACTGACCCTGCCTTGCACAAGAGAGTTTAATAAATGCCCATGATATTACACTTCTCATGAAGTACTTCCTATATCTTTTCTTTGTATATCCTGGGATTTTTAAGGTGACTTCCAGTCCTAGAGATTCTATACAGGGTATAAATATAATATAAAGCTTCACTGTGAGAGTGGTCGGGGAGGGGCGATCTCAAGTTCCTCTGTCTCTAATCACTTATGTTCTACAGTCTTAAATTAGAATGAGTTGAACCATTTTCCAGCTTAGCCAGAAAGGTTTACTCTATTTCTTTCTTTTAAAAAAAATTTATTTATTTATTTTAATTGGAAGCTAATTACTTTACAATATTGTAGTGTAGTGTACAGTAACTGACATAGCTGACATCCATTGAGCATTTTTACCATATGTCAAGCACAGGTACTATTTCACCGAATCTTCTCAGTTAGAATTCATCACCTCCATTTTACAAACGAAGAAACCTAAGTCCCCAAAGCTAATGTAAATTGTCCAAAATTAGCATATGGCATTGACTGAGAGCATAGATTCTGAAATTAGCTTGGTCTGAATTCTGACTTTGCTGCTTACTAGCTGTTTTAACTTGTTTCATTTATTTGCCCTTCCCGTGCCTCACTTTTCTTATCTTTGAAAAGAAGATGCTATTGACAGTTCCTAACTCATAAGATTTTTATGAGAATTTAATGAGTTAACCATAAGATTTAATTATGAACTGTGCATAGCACATAGTAATTATCATAAAAACGTTTCCTAATTCAATACCCATTCGAACTCTCAGCAAAGTAGGACTGAAACAGAATCCTTCAACTTAATAAAGAATACCTGCAAAAAACCCTACAGGTAATATATTTAATTCAGTGAAAGACTGAATTTTTTCCCTGTTGCTTGGAAAATCCCATGGACAGAGGAGTGTGGTAGGCTACAGTCCATGGGGTCGCAAAGAGTTGGACTCAACTGAGTGACTTCACTTTCACTTTCTTTCAAGAATGGGTAAAAGGCAAAGATGTCTGCTCTCATCACTCCTCTTCAACATAGTGCTGGGAGTCCTAACCACTGCAATAATAAAAGTCAATTAAGTGTGCAAATCAGAAAGGAACAAATAAAATTGTCCCTATTTGTAAATGATGCCATTGTTTATACAGGAAATCCCTAAGAACACACAATGCAAACTAGTACAGCCACTATGGAGAACAGTGTGGAGATTCCTTAAAAAACTGGAAATAGAACTGCCTTATGATCCAGCAATCCCACTGCTGGGCATACACACTGAGGAAACCAGAAGGGAAAGAGACACTTGTACCCCAATGTTCATCGCAGCACTGTTTATAATAGCCAGGACATGGAAGCAACCTAGATGTCCATCAGCAGATGAATGGATAAGAAAGCTGTGGTACATATACACAATGGAGTATTACTCAGCCATTAAAAAGAAAACATTTGAATCAGTTCTAATGAGGTGGATGAAACTGGAGCCTATTATACAGAGTGAAGTAAGCCAGAAGGATAAACACCAATACAGTATAATAACACATATATATGGAATTTAGAAAGATGGTAACAATAACCCTGTGTACGAGACAGCAAAAGAGACACTGATGTATAGAACAGTCTTATGGACTCTGTGGGAGAGGGAGAGGGTGGGAAGATTCGGGAGAATGGCATTGAAACATGTAAAATATCATGTATGAAACAAGATGCCAGTCCAGGTTCGATGCACGATACTGGATGCTTGGGGCTAGTGCACTGGGATGACCCAGAGGGATGGTATGGGGAGGGAGGAGGGAGGAGGGTTCAGGAGGGGGAACACATGTATACCTGTGGCGGATTCATTTTGATATTTGCAAAACTAATACAATTATGTAAAGTTTAAAAATAAAATAAAATTAAAAAAAAACTCCTAGAACTAAGTGAGTTTAACAAGATTGCTACAAGATTAACATGGAAAAACTAATTGAATTTCTATATACTATCAACAAACATATGGACATGGAAATTTTAAATGCATAACAGTTTATAATCACTAAAAAAGTAGAATACCTAAATGTAGATCTAACCAAACATGTACAGGATTTATATAATGAAAACAACCTAATGCTCATGAAATAAAGAGTTAAATAGTCACTAGGTCATGTCTGACTCTTTTGTAACCCCATGGACTGTAGCCCACCTGGCTTCTCTGTCCATAGGATTTCCCAGGCAAGAATACTGGAGTGGGTTGCCATTTCCTACTCTAGGGGATCTTCCTGGCCCAAGGATCAAACTTATGTCTCCTGCATTTGCAGGTGGGTTCTTCACCACTGAGTCACCTGAGAAGCCCATAGTAAGTGATGAGGCATACTATTTTCATAAACTAGAAGATGCAAAAGAGTAAAGATGTCCCTTCTCTTCCAAATTTATCTACAGGTTGAATGCAATTTCTATCAAGCTCCCAGTAAGAGTTTTGTGTAAATAAACAATAAAGTTCTAAAGTTTAAAACAACAATTAACAAAATGAAAAGGTAACCTAAGGAATGGAAAAAAATATTTGCAAATCATATATCTGATAAGGAGTTGATAGCCAAAATATATAAATAACTCATACAACTCAATGACTCATACAAATCAACAACAAATAATCTGATTTTATTTATTTTTTTAATTTAAATTTATTTATTTTAATTAGAAGCTAATTACTTTACAATATTGTATTGGTTTTGCCATACATCAACATGAATCCACCACGGGTATACACGTGTTCCCAATCCTGAACCCCCCTCTCACCTCCCTCCCCATACCAGATTTTAAAATGGGCAGATTAAAAAAAAACAAAAGACATTGTAATGAGTGAGTGAGTGATGGTCGCTGTCATGTCCAACTCTTTGCAACCCCATGGACTATAGCCTACCAGGCTCCTCTGTCCATGGAATACTCCAGGAAAGAATACTGGAATGTGTTGCCATTTCCTTCTCCAGACATTGCCAATAAACTCCCCCTCAAAAGTGGAAGAGAAACTGTATAGACATTTTTCAAAAAAAATATATATATATAAATGACTAACAAGTACATAAAAGGTGCTCAAAATTACTAATCATCATGGAAATGCAAACCAAAAGCACAATGTGATATCACCTCATATCTGTTAGAATGGCTATTATAAAAAAAACAAAAGACACGAATATTAGCGAGGAAGTGGAGGAAAGGGAACCCCTGTACATTTCTGATGGGAATGTAAATTGGTGCAACCACTGTGGAAAACTGTATGGAGGTTCCTCAAAAAATTAAAAATAAAACTATCATATGATCCAGCAATTCTTCTGGGTGTGTATCAAAAGGAAATAAAATCAGGGTCTCAAAGAGATATATAGACATCCATGCTTATTGCAGAATTATTCACAAAAGCCAAGTCATAGAAACCACCTACTTGTCAATGGATGAATGGATAAAGATGTGACATATATATACACATACATATATATATATGTATCTACACACATACGCTATGGACGCAGGTTCGTGACATTGTACAAGAGACAGGGAGCAAGACCATCCCCAGAAGAAGAAAGGCAAAAAAGCAAAATGGCTGTCTGAGGAGGCCTTACAAATAACTGTGAAAAGAAGAGAAGCAAAAAGCAAAGGAGACAAGGAAAGATATATCCATTTGAAAGCAGAGTTCCAAAGAATAGCAAGGAGAGATAAGCAAGCCTTTCTCAGTGATCAGTGCAAAGAAATAGAGGAAAACAATAGAATGGGAAAGAATAGAGATCTCTTCAAGAAAATTAGAGATACCAAGGGAACATTTCATGCAAAGATGGGCTCAATAAAGGACAGAATGGTATGGACCTAACAGAAGCAGAAGATATTAAGAAGAAGTGGCAAGAATACACAGATACAAAAAAGATCTTCATGATCTAGATAATCACAATGGTGTGATCACTCACCTAGAGCCAGACATCCTGGAATGTGAAGTCAAGTGGGCCTTAGGAAGCATCACTATGAACAAAGCTAGTGCAGTTGATGGAACTCCAGTTGAGCTATTTCAAATCCTAAAAGATGATGCTATGAAAGTGCTGCACTCAATATGCCAGCACATTTGGAAAATTCAGCAGTGGCCACAGGACTGGAAAAGGTCAGTTTTCATTCCAATCCTAAAGAAAGGCAATGCCAAAGAATGCTCAAACTACCACACAATTGTACTCATCTCACACACTAGCAGAGTAATGCTCAAAATTCTCCAAGCCAGGCTTCAACAATACATGAACCGTGAACTTCCAGATGTCCAAGCTGGTTGTAGAAAAGGCAGAGGAACCAGAGATCAAATTGCCAACATCCCCTGGATCATGGAAAAAGCAAGAGAGTTCCAGAAAAACATCTACTTCTGCTTTATTGACTATGCCAAAGCCTTTGACTGTGTGGATCACAATAAACTGTGGAAAATTCTGAAAGAGATGGGAATACCAGACCACCTGACCTGCCTCTTGAGAAATTTGTATGCAGGTCAGGAAGCAACAGTTAGAACTGGACATGGAACAACAGACGGGTTCCAAATAGGCAAAGGAGTACGTCAAGGCTGTATATTGTCACCCTGCTTATTTAACTTATATGCAGAGTACATCATGAGAAATGCTGGGCTGGAAGAAGCACAAGCTGGAATCAAGATTGCCGGGAGAAATATCAATAACCTCAGATATGCAGATGACACCACCCTTATGGCAGAAAGTGAAGAAGAACTAAAGAGCCTCTTGATGAAAGTGAAAGAGGAGAGTGAAAAAGTTGGCCTAAAGCTCAACATTCAGAAAACAAAGATCATGGCATCTGGTCCCATCACTTCATGGGAAATAGATGGGGAAACAGTAGAAACAGTGGCAGACTTTATTTTCTTGGGCTCCAAAATCACTGTAGATGGTGACTGCAGCCATGAAATTAAAAGACACTTGCTCCTTGGAAGGAAAGTTATGACCCACCTAGACAGCATATTAAATAGCAGAGACATTACTTTGCCAACAAGGGTCCATCTAGTCAAAGCTATGGTTTTTCCAGTAGTCATGTATGGATGTGAGAGTTGGACTATAAAGAAAGCTGAGTACTGAAGAATTGATGCTTTTGAACTGTGGTGTTGGAGAAGACTCTTAAGAGTCCCTTGGACAGCAAGGAGATCCAACCAGTCCATCCTAAAGGAAATCAGTCCTGAATATTCATTGGAAGATTTATGTTGAAGCTGAAACTCCAATACTTTGACCACCTGATGTGAAAAGCTGACTCATTTGAAAAAACCCTGATGCTGAGAGAGATTGAAGGCAGGAGGAGACGAGGACGACAGGGGATGAGATGGTTGGATGACATCACCGACTCAATGGGCATGAGTTTGAGTAAACTCCGGGAGTTGGTGATGGACAGGGAGGCCTGGAATGCTGTTGTCCATGGGGTTGCAAAGAGTCGGACATGACTGAGTGGCTGAACTAAACTGAGCTCACACACACACACACACACACATATGTGACAACATGGAAGGATCTTGTGGGCATTATGCAAAATGAAGTAAGTCAGACAGAGAAAGACAAATACTGAATGATATCACTTATATGTGGAATCTAAAAAAGCCAAATTCATAGAAACAGAGGAGAATGGTGGTTGCCAGGGTCTGGGTTCATGGAGGGGGGTGGTGGTGGAAAGATGTTGGTCAAAGGCTACAGCCTCTCTGGGCAAAAGTTTGTCAGTTCTAGTCAAAACTAAAAATAAGCTCACCACATTATCCAGATATTGTACTGTCAGGCATTTATTCCTAATGAAAACTTATCATCTATGGCCATACCACCCTGAATGTGCTCAGTTTCACCTAATGAAAACTTAAGCTGACAGAAAAGAATCCTCTATGCAAAAGTTCATAGCCGCTTATTCATAATAGCCCAAATTGGAGGTAGCCAAGATATTCAGTGGGTGCATAGTTAAACCCATTGTGGTACATTCATAACATGGACTACTACTCAGCAATAAAAAGGAATGAACAATATTTCTTGAGAGTCCCTTGGACTGCAAGGAGATCAAACCAATCAATCCTAAAAGAAATCAGTCCTGAATATTCATTGGAAGGACTGATGCTGAATCTGAAGCTCCAATACTTTGGCTACCTGATGCGAAGAACTGACTCACTGGAAAAGACCCTGATGCTGGGCAAGATTGAAGAGAAGGGGACAACAGAGGATGAGATGGTTGGATGGCATCACTGACTCAATGGACATGAGTTTGAGCAGGCTCTGGGAGTTGGTTGTGGACAGGGAAGCCTGGCGTGCTGCACTCTATGGGGTCACAAAGAGTTGGACACGACTGAGCGACTGAACTGAACTGATACAAGGAACAACTTGGGTATATTTCCAGGGAATTATGCTGAGTGAAAAAAGGCAGTCTCAAAAGGGTGCATACTGTATGTAACACATAACATTCTTGAAAGAACAAAATTATAGAGATAGGGAACAGATTATAGTGCTTGCCAGAGCGTAGGTATGGTAAGAGGAGTGCTGTGTGTGTGGTTATAAAGGCATGAAGGACACCCTTGTGGTAACAGAATAATTGTATACTTTGACTGCAGTGGCAACTACATGAATCTACACATACATAAAATAACATACGTATACATTATACAATGGCACACTTCTGGTTTTGATATTGTACTATAACTATGTAAGTTAAAGTCCTTGGGAAAGAAATCTGGGTTAAAGGTGTATAGCACCTCCCTGTACATTTTTTGCAGCTACAATTACTGCAAAATAAATTTTTTTTTAAAGTTTGTTAAATGAAATGTTGGAAATGAAGCTGGAATTTTAATGTTAATTTTTCTGATTTTAAAGTTAGCATATAATAATAGAAATGATTAAGTGTTTAGATCAAGTTCTGTTAAGTTACTTGCCAGACATCACACAGTTAGAAAATGATAGTGCAAGAGAAGAACCCAACTCTGATTCCAAACACGCACTTTTAACCCCTGTATTGACTCTCTGAATCATATGGGAGGGGGACGAACATGGCATGAATGGAGGAAAAGAACTGGATATGGGAGAAACTAAAAGAAAAGAAGGACAAAGTGACAAATTTAATTTACTGTAGTCAGAAAAATAAAAACTAGATCCACAATAAGATGCCATAACCCCCCTACCAGATTGAGAAAACTGACAAGTCTGACCATACAAACTAGTCAGGTTGTGGAGTACTGGAACTCTTATATGCTGGGATGGGAGTGTACATTGGTACATTTTGGGAAATAGGCACTGGCCAGTGAAGTGGCCAGTGGAAATAAGCACTTTGCACAGTGAACATGTGCAAAATTTACACGTAGCAATTCCACTCCTAGGTATATGTTATGAGAAATCTGTGTATCAGGAGATATTTTTCTACATCTTTGTTTATAACAGCAAGAAATTATAACCAATGCAATTGCCCAGCTGTAGTAGAATGGGTAAATAAAACGTTGTATAGGAAATCTTGATGAGGGTGAAAGAGGAGAGTGGAAAAGTTGGCTTTTCACTCTGAAAATTCAACATTCAAAAAACTAAGATCATGGCAGCTAGCCCCATCACTTTATGGAAAATAGAAGAGGGAAAAAGGGGAAACAGTGACAGACTTTTATTTTCTCGGGTACCGAAATCACTGCAGATGGTGACTGCAGCCATGAATAAAAGATGCTTGCTTCTTAGAAGGAAAGCTATGACAAACCTAGACAGCATATTAAAAAGCAGAGACATCAATTTGCCAACCAAAGTCCATGTAGTCAAAGCTGTGGTTTTTTTCAGTAGTCCTGCACGGATGTGAGAGTTGGACCATAAAGAAGGATGAGCAGTGAAGAATTAATGTTTTTGAATTGTGGTGCTGGAGAAGACTCTTGAGAGTCCATTGGACAGCAAGGAGAGCAAACCAGTCAATCCTAAAGGAAATCAACCCTGAATATTTATTGGAAGGACTGATGCTGAAGCTCCAATACTTTGGCCACCTGATGCAAAGAGCTGACTCATTGGAAAAGACCCTGATGCTGGGAAAGATTGAGGGCAGGAGGAGAAGGGGACGACAGAGGATGAGATGGTTGGATGGCATCATCGACTCAATGGACATGAGTTTGAGGAATCTCTGGGAGATAGTGAAGGACAGAGAAGCCTGGGGTGCTACAGTCCATGGGGTTTCGAAGACTTGGACACAACTTAGCGACTGAACAACAACAAATAGGAAATCATGGGACTTGAATAACACTAAAAACCAATGAGACATATCAGAAATACATAGAAGACTCCACTCAACAACAGCAGAATAAACATTCTCCTCAAGTCCACATGGAACACTATCCAGGATAGACCACAGAACAAGTCCCAATATTTTTTAAAATATTGAAAGCATGGCAAAGTATCTTTTCCAGCTACAGTGGAATAATGCTGTAAATGAATAACAGAAGGAAAACTAGAACATTCCAGGGAGCCCAGGCTCAGTGGTTGCAGCAGATGGGCTCTAGATCAGGGGCTCAGTAGTTGTAACGCATGGGGGTTAGGTGCCCTGCAGCATGTGGGATCCTCCCTGACCAGGGATTCAACCAGTGTCCCCTGCATTGGCAGGCGGCTTCTTAGCCACTGGACCACCGGGAAGTCCACATCACTGAATCTTAAAGCAGCCTGAAAGTAGGCTCTCTAATTGTCCTCTTTTTACAAATAAGGAAACTGAGACAGAGAGGTCAGGTGATATATCTGGGATCCCCAAAGCTTCTGGTAATCTGCAAAATCTGCATTCCAAAGCCTCGCATGAAGAAGAGTGAATTCCCAGAGTTTCTGCAGTAGAAAGAAGGAGGACTCTGGGCTGCTGCCCTGATCAAGGAGGGTGCAGGCCAGGGAGCAGTGGTGGCACCTGGGGGGAGCAAGGGGGAACCGCCCCCAGCCGCCCTTGGACCAATCCTCAAGGCCATGCCTTTGGCTTCTGTAATCTGGGCCTACACAGCTCCTCTGACTCCCAGCTGCGTGGTGGTGGTGATGGCTGTGGCTGGGGGTGGAGGTGTGGCTGTGGTTACTGGACCTGGCCTGAGGACAAGCCCTCCCTACTCTGCATCGTGCCCAGGTTGGAAGACCACGTTCCGGAGAAGGCAATCAAAGTCTTGGACTCTCTTGCATCGGTGCCACCGAACTCGGGAGCCCTGCGTGGTGCGTGCTTGGGGACGGGCGGGACGCTCCGTGGCCTCACTGGGGCGATTTGAAGAAGCAAATTAGGACCAGGGGTCGCTGGAGCGCGCGGTCAAAGGCAGCTGGGGTGTCGCTGGCGGCTTCTTTTCTTCGCAGAGGAGCCGGTGGGGCCCTCCAGAGCTTGGGCTCACTGTTCCACTGACAGAGATTTTGTGCTTTATCTCCACCCCGCAACAATAAAAGATCTAAACGCTGTACTTTTCTGATATTTCACCCGCCCCCACCCCAATTTTTTCTTCTGCACAAAGTCTTTGAATGAAAATCACAATGTAACAAAAGATATCTAGCATTTAATACCTTTCTGTTGTCTTGTGATTCTCATTCAGAGTTTGTGCAGAAGAAAAAAATTGGAGGAGGGGGTGTGAAATGTCAGAAGGTATCTGGCATTTAAAAGGCTTCCCAGGTGGCTCAGTGGTAAAGAATCCACCTGCAATACAGGAGACATGGGTTCCATCCCCGGGTTGGGAAGATCCCCTGGAGGAGGAAATGGCAACCCACTCCAGTATTCTCCCCTGGGAAGTCCCATGGACAGAGGAGCCTGGCAGGCTAGAGTTCATAGGGTCACAAAGAGTCGGACACAACTTAGGTACTAAACAACAATCTGGCATTTGAAAACATTTTGAAAACTAGCTTGGGTTTCCACTTAGGGCCCTTAGTTAACTGACAATACAGAGTATTATTTTCAATGTGTAAAATTATTTGTGGTGAGATGGAAATGGGAAAACATCATTCTTGAGGAAAGCTATAAGTGCAAAATGCTTTTTTAAAACCAGTACTATGGATGGTAATCTACTACAGAAAGCAATATTATTTTTTCAGTGATTTATTATTCACTACAATTATAATGAAATATGCATGATATTAGGATTTAAAGTAGAATGAAATGTTCTTTCTTCAAGCTTTACAAATCCAGCTGTTTGTTTTCCATATTTGTGATAACCTATTAGTTTTAATTACACTAATAATTTCCCTGGGTTCTTAAATTTACATTAGCTTTTAAAGTATAGAGAAAACATTTCTCATATAATTTAATCATTTGTGCAAATGGCAGACAAGGAAGTTATTGGCTTGTATTGTAATTATTGTAGTTCATGTTTTGAGCTCATTTGTACAATTGGTAAATTAATAATTATCATTTACGTAAGCAGATTAGGTCATCTGCACTCATTTACAATTATAATGCAGAAATGATTAGATGTTCTTCAAATTTCTCAATTTCTTTAATGGTCTTATAAAAATTGTACATTAAAGACTTTTCCAATTAAGTCCATTATCATAAGTAAATTTGGCTTAGCACCTATAATTACTCCCATGCTATTGCATATAAAATTTCAATTAATCCATGTCTTCCAAAATGTATGGCAAAACAAGCTGATTGTCATACTGTTGTCTGCAGCATTCGCTCAAAAGCCATTCTAGTTAATATTCACAAGATAAAACCATTATGATTAGTATAAAATAGTATATGAAATTAACCTATATAAAAAACAGATATTACACCAGGTAAAACTTGAATGTTCCTTGCTCTTTACTGTGATGTATAGTTTGTGGGAAGAAAACTTTTGAGTAACTGCATAGATTCTTCAATATCATAGAATGCCAGGAAATATTTAAAAGCCACACAGAGTTGAAACACACTGACTTTTTTTTTTCAAATTATAAATGTAATGCACATTTGGAAAATACAGAAAAGTGCAAAGAAGGAAAAATATCATATATAATTTTGCCACCAAAAGATAGTCTTTGTTATCATTTTCTTTTTTATCTGTCAAGTCCTTTCTATGGATTTTTATCAGTCTATCCATTTGTGTGTGCTATGCAGTAAAAAAATTGGAGTTATATTATACATGCTGTTCAAATTCTTCTTTTTTATGGTAGCAATAAAAAGAATGATGTTTTGTTCCATTTTCTTTGCCACAGAACTGACTTACTGTTGTATTTATTATAAAAGTTCTATACTTTGAAGAACAAAGTTCCTTGTAAACAAAGGTAATTGAATCCCAACTCTTACACTTACTAGTTGTGTGACTTTGGATAAAATATTTAATCACTGTGCTTCAGTCTCCTTATTAGTAAAATTGGGATAATGATGGTGTACCTATTTCAGAGAGTTTGGAGGATCAAACGTCTTAATTTAATATGAAGTTCACAGAACAATGCCTGACACATAGTAAATGTTATATAAATGCTTGCTATATGATATAAATTATTTTACTAGCTTTCTGGAGCTTAAATAATTAGTTTGCTGCTCAGGCATCCAAATCTTGGAGATTTTATTTTAGGTTAGTGTTACTATTACTATATGAGAATAATACCATCTTCTCAGGCCATTCATGAAGAACATCATGTCTACTCTGCAGGTACCACATGAAGACAGCTGGGGCATGGACAGTGAGAGGTAGAGGAGGAGAACAAATAGGAAAACAACTTAGAGATAGTGTAGAAGAGGTAAGGATTAAGTGGGCTCTTTCTGAGTGCCAGAACTACTGGTTTTTTAATGTTTTAATGAATGCTCTGAAAGTAAGAGTACATAGATAAATGTCTGTTTTTGCAAGTAACATTATGTCCTTCCAGTGCTGAAAAATCAAATTAACGGACATAAACTTGAGGAATATTTTACTAGTTAGTAGGCAAAAAACTAGAAAATAACCTTTTAAATGAACTTATTGAGGTATAATTTACATAGAATAAATTACACCCATTTAAAGGATGCAGTTTGATGAGTTTTGATAAATATATTCACCTGAATAACCACTGAAAATCACCTTCACCCCACCTCCCCACCTCACGGCCAGACTTGAAGAACCATCTATCTTTCTGTCATCTAAGATTTAGTTTGCATTTTTATATCCCTTCCCTGGTAGCTCAGATGGTAAAGAATCTGCCTGCAATGCAGGAGACCTGGGTTCAATCCCTGGGTCGGGAAGATGACCTGGAGAAGGGAATGGCAACTCACTCCAGTATTCTTGCCTAGAGAAGTCCATGGACAGAGGAGCCTGGCGGGCTACAGTCCACGAGGTTGCAAAGAGTCAGACATGACTGAGTGACTAACACACTTTCTAGAATTTCTTATAAATGGAATTATACGGCATGTACTCTTTCGTGTCTGGTTTCTTTCATTCAGCACACCTTTGAAATTCATCCACGTTGTACCATGCATCAGTAGTTTATTCCTTTTCATTGCTGAATGGCATTCCATTACATTGAATATACCACGATTTGTTTATCCACTCAACTACTAATAGACATTTGGGTCGTTTTTCAATTTTGAGCTAAAAATTAGTGATATACTGAAGCTGGCTCGTATTGGCTTATAGGAGCTGATGGTGCACATTTGTTCTCAACTCCATGTTTGGTGATGCTACAGGATGGTAGCTTGAAATTAACCATGGTAGGAATATTTACACAAACGAAATTGACAAGTCAGAACTCCCCCCACTCCCTCCCCCCAGAAGCCAGTTTTACCAGGACTGCACAGGCTATTATGAATAATGATGCAATGAATATCTGTGTAGAAGTTTTTGTGTAGACATAAGTTTTTTTTATTTCTAGTGGGTAAGTACCTAACAGTATAATTTCTGGATTGTATGGTTAGTGAATGTTTAATTTTATAAAAAACTGCCAAGGAGTTTTCCAAAGTGGTTGTACCAACTTACCATTCCCACAAGCAATGTGTGAAAGTTCCATTTGTTCCACATCCTCACCAGTACTTGGTATGGTCAGTCTTTTGATTTTAGCCATTCCAATGTTTGTGTACTGGTATTGCATGTGGTTTTAATTTTACTTTCTATGAAGATAAATAACACAGAACATTTTTTCACAGGCTTATTTGCTATTCTTACATCCTCTTTTTTGATCTTCTATTCATGCATCTTGACCATTTGGGGAGGGGCAGTATCTATCTTCTTATTGAACTGTAAGAATTCTTTACACATTCTTGATATAAGCCCTATATCAAATATATATATTACTAATATTTTCTGGGCTTCCCTGGTGGCTCAGATGGTAAGAATCTGGTGCAATGCAGGAGACTTGGGTTCAATACCTGGGTTGGGAAGATCCCATGGAGAAGTAAATAACTACCCACTCCATTATTCTTGCCTGGAGAATTCCATGGACAGAGGAGCCTGGCGGGGCTACAGTCCATGGGGTCACAAAGAGTTGGACACGACTGAGCAACTTTCACTTCATTTCACTTCACAAAATGCATGCTCTAATTTTCACTGGGACTGTATTGAATCTAAAAATCAATTTTGGGAGACTCAATATCTTATCAAATTTTGGCCTTCTAGTCCATGATCATGGTATATCTCTCAATGTATATGTTTTCTTTAATTTCTTTTGACAATGTTTCAGAATTCTTTAAAATCTACACAACTATGTCATGTACCAATAAGTGAGTCACATGAATATTTTTGTTTCCAAAGTGCATACAAAAGCTGTATCTACACTATACCATAGTCTGTTAAGTGTCCAATGGCATAATGTCTAAAAAAGTGTCTTAATTGTAGAATACTTTATTGTTAAAAAAATTCTAATCATCACCCTGAGCCTTCAAAGATTTATAATCTTTTTGCTGGTGAAGGGTTTTGCCTCAGTGTTGATAGCTGCCGACTGATCATGGTGGTGGTTGCTGACAATTGGGTTGGCTGAGCAATTTTTAAAAATAAGACAACTGAAATTTGCCAGGTCGAATGACTCTCCCTTTCGTGAACCCCTTCTCTGTAGCATGCAATGCTGTTTGATAGCATTTTACCCGCAGTGGAACTTCTGTAGAAAGTGGAGTCAGTTTACTCAAGCCCTGCTGTTGCTTTATTGACTAACTTCATGTAATATTCTAAATCCTTTCTTGTCATTTCAACGATCTTCACTAAGAGTAGAAGCTTTATTGTGGTAGTCTGAACCAAACCTGTGACATCTCTGAGGTATGCCTTAACAGTGTTGAAAATAAGTGGTAGGAATCAAATTTTTTGTCTTGTTCTTGAACTTAGAGGAAAAGCAGTCTTATTTTTTTTTACAGGTGTGATATTTGCTGTAAATTTTACATAAATTCCTTTTATTAGATTGAGGAAGTTCCTTTCCACTTAAGAGTTTGCTGAGAATTTTTTATTCGTGAACTGATATTAAATTTTGTCAAATGCCTATATCTGTTGAGATCATTATATATTTTTCTCCTCCATTCTGTTAATAGGGGGAATTCTATTGATAGATTTGATGTTAAATCAACCTTGCATTCTTGAGATAAACCCCTCTTGGGCCTGGTGTAAAGTTTTTTCTCTAAGTTGCTGGATTCAGTTTGCAGTATTAGAAAGACTGTTTGCCTCTATGTTTATCAGTTGTGTTTGCTTAGTCCCTCAGTCATGTCTGACTCTTTGCAACCTCGTGGATTGTAGTCTGCCAGGCTCCTCTGGCCATGGACTTCTCCAGGCAAGAATATTGGTGTGGGTTGCCATTTCCTTCTCCAGAGAATCTTTCCGACCCAGGGACGGAACCCGTGTCTCCTGCACTGCAGGCACATTCTTTACCCATTGAGCCATCGGGGAAGCCACGTTTATCAGTCATATTTGTCTGTAACTCTTTTCCTGTAACACACAAAGCATACTATTATTGTTCTAAGCTAGGGCCAGCAATCTATGGTCTGTGGCTAAATCTGATCCACAGTCTGTTTTCATTAATAGTTTTTGAACACAGCCACACTCGTTTGTTTCTGTATTACTGTCTCTGGCTGCTTTCACACTACAATGGCAGATATGACTAGTTGTGAGAGAGCCTGTATGACCTGCAATGTCTAAAATAATTACTATCAGGCCCCTTAGAGAAAATATTTGCTGACTCCTGCTCTAAACCCATGTGTCTAGATGTGAAAATCTGGGAACAAATTCAGTCAGTGTTGACTGTAAGTTAGACACAGATTTTTGTGGGTGTGGAAGATTGGGCTCCCTAACTTCCACATTGTTCAGGGGTCAACTATATACAGTTTGGAGGCGTTTAAACTACACACTGGTTAGTGTCACTGCCCCCTCCCCATGTTAAAACCTAAAGCCCTCCACAGTGAATTCCTGTTGTACTTAGAGTAAAATCCAGACTCCTTTCCTCGGTCTACAAGGATCTATATGATCTAGTCTGTTCCCATCTAGCCATTCTCATTTTGAAGCACTCTGACCATTCTTACTTCTCTGCAGCCATACTGGCTGTCTCAATTTCTAGAATTCTGCCAAGCCTGCTCCCACCTCAAGACTGTTTACCTGTTGAGGTTTGACAGAAAACAACAAAATTCTGTAAAGCGATTATCCTTCAAAAAAAAATTAACAAATAAAAAAGAAAAGACTGTTTACCTGGAAGTTCACTTCCAACTCTGCCTCCAAATCCTGTCCAATTCCTACTCATCCTTTAGATTTTAGCTTAAGTGTTACTGACTCAGAGGAGCTGACTCTGAGGCTCCTATCAAATCAGCCTTCATAGTTTAGTTTTTTCCATAATATCCTGTTCTTTTCCTTCAATGACTTATTCAAATTAATAACTTAGATATTTATCTGTGATGCTTTTTAAAAAATGTCTATTTTACTTATTAAGATCACAATGGCATGGATTGTGACTGTCTCTTTCATTTCTGTATCTTTAACACTACAACAGACCCTGGCACCTAGGAGGCACTCAGTGTAAATACTAGTTGAATGAAGAGGGACTTTCAGTTGTAAAAGAATGTCTCCTATTTACCTATCTCTAATGAAAACTGAATCCTACTTATCCTAAGCCTTGCAATCCTTAAGCCCTCTATGCACTATAATCTTATTAAGTTGTTGTGACTATAGCACTACCAGACACCTGCTCCCGGTTTCACTGGGTGTGATTATGCCGTCATTTGTATTACATTTCCTATCATGTTTCTGAGAATTCCTGCTGGAAATAGCCTTTATGCTTTCCTGTAATGTGCTTCGTGGTCGATCCTCACCACACTTCACTGTCCAAGGCCCCCCTCCCCCCGCCACTGTCACCCCGTCCATGCCATTTTCTGAACTTTTCTGCTTGGATTGACTACAGTCAAGACAAACGATGAGTGTAAGATGTCAATCACTCTGAAAAACACTGAATATTTTGTATTCAAGTAGTCAAATTTAACTCTTTGGAAATGACACAATCCCCCTTTTAATAGAAGCCCCAAATACAGGCATCATGAATTAGAGATGTAGGGAGAAGAGGATCCACACAAAAATCTTCTAAGCCCTGCCTCTGGTGGGGTGTGACTATGGGTGACGACTCAGTTAGCATTAGAAGACTAAGAAGGCAAATTTCCTAATTTATCTGAATTATTTCTTCAGGTTCAAGCCCTTTCTTACTTGCTTTGTCCTAGTGTGTCTGCACTTCTTTGTCCAGTTCAGCTCAGTCACTCAGTCGTGTCTGATTCTTTGTGACCCCATGGACTGCAGCACGCCAGGCTTCCCTGTCCATCACCAACTTCCGGAGCTTGCTTAAACTCATGTCCGTCAAGTCAGTGATGCCATCCAACCATCTCATCCTCTGTCGTCCCCTTCTCCCCCTGCCTTCAATCTTTCCCTGCATCAGGGTCTTTTCCAATGAGTCACTTCTTTGCATCAGGTGACCAAAGTATTGGAGTTTCAGCTTCAGCACCAGTCCTTCCAATGAATAGTCAGGACTGATCTCCTTTAGGATTGACTGGTTTGATCTCCTTGTAGTCCAAGGGACTTTCAAGAGTCTTATCCAATACCACAGCTCAAAAGCATCAATTCTTCGGTGCTCAGCTTTCTTTATCCACTCTGTATCAATAAGTCCACTCATCCACTCATGTCTTATTTCAGGATGCAGTTTAGCATAGTGGCTAAAACTTTGGACTCTGGAACCAGGTTTCCAGAGTTTGAATCCTTGACTTGAATATTTATTAGCGTGTGACCTTGAGTAAGCTGCCTGTGTATTAGTTTCCTCATGTATAAAATGAGGAAAATAAAAAAGGACAATGACAACAGTATGTACTTCATAGAGTTATAAGAGGATACAATGAATTTATATTTGCACTGCTTAGAAGAGGGCCTGACACATGGTTCAGTCCAGTTCAGTTCAGTCACTCAGTCGTGTCCGACTCTTTGTGACCCCATGAACCCTGAATGGGGTTCTTCACATCAGGTGACCAAGGTATTGGAGTTTCAGCTTCAACATCAGTCCTTCCAATGAACACCCAGGACTGATCTCCTTTAGGATGGACTGGGTGGATCTCCTTGCAGTCCAAGGGACTCTCAAGAGTCTTCTCCAACACCACAATTCCAAAGCATCAATTCTTCAGCACTCAGCTTTCTTTATAGTCCAACTCTCACATCCATACATGACCACTGGAAAAACCATAGCCTTGACTAGACAGACCTTTGTTGACAAAGTAATGTCTCTGCTTTTTAATATGCTGTCTAGGTTGGTCATAACTTTCCTTAAAATAGCATGCTGGCACATGGTAAGTATGCTATTATATATATATATATATATATATATATATATATATATATATTTCATTTTGAATAAAAATCTTCCTCAAAAAGGATGTGTGCACATTTTTGTGTACAAGCACTTGGCCTTTCATTCTTATCATTGACCATTCTCCAATTTAGGAGGCAAGAAAATGACTGCAGGAAGGCAGGTATCACATACAGTAATAGTCCATCCTATGAAATCATTTATGTTCTCCCTACTTGTCAATCTTGTGCATGGGGTGGGAGAGTTATTAACAACTGGAACCCACGAATGTTCCATTCTTCTTTAATGCTTTGAAGACCCCCAGAGGCTTGGACAGATTCAGGCATGTCCCAGTCCATGAGCAGTCTAGATTCATGGCATAGGCCCAACTGTGTACATTTTGTTTTCTAGGGTGACCTATCATCCTGGTTTGTCCAAGATAATCCCAGGGTTTAGCACTGAAAATGGGGCTTCCCTGGTGATTCAGATGGCAAAGAATCTGCCTGCAGTGCAGGAGACCCAGGTTTGAATCTGGGTCTGGAAGATTCCCTCAAGAAGGAAATGGCTACTCACTCCAGTATCGCCTGGAGAATTCCATGGACAGAGGAGCCTGGTGGGCTACAGTCCACAGGATGGCAAAGAGTCGGACACGACTGAGTGACTGACACTTTCACTTTCATCAATTTCCACAAAGAAACCAACTGGTATTCTCACGTGCTTGTGTGCTAAGTCACTTCAGTCGTGTCCAACTCTTTGCGACCCCATTGACTGTAGCCCTCCAGGCTCCTCTGTCCACGGGATTCTCCAGGCAAGAATACTGGAGTGGGTTGCCATTTCCTTCTCCATGATTCTCATAGGGATTGTTTTTAATCTATATATCAATTTGGGGATTATTGCTGTATTAACAATATTAAGTCTTCAGATTAATGAACATGGGATTTTTTTCAGTTGTTTAGACATTGTTTAATTTCTTTCAGCAATCTTTGATAGTTTTTAGGGAATTAATTTTATTACTCTTTTGTTAAATATAATCCAAAATATTTTAAAAATACTTTGATGACATTGTAAACAAAATTTTAAAATTTTATTCTTAGATTCTTCATTGCAGGTGTATAGATATTGACTTTTTTGGTATATTGATCTTGCATCCTGCAATTGTGATGAACTCATTACACTAACAGTTTTTTAGTAGATTATTTAGGATTTTCTGTAGACAAGATCATGTCATCTGCAAGTAGGATTGTTTTGTTGCTTTCAATCTGGAATCTTATATTTTATTTCCATTATATGTGTTAAAATGAATTTCTTAGTGTATTACCTGGGAAATACAATTAATAATATCTTGCTGCTGCTGCTAAGTCGCTTCAGTCGTGTCCGACTCTGTGCGACCCCATAGATGGCAGCCCACCAGGCTTCCCTGTCCCTGGGATTCTCCAGGCAAGATCACTGGAGTGGGTTGCCATTTCCTTCTCCAATAATATCTTAACTTATAACAATCTCAATCAGATTGACACAAAGTTAATTTCAATAGTGTACAAAATATTTTCTCCAATATAACTCCATTCCTTCTCCATTCTTTTGTGCTCTTATCCTCATACAAATTGTGTATTTATACATTGTGTATCCATTAACACAGATATATTTATGTATCATGCAGTTGTCTTTTAAATGGAATACAAGAAAAAAGGTACAAAAATAGACTTATACTATTTTATATTTAATGATGTAGCTACCTTTACCATTGCTCTTTATTTTTTCTTGTGGATTTGAGTTATAGTTCTTTCAGCCTGACTTTTTGTAGGGCGGGTTTGCTAGAATTGAAATCTCTCAGTTTTGTTTACCTAGGATTGTCTTCATTTCTCTCTTAAAGGATAGTTTTTTCTTGATATCAAATTCTTTTAGCACTTTCAGAACTTTAACTTTGTTGTTCCCATCATCTTCTGGCCTCCATTGTCTCTGATGAGAAATCAGCTCTTTAACTGCTGTGGATCTCTTTTACATGATGGGTCATTTCTTACTGCTTCCAAGAGACTCTTTGTCTCTTTCTTTTGACATTTTGATTATCATGTGCCTATGTATGAATCTTTTTGAGTTTATTGAGCTTCTTGGATATGTAAATTAATGTATTTTTTCGAGCATTGTTTCTTCAAATGTCGTCTCTCTTTTTTCTCTTTTTCTGGGATTTCTATGTCATAATATGCTCGATGGTGTCCCATAGGTCTCTGAAGCTCTATTCACTTTTCCTCATTCTTTTTCCTCTCCGTTCCTTGAAGTGGATAATCTGACTCGACCTATCTTCCAGTCCACTGATTCTTTCTGCTGACTGCTGTTGGGCTCTGCAAGTAGAATTTTCATTTCTGTTATTGTGCTTTTTAATTCCAGAATTTTTATTTGGTTCCTTTTTATAATGTGTATCTCTTTAACAATATTTTCTGTTTGGTGAGACATTATTCTCATGCCTTCTTCAGTACTTTAGAACTGCTTTTATTTAGTTCTTTGAATATGTTTGCTATTGCTAAGTCACTTCAGTTGTGTCCGACTCTGTGCGACCCCGTAGACAGCAGCCCACCAGGCTTCCCCGTCCCTGGGATTCTCCAGGCAAGAACACTGGAGTGGGTTGCCATTTCCTCCTCCAATGCATGAAAGTGAAAAGTGAAAGTGAAGTTGCTCAGTCATATCCGACTCCAGCAACCCCATGGACTGCAGCCCACCAGGCTCCTCCGTCCATGGGACTCTCCAGGCAAAAGTACTGGAGTGGGGTGCCATTGCCTTCTCCTTGAATATGTTTAAAATACCTGATTTAAAGTCTTTGGGCTTCCCTGGTGGCTCAGACGGTAAAGAATCTGCCTGCAGTGTGGGAGACCTGGGTTTGATCCCTGGGTTGAAAGATCCCCTGGAGGAGGGCATGGCAACCCACTCCAGTATTCTTGCCTGGAGAGTCCCCATGGGCAGAGGAGCCTGGCAGGTTACAGTCCATGAGGTCGAAAAGAGATGGACATGACTGAGCAAATCTAATAAGTCTGAAGTCTTGGCTTTCTCAAGGACAATTTTTATTGATTTCCTTCCCTCTACCCACAGGGCTGTATATTCTTATTTTTATTTTATACTTCATTTTTTGGTTAAAAACTGAACATTTTACATAATATACTGTGGCAAGTCTGAAAATCAGATTCCACCCATCTCAGGGTTTCTTATTGTTGCTATTTGTCATTGTTCCTGTTGTTGTTGTTTGTTTGTTCAGAGATGTTTCTGAATAAATTATGTAAAGTCTGTAGTCTTTATTATGTGTGGGCACAAAAGTCACTGCTTGTTAGCTTGCTGCTGCTGCTGCTGCTGCTGCTAAGTCACTTCAGTCATGTCGGACTCTGTGCGACCCCGTAGACGGCAGCCCACCAGGCTCCTCCGTCCCTGGGATTCTCCAGGCAAGAACACTGGAGTGGGTTGCCATTTCCTTCTCCAATGCATGAAACTGAAAAGTGAAAGTGAAGTCACTCAGTCGTGTCCGACTCTTCGAAACCCCATGGACTGCAGCCTACCAGGCTCCTCTGTCCATGGGATTTGCCAGGCAAGAGTACTGGAGTGGGCTGCCATTGGTTAGCTTAGAGGTCAGCTAATGATTGGACACAATTTACCACAAATTTCTGGAATCAGTAAGTCTCCCAGCCTTGTCAAAGGGCTCTATGTGTGTGTGGAAGCATGTCTTCAACACTCAGCCATGTGTTCCTAATCTGGTTGACCCAGGCTCAAACTCATAGTCACCCTTTGGTGGGGAAAATATACACTACACATACTATTAAAGTTATTTATTTGGTCTGAGCTATAATGTAAATATATAAATGGATCAAATAAACATTAAAAAATCATATTGAATTCCCCAGGTGTTTTATTGACTGGAAGGAAACAAAAACTATGCTGTCACTAACATTGTTTCAAGCTATTTTTGCACTAAATTCAAAGCTTTAGGAAAAATAATTTGCTATGGTTCACTATGCTAGGAATTTCAAGTTTTTTCCTTTAACTGTACTAAACTATCTTTTTGGTTGTATTTTAATTTTTTCTTATTAAAGTACTATCTTTAAGATGAGCTTAAGAAATGACCTAGAGACATGTTAATGAAGGGTCACTTTGATTTTGACTTCCTATGATGTTGTCAATATAAATTCTTTGATTTTCTTTTAGTAAAGGTGAAACAGATTATGAAAGAAAACAGACACTTTTAAACAACCATGGACTGAGTGATAAAAGAACTTTAAAATCTGGCAAACAAAACTCTTTGACAGTTGGAAATATTTTGGAGAAAAACTTTCCTTGGCTTAAAGCTGAGAAGTCATTTGAATTAGTCTAGCATGCAAATTAATGTGCTTGAGTTTAGTGAAGGAAGATATGTGAATGTCTTGAAGATTAGCAGTTAGGATCATAAGTGATAAGGAAGGATGGCAAAGTACAAAGAAAAATGATTGAATTTAATAGTCCCCAAAGAACAATGTTCCAAATCTTGCTGAAAATTTTTTTCCTATTGCATTTTTTGGTACTGTGATCATTTAGAACTTTCGGAATAGCAAATGAAACGAGAATCCATCTAACTGGAGAAGAGTCATTCTAACTGAAGGGGAAGATATATAGGCAACAGTAAAATGCCAATTCTAGAAGAAATCTACTTGTAGTTAATTATGTCTTTAGAATAAGGCCTGGCACACAGTAGGCGCTCAGCCAGTGTTTGTTGAACTAACATTTGTTATGATGAGAATATACTGAGCTGAATTTTATTTCTACTGAGCACAGGGAAAGAGTTGCTAAGCAAGCATGCATCCTTAACACAAATAAATGTTAGCCTCATTGACAGTGTGGGTTGACTATAGTGTGTGAAGAAAATACTTGTGTGCATCTGCAGAGATGGGCTTTATAAATAAATGTTGTGGAAAACTTGGGGTCTTGGGCTAAGAGTAAGCCTTGGGAAAGGAATTTATAAGTGTAGAAATGGTGATAGAACTCCAGGGGGATTTATCTAACTCTGGAGGTAAATGTTTACATTTCAAGGAAAAATGAGGCCAGGGACCTTGGAGACATTTCTAGGTCATAACAGTTAGAGACATATCTGGTCCTTGGAAAGATGCATTTATATTCAAAAAGGCTGGAGTAAGAACCCAGAATACTTTTCATTTTGTCTCCAAAGAAAACGATTTCACTCCCTCCTCTCAAGAGGGAAGGAAGAGGTAGCTGCCTCTTTCTTCTGTATTCAAAACAGAGAAAATCCATTTTTCTCTGTTCCTCACCTGTGATACAGACCTTGCATGTGTAGGAGATTTGATCTGACTTTCATCATGTTACACCAGGGGTAAAAATCAGGGTATGGGGAATAGAGGTCATTATTTGCTTTTAAACTTAATAACAATGAACTGTCTCTGATCCAGAACACTCCCTGTGTGCATTCAGAATAAAATTAATAAATATGAATATAAAACACCCAATACAGACCAATTGTTTTCAAGAACTGCAGTTACAGCAGCATTTGCATTCAAACAAGAATGTGCAATTTTTTTTTAAAAGCACTTACAGGATTCTCAAGTACAACACTTGAAAATAATAACATTGCAGGTTGTTTTTTAAAAGTCCATAAGTCTGAGTTCTCCCCAAATCTGATTGACCATCTAATTAATGGGGCCAATTATGGGGATTTTACAAAAATTAAATCTCATTTGAATTGTATGACTCTAAAGAGATAAAAGCTTTTCTTTAAAAGAACCCAAAAAAAGCTAAAATCTGGAAGGTTTATATTGTTGTTGTTAAGATGATTCTACTTGTTTTTAACTGAAAAAGAACATATCATATCAACTGGGAGACAGGCTTTCTATGAAGGAACAGCTACAGATATTATTTCATTTCCTGTCCACAGACATTTGAAATAGCTTAGAAAACACATAATGTTGTTCAATTTGTTGTAAATGATAAATCTTTTATGTTTGATTTTTTTTTGGTCACATTTGGATCAAAATGATAACAGATATAGTGCAATCAGATAATGAGATTCTGGAAATTAAGCTGACTTTGTGGCAGCAGAAAATAACTGACCTCTATTTTCATCCTGTTTTTGCTATGAATGATTTCCAGCTCAGATGCAAGAATTGTGCAGGCAAAGCCAAGGGCAGGAACAGAAGGAAGGCAAATTCATGCCCAGCTTCGTGGCCTCCATAAAGGTTCAGGCTCCTTGGGTGGCCCTCAAGATCTAGCCAGTTCCACACTTCCTTCCTCCTCCCATCTCCTCTTCCCCACTCTCCTGCCAGACGCCATGCTACAGCAATGACGAGTTACCTAAAATTTTACAAACTTGCTCCATATCTTTGAACATATTTTCCCCCTCATTGATTTATCTATTTATTTTTTAGAATGGTCTTCCCAATTAACCACCTTGTCTTCCAGGCAAATTTCAATTCATCCCTTAGAATTTTACTCAGGCATGACTTTCTCCTCTGTCAGATCTTCCTAGATTCCACTTCCCTATAACATCCCATGACTCTTTCTGTTACTTATACATCTAGCTTTGCATGTGCTATCCTATATTATAATTATCTGTTTACATTTCTGTATCATACATTTCTGTGTCTTATATATCTTGTGCTTAACACAGTACTTGGCACGTAGTACTCAACAAGTGTTTTTGTGAAATAAGTTAATGAATGGATGCTTGAACAAATTAATGGATGAAGGTATGTGATTTTATTTTCCTAGTTCTTGATCAGCATCACTGAAAAAACAATTTAGAATATAAAAGGGATAACTTTAGAAATTACTTAACCAATCTCTCACTCATGCAAGCATCCTTTCTACAGCATCTTTACCAATGGCTCAACTAACTTGAACATCTCTAGGAAGCAATCTCTACTTTCTGAGTAAATGTATTCTACTTTTGGATAGTTTTCATTTTATAAGGTTTTGTTTATTAGTACTGTTTATCTGAAATGTGCTTTCTTGTAATTTTTATCTATTTATTCTAGATTTTGTTTCTGTTATATTTTCTTAATGTTACTCCTAAAATGCAATATTGACACTTAAACCTGAAGAGTTATTACCACATATGTACACTATTAGTTTAAACGATACCCACCTAGGTGGGCAAAATGAGATCTCCTGGCACCAACACTGCTGCTGCTGCTGCTAAGTCGCTTCAGTCGTGTCCGACTCTGTGCGACCCCATAGACGGCAGCCCACCAGGCTCCTCTGTCCATGGGATTCTCCAGGCAAGAACACTGGAGTGGGTTGCCATTTCCTCCTCCAATGCATGAAAGTGAAAAGTGAAAGTGAAGTCACTCAGTCGTGTCCAACTCCTAGCGACCCCATGGATTGCAGCCCACCAAGCTCCTCCGTCCATGGGATTTTCCAGGCAAGAGTACTGGAGTGGGGTGCCATTGCCTTCTCCAGGCACCAACACTAGATCTCACCTTTTCATGTCAAGCTCTTCCACAATCTCACATGGCCACTTTGACTTCAACTTGGTTGACAAGGAAAAACATGGAAGTCCTATGCAGAGGAAGACACAGACTCCTCTCTAGTCATAAAGCACTTTTAATTAATTCCCTGAATCAAAAAATAATTCTCACAGTCCTATTCTATATTCTATGCAATTGCCTATTAAGGGTTTACATAGGGCTTCCCTTGTGGCTCAGCTGGTAAAGAATCTGCCTACAATATGGGAGACCTGGGTTCGATCCCTGGGTTGGAAAGATCCCCTGAAAAGTGGAAAGGCTACCCACTCCAGTATTCTGGCCTGGAGAATTCCATGGACTGTACAGTCCATGGGGTTGCAAAAAGTCGGACACGACTGGGTAACTTTCACTAGGAAACATTAGCCTGAATTCAGTAATCTCATAAACACCCCCACCCCCCCCCACACACATGCATGCATGTATGTATGTGCATACAGGGGCTCAGCCTTTTAAAACAATACTGAGTTTGTCTTGAGGATTTTTATTCTAGGAAGTTCCATAGGCTTGCCTCAGTCAGTCTCTTCTCCCACATATATGAGGAGATGAATGTCTCCCAAACCACACACTGCTCACTGAATACCAATAAAACAGCCACAGTTGAAAGTGATCAACTATAAGCTTACATTTACAAAGATTACAGAGAAAAATCTTTGGATTCCTCACAAACACAGTAAATCCTTCACCCTTTACCCTTTTCTTTCTTATGGGTTAAGATGGGTACCATCTGATGTGAAAATCACTGGTCTCTATCTGCTGGTATTTCTTCTGTAGACATGAAGTATCAAATATTTGCTTTCTTATTCTTTGAGTTTCAGGGAGAAGAATTTTTTCAGAAACAATTCTATGACATAAAGCAAAGGGGTTACTATTGATAAGATTTCGTATTAATCAACTTGTATTAACAGAAACTGCTTCACATGCTATAACCAGTTAACGAATAATCAAAAAATGAAGAAAAACGTTCACTTAATATGATACTAAAATTTTACTGATCTTTAGTGTTTGCAGAAACTTAGAGCCAGAAGGGGCTATCGTGATTTAATTTAACCTGGAACACTAAGAATTATTTATAGGTCCCAGTCACTCTGTGCCAGGCACTGTACTAGTCATTTACACATTATTTTCTTATTTAATCCCTATGAAATACTATGAGGTAGATACTGGTGTTATCTCCATTTCTCAGGTAAGGAAACTGAGGCCCAGCAAGTGTGTGTGACTTTCTCAAATCCACACAACTGCTAAGTGGAAAAACTGCCTCTTCACTTCCATCCTGCCCTGTCTTCTCACCTGTTCTGTCTTTTTAATTCTAGAGAAAGGGAAACTGAAGCCTAGAGATGATGAGCTATTTTTCCCAGGTTGCACGGCTACCCAATGGCAGAGTCAGAGCTATAAGCCTTGCCTCCTGACACCTAACCTAGTACCCTTTCTATGGCTTCCAGCCTGTAAGCTCTTCAGGGAGATAGAACATGTTCCCAGCAGTTAAATCAATGTGCTTCAACAAAAATGAAAAACAAAAGTTGAGCAGGAAGTCACCTTGGTTTTGTCTTGCAAAGCTTATTCATTAAAAGGAAAAAAAGCAAATCTTCTGTCCCTTAAAATAGCCTTTTCTGAGTACGCTGCCACATAATGAACATACTCAGGCAGATGGAAGCGGGTCGATAGTGGGGCGCAGAACAACCATCTTCGCACAGAAGATGATTCAATAGGCTTGAGCTCACTGGCTGCTTTAGGCACTGGTTATGTGGTACATCCATTACTAGGGAAAAGCTAAGAGCAGTTTCAAGTATCATTCTCAATAAGCCCAGAGAAAAATACTGTCTATTAAAAATAAGACAGTGTGTTTTGGCTGCTGTTCTAGATGCTCAAATGTTGGTCGATATTTAAGTAAGGCAGAGTGAGGTTCTTTGGAAGGGATTTGAATACATGTTTCACAGAATCCAGAAGTCAACAGTTAGTTGCTGGGTTTATCCAGGGTTGGTGCAGGTCACGAATGAAAATAGATGAACTGGGCTTCAGATTGAATCCCTAACGGTTTCATATTATGTCCAATTTGTACTCCCATTTATCTCCGATTTGTTCAGCCCATTTGTCTATGTTTTGCAGTCTCTTGCCACCAAACACAGATCACAGCATATAGTAGGTGCTCCATAATTGCAGATTCGAAGACTGATGTGGGGGGCAGCTCAAATTACCAAGGTTTGAAGGGCTGGACCCTGGTTTTTAGAAGGACTTGAGAAACATAAAAGAGGACATAAAGGAACTATCTGCTCTTTTATGAGGCTCTTGGAATGAAACACAAGAAAGTGTGCAAGTATTATTTGCTGGCTTTTGCATTGTTTTTTCCCTCCATACACTGGGTAACCACATCTCCAAGCAGATCTGTGGGTAGTACTCTGTCCTTGGCTCCAGATATGAAATCCTGAGGTTTCATTTACAGTGTGTGAGCTGATTAACTCTATGTCTCAATATGGTTTTGGGAAAACTGTAGCATGATCTTTGCCAAGTTCGCAATCCTATAGAAGTGCTTTCCATTCCCCTCCACCCCCGCCCTGCTAACTGCCTAGCTATAGAGCCAGCAGGGCCACAGGTAATCCTAACTAAGGAAGGAAACCTCTTCCAACCAATTTTAATCTGTCTTCACTCAAGGGCAGACAGCGGTCAGAGAGAAGCTCATCTCCTGAGATAGATGGAAACAGCAACTGAGCCCTTTGGCATCATCCATTCTTCATCTAGATGTCCCCTTGGTTCATTCTTCCGTAAAGACATTTCCTGCACATCATTTATAAACTCGAGAGGGAGGCAATTGATCAGAGGAGTTGTTCCAGTATTCCAGGGAGGACAGCTGGATTTAAAATAACCTTAAAATCTACCCACAGCTGCCCATTTCTCAGGGCTGTTTTGAGAAGAAAAGGTCACTGATGAAACCTTAAAGCAAGTAAATGTTACCTTGCTTCCAAAGAGTTCACACATTAATTCCCTGAATTTTATTGCTCAGAAGCAATAAAACAATCCTTAAACAAAACCCTAGTAAATGTCACAAGTACAGACTTCCCTGGTTTTCCTGGCACTCCTCTCCCAGCCTCTTCCGACATTAACCCAGCAAAGCATGCTTTCAGACTTTGCCCTTTAAACTCCATACAGAAATGAAAAATATTTCTGGGCTCTTGGGGCTACCAATTCAGGGCTAAAGGACCAGCTTATAAGGAGGGGTTAGTAGACTGAAGGAAAGTGTGTGAAGCTAGGTATTAAAGAGGGTCAGCCTTGGCACTGCCACTTTTTACTCTGTGCTCTGCAGCATGTCAACTGCCCTCTCTGGGCTCCAGTTTTCTCTTCTATAAAAGGAAGGAGGTTGAGATAGATGCTTTCTGAGATCCTTTTGAGTGACAAAAATTCATGATTCATCATCATTTCTGACTTTCTTAAGATGATGGTATCAGAAAAGCAAATTAAATCAAAATAGTTTTATTTGTAGCAAGATTACCAATTTCTAGAGAGTTGGATATGAACCAGCACTATCATAAATTTCTCTGAGAAAAGCAGAAGCTGTTTGTTTGGCATTATAACTGCAAAAACATGTGCTAATCAAAATGTCATTTCCTCTCAGTAATTAAAGCCTTCACAAAAAAAACCCCAACTGCAGCCAAAATTGCCTGGCATCAGAGACTGTGGGATGGAGTAGTGTAAAGACTACAGGGTTGGAGCTGAGAGTTTGGAGTTCAAATTATGGCTCCACCACTTACTAGCTGGTTGACTTTGGGGACACCACTTAATTCCTCTGGGACTCAGTTTACTTATTTGTAAAATAATATCCATATGTTCAGATTGTTGTAAGAATTAAATTAGATAATGTACCTAAATACCCTGGCAAGGAGCAGATGCTCAATGAATTAGGCCCTTCCTCTTCCCACCTACTCCCTCAATATAATTCATAAGAAACCCAGTTCCTGCTCTGCAGAAATGTATAATCTAATGATCAAATAAACAATAATACACCTGAGAACAATTAGGCAAGAGTGTCAGACAGCAGATGAGCAATAAAGACCCAAAGGGATTCCAAAAAGGCTAAAGTGATCATGGAAGCTTATTAGAGGAGGTAGGATTTATAGATGATACTGCATTTTTGTCTTTGCATTTAAAAAATGTATGCAGAGAGATTTTTACTCTCAGTGTACAGATGAGGAAATGAGCTCAGAGAAGGTAAGTGACTTGTCTGAAGTCACACAGCTTCTTGTGGGAAGAACTGGAACTTGAATCCAGGGTTTCTGGTTCCAGACGCAGTGCTTATTCCAAAGAAGAGGCTAAGCCTGGGTGGGTAGAGAGGATTTGATTAGGGAGTATGAGGCAGGAGGTACAGCAGGAAAAGAGACAGAGATATGGCAATATTTGTCATCAGATCAGAACTACCTCATCTTCTCACCACCAATTCCATCAACCCAGATGTATCCACTTTGCCTTCCTTCTTATAGTAATAGGTAATATGCTCTTTTTTTTATCCAAGCTCAAAGACTAGATTCCCACCCATCTCACCTTTGAAGGGCCCTGTGCCTGCAATTTTCTTATTTCTCACTTCTCAATTTCCCTCCCTATTCATAGAACGACTTTTCAGAATGGTTTTCTGCAATTGCTGTATTTATTCCCTCATTCCCTTCCTCTATTCTCAGGTTCCCAATTCCACCACTCAACTGAAACTGCAATTATCAAGGCCAATGGTGACCGCTATCTTTGCCATCCTTCTCAGTTTTGATCTTTATTCATCTTTTAGCAGTATCTTATGGCTGATTACTCCTCCTTTCTGAAACCTCTTTCTTCCATAGGCCTCTAGAAATTCATGTTCTGCTGTTTTTTCCCCTTATTTGGCTGCTACTTGGGCTTCCCTAGTGGCTCAGACAGTAAAGAATCTGCCTGCAATGCAGGAGACCTGGGCTTGATCACTCATTGGAAAGATCCCTTGGGGGAGTCCATAGCCACCCACTCTAGTATTCTTGCCTGGAGAATCCCCATGGATAGAGAAGCCTGACAAGCTATAGTCCACAGGGCACAAAGAGTTGGATACGACTGAGTGACTAACACTTTCTCAGTCTTCTTTGATGACTCCCCTTTCTTCCTTGCTTGACTTCTTTTTTTTGTTTGTTTGCTTTTAATTCATTTATTTTAATTGGAGGCTAATTACTTTACAATATTGTCGTGGTTTTGCCATATATTGACATGAATCAGCCATGGGTGTACATGTGTTCCCCACCCTGAACTCCCTTCCCACCTCCCTTCCCATCCCATCCCTCAGGGTCATCCCAGTGCACCGGCCCTGAGCACCCTGTCTCATAGATGGAACCTGGACTGGCAATCTGTTTCACACATGATAATATACATGTTTCAATGCTATTCTCTCAAATTATCCCACCCTCGCCTTCAACCACAGAGTCCAAAAGACTGTTCTTTACACCTGTGTCTCTTTTGCTGTCTCGTGTATAGGGTCATCGTTACCATCTTTCTAAATTCCATATATATGCATTAGTATACTGTATTGGTGTTTTTCTTTCTGGCTTACCTCACTCTGTATAATAGGCTCCAGTTTCATCCACCTCATTAGAACTGATTCAAATGTATTCTTTTTAATGGCTGAGTAATATTTCATTGTGTATAGGTACCACAGCTTTCTTATCCATTCATCTGCTGATGGACATCTAGGTTGCTTCCATGTCCTGGCTATTATAAACAGTGCTGCGATGAACATTGGGGTACACGTGTCTCTTTCAATTCTAGTTTCCTCGGTGTGTATGTCCAGCAGTGGGATTGCTGGGTCATATGCTTGCCTGACTTCTAAATGTTGGAGGATGAAGGCTCAATCCTTGGCTCTTACTATTCTGAATTGTGTCCTCTCAAATTCATACGTTGAAGCTTTAACACCAACTACCTCAGAATATGACTGTGTTTGGAGACAGGATCTTTAAAGAGATAATTAAGTTAAAACGAGGCCTTTGGTATAGGCCTTAATCCAGTCTGACTTGTGTCCTTATTAGAAGAACTTTGGACACATAGGGACACGGAGGGCACACGTGCACAGAGGAAAGGCCATGTGAGGACGCAGCAAGCAAGTGGCATCTACATGCCAAAGAGGGAGGCCTCGGGAGAAACCAACCCTGCTGACACCTTGATCTTGTACTTCTACCTCCCACAACTGGGAGAAAGTAAATATTTGTTATTTAAGCCACCCCATCTGCCATTCTTGGCTATGGTAGCCCTAGTAAATGGATACAGATACCTTCTCTTCTCTGTTTTCATTGCCTATACTCACCATCTTTCTGATTTCATTTAATCCCATGGCTCTAAATACCATCTATTTGCTGACAAGTCCCAAGTTCATATCTCTAGCCTACCCATTTCTTGCAGCTAACTACTTATGTCACATCTCCAGTTGGAGGTCTAAGAGGCATCTTTAATCTCACCTGGCAGAAACAGCATTTTCCTCCTCCAAGACCCACACTTTTAATCACTGTATTAAATTAGAGCTATTTCCTCATATGCCTCTATTAATGTGAGCTGTGACTACATTATTAGTTTTTCCTTTGGTCTATTTGTTTTTGTTCTTATCAAAATACTGGTGACTCACACTCTACTTGAGATATTTTTCACTTGGAGTGCTGTCAGGACAAATAATCCTCATGATGTATTTTGGCAATTGACTTTTTAAAACCTAAATGCAGTTCTTTTACTTTATCCTTGTTAAATTTCATCTTCTTTGGTTTTGACCTATCCTTATAGCATGTCAAGATTTTGAAACTCAGTTCTGTCATCTGTTACGTTACTCTCTCCTTTATCTTTATGTCATTTTACAAACTTGACAAACATCTAAGTCTTACAAAAACAAGTTGAGTAGGGCAAGATCATGAAGAGTGTTCTGGGGCACTCTAATAGAGAGCCCCTCCTCCCAAATTGTCCTCCATCCAATGTACACTCTGGCTATAACTACCCAGGCAGTTGCAGATGGAGCTAACTAAACCACCATCTCGCCCTTATATCACCACCTTGTTCTCTAGGTTGTCATATGAGATTTTGTCCAATGTCTTGCTGGAACCCAAATATCACAGAATGATGGCAGAGTGGTAGCAGTGAGAAAGGAAAAGAAGAGAGAGAGACAAGGTCTCTTAAAAGAATATGAATAGGATGGCATTTGGATATGAGGAGAGAGGAGAGACACTCAAGCACAGTGCAGAGTCTGCACCCTGACATCTCATGGATTGCAAATGTGGGCTTTATTTTTTGTTCTACACAGAGATCTTTTAAATGTGATAGGTTCCCTGACGACACCAATACCTCTCAATAGCATTATGCTGAGTACGAAAGAGTATATACTGCATGATTCAATGTATATGAAACTCTGGAACATGAAATTTAATCTATGGTGGAAAAAATCAGATCAGCATTTATCTTGGGTAGAGAGATTTGACTAGGAAGAAGCACAAAGGAACTTTCTGAAGTGATGGAAATGTTTTATATCTTTCGCAAATACTTTCTCCCATTCAGTAGGCAGACTTTTCATTTTGTTGACAGTTCCCTTTGCTGTGCAAAAGCTCTTCAGTTTGCTATAACCCCGTTTGTTTACTTTTGCTTTTGTTCTTTGCCTGAGGAGACATATCAAAAAAAATTTTTTTCTAAGAACGTACCACCTACATTTTCTTCTACAAGCTTCATGGTTTCAGATCTTACATTTAACTATCTAATCCACTTGGACTTTATTTTTGTGCGTGGTATGAGAGAGGAGTCCAGTTTGACTTTTTTACACACAGTCTTCTGAATGAATGATAGGATTCTTTCTTAAGGGCTTGAGTGAAAGATGTTGTCAAGATCAGTAGTCTTGATGGGTGGTAAATAGGAGAACAGTGTTAACCTTGACAGAAACAGGGAAGTTGAACTGGGATTTGGGGAAAAGAGTAGACAGACAGTAAGATGTGTCCAGTTTTAAGCAAGTAGAGTCGAGATAATGACTGCTTATTTGAGTTGCAACCTGCACTAGGCGGGCTTCTCAGGAGGCTCAGTGGGTAAAGAACCCACCTGCCAACACAGGGAGACACGAGTTTGATCCCTGGGTTGAGAAGATCCCCTGGAGGAGGGCATGGCTACCTACTCCAGTATTCTTGCCTGGAGAATTCCATGGATAGAGGAGCCTGGTGGGTTACAGTCCATGGGGTCACAAAGAGTCGGACATGACTGAGCATGCACACACTAGACATCTGAAGACAGGAAAGTGAAGTTGACTGCAGACATCAAGGCTGGACAAAGTCTAGAAGATTCCCCTTTAAATAGGTGATAGGTGGAACCATAAGAGTGGGTGAGAGCCTTGAAGTAGTTGGTAGAGAGATGAGCAGATGTTCAAGGCATGAACCTCAAAGAGTCTCCACAAGTTGGAAAGAAGAGAAAAAAGACGTAAAGAAGCAGGAGTATGTCCTCAAAACCAGGAGAAGAGAGTGTGTTAAGGAAAGAGTTGTGAATAAACAGAAGTTTCTGGAAGTATAACACAGAAAAGTGGTCGTCACCTGCTTGTCAAGTCATAGACCATAAAATGCAAACAAGGGCTTCTGACAGCCTTTGTCTGACCTGCTTACTCCTCTGGGTTGCAGGTTTTTGTATGGCAGCCAGGCCACAGTCTGTCATGTGTAAACCAAAGTGTCGTGTTCTTTAGGCAACAGAATCATCCGTTTGCAATCACAGTTCTGGTAGTCCTACTATGGTTGAAGCAATATATACTATCATAGGAAAGACAAATAAAATGTCTTCTTCATACCAGGCAATACTTTGGGAGAACTAGGGGGAAGATAAGTGATAAGCTCTTAAACTTTTCATATTTCTTTTCATTGTAAAGTGACTTGGCATTTTACTGCTTTTGAAATCAACACTATATTTGACATTAGTTTATAGATATGGGACTAGAATGATATTTAGTTATATTATGAAAAAGTGAAAGTGTTAATAATCACTGTCGTGTCCAACTCTTTGTGACCCATGGACTTAGCCCAACCAGGCTCCTCTGTCCATGGGATTCTCCAGGCAAGAATACTGGAGTGGGTTCCCATGCCTTCCTCCAGGGGATCTTCTCAACTCAGGGATCACATCCAGGTCTCCTGCATTGCAGGCATATTCTTTGCCATCTGAGCCACCAGGGAAGTCCCATATTATACTATATTGTATTCCTAAAATCCATGACTGAGTTACATTAAATCTCCCAAATTCCATAGTATAATGAATGAAAATGGTCTAAACCAATGTAGCACAATAATTTAAAAACTGTTTACTTTTCATTTTTTAAATTAAAGTATAGCTGATTTACAATGTTATGTTAAAAACCTGTCTTTTAAAAATGACAACTTTAAAACAATGTTACACTGGAGACATAGTGTTATTTGAAAGCCTTTGATTATACTAATATATTAATGCAATTGGTTGTTCTGGGAAATAATAGGGTCCTGATCTGTCTTCAGTGTCAAATTTTCTGTTTGACACCAGTTATACATTGATATTAATATTAAAGAAATAGATAAGAAAATCCACATTTAATCTTTAAAAAACTATATTAATTCCCCAATCATCATTATTACCCAAAATTCCTCTTAAAAATGCTCTTAGCAAATGTATTTCCAGAAACTCATGACATTGCACTTGGGATTTCCTCTGTTCATAAGTTTAGCAAGCTACTGGTTTATCTGCTTAGCAAACAAAGCCACTGAAAGGCTTTTGCAAGTTCCATCTACTCTGCTGTTACCACTTTTCACTAGGCTGCCTAGCTTGCTTCTTTAAGTCTAACTTAAATGTTCCAAATGTTAGCAGTTTTCATGCACAGTTTCCAAGTGATAAGATCAATAAAAATTTCAGAATTCATATACAGAATCAAATTCTTAAGACGCACCCAGAGACCAAGCTATTCAACTTTTCCGAATGCCAGGGACAAGGATTTGTTTACTCACTGACAAATTTCAGTCAATTGTCCAGGTATCTTTTGTTTTCCTTCTAAAAGATGGGTAAATATACCATAAGACAAAGAAAAATGTGTGCCTTAATCACTAATGTGCCTACAGTTTATTTCTCATGGGCACTATTTTAGAATTGAAAGTAAATGGCTGTATTTAAGTAAATAAAATTTATCATTGTTACAAACAGTATGTCTTGAGGTAAACCAGAGATCTCCTTCAGCATGCTGCAAAATTAGATATAAACTGGTAAATGATGGCAGATGAGAACAAGTGACAAAACATCAAAAAGCTTCATCACAAACCTGACTCCCACCACCGAAGTATTTTGACATGAGCTGACATCTTTTTCATCTTGAATAGTATTAAAAGTTGTTTAATTAGGATCGCACAGTTTGCTTCAAATTTAAATCCAGTGAAGCTCTTGTTGTATAGTGACTTGTAAAAGATTTTCACAACAAGGTAAGCTGTAATCACCTGATCTTGAAAAGGAAGAGATTTCAAGAGAGTCTTCTATCCACGAATGAAAACATAAATTATATTCTTTTGTATGTGAATCATCCATCTTCTTTTAAACTTCATTTATTATACGCTCTCTAACCTATTGTAGTAGTTCAATCTCTCATGGACGTCTTTGTTTTCACGTACATTCAACTCTTGATTACCTCAATTCAGCAATACCATTGAACAAATATTTATTGAACATTTGCAAATGGGGCAGCTAATCTCAAACCAGTTTAAAAAATAATTCAGAGTTGGTTGAGTCATATGTTATGATTTTATTGTAAAAATACCTTGATTTGTATAGTGCTTTATAATTTTCAGAGTACTTTCACCTACATTATCTCATTTGATTTTATGCAGATTCACTTCCCTACTTAGAGGAGGCTGATTTGGCTTAGGCTGATTGATATTAATATTAATTTGCATTCACTAAGCACATACGGGCTGAACAGCAGGAGCAGGCTGCTGCCGGAGTGTGCTGGGGGGAACGGGATGCTTATCTGCGATTACAGCTCCGAGCTGGACAATAGTACTGATGCACATAATAAGGCAGTAATGACCACACACACACACTGGCATATATGCTTTCATTTATTTTTCCATTGCTATTAACCACTGAAACAGGCATTTTGGAGGTTTAAAATGGATGGCTAATTATGACGGGCAAATAGGATGGCATAATAATTGTGTTTGGATGAGTCACTCACTCGAGATCCAGTAGTTGAGGAAACCTTTGTGACGATCAGTATTGACTCCGGAAAAAGAATTGAAATGGAAATGCACAAAGTAACCACAGAGAAGACTCCAGCGTCAGCTCAGAGAGTGGAGGCTGACAGCAGCAAATCCATTAGCAGAGGAGCTTTAGAAACGGATTTTAGCCAAATAAGCGGCAGCAGCCATTTTACCTCTGGAAGCACGCTTACACTTGGGTTTCACTGGGAGGGCAATACGAGGTGCCCAGAGAATCCCAACATAGCTTTTGGAGGCTGGCTTTGAATTCCAGCTCTTGGATTTGTTAACTATGAGATTCAGCTGCCCTAGCCGTAAAAAACAAAAACAAAAACCCCACCAGTTCACTCATCCCAGGATTGTTCTGGGGATTCTAGAAGATAATGCGTATAAAGCACTCACCCCAGGCCCTGGCACATAATAAGCACTCAATCAGATCAGATCAGCCGCTCAGTCGTGTCCAACTCTTTGCGACCCCACGAATTGCAGCACGCCAGACCTCCCTGTCCATCACCAACTCCCGGAGTTCACTGAGACTCACGTCCATCGAGTCAGTGATGCCATCCAGCCATCTAAATGATATCTATTACTTGTAGTAGTTTTTAAAAAATTATCTTAACTCATCACTTATCCCCTTGGGGAGAACCACCCATGCTGTCATGTCCAAGGCAGCTATCTGGAAACAGTGGCTGTAGCAGGCACCGGATGGTCTGGGCAGCAGGTATACAGGGACAGGTAACTAGAAATGAAGAAAGGCCAGGTTCATTACCCTTAAGCAGAGAGTGAGCTTACAAGAGATAGGAGTTTGAGCAGACTAGCCAGCAGAAGCAATCTGACAGAGGCAGGAAGCCAACCTCACTGCTTGCTATGGAATGATGAGACAGCAGGGGGAGAGGCCTTGTCTTGCCTCTAAGTGTGGATCACAGGAGTTTCCACATCCATGGCAGATCTCCCTGAGTCTCCTCCAGCTGTCAGAAGTGGACCATGGGTTTGTAACCTCAGCAGCCTAGAAAGGCAGGAGAGGACCAGAAAGGCTCTAAGCATGGAAAAAAGAAATTTAAACAAGGAACCAAAGTAGCAAGGCAGCCTGACTTGACTGACTGGGGCTTCTATCAGGAGAGGAACATATGCAAGTGACATGCAAGGGGAGAGTCTCTTAGAAACAAAGAGGCCATAAGATCAGAATCAATGGCACATGTGGTGGTCTTTCTGGATTAACACAATGCCTTCTGAACAGAGAGGAAACAGGATAGGTTACTTCAACTTTCTTCAGATGGTGAAGTTTCTATTAATCTTTTCATGGCCAAGATCCTTTTGGAAATCCAATGAAAGCTATGTATTCTCCCAGGAAAGGAGGAGATGTACTCCTACCCACAATATGTCATTAATACATGCAATTTCAAGAGGTTTGTAGACCACATTAATTTTAGATTAAGAATCTCTGCTATCCAAGGAGATAGGTTAGACTGGAATTGGTATCATAAAATGTGCTGTGAGTTCCAAATTTCAAGAGATAACAAAACAGCTGTCCAGTGTTTAGCTCAGCACTGAAGAAATGGGGAGCAGCTAGTTAAACTTTCTCATCAGTAACTGGGACCTAACAGTCCCTAGCAACAGTGCCATTTCATTACCAGACAACCCCAAGTTTCCACCAAAGGAACCATGCTATTTCTAGCGAATGTCTCGTGGGTCCAAAAACTGTTAGTTGCTCAGTCGTGTCCGACTTTTTGCGATCCTGTGGACGGTAGTCCATCAGGCTCCTCTGTCCATGGAATTCTCCAGGAAAGAATACTGGAGTGGGTAACCATTCCTTTCTCCAGGAGATCTTCCAACTCTTCATGAGTTCTAAGGCCATTCTTGTAGTATTCCCTGGTGGCTCAGAGGGTAAAGCATCTGCCTGCAATGCAGGAGACCTGGGGTCGATCCCTGGGTCAGGAAGATCCCCTGGAGAAGGAAATGGCAACCCGCTCCAGTACTCTTGCCTGGAAAATCCCATGGACAGAGAAGCCTGGTAGACTACAGTCCATGGGATCGCAAAGAGTCGGACACGACTGAGCAACTTCACTAAGGGCCATTCTAAGAAGGAGGCATAAAAGAAGAGTGAAACTCCAGAAAAGTCATCTTCCCTGTTGGGCAAGAGATGGTTTCAGAATTTCAGCTCACAGTCTGTTATTTACCTCTTAACATCTCCACACTTTGACTATGAAGAATTCATATTGGGCCCCAGAGCCACCATTTATTCTATGACCTACCTTTCCCATCCCCAGCTCTGCCTCCAGCACAGGCTCTATGGGGAAGACGGAAGAGCACTAGTTGAGCACTTCAATGGTCACAAATCGAGTCACCGCCATAAATAATGGAATATTTCTTGTTTGGACACTTTCAAGTTCCACAGCTCCAGAAATAGCAATTTAAATGACTTAATTTTCTTCTCCATTGACTTTAATGAAGATCTTCTTAGATTCAGCCATCCGGCAAACGTAAACTCTCAAATAGTGCTGGAAGTGTTTGACTTGGGCCAAGAATGTCTGAGCAATGGACTTTGGTTATGCAACTGAAATATGAATTTGGATTAAATGCTCTCACGACAAAGCCCTCAAAGGTTAGGTGCTCATTTTAAAAGTTAGCACACTCCAGTACAACTGCAGTGGCATTTCAAACCCTGAAGCTGATGGACCTGAAGCCCATAGATGTTTACATTTCTTTTGATTTGGTTTTATTCTTCCCTCAAGGACACCTTTAATATCCAACTACCACCCTGGGATGCTTGGATACTGGACTTCTTTCCTTTCTTCCCCTGGTGGCTGAGCAAACCAAACATAGTCTTAAGTGAGTCTTGAAAGTGTCACGTGTGAGTGCCAACAGGCTCTGGGACCTTCCCAGCCACATGACCTCATTTTATGCCAGCGAACACCTGAGCTCAGAGATGGGAAACACTGACTCTGGGAAATCTGGAGGCTGGACATGAAAGGGCAAGGCTAAACAATGGTATGGTAAGGATGAAAGTGGGTGTCAAAAAGCACTCAGGACATAGAAATGGAAGTTCTCAGCCCAGAATCACAGCCTGATTTCAGATTTAAGGTTAGGATGTCAGTTTTCTCGGAGGGAAGACATTGATAGCTTAATAGTCCAAAATCATCTGGGATGGGCATCAGTTCAGTTCAGTAGCTCAGTCATGTCCGACTCTTTGCGACCCCATGAATAGCAGCACGCCAGGCCTCCCTTTCCATCACCAACTCCCGGAGTTCACTGAGACTCAAGTCCATCGAGTCAGTGATGCCATCCAGCCATCTCATCCTCTGTCGTCCCCTTCTCCTCCTGACCCCAATCCCTCCCAGCATCACAGTCTTTTCCAATGAGTCAACTCTTCGCATGAGGTGGCCAAAGTGCTGGAGTTTCAGCTTCAGCATCATTCCCTCCAAAGAAATCCCAGGGCTGATCTCCTTCAGAATGGACTGGTTGGATCTCCTTGCAGTCCAAGGGACTCTCAAGAGTCTTCTCCAACACCACAGTTCAAAAGCATCAATTTTTCGGCGCTCAGCCTTCTTCACAGTCCAACTCTCACATCCATACATGACCACAGGAAAAACCATAGCCTTGACTAGACAGACCTTTGTTGGCAAAGTAATGTCTCTGCTTTTCAATATGCTATCTAGGTTGGTCATAACTTTCCTTCCAAGGAGCAAGCGTCTTTTAATTTCATGCCTGCAGTCACCATCTGCAGTGATTTTGGAGCCCCCCAAAATAAAGTCTGACACTGTTTCCACTGTTTCCCCATCTATTTCCCATGAAGTGATGGGAGCGGATGCCATGATCTTCGTTTTCTGAATGTTGAGCTTTAAGCCAACTTTTTCACTCTCGTCTTTCACTTTCATCAAGAGGCTTTTTAGTTCCTCTTCACTTTCTGCCATAAGGGTGGTGTCATCTGCATATCTGAGGTTATTGAGATTTCTGCTGGCAATCTTGATTCCAGCTTGTGTTTCTTCCAGCCCAGTGTTTCTCATGATGTACTCTGCATATAAGTTAAATAAGCAGGGTGACAATATACAGCCTTGACGTACTCCTTTTCCTCTTTGGAACCAGTCTGTTGTTCCATGTCCAGTTCTAACTGTTGCTTCCTGACCTGCATACAAATTTCTCAAGAGGCAGGTCAGGTGGTCTGGCATTCCCATCTCTTTCAGAATTTTCCACAGTTTATTGTGATCCACACAGTCAAAGGCTTTGGCATAGTCAATAAAGCAGAAATAGATGTTTTTCTGGAACTCTCTTGCTTTTTTGATGACCCATCGGATGTTGGCAATTTGATCTCTGGTTCCTCTGCCTTTTCTAAAACCAGCTTGAACATCTGGAAGTTCACGGTTCACATATTGCTGAAGCCTGGCTTGGAGAATTTTGAGCATTACTTTACTAGTGTGTGAGATGAGTGCCATTGTGCAGTAGTTTGAGCATTCTTTGGCATTGCCTTTCTTTGGGATTGGAATGAAAACTGACCTTTTCCAGTCCTGTGGCCACTGCTGAGTTTTCCAAATGTGCTGGCATATTGAGTGCAGCACTTTCACAGCATCATCTTTCAGGATTTGAAATAGCTCAACTGGAATTCCATCACCTCCATAGCTTTGTTCGTAGTGATGCTTTCTAAGGCCCACTTGACTTCACATTCCAGGATGTCTGGCTCTAATTTTCATTAAAAGCTTTGTTGCATTTTCTGTGTTTTCTATGTTGACCTTAAGAGGACATTAACAAAACCTTGTCATGTATTCATTTAAATGTAATGACAATTTAGATTAACTATTGTTTAACATTCTCCTTTAGTAATTGTAAAATGAATTGTTATTTAATCACAAGTTTGCCCTGGGGCTAAATTAATAATAAGTATAGCCTGAAAATCCCCCTCACTTGCAGGCATTCTCAGAACATTAGGCCACAAGTTTCAAAATCAATCTTCCTGACTGGTGTCAACAAGAGTGACATAATTGTCAGCAAGGACCAGCATCTGTCTACCCTGGCATGTTAAGAAAAACTCAGAAGCACCCAGATGTCTTGGCTGGACAGGAATGGTCTGGAACACCCAGAGAAAAGGAGGTGAGACCAAACACAGACTTGCATACTTTTGCTCTCAAAATAGAACCCCCTTTTGTGCATTGACGTGATACGGTGACTCCTGGGAGTCTGTGGGTTTTGATTTGACCATGCTTTTCTCCTCTTTACCTCTCCCACGACAAACACGTGAATGGTTACAGACTGATTTTTTTTTTTTAACAAAAATATTAGAAGATCCAGTGATGTCTACAATAGCCTGTGTTTACTCAGCCCTTATGGTATGCTGGGCACTGTTCTGCATGCTCTACATGTTGGCATCATCCTGCTTAATCCTCATGATGACTGTCTGAAGCATGCACTGTTATGACCTTCAGTTTACAGCCAAGAGGTGCCAAGGTTGTCACCGGCCCAGGGATACACATTGAGTAAGGTGGCAGATCCAGGGTGTGAAGCTGGGTCTGGCTGGCCTCTCCCGCTCATTTCGGAGGGTATTCTGCCTCCTAATCCACAAGTGTATATATAAGTGTTGCTTTGATAGGTTCATATCAGCTCTCCAGATAACAGAGCATCACAATACTATGAGGTCACTGGCCTGAGCATACGGTGTTTCCAAGGGCTTAAAACTTGCATGCTGATCCTCGTTTTACACCATCTACCTTTTGCCCTCACCCTCATGCTTGTGCCCCTCCAACTCATGTGTCTTCATTTGGGATCCAGACAATTCAGTCCACCAGTCTTGAGGCTTTTCTTCCTTTATGAGCTGGGCACTCAGCCTGAGATGTGGTGTGGGGAGAGGAGAGAGATAAGACGGGGCCCAGTCTTTGTCCATGAAAAGCTCTTGTTTTGTCTCGTCTGGATTCTATGAAAGCCCAGTGGATGGATGCCAGAAGCCTGTCTCCAGCACCACTGGTTAGCTACAAGTAACAGTCTGCAGGAACAGGGCAGAGGAAAAGAAGTTTGAAACAGATGCACTAAACACCAGCCCAGAGAGAGCCCAAGGTCACACAGTTGAAGGCACCAAATCCAACTTGTTTTTTTAAAAGCCCTTTTTAAAACAAGGCCATAGGGATTTTTGTCTTCTCCTTCTAGTCTACACAATGAGACCATCTGAAGCATATGAAAATCATCGACTAGGTCCTTTGCTAATTCTTAGTTTTAAGATGTGGAGATAAACCTCCAGAGAAAGGGTAGGTCTTGGAAACTTGGTCACAAGTCAAATATTCCCCCAAAATGCCTGTAGCTAATCAGAAAAATTCAAGTACAGCCCTTGCTGATTGATAGGCGTGACCAAGCAATTCCGCACACTCTATAATGCGGCCTCCATGCAACCACCCACATATTTGCTGATACCTGGGAGAAGCACAATATAGTTCAAGCTCTGATGGGAGTGAGCGAAAGCTTTGAAAAGGCTGTTTTTTCCACTCCAGAAATAATATATTGCCCATGACCATCATTTTTCAATCTCCCTAAAGAAGCAGCCTTCAAAGACGTAAATAACTACAAGGGGATTTAGAAAGTCAGACCAGAAAGAGCCACAGGCAAAGATTAGTGTCAGGAAGGCTGACAGGTAAATTGTCATTATGGTGTGCTAGGTGAAGAGAAATGTGTGCAGCCTGTCACTAATTTCCCTCACTAATTTCCCTTAACAATGGGGTGGCCCAACCCACATGATCCAACTCCATGGATGAGGAAGAGGGCAAAAATAATAATAATGAGTATAAATCAAGCTTACCGTATCACCAAACATATGATTATTTAACACTTAATGAACACCCATGGTACGCTGGAAGTAGGTTCATTGCAACGATAGCAGCTTATTTTTATTCATAACACTTCATGGAAAGCGAGAAGCACAATATAAGAGTTCAAGTTCACTTCAGGTTTCCAGTTCCTTGGAGGTGGGTGACGTTATTGGGGCCAGGCCAGACTGGTAAAAGCCAATGAAAAAAATCATTCCCTTCACCTGTTCTTTGCTTCACTGGGACGAAAAAATAAGAGAGGGGCACAAAGAAAAAAGAAAAGACACAAACTTGATACACAGCAAAGTCAATGAGGGGAAATGCCCACCAAATTCAGAAGGGAAAACCACCCCCACGACGAAAAAAAATGGGGTTCTGTATGGAGAAATGTTCGTCCAGCAACCTTGCCTCTGTCTCTGACAGGTGTATCAGGATGAGTGTAAAATTGTGGTCCTGAGTGGAGGAGTCCTGCCATTTCTGCCCTCAGGGAGCCCTGCCGCTCTCTGATCCCCACGGCATCCATGTGCCTGCCATCCCCGAATTCCCAGTGCTCTGAGCCCAGCACAGGGTCTGGCGTGCAGTGGGAGCTCGCGGAACTGCTGTTTACACACCTCCCACTTAGACCGCAGGCAGACCCAAAATGTGTACAGAACCTAAAAATAGGCAATAGCGTTGGCTTTGGGAGCTGGTTTTAATAAGTGTGGGAAGGAGAAGCTAGAAACCACAGAGTGGAGAGCCAACACCTCAGAAAATGGAGAAGAGTCATCTGCAATTCCACCCAGAAATTAACCACTCTTCACATTTTAGTAAAGTCTTTGTTTTTCTCTTGATTTGGATGGTCCATGGGACCGTATCTGTCTTTTTTCACTTTTTCATGGGACAGTGTGTCAAGATTGCACAGGAATAAAGGCGCACCCATCTCTTTAGCATCTCATAGAGCGCCCGGGGCTTCCTGGGTGGCGCTAGTGGTAAAGAACCTGACTGACAATGCCGGAGACAGAAGAGACGCGGGTTTGATCCCTGGGTCAGGAAGATCCCCTGGAAAAGGAGCCTGGCGGGCTACAGTCCATAGGGTCACAGAGAGTCGGATATGATTGAAGCGACTTTGCATACACATGCAGAGGGCCTAGAATCCTCAGAGTGGGAAATGACCCCAGAGGTCACGTCATCCAACTCTGTAATATTTCAAATGAGAAAACTGAGGGCCAGAGGGTGGGAAGTGACCTCCCAAGGGTACACAGATAGTAAATATCAGAACCAGCATTTGAAGCCAGTCAGGCCAAGTTCAGATACTTAACCACTACACTGTATGTATGGAAAATGTTTCCTTCTTTTCTCAGGGGAAACAAGACCTGCTTATGAAAGTATGATCTCTAATATTATACAGTAGCACATAAATTTAATGGAGAGAGAGAGAGAAAGGCCAGTCAAGGAGCGCTTGGGCCTGGTAGGTTGGGGATGACTTAGTCCACACATTTAATGCGCAGATGTTTCCTGAGCCAGGTTCTACAAGTGTAAAGCTATTGGGCTGAGACATTTCAGGCAGGGAGGAAGGTAGAGGAATGGCAGAAGTGGATATGATGAGCCTGTGTGTTTCTGGGGCAGAGTGGAGGTGGGTTGGCTGAAAGGCAGTAGGAGCATTCACATCCTCACTCCCTCATTCAACTCACATTTATTGAGCAGCTATTAAGTCTAAGGCACTGTAATGGGCAGTTCAGTTCAGTCAGTCAGTCACGTCCGACTCTTTGTGACCCCATGGACTGCAGCACGCCAGGCTTCCCTGTCCATCACCAACTCCTGGAGCTTGCTCAGACTCATGTCCATCGAGTCGGTGATGCCATCCAACTATCACATCCTCTGTTGTCCCCTTCTCCTCCCACCTTCAATCTTTCCAGCATCAGGGTCTTTTCCAGTGAGTCAGTTCTTCACATCAGGTGGCCAAAGTATTGGAGTTTCAGCTTCAGCATCAGTCCTTCCAATGAATATTCAGGACTGATTTCCTTTAGGATGGATTGTTTTGATCTCCTTGCTGTCCAAGGGACTCTCAAGAGTCTTGTTCAACTGTAATGGGCAGTGGTGAACAAAAACACACACAGTTTCTGCTTCCAGGGAGCTTACAGTCTTGTGGGAAAGACAGATTTCGGTCAACCAATCCCATTAATGTCATCATGCCTTGTGATAGCTGCTCTAGTGGGAAAGAGCACATGGTTTTATGAGAGCTGGCTGATGCCAGGGGAACCAGCAAGGAAGACTGGTGGTTGGGCTGAGATCTGAGAATGAGCATCGGGTTGCAATTGCCTGTTTACTTCTCCGGCTCTCTGGCTAGATGGTAAGCTCCTTGAGAGGAAGAATCAGGTCTCTTGTGTTTCTGTTCTATCCTCACTCCCAAGTGCCTGACTTGCAGTAGGTCCTCAGTAAATATTTGTCCAGTGAATTTGTGAACCTGTGTACACACACATGTGCAAACACATGAGTGCATATGCATTTAGGGGATGGCAGTTGGTAAGAAGAGTCTGGAGGAAGGGCACAGGGGACTCTAAGTGGTTGGATAGGTTATAAGAGTATTTACACATCCCCATAAACTGTTGTGCCCTCCTAAGATGCCATGTTGAATAATAATGATAAAAGCTACTATTTTCTGAGCACTTAACTATGTGCCTCATACTTTTCATTTGTGTCATCTCCTTTAATCCTCATAAAAACCCTTTGGAATAGGTATCTCAATTTTATACATACAGAAAAAAACTAGATTTAGAAAGATTAAGTAACATGTTCAAAGTCATTTAACTAATAAATGGCAAAGATAAATTAAACAAAATCTGTCTGAGTCCAAAACCTGAACTTATAGCCACTATGCTTAAAAAAAACATTGTGTTTACTTTAAGCTGGGTGCTTATTGCTTTTTGGCAGTCTTTCTGACAACTATCCCAAATGTCCCTGTGCTCCAGCCACACCCAACAGAAGCAAGAGAAATACAGCGCCCAGAACACTGGATGCAGGAGCCAAGAAGGGACAGAGGGATGCCTGTCTCCCTGGTGAAGGGCTACACTTTTCTAGAACTTTCCCTAAACCCTCTAAAACCATGGTTCTCACACGTTTCTGTCTCAGAATCCCTTTACACTCCTAAAAATTATTGAGAAACTCCAAGGGATTTTGGTTTTTGTGGGTCATATTTATTGCTATATAGATCATGCTATATATTAAAGCTGAAACACTGAAAAATATCTAAGTATTATATCATTTACAAGAAAATCAGAAGACCATCACAAATATTTTTATGAAAAATAACTATATTTTCCAAAACCACATTCGATTTAGTGAGAAGAGTGTCATTCATTTACATGTTTGCCAATCTCTTTAATGTCTGGCTTAACAGAAGACAGCTGGATTCTCATATGTGCATCTGCATTCAGTCTGAAGCTTGTGGTTTGAGAAAAACCTGTCACCCACAGGCACGTAGTTGGAAAAAGGAAGAAAGCATCTCGGGGACCCCCAGGGTTCCTCCAATTCCACTTTGAGAACCTAGACTTTGAGACTTGCTCCTCTAAAGTCTCCTTGTTACCTGCAAACATTCTATCAGGGCCGCATCTATGCCAAAGAAAAACAAAAGAGTTCCAGGCCTTTTTAGGAGCAAAAACATTTCAGAGCTGCCAGACCACCACAAAAATAGACTTGGCTTAAAAGACTAGCCCTCCATGAACTGAATAAGTCCAGGAAGCTGAACAGCCTGATTGCCCAGACTCAGAATGGGCCAATTTAAGGATTGGCAGAAGGGCACGTAATGATGCTTGGGAATTGGTGGCATAACTAACTTCTTCCCAAAGTGCCCAGCTGGAGAGGGCCTTCTTAAGCAGTCTTATTTTTATCTCAGATTTTGAGAATGGCAGGGCCAATTAAACACCCACTCCAGTGTTCCAGGCTAACCCATTATGTTTCCATTCATGCGTCATTATTATTAAAGGTAATTGTAGGCAGATGAGAAGAGTCCAAAATTGCCCATTGAGGCCCTCATGCCTTTTTTTTTTTTTTAAACAGAGAACAGAATACATTTTGACAGGAGAGAACCTTGCTGAGTTCTGGGATTTTGAAATTGGAGGGAGGCGGTATTCACTTATGAGCTGGCAAAGTACAACCTTCTGTCCCCTAGTGAGTAGAGGAAGCTCTCTCGACATTGGTTACAAAATAATACTGAACCTGACAGTCAAGAAAAGCCAACAGCTGCTCAGATTCTCTGTGACTGGAGGGCTAAGAGTGGGAGGGCTGGGAGGAAAAACACTGTCGTTCCTGAAGGACCAGCTTTGGATGGAGTTTAAGGCCTTGCTCCCAAACCTGGGAAATCCCATCATGCATTTCTAAAGTCACTGTCACCTCATGTCTGGAGCCCTGTCTTAACGGAATAAAATGTGAAATATGACCTGAAAAACCATGTCACTTAAGAGCAAACAGGAGATGTCCTTTTTCCAAATTTGCCAAGAGGGTCCAGAAAATGCCCAAGTGGAGGGCAGCTGTGGGGGAGGGCCACACTCTGCTTTGCTAGCTCTTTGAGCACTGGGCTTCCAGCTGTAGCATCGCCTATTGACAGTAGCCTCCTTTCCTGCTCAACAGTGCCTGGGTCCTTCTTAGGCAATATCCTGTCTCCTGAGAATGTCATCTCTAGGAATATCTGCAGACTTGCTGAGAACCAGTGAAGAAAAACACGGGAACATGTAAATTGCATGTTCTTCCGTTCTATTGATACAATGACTGTGAGAGCTTGGTACAGACAACGCAGGGAAATCATTAAAGGAGGGAGACGTTCAACTATAAAATGTGCACTTCTTTGCCTTCTTCTTGTCCCCCACCCTCCTCCTCCACTCCATACACACTGATGCTTTCCCATTTATCTACTTCTATCCTTGGATCCTCTACATCTTAGCTGCCACTCTCCCTGCAGAATCTCTTGCTTGGCCTGGTTAGCCTGGGGTCTTCAGAACCTGCTCTTCCAGCTGCTCTGCTCAGCTTTTCTTTCCCTCTTCCCATCAAGCCCAGTCACCCTTTGGCATTCTCCACTGCTAACTTGGCCCCTTTCACATTGCTGGGACCTCTGAGAAGTTCTCTATTGGCCCAGATCTGGCAGATTGCACCAGATGCTCTAAGCTTGTGATGGCCTCAGCTCAGTCACATCAGAGGTGTGAATAGGGTTCAATGTTCAAACAAGCAACAAGACTGTTCACATAAGAATGTAACAGGTTGTTTAAAAGTGAAAGCATGTTTCTTGGAGGCTGAATGAGGCAACAGCTTTGGAGTCTCCTAGAGCTCTTAGTCGGAGAAGGCAATGGCACCCCACTCCAGTACTTTTGCCTGGAAAATCCCATGGACCGAGGGACCTGGTAGGCTGCAGTCCATGGGGTCGCTAGGAGTTGGACACGACTGAGCGATTTCACTTTCACTTTTCACTTTCATGCATTGGAGAAGGAAATGGCAACCCACTCCAGTATTCTTGCCTGGAGAATCCCAGGGACGGGGGAGCCTGGTGGGCTGCCGTCTATGGGGTCGCACAGAGTCGGACACGACTGAAGTGACTTAGCAGCAGCAGAGCTCTTAGTCCCCATTTAGACACTCACTGGCTGTATGATTTGGGGCATATTACTTAATTCTATCATGCTTCGGGTTCCTCATCTTACAATGGGGGCAATATCCATTTCTACTTCCCCGAGTTGGTGAGAGGAATAAAAGAGATAATGTGTGTTGAGTGCCAGGCACATAATAAGTGCTGAAAAAGATGTTAGTTTCCTTCTCCTTGTGGTAGAATGGCTCCAAGTACATTTCTCTTTTCTACTTTCTTTCTTGATGTGGAAGCAGTATTCCAATTTTCCTGACCCATTAACCATGAAACATAAGCTGACCTGCATATAATGAAGACATGCTCAAGAAGTCAAAGTCTGGAAATTTCTCAGTTTCCTCATTCAAATTAAACAACATCAAAGCAAAAAAAAATCAAAATTATGATAGAAAATGTCTCATTCAACTTTAAAAGCACCAACACACATGTAAATTTATAATATACATATATAATACTATATAAATACTATATATTATATATAAATTTATATAATATACACTATATATTTAATATTAATATGTATACTATGTATTTAATGCATATTATTTACATACTAAATTTATACTATTATTTTATATATATAGTACAGTATATATACATACATACAGTATATATATATACACACACACACATATATATATATACACATACAGTATATACTCTACTGATAGAAACCCAGGGTCCCCAAATCTCTAAGACATCTAGGTACTTGTTCTTACTTTGAGTGGAAGCCAAATGTGCAGTTAAATGGTGGGATTCCACATTCCAGAGACCCATGTTCCAGCTAGCAAAACATACTGCCCGCAGTGCACTTTGGAGGAAAGGTCTATGTGGGGATGGGCGTGGGGGCAGGAGGAGCAGGAAGGAAAAGTCAAAGGTCATTCAGCAAATCAAAGGCAACGAGATCAGAGCCCTCAAGATCGAAGCCCTTGCCTAGAGTCACCTATGCCTCCAGCACTCTTTACAGGGTCTGCCATTGTCTTAGGAAGGCTGCCGGAGGTGACGACAGCAGTAAATAACCAAATCCCTGAGGTCATTCTACACCTAAGAGCATACTTCTAATTGTGTCTCCTTCCTTTCAGCAGTAGTAGCTGCCCTGTCTTCCCACTCTTGTTTCAGGCATTCCCCTTCTCCAGGCCTCGTTGTGTTCCTATAAACACTCGTCCAGGAAGCACCCCTGGCTTGGGGCCTGGAGTTGAATTCCCAGTCCTTGGTTGGTGGCATTCGGTTCTAGGCTTGTCTGGCACTGAGACCTGGGGTGGGAGAGAGAACTGGATTCAGTGTGCTCTTGGGACAAGAAGCCACCTAATGATCAGAACAAATGGGAATGACTAGGAAGTCACTGGCTCAGGGTCCTCAAGAGGAACTGGTTTCAGTTGACTCTGTATAATCCCGCAAGTAGCCAGAGTGGACATTTGGGCCACCTTAGTGAGGCCAAGAAGAGATTCTGGGATAAAGTCAGGAAAACAGCCTCCTTAAAGTGCTAGAGGAAAAGTGAGGTGGCTAAGATGAATGAAAGGATGAGGGCAGTGTGTATGAACTTCATGCACATCGGTCTCTAAAAATTCATCAGCTAATTACAAAGTGGCATTAGCCTTAAGAGTCTCACAATTAAGTGCTAATTCTCAATGAAGCTGATATTATAGAATAATTGCTTAAGTCCGAATCTACGATATCTCAATGTAAAGTAAAACCTATTTAATACGTTAAACAGGACAGTCATCAGATAATGTCCATTTTCAATGAATTTCATCCCTGCAGCATTAGTCATATTGGTGAAAGCACTTTATTTCCAAAATAATTCAGATGACTTCTGTAGTCATAAACACATCAGCAACACATTACTGATAAAGCACAACTCTTTTATCTCAAAAACACAAAATGTGAGTAAGGAAGTCAACTAATGGATTCTATTATGTTTACTATTTCAGAGTCTGAAAGATGGTAGCTATACTAAACTACTTCCTAAATTTATACACATATTATTTTTATATAATACACTTCTTTTCTTTTTTTTACTTTACAATATTGTATTGGTTTTGCCATACAACAACATGAATCCGCCACGGGTGTACATGTGTTCCCCATCCTGAACCCCTCCCACCTCCCTCCCCATCCCATCCCTCTGGGTCATCCCAGTGCACCAGCCCCGAGCATCCTGTATCCTGCATTGAACCTGGATTGGCGATTCATTTCACATACGATATAATACATGTTTCAATGCCATTCTCCCAAATCATCCCACCCTTGCCCTCTCCCACAGAGTCCAAAAGACTGTTCTATACATCTGTATCTCTTTTGCTGTCTTGCATACAGAGTTATCATTACCATCTTTCTAAATTACATATACATGCATTAGTATACTGTATTGGTGTTTTTCTTTCTGGCTTACTTCACTCTGTATAATAGGCTCCAGTTTCATCCACCTCATTAGAACTGATTCAAATGCATTCTTTTTAATGGCTGAGTAATATTCCATTGTGTATATGTACCACAGCTTTCTTATCCATTCGTCTGCTGATGGACATCTAGGTTGCTTCCATGTCCCGGCTACTATAAACAGTGCTGCAATGAACAATGGGGTACACGTGTCTCTTTCAATTCTGGTTTCCTCGGTGTGTATGCCCAGCAGTGGGATTGCTGGGTCATATGGCAGTTCTATTTCCATTTTTTTAAGGAATCTCCACACTGTTCTCCATAGTGGCTGTACTAGTATGCATTCCCACCAACAGTGTAAGAGGGTTCCCTTTTCTCCACACCCTCTCCAGCATTTATTGCTTGTAGACTTTTGGATAGCAGCCATTCTGACTGGCATGAAATGGTACCTCATTGTAGCTTTGATTTGCATTTCTCTGATAACGAGTGATGTTGAGCATCTTTTCATGTGTTTGTTAGCCATCTGTATGTTTTCTTTGAAGAAATGTCTGTTTAGTTCTTTGGGCCATTTTTTTATTGGATGGTTTATTTTTCTGGAATTGAGCTGCAGGAGCTGCTTGTATATTTTCGAGATTAATTCTTGGTCAGTTGCTTCGTTTTCTATTATTTTCTCCCATTCTGAAGGCTGTCTTTTCACTTTGCTTATAGTTTCCTTCATTGTGCAAAAGCTTTTAAGTTTAATTAGGTCCTATTTGTTTATTTTGCTTTTATTTCCATTACTCTGGGAGTAATTTATTAAACTTCTTCCTAGCTAGAAAACATTTCCTCATAACAATGATCCATGTTTGTTAACAGTGATTATAGTTATCATTGTCCACCATGAATATAATTCTTTGCCCATAAAACAATTTCATGATATTTTTAGCCATATTCTTACAAGTCATCCATTTATAGACTGTTCATGTCCTGCAAAATTTATATGCAGAAGCTCTAACCCCCAATGTAATTGTATTTGGAGATACAATAGGGCTTTTATGGATAAAATTAAGGTTAAATGAGGTCATAAGGGTGGGGCTCTAGAGATCTCTTCAAGAAAATTAGAGATACCAAGGGAACATTTCATGCAAGGATGGGCACAATAAAGGACAGAAATGGTATGGACCGAACAGAAGCAGAAGATACTAAGAATAGGTGACAAGAATACACAGAAGAACTATACAAAAAAGATCTTCAAGACCCAGATATCCACGATGGTGTGATCACTCACCTAGAGCCAGACATCCTGGAATGTGAAGTCAAGTGGGCCTTAGAAAGCATCACTACGAACAAAGCTAGTGGAGGTGATGGAATTCCAGTTGAGCTATTTAAAATCCTGAAAGATGATGCTGTGAAAGTGCTGCACTCAATATGCCAGCAAATTTGGAAAACTCAGCAGTGCCCACAAGACTGGAAAAGGTCAGTTTTCATTCCAAAGAAAGGCAATGTCAAAGAATGCTCAAACTATCACACAATTGCACTCCTCTCACACGCTAGTAAAGTAATTCTCAAAATTCTCCAAGCCAGGCTTCAACAGTATGTGAACTGTGAACTTCCAGATGTTCAAGCTGGATTTAGAAAAGGCAGAAGAAGCAGACATCAAATTGCTAACATCCATTGGATCATCGAAAAAGCAAGAGAGTTCCAGAAAAACATCTATTTCTGCTTTATTGACTATGCCAAGGCCTTTGACTATGTGGATCACAACAAACTGGAAAATTCTTAAAGAGATGGCAGACTACCTTACCTGCCTCCTGAGAAATTTAAATATAGGTCAAGAAGCAACAGTTAGAACTGGAAATGGAAAAACAGACTGGTTCCAAATTGGGAAAGGAGTATGTCAAGGATGTATACTGTTACCCTTTCTATTCAACTTATATGCAGAGTACATTATGTGAAATGCCAGGCTGGATGAAGCCCAAACTGGAATCAAGATTTCCAGGAGAAATATCAATAACCTCAGATATGCATATGATACCACCCTTATGGCAGAAAGCGAAGAACTAAAGAGCCTCTTGATGAAAGTGAAAGAAGAGAGTGAAAAAGTTGGCTTAAAACTCAGCATTCAGAAAACTGAGATCATGACATCTGGTTCATGGCAAACGGATGGGGAAACAATGGAAACAGTGACAGACTTTATCTTTTTGGGCTCCAAAAATCACTGCAGATGGTGACTGCAGCCATGAAATTAAAAGAGGCTTGCTCCTTGGAAGAAAAGTTATGATCAACCTAGACAGCATATTTAAAGCTGAGATATTACTTTACAACAAAGGTCCGTCTAGTCAAAGCTATGGTTTTTCCAGTAGTCATGTATGGATGTGAGAGTTGGACTATAAAGAAAGCTGAGTGCCGAAGAATTGATGCTTTTGAACTGTGGTGTTGGAGAAGACTCTTGAGAGTCCCTTGGACTGCAAGGAGATCCCACCAGTTCATCCTAAAGGAGATCAGTCCTGAATATTCATTGGAAGGACTGATGCTGAAGTTGAAACTCCAGTACTTTGGCCACCTGATGCTAAGAACTGACTCATTGGAAAAGACCCTGGGAATGATGCTGGGAAAGATTGAAGGCAGGAGGAGAAGGGGATGACAGAGGATGAGATGGTTGGATGGCATCACCGACTTGATGGACATGAATTTGAGCAAGCTCTGGGAGTTGTTGATGGACAGGGAAGCCTGGTGTGCTGCAGTCCATGGGGTCACAAAGAGTCAGACACAGGTGAGTGACTGAACTGAACTGAAGGGTGGGGAATTAGTCCAATAGGACTGGTGTCCTTACGAGAAAGGGAAACAAAACCTCTCTCTCTCTCCACACACACACACACACACACAGAGGAAAGGTCATGTGAACATATAGGGAGAAAGTAGCCAAACACATGTCAAGAAGAGAGCTCTTACCAGAAACTGACCTTGGTGGCACCCTAATCTTGGATTTCTGGACTCAAGAACTTTGACAAAATGAATTTCTGTTGTTGTTTAAGCCATCCAGTCTATGGTATTTTGCTATAGCAACCTGAGTTGACTAATACAAGACCCTAAATGACATCAGTTTCATAATTCTTCATCATATGACATGAGAAAAGTGAAGAATTTCACAAGGAAAACTTCCTTGGCGAGGTATTCAAGGTCTTCTAAAGTTTCATCTACAACTAAATTCTGAAACTTTTCTCCATAAACAATATTCTTCACCCAAATATTTTTCACAGCCGTGCCCTCATGTCAGTTCTTAACACTGTCACCAATCCTGTTGATTCCATTATCACCTCATACCTGGGACTATTGTTAAAATCTCTCCTTTACCTCCAGCCTCTTCTACCTCCCAAAGCCATCAAGCACCCTACTGCCTAGAAGACTTTGTAAAATATCAATTTCATGTTAATTTCTTGAGCATAAAACTTTGCAGCTGCATAGCTACAGGTTCACTTCTTGTTGGCTTGAGTTGGAGGCCTTAAAAGCCTTTTTGATGTTTTCCCCCTTATTTCTACTGCCAAGTACAGCTAAAAACTTTGTACACTGTATATTAAAAAAATATATATAAGACTCTGAAAGTTGCATGGAAGAAGTCAGACCAACTTCAAACCACAGGACCCAAGGAGCAACATAGGAGTGTGTGGTCCCTGGCTTTTCTCTAACCGGGTTTTTGAGAAGGTGGCAGTCTAGGAAGAGAGAAAACATCTAGAGAATAACCACTCAATTCCAGCCAAACATTTCAGAAAACACTATAGACTCCCACCTGAGCAAAGGCCAAATGGGGGAGCCTAGACTTCCGTCCTTCCCATGCTGTTATGAGGCACCCCAACTCCCTCACGGAGGTGGTGGAAGAGAAAGCCCAGCAGGGAGCTGGGATAGCACCTCTGGGTGGTAATGAGGCTGCCTCCACATCATTCGTGATACAAACCGCAGAAGAAGATAAAGATATGGAGAGTACAAAAAAAGACCCCCAAAGAATTTCTAGAATAGAAAACCACAATTCGTGTCTAGTCACTGAAAGAGAGAAGTGTTTGCTTGATTGAAGAGGGGCAGGACAGGCATGAATAAAGCAAAGGGAAGGAAATTTTGTGGGTGCTAATGTGTTCATTATCTTAATCGTAGTGAGAGTTTCTTGTGTGTGTATATATATATCAATAGTTATCAAAGTGTCGATATTGAATATGTTCAGTTTACTGAATGTCAATAAAGCTGTTAAAGAGAGAGAAGAGAGGGAGGGAAGGGGAGAGACAGAGAGAGAAAGAAAGGGGGACCATGGCATTGGAGCCAGGAGGACCCTTCTACCTGAAAGCAGAGGTCTGAACCTAGCTAGGAGTAAAAACAGCACCAGAAAACCATTTCCCAGTCAGTCTGTGAGCAAATTCCAGGTTCAGGCTTTTATCAACTTGTGTTTATTTTATTTTCACTGATACTGCTGAGGATTAGGGCTGTCCCTTTGCAAGGAACTGCCTTGGGGAAAGATGGCCTGTTATCTTTCTCAAATCCAAGTCCATCCTCAAGAACAACTGTATCAGTGTTGGGTGCACAAATGCATTATTGTAGATGTGAGGCTGATCATGGTGCATGCTGCATGACAGACAGACCAGCATGTTCATGCTATACACGTCTGGTGTCCAGGCTCATCCAATGGGTGGGAGACGAATCAGAGGTTGGACCTTCTGGTCATGCTCTTTGGAGACTCATCTGGGTAAGCTCTGGCCCTGGGTGTTGGGACAACTTCACTTTCTTGTGATTTTTCTTGGTCCCCATAGCTCCTCAAGAAGCAGAATCCCATAGGCAGGTTTCCAGGTTATTAACTGAGGAAGAATGCCCCAAGCACCCAGATCCCCTGTGATGGCAACTCCCAGTTATGTCCTTGCATTCATAGACTGTACTTGGTGAAGAAAGCTTCTATATTCTCAGTTCCTGGCAAACAGAGAAATATTTGTTGACAGAATGAATAAAGTAATGATGACAGAAAGTGTCCTCTTTCACTCGTACCTTGTTCTAAAATAATGGGCATTTCTGGGGTGGTTCAGAGTGTACAGAGCTCCTTTGGACACATCATTTCACCTGACTGTTGCATGAACCCTTTGGAGCAGCATTACTGTTTGCCCTATTTTACAGATAAGACATCAGAGACTTGGAGAGCATGAACGGATTTGCCCAAGCGAACCAAGCTAGCAAGTGATAAACCCAAGACTCACATCTAGGTTGGCCAATTCCAACAAAGAGGGCTTTTGAAACTAAAGAAGACAGTGTTTATAAAATGCTTTGTGCAAATTCTGTCCAGCTCTCAGATTCCTCCCCTCCAAACTCCATGTGTTTCCTGCTGCTGCTGCTAAGTCGCCTCAGTCGTGTCCGACTGTGCGACCCCATAGACGGCAGCCCACCAGGCTCCCCCGTCCCTGGGATTCTCCAAGCAAGAACACTGGAGTGGGTTGCCATTTCCTTCTCCAATGCATGAAAGTAAAAAGTGAAAGTGAAGTCACTCAGTTGTGTCCGACTCTTCGAAACCCCATGGACTGCAGCCTACCAGGCTCCTCTGCCCATGGGATTTTCCAGGCAAGAGTACTGGAGTGGGGTGCCATTGCTTCTCCATAGAGATTGTTGCAATAGATCAAATAAAAAGACTGGAAAGAGAATGTTAGACAATTCATTGTTTGCCTGGAAAAATCAAGGATGAAGTTAGTCTTCAAAACTTCAAAACAGTTGTCCCCACCACACACACAAAACTAACTTACAGAGTGTTAGAAAGCCTTTCAAGTCATTATTACACAGTATTCAAACAAGCAGCGTTTTCTTTTATTATGTAATTTCACCACAGATGAAATTTTTTTCACTTTGAGTGGGGAATAGACTCCTAGATATTAGGAGCAAAACATTTCTCCAACCGGGTGTGTGTGTTTTCCACTCAAAGTTGTGTGCCTTACTTCCTTCCCCCAAGTGAAGTCGCTTTCCTATTATACCTACAATTAGTGAAAGGAGAGACTATAACTCATTATTACCCTCCCTTCTGATATGTCTTAGTTTTTCTCTCTCCACTCACATCCCCATGGTCCTAACTCTGATCTTTTATTTAACTGGTCCTATACTATCCACCCCCATGAGGCATATGATTTTTGCTTCCTTATGACCTATCAATCCTTCAAAGTGACACTCTGCTTAGGTTGCACATCATTTATCAGAATATCTATAAGACTGCATCTTATAGATTAGAATTTCCTATTTATCTCTATACCTTGACATCAAATATCCTAATAAGAAAAAATTTATTACTCAAAATTATATCCCTCACTTCAATAAGAACCTGAGCAGTATCAGAAACCCAATTCATAATACTTCTGATGGGCTAGATCTAGGAAGACTTCACACTAGAATTGTCATTTGGTTTGGGTCTTTGGGGAAGGCAGAGTTCCACAGGTAGACTTGGGGGAAGGTGAGGCCTTAGAGGCAATCAGAGCAGAACAAGATAGCGAAGCTGGAAAATGGGGACAAATTTGGGGCAGGGGGACTAATCCTACTAGTTAGAATTACAGGGAGAAGGAAGAGGCGGTAGTAGTGGGGGTGAAGGTGGTGGTGGTAATGGAGGCAGTGGTGATGATGGCCTTGAAGGAATTAGGAGAAAGAGAAAATGCTGAAAAGTGAGCCTAGGGCCAGATAACAAGGACATTTAAAAAAACCAACAATTCCCTTGGTAATAAAAGAGCCACCAGGATTTATCCAAGTTTTCTAATGGAAAACTAGAATCTAAAATACTTCTATAAATGGAGATCACATATCACTAAGGATGATCATAACCACATTTAGTATAGCCATGACCAGACATCCTGCCTCTCACCTGGGAAGGTGACATGTGTCTTTCACTTGGAGGACCACAGGAAAACAGTTGTCCCCACCACACACACAAAAACTAACTCACAGAGTGTTAGAAAGCCTTTCAAGTCATTATTACACAGTATTCAAACAAGCAGTGTTTTCTTTTATTATGTAATTTCACCACAGATGAAATTTTTTTCACTTTGAGTGGGGAATAGACTCTTAGATATTAGGAGCAAAACATTTCTCCAACCAGGTGTGTGTGTGTTTTCCACTCAAAATTGTGTGCCTTACTTCCTTCCCCCAAATCCTTCTCCCAACTTCCCAACACTTGATTCACTGCAAACTTTCTTTGCACAGCCTTCCACAAGCTGGCAGTATATTTCTATAACAGAAATATTTTTTGATTCATGAATCAAGCTCAGTATGCAGCACCTATTACAGAGGATTCTTTTTTTTTTTTTTTTGCTTTTCTGTATTGTCTGGTTTTGCTGCAGTGAGTATGCATTACCGATGAACAGAGACATAATCAAAGCAGCTTTAAAGAAGATGCAATTTCATTATAACGTCCAGTAAATGAAGCTGGATACAAAACTGTATGAGCAGTATGACCTCAACCTAGTCAGACAAATGATTAAGAGAACAGACTGGAAGGAAATATACCAAAAGGTTAATGGTTATCTCCTGGATCCAGATTCTGTGTGCCAGTGGCTAGGGTGAGAAAGGGAGGCACTAAGGGTGCAAGATGTAAGGAGACACTCACTCTCAGGGTCATGGAGGCACAGGATCTCCACCTGACAGTGAGTGCATCTTACATTTGCATCCTCAGCCCCTTGCTTCCCTCATCCTAGTCTGGCCCTGCCTGGGTGACTCAGATGTGAGGGTCTTTACTCCTTAAATGACCCTTCTTCAAATGACTCTTGGATTGTGTACTTGTAGGGAAAATGATGGCAACCCACTCCAGTACTCTTGCCTGGAAAATCCCAAGGACGGAGGAGCCTGGTGGGCTGCAGTCCATGGGGTTGCTAAGAGTCGGACACGACTGAGTGACTTCACTTTCGCTTTTCACTTTCGCTTTTCACTTTCACTTTTCACTTTCATACATTAGAGAAGGAAATGGCAACCCACTCCAGTGTTCTTGCCTGGAGAATCCCAGGGACGGCAGAGCCTGGTGGGCTGCCGTCTATGGGGTCACACAGAGTCAGACACAACTGAATCGACTTAGCAGTAGCAGCAGCAGCAGGGAAAATGAGGTCATTATCCATTTTCTCTAGTCTATCAGCAACCAGATAGCTTTATGACTCCTCTCATTTCTAAGCCAGCTTGCTTTGCAATTACTCTTTACCAATACTCTGAACTCATTTCACCTTCGGCAAAATTCTTACCATGGATCAAGCCAACCCACTGCTTTCTCTGATCTATATGAGGGCAGCTTCCGGCCTGCACTGGGGCTTCGTCTCCGCACTCCCCAGAATTTCTGTCAGTGTCTCTTATCAGCTCCCTCTTCTGTTCCTCATGGAAGTTATTTCAAACCTTCTTCCTTCTCAAACTACTTCTCACATCACAACACTTCTCTCATTCTCAGCAAATGACTCTGTCTCCTCTACCAGTCTGGATCCTTGAAGGAATCAGACGTCATGTCCAAACTGGATAATTGAAATTAATTTAAGGAAGGGATCATTGACAAACGTCGGGGCAGAATTTCAGGAAACCAATATGACATAGTACAGACTCTGGGGCTAGCAATAGTGGGGAATGTTAAATGCCTGGGTTTTCGGGTGCTAGGAAACCCACAGTCACCAGAACTTGTGGACAGCAACTATGTGGAAATGGCTGCCTGATGGGTGCTATGGACTTTGGTGGAGAGAGACAGCTGGCATGAAGCAACCCAGTAAGGAAGGGCTAAGGGAACAAATACCCAGGCCTCACTCTTCTCACATTCTTCTGTCTCCTGCTGGTCACTTTCATTAACCAAACTCAACCTGAAGTGTCATGGAGGTCACCCTCTTGCTTCCAGAGCAGGATGGAATAGGGTGGAGTGTGGATCTGGAAGCATAGATCTCCTATTTCAGAGGCAATAGAGACCATTGGTAGGATTTCCCTCAAAACCTGCAATTCTTTCCTGAATCCTCATGTAGCCATTCCTCGTTCTTCCCCACCCCAGTGCAAGTGGTGACCCTAGTCCTCTCTGGAGTCAGTGCTGTGCTCTGGTCATTACTTGTTTGATTTCCTGGGACCTTGAGCCATCAGTTATCCCATCTCTTCTGTCTTCAAGCTTTCTCTCATTTGTTTCCTTCCAATTTAGTGTTTCAACCTACTCTCCCATATTAAAAACAAACAAACAAAACAAACTTTCTCTCATGACCCCAGGACTTCCTCTATCCTCCTTCTCCTCTTTTTCACAAACAAGGTCTTTATGGAGTCATTTACCCTTGAAAGTATTTTCTTATTTCTCATCTTCATTTCACTCATTCACCCCCTGTAGGCTTGTTTTTGGCAACATTAAAGGACACAAATTTTTGCCCTCGTGCTCTTTAATCTCTGAAGCATTTGCCACTGGCTGACCCACCCTTCGGGAAACTCTGTTCAGCTTTGGTTTCCTTTGGAAGTCAGAAAGTATAGCAGCTAACAGCATGTCCCTTTGAGTCAGAGAGACCTAGAGTCAGCCCTGCTTTGTGTTCTTCAGAGTCCCAGTGTCCTCAAACTTAAAACTGAGGTAGTCATATCACCTACCTTGGGGATTTGCTGGAAATAAGATGATGTATATACACTGCTTAGCATGGTTCCTGACATGACTCAAGTCCTCTGTAAATGAGAGCACCATCTGTGACTTTGCTATCTCTGCTTTCTTTTTTTTTTAATTTTATTTTATTTTTAAACTTTACAATATTGTATTAGTTTTGCCAAATATTGAAATGAATCCGCCACAGGTATACCTGTGTTCCCCATCCTGAACCCTCCTCCCTCCTCCCTCCCCATACCATCCCTCTGGGTTGTCCCAGTGCACCAGCCCCAAGCATCCAGTATTGTGCATCGAACCTGGACTGGCGACTCGTTTCATACATGATATTATACATGTTTCAATGCCATTCTCCCAAATCTCCCCACCCTCTCCCTCTCCCACAGAGTCCATAAGACTGATCTATACATCAGTGTCTCTTTTGCTGTCTCGTACACAGGGTTATTGTTACCATCTTTCTAAATTCCATATACCACTATCTCTGCTTTCTTGGAGCACTGTGGCCAGTCTTCAGAACCTTTTTCATCTTTCTCTTCCCAGGTGTGTAACCCAGATCACAATGTTTTTTAATCTCTTCTTTTCCTTATTCACACTGCATGGGTGAACTCATTCAAAATCACTGCATTAACTACATCTGTATGTTGTCGACTGCCCATCTTTATTACCATCCTAACCTTACACCTCTACTCAAGATTGTTTATTGGATAGTTCTGCATGAACGTCCAACTGGCATCACAAGTTCCACATGTTTGAAACCACACTCATGGTCTTTTCTGTCATCTTTTCATCAGTGCTTCTCTTCTAGTATTCCTTATCTCAGATGTGTGTGTTCCAAATCACTTCAGTCATGTCAGACTCTTTGCAACCCTATGTACTGTAACCCACCAGGCTGCTCTGTTCATGGGGATTCTCCAGGCAAGAATACTCGAGTGGGTTGCCACGCCCTCCTCCAGGGGATCTTCCCAACCCAGGAATCAAACCCAGTTCTCCTGCATTGGCAGGCATGTTCTTTACCACTAGTGCCACCTGGGAAGCCCCCTTATCTCAGAAAGTAGCATCACATGCTCTCAACTGCACAAGCCAGAAAGCTAGGCTCCATTCTTGATGCACTCCTCTCCCTAAACTGCCCCCTCTCAATTCAAGCACCCCACCGCCTGCTGGCAAGTTTAGTTCTTCACATGTTTTGAATTCCTCCACTTCTCATCCTTACAGCAATTACTTTAGTAACTCATTACAGCTTATAAGATCACTATAATCATTCCCTAACTGCTACTAGTCTGCCACAACACATCTCTGCATCCTTCATCCTCACCTGCCAGAGTACTCATTCGAAAAGTTGACTCAGATAATGCAGCTAGTCCCCATGGTCTTCAAGATAAAGTTTAGACTCCTTAACCCAACATATAAAGTTCATCATGCTCTGGCTCCTGTATATTTGTTCATAACTCTCCAGGTTTATCTACAACCTCTCCCCTAGCAACTATTTTTTTTTTTTGAGATCTTGTTTTTATTTTTTATTTTTTTAAATTTTATTTTATTTTTAAACTTTACATAATTGTATTAGTTTTGCCAAATATCAAAATGAATCCATCACAGGTATACATGTGCTCCCCATCCTGAACCCTCCTCCCTCCCCATACCATCCCTCTGGGTCGTCCCAGTGCACTGGCCCCAAGCATCCAGTATCGTGCATTGAACCTGGACTGGCATCTCATTTCATACATGATATTTTACATGTTTCAATGCCATTCTCTCAAATCTTCCCACCCTCTTCCTCTCCCACAGATTCCATAAGACTGTTGCATACATCAGCGTCACTTTTGCTGTCTCGTACATAGGGTTATTGTTAGCATCTTTCTAAATTCCATATATATGCGTTAGTATACTGTATTGGTGTTTTTCCTTCTGGCTTACTTCACTCTGTATAATAGGCTCCAGTTTCATCCACCTCATTAGAACTGATTCAAATGTATTCTTTTTAATGGCTGAGTAATACTCCATTGTGTATATGTACCACAGCTTTCTTATCCATTCATCTGCTGATGGACATCTAGGTTGCTTCCATGTCCTGGCTATTATAAACAGTGCTGCGATGAACATTGGGGTACATGTGTCTCTTTCCCTTCTGGTTTCCTCAGTGTGTATGCCCAGCAGTGGGATTGCTGGATCATAAGGCAGTTCTATTTCCAGTTTTTTAAGGAATCTCCACACTGTTGTCCACAGTGGCTGTACTAGTTTGCATTCCCACCAACAGTGTAAGAGGGTTCCCTTTTCTCCACACCCTCTCCAACATTTATTATTTGTAGACTTTTGGATCACAGCCATTCTGACTGGTGTGAAATGGTACCTCATAGTGGTCTTGATTTGCATTTCTCTGATAATGAGTGATGTTGAGCATCTTTTCATGTGTGTGTTAGCCATCTGTATGTCTTCTTTGGAGAAATGTCTATTTAGTTCTTTGGCCCATTTTTTTATTGGGTCATTTATTTTTCTGGAGTTGAGCTGGAGGAGTTGCTTGTATATTTTTGAGATTAGTTGTTTGTCAGTTGCTTCATTTGCTATTATTTTCTCCCATTCTGAAGGCTGTGTTTTCACCTTGCTGATAGTTTCCTTTAATGTGCAGAAGCTTTTAAGGTTAATTAGGTCCCATTTGTTTATTTTTGCTTTTATTTCCGATATTCTGGGAGGTGGGTCATAGAGGATCCTACTGTGATGTATGTCAGAGAGTGTTTTGCCTATGTTCTCCTCTAGGAGTTTTATAGTTTCTGGTCTTATGTTTAGATCTATAATCCATTTTGAGTTTATTTTTGTGTATGGTGTTAGAAAGTGTTCTAGTTTCATTCTTTTACAAGTGGTTGACCAGTTTTCCCAGCACCACTTGTTAAAGAGATTGTCTTTAATCCATTGTATATTCTTGCCTCCTTTGTCAAAGATAAGGTGTCCCATATGCGTGGATTTATCTCTGGGCTTTCTATTTTGTTCCATTGATCTATATTTCTGTCTTTGTGCCAGTACCATACTGTCTTGATAACTGTGGCTTTGTAGTAGAGCCTGAAGTCAGGTAGGTTGCTTCCTCCAGTTCCATTCTTCTTTCTCAAGATCGCTTTGGCTATTCGAGGTTTTTTGTATTTCCATACAAATTGTGAAATTATTTGTTCTAGCTCTGTGAAGAATACTGTTGGTAGCTTGATAGGGATTGCATTGAATCTATAGATTGCTTTGGGTAGTATACTCATTTTCACTATATTGATTCTTCCAATCCATGAACATGGTATATTTCTCCATCTATTAGTGTCCTCTTTGATTTCTTTCACCAGTGTTTTATAGTTTTCTATATATAGGTCTTTAGTTTCTTTAGGTAGATATATTCCTAAGTATTTTATTCTTTCCATTGCAATGGTGAATGGAATTGTTTCTTAATTTCTCTTTCTGTTTTCTCATTATTAGTGTATAGGAATGCAAGGGATTTCTGTGTGTTGATTTTATATCCTGCAACTTTACTATAATCATTGATTAGTTCTAGTAATTTTCTGGTGGAGTCTTTAGGGTTTTCTATGTAGAGGATCATGTCATCTGCAAATAGTGAGAGTTTACTTCTTCTTTTCCAATTTGGATTCCTTTTATTTCTTTTTCTGCTCTGATTGCTGTGGCCAAAACTTCCAAAACTATGTTGAATAGTAATGGTGAAAGTGGGCACCCTTGTCTTGTTCCTGACTTTAGAGAAATGCTTTCAATTTTTCACCATTGAGGATAATGGTTGCTGTGGGTTTGTCATATATAGCTTTTATTATGTTGAGGTATGTTCCTTCTATTCCTGCTTTCTGGAGAGTTTTATCATAAATGGGTGTTGAATTTTGTCAAAGACTTTTTCTGCATCTATTGAGATAATCATATGGTTTTTATCTTTCAATTTGTTAATGTGGTGTATAACATTGATTGATTTGTCAATATTGAAGAATTCTTGCATCCCTGGGATAAAGCCCAGTTGGTCATGATGTATGGTCCTTTTAATATGTTGTTGGATTCTGTATGCTAGAATTTTGTTGTGGATTTTTGCATCTGTGTTCATCAGTAATATTGGCCTGTAGTTTTCTTCTTTTGTGGCATGTTTGTCTGGTTTTGGTATTAGGGTGATGATGGCCTCATAGAATGAGTTTGGGAGTTTACCTTCCTGTGCAATATTCTGGAAGAGTTTGAGTAGGATAGGTGTTAGCTCTTCTCTAAATTTTTGGTAGAATTCAGCTGTGAAGCCATCTGGACCTGGGCTTTTGTTTGCTGGAAGATTTTTGATTACAGTTTCAATTTCCGTGCTTGTGATGGGTCTGTTAAGATATTCTATTTCTTCCTGGTCGAGTTTTGGAAAGTTGTACTTTTCTAAGAATTTGTCCATTTCTTCCACGTTGTCCATTTTATTGGCATATAATTGTTGATAGTAGTCTCTTATGATCCTTTGTATTTCTGTGTTGTCTGTTGTGATCTCTCCAGTTTCATTTCTAATTTTATTGATTTGTTTTTTCTCCCTTTGTTTCTTGATGAGTCTGGCTAATGGTTTGTCAATTTTATTTATCCTTTCAAAGAACCAGCTTTTGGTTTTGTTGATTTTTGCTATGGTCTCTTTTGTTTCTTTTGCATTTATTTCTGCTCTAATTTTTAAGATTTCTTTTCTTCTACTAACCCTGGGGTTCTTCATTTCTTCCTTTTCTAGTTGCTTTAGGTGTAGAGTTAGGTTATTTATTTGACTTTTTTCTTGTTTCTTGAGGTGTGCCTGTATTGCTATGAACTTTCCCCTTAGGACTGCTTTTACCGTGTCCCACAGGTTTTGGGTTGTTGTGTTTTCATTTTCATTCGTTTCTATGCACATTTTGATTTCTTCTGTGAAATTTGTTGGTTATTCAGCAGCGTGTTGTTCAGCCTCCATATGTTGGAATTTTTAATCATTTTTCTCCTGTAATTGAGATCTAATCTTACTGCATTGTGGTCAGAAAAGATGCTTGGAATGATTTCTATTTTTTTGAATTTACCAAGGCTAGCTTTATGGCCCAGGATGTGATCTATCCTGGAGAAGGTTCCATGTGCGCTTGAGAAAAAGGTGAAATTCATTGTTTTGGGATGAAATGTCCTATAGATATCAATTAGGTCTAACTGGTCTATTGTATCGTTTAAAGTTTGTGTTTCCTTGTTAATTTTCTGTTTAGTTGATCTATCCATAGGTGTGAGTGGGGTATTAAAGTCTCCCACTATTATTGTGTTATTGTTAATTTCTCCTTTCATACTTGTTAGCATTTGTCTTACATACTGCGGTGCTCCCGTGTTGGGTGCATATATATTTATAATTGTTATATCTTCTTCTTGAATTGATCCTCTGATCATTATGTAGTGACCTTCTTTGTCTCTCTTCACAGCCTTTGTTTTAAAGTCTATTTTATCTGATATGAGTATTGCTACTCCTGCTTTCTTTTGGTCCCTATTTGCATGGAAAATCTTTTTCCAGCCCTTCACTTTCAGTCTGTATGTGTCCCCTGTTTTGAGGTGGGTCTCTTGTAGACAACATATGTAGGGGTCTTGTTTTTGTATCCATTCAGCCAGTCTTTGTCTTTTGGTTGGGGCATTCAACCCATTTACGTTTAAGGTAATTACTGATAAGTATGATCCCATTGCCATTTACTTTATTGTTTTGGGTTCGAACTTATACACCGTGTTTGTGTTTCCTGTCTAGAGAATATCCTTTAGTATTTGTTGGAGAGCTGGTTTGGTGGTGCAGAATTCTCTCAGCTTTTGCTTGTCTGAAAAGCTTTTGATTTCTCCTTCATACTTGAATGAAATCCTTGCTGGGTACAATAATCTGGGCTGTAGGTTATTTTCTTTCATCATTTTAAGTATGTCTTGCCATTCCCTCCTGGCTTGAAGAGTTTCTATTGAAAGATCAGCTGTTATCCTTATGGGAATTCCCTTGTGTGTTATTTGTTGTTTTTCCCTTGCTGCTTTTAATATTTGTTCTTTTGTGTTTGATCTTTGTTAATTTGATTAATATGTGTCTTGGGGTGTTTCACCTTGGGTTTTATCCTGTTTGGGATTCTCTGGGTTTCTTGGACTTGGGTGATTATTTCCTTCCCCATTTTGGGGAAGTTTTCAACTATTATCTCCTCAAGTATTTTCTCATGGTCTTTCTTTTTTGTCTTCTTCTTCTGGGACCCCTATGATTGAATGTTGTAGCATTTAATATTGTCCTGGAGGTCTCTAAGATTGTCCTCATTTCTTTTAATTCATTTTTTTTCTTTTATCCTCTCTGATTCATTTATTTCTACCATTCTATCTTCTAATTCACTAATCCTATCTTCTGCCTCTGTTATTCTACTATTTGTTGCCTCCAGAGTGTTTTTAATTTCATTTATTGCATTATTCATTTTATATTGACTCTCTTTTATTTCTTCTAGGTCCTTGTTAAACCTTTCTTGCATCTTCTCAATCTTTGTCTCCAAGCTATTTATCTGTGATTCCATTTTGATTTCAAGATTTTGGATCAATTTCACTATCATTATTCGAATTCTTTATCAGGTAGATTCCCTATCTCTTCCTCTTTTGTTTGGTTTGGTGGGCTTTTATCCTGTTCCTTTATCTGCTGGGTATTCCTCTGTCTCTTCATCTTGTTTAAATTGCTGAGTTTGGGGTGTCCTTTCTATATTCTGGCAGTTTGTGGAGTTCTCTTTATTGTGGCTTTTCCTCGCTGTGTGTGGGTTTGTACAGGTGGCTTGTCAAGGTTTCCTGGTTAGGGAAGCTTGTGTCGGTGTTCTGGTGGGTGTCCAGTAATGAGTTATGAGATGTCTATGGTTTTGGGGTGACTTTGGGCAGCTTGTATCTTGAAAGCTCAGGGCTGTGCTCCTTTGTTGCTGGAGAATTTGCTTGGTATGTCTTGCCCTGGAACTTGTTAGCCCTTGTGTGGTGCTTGGTTTCAGTGTCGGTTTGGAGGCGTTTGATGAGCTCCTGTCAATTAATGTTCCTTGGAGTCAGGAGTTCCCTGGAGTCAGGGTTTGGACTTAAGCCTCCTGCTTCCAGTTATCGGTCTTATTTTTACAGTAGTTTCAAAACTTCTCCTTCTATACAGCACCATTGATAAAACATCTACGTTAAAGATGAAAAGTTTCTCTACTGTGAGGGTCACTCAGAGAGGTTCACAGTGTTACATGGAGAAGAGAAGAGGGAGGAGGGAGTTAGAGGTGACCCAAATGAGATGAGGTGGAATCAATAGTGGAGAGAGTGGGCTAGCCAGTAGTCACTTCCTTATGTGCACTCCACAACTGGACCACTCAGAGATGTTCACGGAGTTATACAGAGAAGAGAAGAAGGAGGAAGGAGACAGAGGTGGCCAGAGAGATAAAAGGGGGGAATGAAAAGGAGGGAGACAGATCCAGCCAGTAATCAGTTCCTAAGTGTTCTCCACCATCTGGAACACACATAAACTCACAGAGTTGGGTAGAGTAGAGAGGGGTTAGGGAGGAGACACAGGCGACCTGGTGGAGAAAAAGGAGAGTCCAAAGGGAGAGAGAGCAGTCAAGCCAGTAATCTCCCTCCGTAGTGAAAAATGGGTCCTGAACATTGGGTTCTTAAAGGTACAAAATTGGTAACAAATACATAAAAGCAAAAATTAAAAATCTAGAGTAGAGTTTGGAATTTCAAAAATACGATGTTAAAGAAAAGAAGGAAAAGAAAGAGAGAAAAAACGATCAATGAAAAACAAACAAGGTCGTGAAAATTATAAAGGAAATACAGGTACAAAATTGATAACTAATACCAAAAAGCAAAAATTAAAAATCTAGAGTAGAGTTTGGAATTTCAAAAATACAATGTTAAAAAAAAAGGAATAAGAAACATAAAGAGAGGAAACAAACAAACAAAAACAATGTCGCAAAAATTATAAAGAAAATACAGGTACAAATTTGATATCAAATACCAAAAAGCATAAATTAAAAATCTAGAGTAGAGTTTGGAATTTCAGATATACAATGTTATATAAAAGAAGAAGAAGAAACAGAAACAGAAAAAAAGTCACAGAAATTATAAAAAAAAACTGTAGGTACAAAATTGATAACATATACCAAAAAGCTAAAATTAAAAAAACAAGAGTAGAGTTTGGAATTTCAAAAATACAATGTTAAAAAAAAAGAAGAAAAAAAAAAAAACAAGGTCAAAAAATTATAAAATATATATATATGAAGTTTGCTGAAGAAGAAAAAAATAGGGTCTTTTTTTTTTGCAAAGTAATAGGTTATAAAAGTGAAAATTAAAGGAACAATAGAGGACTTAAAAAAATTTTTTTAATTAAAAAAAAGAAAGAAAGAATGATCATAAAAATAGTAAAAATATATCTAGGACTTTCTCTGGTTTTGTTGTATGGTGGGTTCAGTTCATTTTTGGCCAGTTCGTTGGTCCGACTTATATTTCTCAAGATCTATAGGCCCCTTCCTATGTAGTCCGTAGTAACCACGGGGTTTTAATCTATTGCCTGTAGCTTCCAAGGCGTTTCCCTCTGTTATAACTTCTTCTGTTTGCTGGTCTCTTCAGTGTCTGGCTTCCGCCCTGACACAAAGGGGACGGTGGGGGAAACTTTTTTTTTTTTTTTTTTAAGGCTCACTTGTTCAGTCTCGCTGTGGGGAGGGAGGGAGGGATGCTGCAAACAAATAACACTGGCGTGCGCTCGCAGTGCCTCAGCCACACTGGGTCTGCCCCACTCACGGCGCATGTAGCCTCCCCTGCCCACACTGCTCGGGCTCTAGGTTGTTCTGCGGGAACAATCCGAGGGCCGCCCTGGGCTGCATGTACCTCCCAGGTCCAAGCCGCTCAGGTTCAGGCACTCGGGTAGTCCTCAGAGGCGCAGACTCAGTTGGGCCTGCATTTTGTGCTCTTCCCAGGTCCGAGCAGCTCAGGTGATGAGGTGTTTGGCGAACGCCAATGCTGCGACTTATCGCCTCCCCGCCACTCAGTTATCTGGGTGTAAAACCAGCGCACCTTCTCAGGCAGATGTTGACCGCCCAGACCCCAAGAAGTTTTAGTTAGCAAAGAAGCCTGCTTACAGTTTTATAGATAATGTCTCTCTGGGGCTGCGATTGTCCCCTTCCGGCTCTGGCTGCCTGTTACCGGAGGGGGAAGGTCTGCAGCCGGCTATCTCTGTTCAGTCCTTTGTTCTGTGCGCGGGCCTGGCGGTGTCTTAGGTTAGGGCTGGCTTTTCGCGTGGTAGATATCCCACAGTCTGGTTTGCTAGCCCAAATTATTTCACTCAGATAGTGCTCAGGGTATTCAGGCCAGATTCTTACTCTGAGCGATGCAGCCCACGCCGTGCCTCCCTGCCCAGCCCCCGCTTGCTAATGGCGTGTGCAGGCGTCTGCGCTGCTTCTCGCTGGGGGAGTTACCTTAGGGCTCGCAATCTGCGAGTTTTAATTGTTTATTTTTTCTCCCTGTTATGTTGCCCTCTGTGCTTCCAAAGCTCGGCACAGATTCGGCAGTGAGAAGGTTTCCTGGTGTTTGGAAACTTCTCTCTTTTTAAGACTCCCTTCCCGGGACGGAACTCCGTCCCTCCCTCTTTCGTCTCTTTTTTTTTGTCTTTTATATTTTTTCCTACCTCCTTTCGAAGAGTTGGGTTGCTTTTCTGGGTGCCTGATGTCCTCTGCCGGCATTCAGAAGTTGTTTTGTGGAATTTACTCGACGTTTAAATGCTCTTTTGATGAATTTGTGAGGGAGAAAGTGTTCTCCCCGTCCTACTCCTCTGCCATCTTGGCTCCTCTGAGCCCCTAGCAACTATTGTACACTCAAACTACGCTAACTATTTTCAGGTCCACTAGTTCTCCAGGCTTACCTAACAGCTATTGCTGTCCTTTTTCTTCTTGGGAGGTCTTTCCTCCATCTGTCCTCCCCTACCTCTCCTGACTAGCTGCTACACACTTTTCAAGATCCAGTTTAGACTTCGTGGCTTCCAGAATGCGCGGCTGGACCTATCATTTGTAGCCACCATGTTTTAATGTAATCTTTGATTAACTTCAATAGTCTACATCAGAAGTCAGCAAACTATGGCCCGCCTTCTGTTTTTGTAAATAAAGTTTCATTGGAACACAGTCATGCCCATTCACACTGTCTATGGCTGCTTTTGTGCTTCAACCACAGAGTTCAGTGGTTTCAACAGAGAGCACATGGCCCACAAAGTACTGACTCTCTGGGCCTTTCCAAAAATCACTTGCCAACTGCTGCTCTGGATCAGTGGTTCTCAACTCGGTCCACATAGTCATACCACCTGAAAACATCCTGATGTTCAGATCACACACACCCAGACATTCTGACTTAAATGTGTTGAGAGTTTTAAAAGCTGTTTAGGTGAATCTCATGTGCAAGTTTGAGGAATTTTGCTATAGACTGTCAGTTCCTTGAATGTAGGAACTAGGTCTTCACCTTTCATCTCTCTGTCTCTAGTTCTAGCACAATAAGGAGCCCATGGTACAAATGATTCTTGCATGAATAATAGTAAAAGCAATAAGAGACATTTACTGAGTACTTACTGTGCTCCAAGACTTATGTCAAATGCTTTACATGTGATGTATATTATAATCCTCATTATAAACCTAAAAGTAACACTATTATGGTCCCCATTTTACAGATGAGAAAATTGAGGTTCAAAAAGGTTGACTGTCCTATCCAAAGTCACACAGCTAGCAAGGACTGTGACTCGAAGTCAGGCTGCTTTGATTTCAGAACTCTTGTTCTTAAGACAATGTACTTTGAAGGGTCTCAAGCAACTCATTAGGGAAGGAAGTAAGTTGGTTTGCTGAGAATGAAGGAGTTGGGATTGTGTATCAGTTCAGTTCAGTTCAGTCGCTCAGTCGTGTCCAACTCTTTGCGACCCCATGAATTGCAGCATGCCAGGCCTCCCTGTCCATCACCAACTCCCAGAGTTTACTCAAACTCATATCCATCAAGTCAGTGATGCCATCCAGCCATCTCATCCTCTGTCATCCCCTTCTCCTCCTGCCCCCAATCCCTCCCAGCATCAGGGTCTTTTCCAATGAGTCAGATTGAGGGTAGAGGAGCATTTTTTAAAAGCAGAGACATGGGAAAGATCATAATAATAACACTGCATAATAGCACCTCCAATTTCTTGAGCACTTACCAATGCATATGCTGTGTAATCACTTTAGATGCATTACCTCCCTTCTCCAGGGGATCGTCCTGATCCAGGGATCAAACCTGGGTCTCCCACATTGCAGGCAGATTCTTTACCATCTGAGCTACCAGAAAAACCCTCATTTAATCCTTCCAACCTAGAAAAGAGTCCTTTTGCAAGGCTGGCAGGCTTATGTAGGATAACCTGTGTGCTTAGTCGCTCAATCGTCTCTGACTTTTTGCGATCCCATGGACTGTAGCCCACCAGGCTCCTCTGTCCATGGGGATTCTCCAGGCAAGAACACTCGAGTGGGTTGCCATGCCCTTCTCCAGGGGATCTTCCCAAACCAGGGATTGAACCCAGGTCTCCCGCATTACAGGTGGATTCTTTACTGTCTGAGCCACCAGGGAAGCCAAAGAATACTGGAGTGGGTAGCCTATCCCTTCTCCATGGGATCTTCCTGACTCAGGAATTGAACTAGGGTCTCCTGCATTGCAGGCAGATTCTTTACCAGCTGAGCTACCAGGGAAGCCCCAGGATAACCTAGGGAATGTTTGAATTACAGTGAAAAAGTGAGAGGAATCCTGGAACTTTCCTGGTGGCCCAGTGGTTAAGAATCCACCTTCCAATGCAGGTGATGTAGGTTCAATCCCTGTTTGGGGCACTAAGATCCCACACGCTGCCGGGGCAACTAAGCCTGAGTACCACAACTAAGAGAGCCTGCGCACCACAACTACTGAGCCTGTGTACTCTAGACCCTGTGTCTGCAACAAGAGAAGACCCCGCACCACGACTAGAGAAAGTCCGCGTGGTGCGACGAAGAGCCTCAGAGCTGAAATGAAGACCCAGCACACACTGAGTTAAGAAAAAAAGAAGAAGAATCCTATAAGCTTTAGGCTATCAAGAGGCAGGAAGGGGTGTAGGAGATGCTAAAGGTGAACATTATCTACGTTGCTAAAGGTGAACATTATCTACGTTGAAACGTTCATTGAGGTCAGCTTTGCCTCTATAAAAAAAAACAGCTACTACTACTTATTGAGTGGCTATTTATGCCACTTAATATACACTGACACCTAATATATCTTGATTAATCTTACTATGCTGGTGAAATATTATAATATCCATTTTATAGATTTTTAAAAATGAGACAGAGAAGGTAAGAAAGCTTTCCCCAAATCACACAGCTAGTGAAAGGTACAATCTGGATTCAAGGCCAGGCTTCTTTGACTCCAAAGCCTGTGATTATAGCCACAACATTATGAATGAATAAATCATTCTTACATCAAATGTTACAATAAAACCATTTTTGTCTCAGTTGCAGCTGAGAACCTAAAACTAAGAAGGCTGGAAAAACTGGCGTTTGATTATTAATCCCTCTCCCAAATTGACAGTATAGAGGAAGAACCCCTGAAGAAGCCCACAGAGTAAGAGCCAGCTTTAAACACCTGCTGAGCTCGAAGAGCACTGACGCTGGATTATCAGGGCTCTACTAGCTGAGTAAGGTCTTTCTTGCCCCCTTACTTCTTTTCCTCTGCTTTGACATCTGAGTCAGAAGCCATGGTTAGCTGAATGGGGTGGGGGCAGGGAGTAGAAGTGCGAGGCATGGAACTTGAGAATAAGATGACCACCATCCCCCTTCCCACCCTAGCTGAGTTGGAATGGAGACAGTTTCACTTGAAATAAAGAAAGAGGTTTTGACTTGTTTTATGTGTTTAATTTTATTTTGTTTCCAACTTTATTGAGATATAACTGACATACAACGCTGCGTAAGTTCAAGGTGTGCAACGTGATGATTTGAGACACACACGTTGTGATGGGCTTTCCATGTGGCGCTAGTGGTGAAGAACACGCCTGCCAATGCAAGAGAGGTAAGAGACGCAGGTTCAGTCCCTGCATCGGGAAGATCCCCTGGAGGAGGGCATGGCAACCCATTCCAGTGTTCTCGCCTGGAGAATTCCATGGACAGAGGAGCCTGGCGGGTTACAGTCCATGGGGTCGCAAAGAGTCGGACACGACTAAGCAATTTCACACAACACAGCACATATTGTGAAATGATTACCACAATAAAGTACTTTTATTTATCTAACTTGTTTTACTAAGCAAAATACCCTCAACATCTATTCATGCTGTTGCAAATGGCAGGGTTTCCTTTTTTCTCATGACTAAATAATATTCCTCTCTGTGTGTATCTCACATTTTCTCTATCCAGTCATCTGTTGATGGACCCTTAGGTTATTGAGGCTTTAATCTTAAGTGGGACTGGACTGGACTCTTTACCGAAAATGGGATATATTTTGCCACTGGAAGTGACAGGAGAACTTTTCAATGTCCAAAAGTGACCCAAAAAGTCACAGGACTAGCCCTGGATTTCATTACAGGCAAGGGCAGGGGGAGAGGGGCGGTGGAATAAAGCATACGTCCCAACAGAGTGATCTGAATGGCCAGCAAGGGAGTCCCACTTATTCAATGGGATGGATAACAGATACTATTCATACACACTCCCAGGCAGCAGAGTGAGGAAAGCATTGCTTCGAGAAGCTGAGACTAGAGATCATTGTCCAGACTTCAATTTTGGTGACTATGTGACTTTGGACAGGCCATTTTACCTTTCAGAGCCTCAGTTTCCTTATTTGAAAATTGGTGGCTTTATCTGTCTCACAAAGGTGTTAGGACATGATGAGGTAGCAAATGTAAAAGGACTTTGCTGTACATGTGTAAGAGATTATTAACATGGAAAAATGCATGAACTTTACAGAAAAACAAACTCTCAGAATCAAGGAAAAAGCTACTAAGGCTTATTTTAGGGTGACTCTGCTGCTGCTGCTGCTGCTAAGTCGCTTCAGTCGTGTCCGACTCTGTGCGACCCCATAGAAGGCAGCCCACCAGGCTCCGCCATCCCTGGGATTCTCCAGGCAAGAACACTGGAGTGGGTTTCCATTTCCTTCTCCAAAGCATGAAAGTGAAAAGTGAAAGTGAAGTCGCTCAGTTGTGTCCGACTCTTAGCGACTCCATGGACTGCAGCCTACCAGCTCCTCCGTCCATGGGATTTTCCAGGCAAGAGCACTGGAGTGGGGTGCCATTGCCTTCTCCAGGGTGACTCTAATATATATTAAATATATACCCCTCTCAGTCTCTTTCTCTCTCTTTTTTTTGTTATTGTTTATTCACTAAGTCATGTCTGACTCTGTCCGACCCCATGGACTGTAGCCCACCAGGCTCCTCTGTCCATGGAATTCTCCAGGCAAGAATACTAGAGTGGGGTGCCATTTCCTTCTCCAGGGGATTGGGATCGAACCTGCATCTCCTGCACTGAAGGTAGATTTCTTTACCACTGCACCACCAGGAAAGTCCATCACATCAGATCAGATCAGTTGCTCAGTCATGTCTGACTCTTTGTGACCCCATGAATCGCAGCATGCCAGGCCTCCTTGTCCATCACCAACTCCCGGAGTTCACTCAGACTCATGTCCATCGAGTCAGGGATGCCATCAGCCATCTCATCCTCTGTCGTCCCCTTCTCCTCCTGACCCCAGTCCCTCCCAGCATCACAGTCTTTTCCAATGAGTCAACTCTTCGCATGAGGTGGCCAAAGTACTGGAGTTTCAGCTTTAGCATCATTCCTTCCAAAGAAATCCCAGGGCTGATCTCCTTCAGAATGGACTGGTTGGATCTCCTTGCAGTCCAAGGGACTCTCAAGAGTCTTCTCCAACACCACAGTTCAAAAGCATCAATTCTTTGGCGCTTAGCCTTCTTCACAGTCCAACTCTCACATCCATACATGACCACAGGAAAAACGATAGCCTTGACTAGATGGACCTTTGTTGCCAAAATAATGTCTCTGCTTTTCAATATGCTATCTAGGTTGGACATAACTTTCCTTCCAAGGAGTAAGTGTCTTTTAATTTCATGGCTGCAGTCACCATCTGCAGTGATTTTGGAGCCCCCCAAAATAAAGTCTGACACTGTTTCCACTGTTTCCCCATCTATTTCCCATGAAGTGATGGGACCGGATGCCATGATCTTCATTTTCTGAATGTTGAGCTTTAAGCCAACTTTTCATTCTCCACTTTCACTTTCATCAAGAGGCTTTTGAGTTCCTCTTCACTTTCTGCCCTAAGGGTGGTGTCATCTGCATATCTGAGGTTATTGATATTTCTCCCTGCAATCTTGATTTCAGTTTGTGTTTCTTCCAGTCCAGCATTTCTCATGATGTACTCTGCATATAAGTTAAATAAGCAGGGTGACAATATACAGCCTTGACGAACTCCTTTTCCTATGTGGAACCAGCCTGTTGTTCCATGTCCAGTTCTAACTGTTGCTTCCTGACCTGCATACAAATTTCTCAAGAGGCAGATAAGGTGGTCTGGTATGCCCATCTCTTTAAGAATTTTCCACAGTTTATTGTGATCCACACAGTCAAAGGCTTTGGCATAGTCAATAAAGCAGAAATAGATGTTTTTCTGGAACTCTCTTGCTTTTTCTATGATCCAGCAGATGTTGGCAATTTGATCTCTGGTTCCTCTGCCTTTTCTAAAACCAGCTTGAACATCTGGAAGTTCACGGTTCACATATTGCTGAAGCCTGGCTTAAAGAATTTTGAGCATTACTTTACTAGCATGTGAGATGAGTGCAATTGTGCGGTAGTTTGAGCATTCTTTGGCATTGCCTTTCTTTGGGATTGGAATGAAAACTGACCTTTTCCAGTCCTGTGGCCACTGCTGAGTTTTCCAAATTTGCTGGCATATTGAGTGCAGCACTTTCACAGTATCATCTTTCAGGATTTGGAATAGCTCAACTGGAATTCCATCACCTCCACTAGTTTTGTTGGTTGTGATGATTTCTAAGGCCCACTTGACTTCACATTCCAGGATGTCTGGCTCTAGGTCAGTGATCACACCATCGTGATTATCTGGGTCGTGAAGATCTTTTTTGTACAGTTCTTCTGTGTATTCTTGCCATCTCTTCTTAGTATCTTCTGCTTCTGTTAGGTCCATACCATTTCTGTCCTTTATCGAGCTCATCTTTGCATGAAATGTTCTTTTGGTATCTCTGATTTTCTTGAAGAGATCCCTAGTCTTTCCCATTCTGTTGTTTTCCTGTATTTCTTTGCATTGATTGCTGAAGAAGGCTTTCTTATCTCTTCTTGCTATTCTTTGGAACTCTGCATTCAGATGTTTATATCTTTCCTTTTCTCCTTTGCTTTTGGCTTCTCTTCTTTTTCACAGCTATTTGTAAGGCCTCCCAGACAGCCATTTTGCTTTTTTGCATTTCTTTTCTATGGGAATGGTCTTGATCCCTGTCTCCTGTACAATGTCATGAACCTCAGTCCATAGTTCATCAGGCACTCTATCTATCAGATATAGTCCCTTAAATCTATTTCTCACTTCCTCTGGGTATCTCTTCTTGGCCACCCCCCACCCGCCCCTGACCTCAGACGCGGGGTAGCCCCTCTCGGCTGTTCCTGCGCTGTGGCAGTCTGGTACTCTCGGCCAGAAAGTCCATATATATATATATATGGGAGAAATATCAATATATATTGATATCAATATATATATATTGATATTGATATTGATATTGATATTGATATATATATTGATATCAAAATATATATATATATATATTGCGGGAGAAATATCAATAACCTCAGATATGCAGATGACACCACCCTTAGGGCAGAAAATGAAGAGGAACTCAAAAGCCTCATATATATATATGGACTTTCTGGTCTATATATATGAGGTACAAATGAGCAAATCATTACTGTAGTTGTGAAACAGTTCATAAGAAAACCTTAGTTGTTTTTTTTATTGTTTAGGTTTTAAAAAAATTCAATTACTTTTTATAGTTACATATAACTATGCATGCTGTTTCCATGGCTTCTTGATTCCTCATGCTGTTTGATATGATTCTAGAAGCAAAGCTAGTGTCTCTCTCCTCATTACAAAATACAAAAGAGATATAAACATAAGAGTATGTATGTTTAAACAACAGTAGTGGGTGTGAGCGGAGACAGCGATGGCAACCCACTCCAGTAGTCTTGCCTGGAAAATCCCATGGACAGAGGAGCCTGGAAGGCTGCAGGCCATGGGGTCGCTAAGAGTCGGACACGACTGAGCGACTTCACTTTCACTTTTCACTTTCATGCATTGGAGAAGGAAATGGCAACCCACTCCAGTGTTCGTGCCTGGAGAATCCCAGGGACGGGGGAGCCTGGTGGGCTGCCATCTATGGGGTCACACACAGTCGGACACGACTGAAGCAACTTAGCAGCAGCAGCAGCAGCAGCAGTGGGTGAGAGAGAGAGAGAGAAAGAGAGAGAGGTTTTGAGCTGGACTTTACCAATAGTTGAGCTATTGCCAACACTTCTGAAGCCTGCACCATCTGTTTTATGGGCCCTGGTGCTACACTATTACTGCACGAAACCACTTCCAGGTTGTGAACAAGAAATTTTTAACTTTTGGCCTTCAAAAATAATGAGTGGCCCATTTCCCCCCAGAGCCTCTTTCCTTTCTAGGTGGCATTTTCCTCCATTCTTGCAGAAGACTCCTATCCAGATCCAACTTTTGTTTCAGACTAGAGCGGTGGGAATATTATGAGCCTGAGATTTCTCACTACCAAAGACTGAGATGGTTGCAACTAAATCATGAAACTCAAGACAAAGAGCTATCCCAATTAGTCTCAGTCTTGCCTAACATTAAACGAGGAACGGAGCTTAATGGTCACCTGCCAATCACTACACCTATGCTTCAGAAACAGTTACCAAAGGGCAGAGGTTTTAGGGAGCGAACTTCTAATGTTCTCTGAGACGCTGTGACTTAGACATGGAAATGGGTACCACACAGGCAGATCTAAGTTCACACTGAAAATGACATCTCATGCCCTTTACCTGTGCCTCTTGCAGCCCTAAGGTATAGTTTTGCACCTCCTTTATCTTCTCTCCAAAACCAGGCAGGCTCTGTGTTCAATCCATCCATGTAGCCTAAAGTCTCTAGCACAGTGCTTGGCACAAGAGTGGGTTTCAACAAGTGCTGGTTGAATAAACGAATGAAAGATTTCTTGATATTGGCCAGTTCTTGAAATTTGCTGGGCTGGGGAGTTTACCAGAATAGCTTTGTTTTCCTTGAAAGGACTTCACTGGCTGCTTAAGTACCTGGAAGGTTGCTAAAATGACTGTGTCTTGTGACTACATCTTCAGTTTAAGCTACAGTTGGTAATTCACACAGTCAGTTCCAGCCTATTTAGTTCATCTTCATTTCCTTTGGAGAATGAATGGAATGTAACACTACCTGATTGGCTGGTAGTGGCTGCCTGGAGTACCTTGGTCAGAAGGGTTCTGAGAGCAAATTTGGGCCCAATGGGAAAAGTCTGCTGAGACTCATGGATGCAGTGGGGAAGAGTCTAAGCACAGGTGACCCACATTTCTCATCTCTTTGTAGAAGTTTGCCTTCAGGGCCTGCTTTCTCCCCATAGACAGGATATCCACTTATTAGATATGGATCACAATATACTGAAAAATCCAAACTTTGTGCATTCCTGCTTAATCTCTTATTTCTCGTGAACAATTGATATCCACAAGACTTTTTGTGTAAATGGAACATCAGTGAGGTTCCAATGTGATAACGGATGTGAACAGGATTGGCAAAAGCAAAAAACACTATATACAACACTGCAAATCAGTTATGTTGTTGTTATTGTTTAGTAGCTTGGTTGTGTCCGATTCTTTTGTGACCCCATAGACTATAGCCCGCCAGGCTTCTCTGTCCATGGAATTCTCCAGGCAAGAATACTGGAGTGGGTTGCCATGGCCTCCTTCAGGGGATCTTCCCGACCCAGGGATTGAACCTGCATCTCCTGTATTGGCACGCAGGTTCTTTACCACTGAGACACCAGGGAAGTCCAGACAGGTGTAAAGGGCTGTTATTCCTTCACTATATTCTAAGGCAGTGGTTGTCCAAGTGTCTCCAGAATGGCAGTATTAGCATCACCTGGGAACTTGTTCAGAATGCAAATTTTCAGGCTGCATCCAAAACCTACTGAATCAGAAACTGCTATTCCAAGCCCTTGAATAACTCAGATAACTGAACACCTGATCAGCCCTGGATTTTGGCTTTTCCCTAAAGGAAGGAGATACTTTATTGCCAGGATTAGGCCCCCAAATAGGGACTCCATCAGGACCCGCATCTTTCAGTCCTCAAAGGAAGTGCTTATCCTTAAAACAAAAACAAAACAATTCCTTAGTTCTTTTTCCAATCCACCCAACCAAAATATCACTAACCCATTGGGGAGAGCATCACATTTTATTATGACTAACATGATATTTAATGTGGAGCTTTTGTCCAAATGCAGTCCTAACACAGACCTAACTTTGGTTTCCCCAAACGATCATTTTAACCCAATGACTGCTAAATGAAGGGGGTCTTTGGAATGTGGTGCTCACACAGGAGTACTTATTTTTATCAGCAAAGCATTATAATGTGGATTGTTTGCCAAGACATGGGAATAACTTCATGGTGACCATGAATTCTACTTGTGATACAAACAAGGAGCATTTATTAGTACTAAGCCTGTGCTAAGGGTTTTATAAGGATTTTCTTATTTAATCTTTTTTTTTTCTCTCTCTCCTTTAATCTTAATGACTATCCTTGTTGTTGTTGTTGTTCAGCTGCTAAGTTGTGTCTGTCTGTTTGCGACCCCATGGACCGTAGCCCACCAGGCTCCTCTGTCCATGGGATTTCCCAGGCAAGAATACTGGAGTGGGTTGCCATTTCCTCCTCCAGGGAATCTTTCTGACCCAGGGATCAAATCTGCATCTTCTGTGTCTCCTGTGTTGCAGGCAGATTCTTTACTACTGAGCCACCAGGGAAGCCCAACCATCCTTTGGGGAGGTACTATTATCACCCCCATTTTTCAGATTAGGAAACTGAGGCTCAGAGAGGTTAAATAACTTGTTACCTAAATCAGACAGTGGAGTTTAAATTTGAAACAGAATCCATATTTTTGAAAGCCGAAGCTCTATTTGTTAGCCACTCTGCTATAGGAAATCTTTGACTCATTCTCTGGGGGAGCCCCTTTTCCTTCCCTACTTCAGGCAGAGCAAACAATCTCTTTTCCATCCTCCTGCCCGTTAAACACACACACACACACACACACACACACACACACACAAAAGAAGGAAAAAGGAGGTTGCCTGACTTCCTTCAGACCCCATTAGCATTTGGAAATAGACTTAAGTAGAGCGTGAGGGATTTTAATAATCCTTATTGTCTTCCTTCTATCTAATCTAACTCTGAATCAAGTTACTGGGGAAAGTTGTGGAATCTCGTTTTCCCTGATGCCTCTTAAACATTAAAGAGCTAATCCTCTTACTGGGACATTTGAGTTCAGCCTTCCCTCAGGGTTCACCTAAGTCTAAGAATTTGGACGAATGAAGGAATTATCCATCACCAAATATTGCTCATCTTTTGAAAAAGTCATGATAAAATTAATATTTCCTTTTGAGAGACCAAAACACATGGAATCTTAGTAACAAGAAAAAATTATCTGCCCTCAAGAAGAATATAATGGAGATGAAGAAAACAGATAAATTCATCATTTCTACCATTAACAAACACTGATGGAATTCCTATTATGCATCAAGCACTGTGCAAGGAAATGGGGAAGATAAGGATGTGAAATTCTCAATAAGGATATCTTCCTGGATTCATTTGGACTTTGAGATATTTTGTTCCTATTTTATCAAAGTGCCAGTGCCAAAAAGCTGCATCAGAAGGCCTGTGCCCTTAAAATATGGTTTCTGCTACCAAGAAGCTTAGAATCATGAAAGAGTAACAGCATCCACGCGTTGGAGGAGAAGGGGACAACAGAGGATGAGATAATTGGATGGCATCACCGACAAGATGGACATGAGTTTGAGTAGGCCTGGGAGCTGGTGATGGACAGGGCAGCCTGGTGCGCTGCAGTCCATGGGGTCACAAAGAGCCAGACGTGACCGAGCAACTGAACTGATTGCTAAACTTCACCATGACACTGCAGCATGGATGCCACCCCTTTTTATAGAGGAGGAAACTGATGCCAAGAGACTTAAGTAATTTGTCCAAGATCACACACCAGGTGAATGACCAAGCCAGTGTTTGAATCCAGATCACTCCACTTTGTTGGGTCAAACCAAATGGAATGGTGGGGGCAGTGGTTAGGTTGTAGTGGATGGGGGAGTCATGTGTAAGCCAGGAGACAGAGAAGGGGAATGCAGACAACTCTTTCCCAAGCCTGGCTACCAAGAAAGGAAAGAAGTGTCAGAAATATGATTATTGGGGAAAGTTTGTTGTTTTGACTTGGTTTGCGAGTGGGAGTGATGAGAGAAAATGCGTGCCTGCCTTCTAGGTATTTACTGAGAGAAGCACTCCTCCAATTTGTCACACAGAAAACCACTCCCACATAGAGATGATTCACTTTGCTGTATAATAGAAACGAACACAACATTGGAAAGCAACTATACTCCAATAAAAAGTAAAAAGAAAAAGAAAAGAAAACCACTTCCAAAGACCTGATATTGACACTAACTGGTCCAATTGATCTTGTTTGGTATTTGGTAATGTAAAGAAAGAAGACCCATCATCAGAAAACAATGAAGGAAGCAAGTATAGGAGATGGGAATAGGAAAAATGCACCTCCCAAACCTCTCCACCATGGTCCTGTAGCATGTTACAGCCTGCTATGCTCAAGGACTAGTTTGATATCCACCTCTGGTATGTAAGCTCCCAAAATGGCCCTTAAGCTTTCTGCCCCAGGTGTACATGCCCTGCATAAACTTTAAGTGTGTGTGGAGTTTGTGGCTATCAGGAGATATCGTGCCCACATTTATGTTGCACTATATGGCAAGGGGAGATTATTCTCCATGGGTCTGATCTAATCAGGTGAACCCTTTAAAAGCAGAGATTTTTTTAGCTGCTTGTAGAGAAGGAAGTCAAAGATTTGAAGCTTGGGAAGGATTTGACATGACAATTGCTTTGAACATGGAGGGAACCACATGGCAAGGAACGTGGGCAGCCCTAGGAGCTGACTGTGATCCCTGGCTGACATTCAGCAAGGAAATGGGGACTTCAGTCCTGAAACCTCAGTGAACTGAATTCAGACAATAATCTGAATAAGCTTGGAAGTAGATTGTTCCCAGACTTTTCAGAATGAAAAGTCAGCACAGCCAATGCCTTGATTTCAGATTCATGATACCCTGAGCAGAGAATTTGGTTGACCTCTACCCTACAGAACTGCATGCTAACAAATGGGTGTGATTAGAAGTCACTGTATTTCTAATAAAATGTTGAAAATGGATATACCATCTCTTCCAACAAGCTTTCCCTAACTAATCCCAGCTTAAGATGGTCTGCTGAGAACAGGGAACAAGTCTTATACATCATCACGATCCTCACTGTGCTTCATGCAGGGCTTCTCGGAAGGAACAGAGGAAAGTTGATGACTAGGAAAATCAGAGAGTAAACATTCCCTTTAAACAGTAATTCTTGCTTTATCAAACCACAGGAGAGGTGCTCCATGGGAACAAATGAGTGAGTGAATGAATTAGTGAGCGCTGCTTGCCCTTAATATTCATTGGAAGGACTGATGCTAAAGCTGAAACTCCAATACTTTGGCCACCTGATGCGAAGAACTGACTCATTGGAAAAGACCCTGATGCTGGGAAAGATTGAAGGCAGGAGGACAAGGGGATGACAGAGGATGAGATGGCTGGATGGCATCACCAACTCGATGGACATGAGTTTGAGCAAGCTCCAGGAGTTGGTGGTGGACAGGGAGGCCTGGCGTGCTGCAGTCCATGGGGTCACAAAGAGTCAGACACGACTGAGCGACTGAACTGAAATGAACTTGCCCTTAAAGTGACTGAATGTCTACATATCTAGTCAGGAGAACGCATCCATTACACTGAGTGAGGCACACCTGTAAGTATATGCAAATTACCAAGTCCAAGCAGTACCCAAATCTGTGATGGCAGCTCTGCTTCCTCCATCACTTAGACCTGCTTCATTTACCTTGGCATCAGTCATCCCTGTCCTTCACTTGTAATCCTAAGACATGCAGATCACCTCTTCCCTTTTATCTTCTTCATCTATCCACAATTACACAGATATAACTGCTAATTTTCTTTACACTTAAATAGAATTTGGGGATATATATCCAAAGGGAGGGCTCAGTGGTAAAGAATTCACCTGCCAGTGCAGGACATCTGGGTTCTATCCCTGGGTCAGGAAGACCCCCTGGAAGGAAATGGCAACCCACTCCAGTATTCTTGCCTGGAGAATTCCATGGACAGAGGAGCCTGGTGGGCTACAGTCCATGGGGTCGCAAAGAGTTGGACATGACTGAGCAACTGAGCATGCATGCAATCATGCCCCCCACCAATCTAACTCTGAAAATATGAACAATTTCATTAATCAGCAAAGGAATTTTATCCAAAACATGCCGTAGCAAATTTCCAAGTCAAAATAATTTTATTTTAGATTCAACTCAGTAAAGAGTGATTGAGTTCCTCCTTTGTGCCAGGCACTGCACAAGGGTGGCTGATGCAAAGATAAGTAAAAGCTGGTCTGTTTTCTCTGAGAGTATATGGCCTCTGTGTTGGGGAGAAGGACTTTACTACAAGGCAACATTTGATAAATATCAACAAAGAGCTGTAGTCAAAATGCAATGGGAACATGGGGGAGGAAGAAAGAGAGAAACTCTGCCTGAGGTGGGACAGAGAATGAGTCCTAGATGAGGTGTCAACTAAGCTGTGCCTTGAAAGATGAGCAGGATTTTGTCAAGAGGCAAAACACTGTCCCTCCAGCAATCCACTAAGCTCTAACTTCACCGTTTGTGTTTGTTTGTTTTTTTTTTTTTACTTCCAAGTGACTATATTTTTCATCATATCTTTTTTTTTTTCTACCTTGACTTTTCTACTGAAAGTGCACGTGAGCCAGGTATGCATCTTGGGGCAAGCAGGAAGTGAAAAATCATGGAGATGAATTGCACTGTGGGATTTGTGAGTGGGTGCTGGCAGTCTACATTGGAGGCAACCATTAAAGCCAAGCACTTGCTGAAATTACTTTCTATCAGGCAGACAAGATGTAATCAAGTTAAAGGATACAGGCCTTGGGCAAAACAACAAAGAAAGAAACCAAGTGTGGAAATTATTTTCTAGGGGCCTCACGGCAAATCAGGAGAAATTCTAGGAAGAGCAGAATGATATAGTCGAAGGAGCAGGGCAGGGAGGACCAGAGAATATGAGTTTTGGCCTAGACTCAGGCGCTAATCAGAGAGTCTGTGACTTTGAACAGGCCACTTCCCCTTGCTAATATTGGATGATTTATTTATTTACCCTTGGTAAAAGAATAGGGAGTTAATAGCAGTCAGCAAAACAGTCAGGTAGATTCCAGAAGCCTAAAAATTGTGCAACTAAAGAGTCCCTGAAATGCATTTACACCAATCCCAATCCTCATCATTTCTACCTTGTCTAAAAGAATGGCACAGGAATTCATTCTACAAAGCTTTTGCCCATTGACATCCTAGCCTGGAGATTTCAGTGTTTGGATTAACCCCAATTAGACCCTATTTGCTTACGCAAGTTCTTTGGAATTTCATATCTTTAATTGTTAAATGGCAACAGAAACATAGCCGTGTTTGGAAAATGGCATCAATAGTGAGAAAAGAGATTTGGAGAGATCTAATGACTTACATAAAGTGGAAGTGAGAAATAGATTTAAGGGACTATATCTGATAGATAGAGTGCCTGATGAACTATGGAATGAGGTTCGTGACATTGTACAGGAGACAGGGATCAAGACCATTCCCATGGAAAAGAAATGCAAAAAAGCAAAATGACTGTCTGGGGAGGCCTTGTGCTGAGAAAAGAAGAGAAGACAAAAGCAAAGGAGAAAAGGAAAGATATAAGCATCTGAATGCAGAGTTCCAAAGAATAGCAAGAAGAGATAAAAAAGCCTTCCTCAGTGATCAATGCAAAGAAATAGAGGAAAACAACAGAATGGGAAAGACTAGAGATCTCTTCAAGAAAATTAGAGATACCAAGGGAATATTTCATGCAAAGATGGGCTCGATAAAGGACAGAAATGGTATGGACCTAACAGAAGCAGAAGATATTAAGAAGAGGTGGCAAGAATACACAGAAGAACTGTACAAAAAAGAGCTTCATGACCCAGATAATCATGATGGTTTGATCACTCACGTAGAGCCAGACATCCTGGAATGTGAAGTCAAGTGGGCCTTAGAAAGCATCACTACCAACAAAGCTAGTGGAGGTGATGGAATTCCAGTTGAGCTATTCCAAATCCTGAAAGATGATGCTGTGAAAGTGCTGCACTCAATATGCCAGCACATTTGGAAAACTCAGCAGTGGCCACAGGACTGGAAAAGGTCAGTTTTCATTCCAATCCCAAAGAAAGGCAATGCCAAAGAATGCTCAAACTACTGCACAATTGCACTCATCTCACACACTAGTAAAGTAATGCTCAAAATTCTCCAAGCCAGGCTTCAGCAATATGAGAACCGTGAACTTCCAGATGTTCAAGCTGGTTTTAGAAAAGGCAGAGGAACCAGAGATCAAATTGCCAACATCCACTGGATCATCAAAAAAGCAAGAGAGTTCCAGAAAAACATCTATTTCTGCTTTATTGACTATGCCAAAGCCTTTGACTGTGTGGATCACAATGAACTGTGGAAAATTCTGAAAGAGATGGGCATACCAGACCACCTGACCTGCCTCCTGAGAAACCTATAGGCAGGTCAGGAAGCAACAGTTAGAACTGGACATGGAACAACAGACTGGTTCCAAAGAGGAAAAGGAGTACATCAAGGCTGTATATTGTCACCCTGCTTATTTAACTTACATGCAGAATACATCATGAGAAACGCTGGGCTGGAAGAAGCACAAGCTGGAATCAAGATTGCCGGGAGAAATATCAATAACCTCAGATATGCAGATGACACCACCCTTATGGCAGAAAGTGAAGAGGAACTAAAAAGCCTCTTGATGAAAGTGAAAGAGGAGAGTGAAAAAGTTGGCTTAAAACTCAACATTCAGAAAACGAAGATCATGGCATCTGATCCCATCACTTCATGGGAAATAGATGGGGAAACAGTGGAAACAGTGTCGGACTTTATTTTTTGGGGCTCAAAAATCACTGCAGATGGTGACTGCAGCCATGAAATTAAAAGATGCTTACTCCTTGGAAGGATAGTTATGACCAACCTAGATAGCATATTGAAAAGCAGAGACATTATTTTGCCAACAAAGGTCCATCTAGTCAAGGCTATGGTTTTTCCAGTAGTCATGTATGGATGTGAGAGTTGGACTGTGAAGAAAGCTGAGTGCTGAAGAATTGATGCTTTTGAACTGTGGTGTTGGAGAAGACTCTTGAGAGTCCCTTGGACTGCAAAGAGATCCAACCAGTCCATTCTAAAGAAGATCAGCCCTGGGTGTTCTTTGGAAGAAATGATGCTGAAGCTGAAACTCCAGTACTTTCGCCACCTCATGAGAAGAGTTGACTCATTGGAAAAGACTCTGATGCTTGGAGGGATTGGGGGCAGGAGGAGAAGGGGATGACAGAGGATGAGATGGCTGGATGGCATCACCGATTCAATGGGCGTGAGTTTGAGTGAACTCCGGGAGTTGGTGATGGACAGGGAGGCCTGGCGTGCTGTGATTCATGGGGTCGCAAAGAGTCAGACATGACTGAGTGACTGAACTGAACTGAATGACTTACATAAATTCAAACAGCTGGTGTCAGAACTCAAATTTATCTCACTCCAGAGCTCATGTTCTTATCACAATCCAAATAAAGCTGAAATAGCTAAAACACTTACTACTGAATCTTTTCAACTGCTTCTTGAGGTATGACTAGTTAGTGTTCCTCTTTTTTTAAAAGAGGAGATGAGTAAGGCTCATGAACTTTGTGTTCGTTGTCTATTGCTGTGTAATAAATTATGACTAACATAGTGGCTTGCCACACACACAGGTGGCCCAGTGGTAAAGAATCCACCTACCAATGCAGGAGATGCGTGTTTGATCCCTGGGGTGGGAAGATCCCCTGGAGGAGGAAATGGCAACCTACCTCAGTATTCTTGCCTGGGAAATCCCATGGACAGAGGAGCCTGGTGGGCTACATACAGTTCATGGGGTTAGAGTTGGGCTTAGTGACATATGACTTAGTGACTGAGCACAGACATACATATAACTTAGTGGATTAAAAGAACACCCATGTATTATCTCACAGTTTCCATGACTCAGGAATCTGGGAACAGTGTGGCTGGGTCCTCTGCTCAGGTTTTTGTGAAGGCATGCACACATGGTCAGTCGTGTCCGACTCTTTGCAACCCTGTGGACTGTAGCCCACCAGGCTCCTCTGTCCATGGGATTCTCCAGGCAAGAATACTGTAATGGGTTACCATTTTCCTCCTCCAGGGAGCAAAACTGCATCTCTTGTGTCTCCTGCATTGGCAGGCGGATTCTTCACCACCGTACCACCTGGGAAAGCTCAGGCTTTCACAAGGCTGCAATCAGAGTATTAGCTGGAACCAGAACCTCATCTGAAGCTCCAAGTTGTCTTCTACGCTTGTGTGCTTGTTCACCAAATTCGTTTTCTTGTTGCAGTAGAACTCATGGCACTTTCTTCTTCAAGGCCAGCAGGAAGGAGAATCTGTCTTCTTCAAGTCTCGTTTTTCAGGGAAGGCCTGGAATCTCTTTTAAAGGGCTAACCAGATTAGGTCAAGCCCACCGAAGATAATCTTCTTTTAATTAACTCACGTGACTGACTAGAGGCCTTATTTGCAGCTGCAAAATCCCACAACCCTTGTCTGTTCTATTGGTCAGAAGCAAGTGACAAGCTCCACCTACATTCAAGGGGATGGGCTTATATAAGAGTGTAGGTATCAGAGTATAGGAATTATTAGGGTCATCTTAGAATTTTGCCTATCACATCATTTAAGCAAGTTTTCCAATTGATGTTTTCCATATTTCTATCAGGGATACCTGAATTATTTAATACCTCTGGAGCTACAATTACAATAAATGTTTATTCATACCTCCTTCCCTATATCTGTGTTCTTATTGCCATTTAACAATTTAAGATATAAAGTTAGAAAAGCAAGTGTTAACAGCAATACTGGGTTTCTCAGGTGGCTCAGTGGTAAAGAACCCACCTGCCACTTCAGGAGACATAAGAGACCCAGGTTTGATCCCTGCGTCAGGAAGATCTCCTGGAATAGGGAGTGGCAACCCAACAGGAATACTACCTATCTTTCAGGGCTGCTGTCAGGATTAAATTCAATAATATGTGTTAAATGCCTCACATACAGTAGTAGCCACAAAATAGGTGCTCAGTGAGCAGTGGCCATGGTAAGGAAGACTGAGAGGCCCATCCTGCTACTGAAGACTTTCCAAGCGGCTGGGTTGATCCATCATGGAGGACCACGGCCACTATTTCCTTTGTTCTGGAACCCCAAAGGGAGTATTAGGCTGAGTCCAGGGGACTGCTGGGAGAAGAGTAGTAAGAAAAGATCTAAAAGTCTTGGGAAAATGTGTGCTAAATGGTAAATATAAAAATAATACATCATCCCTTTGAAGACAAGGTGTATATGCGATATTTGCTTCTGTTAGGCAATTTGAATATTAAAAACATGTTTTGTTCCAGAGTTTATCTTCTTTAAAGTGAATAAGGTAGAAAATAAAATTCCTTTTGTTTGCATAATAAAAGCTATTTTTTTAAATCTTGTGTATGTGTGTTTGGTGAGGAGTAATGGAATGACCCTCAGGTCTTTAATTATTCCTATCTATTCTCCCTTTTTCTCTTCTTCTTCTCTTGGGTGCACGACGATTTCCCAGCTCTATATTATTTGGTTTTTCCAAAGGGTATACAAAGGGAGTAGTGTGGATGACTATAGCAAGTGACAAAGAGAACTTTTGAAGAAGCGTGTTATAATCTTTTCTGCTATTATATGTTCAGTTACTATAACAACCAAGGAGAGAAAAAGAAACTCTAGTAGAGCAGAGCTCCCAGCTCCTGGGCCATGGACTGGTTCTGGTCCAAGGCTTGTTAGGAACTGGGCCACACAGCAGGAGGTGAGCGGCAGGTGAAGCCAAAACCATCCCTCTCCTCCTGCAGTCCATGGGAAACTGTCTTCCACAAAAGTGCTCCCTGGTGCCAACAGGTTGGGCACCGCTGTAGTAGAGAACAGCCCATGGGCCAAACCCGGCGGGAAATTTTCATTACATGAGTAGATGTTAGTGAAACAAAATTTAGATGAATTTTAGGTGGTTTTTGGGGGTGGGGCTAAAGCCAAAACAAAATTATATTAACATTATTATTATTTCCAAAGTCTTTCTGGATAGTACAATGCATGGTTGGATGGTATCACAGCAGATAAAGCAATGACACTTTCCATTAATTCTGCATCCTGGCTCATAGCCAATCCTATAACCTAAACACTCATGGTTCTTGTAACTGGTAAACTCAATCACGTGGAGCTGCTGTATGGTCTCTTAGCTTAACCTACAATGTTTGATGAATGGGTCAACCTGCAGGAGAGTTCAGCCTCTAAAGTGTACTCCATGGTACAAAGCTATATGGGGGGTGGCTAATCTCATCAATGCCAAGAGACACTCTCAATAATCCAGATATTAAAGAATTCAAGGATTCAATTAGTCACCCCCAAATGTACCTCAGAGAGTTGGACTGTGAAGAAAGCTGAACGCCGAAGAATTGATGCTTTTGAACTGTGGTGCTGGAGAAGACTCTTGAGAGTCCCTTGGACTGCAAGGAGATCCAACCAGTCCATTCTAAAGGAGATCAGCCCTGGGTGTTCTTTGGAAGGAATGATGCTAAAGCTGAAACTCCAGTACTTTGGCCACCTCATGAGAAGAGTTGACTCATTGGAAAAGACCCTGATGCTGGGAGGGATTGGGGGCAGGAGGAGAAGGGGATGACAGAGGATGAGATGGCTGGATGGCATCACCAACTTGATGGACGTGAGTCTGAGTGAACTCCGGCAGTTGGTGATGGACAGGGAGGGCTGGCGTGCTGTGATTCATGGGGTCGCAAAGAGTCGGTCACGACTGAGCAAGTGAACTGAACTGAAGCACAATTATCCATATTTATATTATTGATGTAATAGCACATAAAACTTGCCCATTTCTACTCTCCCTGAAAACAGCAGACAGACTACTCACAGTCATGTACAGCTTGGGATTTCCTCTTTTGAACCAGAGTAGGAAGATAGTTAAGAATTTGACATGAAAAGAATTTCTTTTTCCTCTCAAATAGTCATTTAGCAAAGTGTCCTTCAATATTCCATATGATCTCAACACCTCCCCTTTTATCACTGTTAAAGTCTTAAGAAACAAGTTTGTAAAATGAAATGCTTTCCTTCCTCTTCATATCACATCACTAGAGCACCAAGATGGGGGTTTTTAGTGATGCCATATACCCAACTCCCTCTCAAAGGGGAAAATCAGAAAAGGAGGTTCTATTCAGCATAGTCACCCACATATTTCTAATAGCAGCCCTTATTTCAGAGGATGCATGTGTACTTGAGGAATGGAGTGACCTGGGCGATGACGATTCCTGGGGCAAAGTTTATACACGATGTAATACACCAGAAGGAAGTCCCACTTGAAGAAGAAATGAAAAGCCTGCTGCTGCTGCTAAGTTGCTTCAGTAATGTCCAACTCTGTGAGACCCCATAGACGGCAGCTCACCAGGCTCCCCCATCCCTGGGATTCTCCAGGCAAGAACACTGGAGTGGGTTGCCATTTCCTTCTCCAATGCAGGAAAGTGAAAAGTGAAAGGGAAGTCGCTCAGTCATGTCCGACTCTTTGCGACCCCATGGACTGCAGCCCACCAGGCTCCTCCGTCCATGGGATTTTTCAGGCAAGAGTACTGGAGTGGGGTGCCATTGCCTTCTCCAATGAAAAGCCTAGAAAGGTTACTATTCTTAAGCTTATTTAACAATAACTAATTCTAATATTAATAAGGATGGAACCCAATGACCACAAATAATACAAAGGTGAGACTAACCATTAGGAATATTTCTCCTTTCTCTATAACTCATTAGCATTTAATTCTATTATTCACTAATATCCCATAGGGAGGAGACTTTCAGAACTGAGCTACTATAGACTGAGAAATGAAAGAGACTTTTTTCTGTTTTAAAGTAATTTGCCATCTTGGGGTAGATAAAACAGTGACTTTCTTCTGAGCTGTTTTGGAGACAGACCTTCCCAAGAGAAGCGTGCTCAGTAAGGGGAGATTCATCTATAAGCATCCCTGCACACATATCTGGGCTTCTCTAGTAGCTCAGTGGTAAAGAATCAGCCTGCAATGCAGGAGACCTGGGTTTGATCCCCGGGTCAGGAAGATCCCCTGGAGCACGACAACCCACTCCAGTATTCTTGCCTGGAGAATCCCATGGACAGAGGACCCTGGAGGGCTACAGTCCATATGGTTTCAGAGAGTCGGACATGACTGAAGTGACTTAGCACACACACATACGTATCTATGGACTCTTTCCTCAGAGGATGACCTGACTGCTGTCTCCTCCTGAAGTCTAAGGATGCAGGATGAAAAGGAATGGACACGAGAAAATCTAAGGACTTGTGAGGCAAACCTAGAGGACAGAAGAGAGTAGGAGTTGAGCACAGGTGTTTTCCTAACTTACGCTGACTGAACATGTGGTTGTCCAAGTGACTTTTTTTTTCCTGCCATTAAGTAGGCCAGGGAAGTTCCACGATGCAAGGTAAAAAGGCAGAATTCCATGGCATCCTTGTCTCTTACAGTGAGAGAACTGCAAAGGACTTGAGAGGTCACGTGTCTGAGTCCCCACATTTGATAGATGAGGAAATTGATGTGCAAGCACAGTAAAGGACTTGCTTGGGGCCGAGTTGGGGCTTGAACTGAATTGAGAGCTCATGTGGGCAGAGAATACATGCTCTTCTCTGTGGTCTCCACTGGGCCAGGTGTGGCGCTTCGCCTGCGGAAGGCCAGTAAGTAAACTGCTGTTGAGTTGTGCTGACTTCAGATGTCCTGGCTCTCAATGACTCTCATGATTCCCCATGTCACTGCCTTTCAAAGCTGAGTCTATGAACCACACATCAAAGTGATGACCAGTAAGTAATGTAGACTGGAAACTGGCTTGGAGTGGGGGCAAAAGAAACAGATGGTCTCAGACACGTTAACCACACTTTTTCAGGAAGATATTTTAAAGGAAAAACAGAGGGGAAATGTATAGGATTAAAGTAGAAATCAACAAGAAGGGGTGCAGGTAGGAAGGGGTACGTGTTTTTCATGTCAAATGTCCCCAATGTGTGTTGTCTTTATCAAATGTTCAAAGGTCATCTTTAAAATTCTTCTGGCTGATATGTGAAGAATGGACTTTTGGAAGGCAAGACTGGATATGAAGAGAAGAACATAAAGAAATCATGAAACAAAAGGGAGTTGCTCACTGGCTTAAGGAAAACAGCTGAAAAAAATACAGCTCTTTTCATGATATATGGATATATTGCAAGGTATTTTTCTCAATTGATTTGAGGGCATGAAATGTCAATGGTTTAATAGACGTGTTTTGTTATACCAGCAATTGACGGACCTTAAAAAGTGATGCTTAAGGATGCTGCTACCAATTTGCATCATTCGGAGAGAGAAATTCCAGAATGCCATTCTAGCATATTCCTTTACAAATATAATCTTGCTCATTTTCTATTCACTTGCCCAAAACCCTTCCAAAAGATGCAATTCAATTCATCCTCAGAAAACTTCTTGTTTGAATTTATTGAGAAAATACCCACATATGAATTAGAGAAGCCTGCATTTCCTTCCCCTGTGATCTACTGGAGCCAGTCTTTCTAGATATTTTAAGCATTTGGGCTTCCACTCAACTGTTCTTTTCTAGTGCAACAGTTTGCAAATGGTGGCTGTGAACCTAAGGGTTCAAAGCCATTGCTTCTGTAAATATTTGGCTCAGGCTTTCTGTGTGTGAAGGCACATACATATATATGAAAATAAATATAAAATTATATTAAAATTTATAGTTAATTTAGCCTAAGCACTCAGATATTGTATACACCAATTTTTAACATTTTGACTGTTATCAATGCTTTATCTTAAGTTACCAGGTTGACTGTTTCTGTGAATTCCTTGGAATAAAGCTTGTTCTACCATCTTCGTTTTTTTTTTTAAATAGAAATATATTTGGCATATAATATTGTGTGCATTTAAGGTATACAACATGTTAATTTGATAAATTTTATATTGTAATATGATTGTCATGTAGCAATAATTAGCACCTCTGTCATGTTACATGTCCTTTCTTTTCAATAGTTGGAATAATTAAGTTCTAGTCTCTCAGCAAGTTTGATGATTACAAACAATATCGTTGTCTATTTCACTGTACTGTACATTAGATCTCTGGGCTTATTCACTACTTGTTGCAAAATTGTACCCTTAAACAACATCTGTCCCATTCCTCCTACCCCCATTCCCCAGTAACCACCATTTTACTCTCTATTTCAATGAGTTTGGCCTTTTCAGATTCCGTCTTCCATCTCTGTGATTGAAGCATATCTCCATATTGCAAGGCAAGCTGCTATATAAGTCAGCTCAGGCTGCCATAACAAAATACCATAGATTGGTGGCTTAAACAACAGAAATTATTTCTTATAATTCCAGAGGCTATAAAGTACAAGATCAAGGTGTTGACTGATTCAACACCTATTAAGAGAACTCTCCTCTTGGTTTGCAGATGGCTGACTTCTTGCTGTGTCTTCACAAGGTAGAGAGAGAAAAAAAAAAAAAAAGAGAAAGAGGATATCTTCCTTTTTTAATAAGGCCACAATCCTATCAGGTTATGGCCCTACCCTTATGACCTCATTTAACCTTAAATTACCACCTAAAGACCCTGTCCTCAAATACAATCATATTGGAGTTAGTGCTTCAACATAAGAACTGTGGCAGAGAGGGGCTCACACAATTCAGCCAACAGTAGCTATGAAAAGATTTCCCCATTTTTAGCTAGCTTACTATGAGTCACCTCTTTTCGGACACTGAAGAATTTAAACATAATTGGGAAATAAAATGAGCACTACTATTATCCCCATTTTACAGACAAGGAAACTAAGGCTCAGAGATATGAAGCAACTTGTTCAAAGTAGCATAGTGAGTAATTCAGAATTTGCAGTTGATTTTATCTGACTTCAAAACGACCTCTTGTTGCCTTCCTTTTCACTTCTCCCTCCTGGACAGGGGCCTACCTCATGATCCCAGGAGCTGCCTAAGGGCAGCAGCCAGATCTCATCTCTGAAGCCCTTCCAGCACCTAGTGCAGGGCCTGGGATGAAGGAGGAGGTTTGTTTAGTTATTTACTTACCCATGGTCAAATAGCAAGTAAATATGTACCATGTTACATGGTGATAAATGCTATGCATGTATGAGAGGGGGCTAGAACATTGTGAGGTGGCGGGGGGGTGGTGGATTACAATTTTAAATAGTGTAGCTGGGGAGGCCTTATTTTTTTCCCTTAATTTATTTATTTTTAATTGAAGCATAATTACAATATTGTGTTGGTTTCTGCCATACATCAACATGGATCCGTTGTAGGTATGGGGAAGGCCTTATTGAAAAAAAACTGTCTGAAGCAGGTGAGGGAGCAAACCAGGTAGATACCCAGGGAAAGAATGTCCCGGGCAAAGGGCACCACAAGCGCAAAGGCTTGAGGCTGGGAACGTGCTGCAGGTGTGGGAATGGCAAGGAAGCCAGTATGAGGAGAGATCCTTGTGAGGATTAAATGAGGTCACGTGCACGAAGCATGCAGCATGGGACCCGGCACTAAGGGGTCCCTCCGCAAGCTGGGGGTGCGGCAGGGAAGAGAAGCACTCAGAGGGCCTCTGCCATGCTGTCCAGTTTGACTGCACAGAAGAGATCAAAGTCCTCTGGCGGAGGTGGTGGACTCACCTTCCTGCTGCCCGAGAAGGACACAGTTTGGGCTTGGACCCAGGGAGGACTCGATGGAGGCCAGTGCCATTTTCACCCAGGAGCTGGCACCTGAGCTGACGGCCCCCTCATGCACGAGCCTTGCCGAGGATGCTGGTGGGGAGAAAAGGGAGTGGCCTTGGAGTGACTTTCCAGGCCATGGCGGGTGGCAGAGTGATATGGGGTCTCATTTCCACCCTTCCGGTTGGGAGCCTCTGGGCCTTTCCAGTGCACAGATAACCACAACCAACCTTGACTCAAACACAGGCTAACTGGAGTCCGCATTGTCCTGTGAGGTCGAGGCATCCATCCTTCCTAGTTTACATTAGAGACATCAGGCTCAGTGAGGTCAAGTTCCCTGCCTGAGATCTGCTAGGCGATGAGAGGCGGCACCAGGGGAGGAGCCCCCACTCTTAAATTCAGTGCTGTCGCACGCCATGAATGACTCCTAGAATGAGAAATACCTAAGAGTTTTAGGGCACCTGAGTGACTGGGAGATGGTGGGCAGGTCACCTTGCTTCTGTTCTCTAGGCTTCTCCCCATCTGTTAGATGTGGGAAGCTAGAAGACGACCACAGGGGACTCCTCATGGCTTGCTATAGATGGATACGCAACTTCACACCACAAAGATGAGCCTGGGGCTACCCAGGCAGGCCTGGCAATGATGGTATGAAAATCCAGAAGGCCTGGCTGGCCTGTTATACTGGAGATCCATTTGGCAACTCCTGGCCTACCAGGCTGACCCTGCTAAGCAGAAAAAAATATGTTCTCTCCTCTTGTCCAAAAAAAAAAAAACAAAATAAAAAACTCATAAACCCTGCTTTTGGCCCCTTCACATAAATATGAGGAAGATGAATGGAAAATGAAGGAGTGAAAAACTTGACCAAATGCTTGGTCAGTTGATAACTGATCCTTACAGCTCCGGGGCAGTGTTACTGTTGTAGGGAGTGGGAAGGGATTGGATGGAGGATAGCATTGCTGGCGGGGTGGAGGAAGAGGGTCCCAAAGATGGAAGGGGCTTTGCAGCAAGAGCATCTGTTGTGGGTGCCTTCATGCAGAGCTAGAGCTTTGTTGCATATGCCTTCAGGATCCACTGCTGGAGTGCTGAGAGGGCGCCTAGGTGAAATCGTCATCCACAAGTACTGTTTCGAGCACTCTCCAAACAGTGCCTCATTTAATCCTCCCAACAACCCCAAGAGGCAGGTTCTATCTTCTGCCATTTTACAGAAAGGAAATACAAGCATAAAAGTGCTAAAAGACTTACATACAATCCTGCCCCTAGTAAGTGGCAGAACTGGAATTTACACCCAGGGCTGACTGATGCTAGTACCTGGACATTTCACCAAAGCCTCCTTCTTGTCTGTCTATTTGCACCCCATCATCCATTCCCTTTGGTTTCTGGGGACACAGAGGCTGGCCTGGCAAGGAGATGGTGTTCTGGGAGGCCAAGGCTACAGCAGGGAGTACTGACCTGAGACCCTGGGGGAATGGGGCCCTGAGGCCAAAACAACTGCAGAAGTTGGAAAGCATGCAGGACAGCTCAGAGCCAAAGTGCCAGCAATGTGTTCAGAGGGCTGGTGCCCACAAGGGAGCCAGAGGTGGTTATGGAGGTTGGGATACATACTAGGAGATGGGATGTAACACAAGCTGGCTGGAAACCAGAAGGGGTGGGGGAAGAGAGAGGCTGCCACAGGGGCGGCAGCATCTTTCAAGGCGAGTGACCACGCCCCCAGGTGACACACGCAGGTCTCAACAGCATGACGTCATTTCACCCTCACAGCAATTCAGAAACACAGGCACATCCACCTCCACTTTATCAGAGGAGAAACTGAGCAAGGGAGGATCAAAGCTGGGAACCAACTCAGATCTGGCTGACTGCAGATCCCAGGTATCCGGTGGTGAATCCTTCTGATCTGTGTGTGGTAAGTACAGTTAACCCTTGAACAATCCAGCTTTGAATAGCACGGGACCACTTACTTATGGGTTTTTTTCAATATGGCTGGATGGCATCACTGACTCGATGGACGTGAGTCTGGGTGAACTCCGGGAGTTGGTGATGGACAGGGAGGCCTGGAGTGCTGCGATTCATGGGGTTGCAAAGAGTCGGACATGACTGAGTGACTGAACTGAACTGAACTCCACTACTACATGATCCACAGTTGGTTGAATCCTCAGACACAGAGGGACTGCATACACGTGGAGGGCTGACTATGAGTTACACACAGATTTTTTGCCGTGTGGAGGGACAGTGCCCCAATCTCTGCCTTGTTCAAGGCTCAACTGTATATATTGATGACCTTGAAGGCCCAGAGGCAGAGGGCCATACCTCTCCAGCCCTGCAAATAAAGGATCTGATGCCTGTAATACTTGGAGCAGACAGGTCAGGAATTTGTGTCCTTTGCCAACATATCTGCAGGCAATTAAGTTCAATCTCCCCAGGATGGGGGGTAGGGGGGAGAAAAACCTTCCCATTTCTAATTTAACATCAACCAAAACTTCCAGAAAAAGTTTAGTTCTAATTTTGCATAAGTGCCTAAGTATAGCCTGTAGGAATACTACAAAGAATTTATTAATTTGTCCCCTATATTAATTCATTTATGGCTTGCGGAAATTATAATTAAAAATGAGAGGTCACAAACATCAATTAAAAGAATTGAGCAATGCTAGAGAGATTTTATTTTTCAAATCCATTGACAATGGGGGAAAAAGCTATGTCAGAAATTCTAACAAATGAAAATAACAAGCACCAGGCACATCAGTAAATATATCACAAGGCTGGGTTGTTTACAAGCATGAAAATCTCAGGGAATGAGCGCAGAATCACTAAAAGTCTTATTTGCAACCTAGCACTGGTCTTGCTAGATGACCTTGGGACAATAGCCCAGATCCACTCTCCATTCTTCCCCATCTTGCTCTTCCCCCCTCTTGCTCCAAGAGGCAGACCCAAATGGGATGCACCTGGGCTCTCTAGCCCTCTGACTTCCGGTTGGGTTTGGTCAATGAAAAGCCCTGGCAGAAGAATGAACGGTGGAAGGAGAGAGAAAACAGGGTCTTTATTCTCCTGGTTCCCTTATTATTTGGGTGCTATAGACTGAATGTTTGTCCTCCTTCCCCTTAATTCCTAAATTGAAACCTAATCCCCAATGTGATGGTATCTGGAGGTGGGACCCTTGGGAGGTGAGTAGGTCATGAGAGCAGAGCCCTCGTGAATGGGATTAATGCTGTTATGAAAGAGACTGCAGAGAGTTTCTTCTCCCCTCCCTCATGTAAAGACACAGCAAAGAGACCACAGTCTGTCAATGAGGAAGCAGGTCCTCACCAGACACTGAATCCACCAGCACCTTAATGGTGGGCTTCCCAGCCTCCAGAACTGAGAAATAAGTTTGTCTATAAGCCAGCCAGTTCATGATATTTTTGTTAACAGCAGCCTGAATAGACTCAGACACTGGACTATAGTTTGGCAGAGCCTGCAATCCTTCACAAAAAACCACATGTCCTGTTGTGCATTCCCTTGCCACAGCTACAGTTTACCCTGTGTTCCATGTCTACTCCCTCCCCTTGCTCCTTCTGGCTAGGGGTGGTAACAGCTCCCTGCTGTGGCTAGATAGACCCAGAATTTTTCACCACCCCTTGTGGGGTTCCCTTTACCCAGCCAACAAACACTTTGTCTAAGCAGCCCTTCCTTAGACTGTCCTCAAGTTACCCCTTTAGGTACAACATTTCATTTCTCCTAGTGCCATGATCAGTGCACTCATGGAACATCTGTGGGCCTCCAAACCTCTGTTTGGGTAATAGAATTTTGTTTTCTAACCATCTCAGTGAGATTCAATAATTCACCAAATATTTATGGAATGCTAACATGTGCCAGATGCTCAGAGTAGAAATGAGAAAAACAGTGATACCTTTGGTTCTGTGAAAAAGAGATGCTATTTCTGTCTCAGGAAGGAATGGTACTTCATTTATCTCACTCCTCTCCAGGATTTCCATCAGGGAGCTCGGAACTGGGGATAGGCTACACTCATTCTCCAAGGAGCACCTGCCCTCCTAAGGTAGAGTTCCTGCCCAAGAAGCCCTGAATTCTGGAATAATAGGTTGAGGGCCAGGTGTAGAATAGAGTTGCTGCAAAGGCTTGAGATAAACTTCTTTCATAGGACCTTTATGTGGTAATGTTAACTATAATTAAACATGAAAAATAAACGCACAGCCTGGGAATCCAGGAAACTTGAGTTACAACTCCAGCACTTTCACTTGCATGAAGAACGTATCTGAAGACCTAAGTATAGGACCTGGCTTATAGTAAATACTCAATTGTTGATGATAACAACAATGGCAACAACCATAATAGAAGAGACAATAGCTAATAGTTATACGGTGATTTCAATATGACATGCACTATTTGAAAATCATGTGCATGTAACCCAATTAACCTTATGAAATGGATCTTATTATTAACCCTATTTTTCAGGTGAGGAAACTCAGGCATGGAGAGTATATTAGTCATTTCCTATGGCTCTGTAACAAAGTACCTCAAATATGTTGCCTTAAAACAAAAGGAAGTGATCTCTCACAGAATAATGTTGGAAGCTGGAGGTCCAAAATCAGTAGTATAGGGTGGAAACCAAGATGTCAGCTGATCCAGTCCTTGAAAGGTCCTTGCCGCTTAGGGCTTTGGTGGCTGCCAGAATTTCTTGGCTTTTGGCCTCATCATCCTAAGCTGCCATCACTCCATGATCGCATTGTCTTCTCCTCTTTTGTCTGTGTCCAATCTCCCTCTGCCCATCTCTTACAAGGATACATTTGATTGCATTTAGGGCCCACCTAGATCATTCAGAGTCATCTTCTCATCTCAAGATCCTTAATTACAAAAAGGGCAAAGTTCCTTTTTCCAGCTAAGGTAATATATACAGGCCCAGGGATAAGGACTGAAATATTTTGGGGGCCATTATTCAACCTATCATGGAGGGGTAAAGTAACTTGCTCAAGATCACACAAATGCCTATTATTATTAAATCTATATTATTATACAATTGGGGGCATAGTACCTAATCTCATCTGTGAAAAGGCAGTGGAAAGCTCTGCCCTATGGTACACAAAGACATAATTATTAAGATATTTAGGGAGAATGCAAAGGTACAAAGGCAGAGCCTCTGTTTCAGCTTAGTGTCTACCCCAGCCCTTAATGACCATTTAGGACAAGTTTGTCGAAGGAATAAATGAATGCATTAATGAGAGCACAGTGCATTCACACTGACCTTCTCAGTTTACAAAGTCCTTTTTATTCATCATCTCACTTGACCTCACCATAAGCCTGTGAGGAAGATAGTGTGGGCCCTATTGTCCCATTTTTACCCATGTGAAACAGGCTCAAGGAGGCTAATAACAATAATAATACCAGTAGCATTCTGAAGTGCTTGCTGTGTGTCAGGTTCTGTGCTAAGTCCTTGCCCAACGTTGCAGGGCTAGTAAGTTACATGATGGTAAATGATAGAGCTGAACAAGTTTTTTTTTTTTTTTAAATGGGCCTCTCAGAGCTCAGAGTCCAGGCTGTGCAGGGAGGTAGTGACCAAAGGCCCTGAAATCTCCTCCTGGAGATGTCTGATGAACCCCATGTTTGTGGAATATTAGGCCATATGTTCTGATGTGGGGTTAGGAACTTTAGTGTCAGAGAGACCCTGGTTCCAATGCAGGTTCTGTTGCCTGACCTGGGCTAGGCTGCTTTGCCTCTAAACCTCAGCTTCCTCACCTGTAAAATAAGGATGCAGTGGTTCCTATTTCACTGGGTTGATTGGAAGACAAAACAAGGTAGTCTGTGTAGGCATTTAGTGCAGGGCCAGGCTATGATATTCATCAGTGGCTAACCATTACTGTTGTGATTGTTATTACTATTGTCACTATCCATTGTATTATTAAGCCAACTTGGCTTTGGGGATTACCACTGCCTGAGTGATCTTGGGTAAAGGATGTGGCATCTCTTTCAAAACTCAAATATCCTGATGCTTGGTACCACAAGCTATTCTCCCACCCTTTCTTTCCCTTTCAGCCATTAAAGGCTGTTCACTTGAGTCGTTTTCCCTGGGTTTAGATGTCTTCCTTGGTGGGAGGCAAAGTGGTGGCACAGAGAGGTGCTCCAACACTGGGCTGACTCTCTCCTCTCTGTGTCCTTCGCCTCCTCTAGGCCCAACGCCTTCCTGCTGCCCACCAAGTCTGCCTCCTAAACACCATCCAGGGTACCACAGAGGTCTGGATTGTGCTTTCCCCTGGCAAAGAGCTACCTTGGAAGCCTGGCCCACTCAAAGAGAGCTAAGTCATCCCTGGTGCTTATGTGCTTTCTTCCTGAGGACAGGCCTGTACCCAGCCACCTGTACAATACTCAGATATTTGGCATGGGCATGGCTCTGGGAGGGCCTTATTTACATCTTGTTCAGCATCCCCACCCCCATCCCTGCTGTTTCACAGGAGATGAGGCCTCTACTGGGACAACTGAGTCACCTTCCTCGTCACCCAACACCATCACCAGCCTGGCTAGGGACTGGGCCAGCTGTACAATCTGGGAAGCTTTCCAATTCTATCTTTTAATAAAAACCCAAGTTGCAAACTCAAAGCTAGCTGCCAGGAGAAGGGACCACCTGTTCAAAGCTACCTTTGAAGCTCATTCTGACTTTTTCTTAGAAATCTAGTATTTTGTATATCTTATATAAATATTATATATCAGTATCAATAATGACTATTTAAGACTTGCTATGTATAAGATCGGTAAAGAACCTGCCTGCAAGGTAGGAGACCCGGGTTCGTTTCCTGGGTTGGGAAGATCTCCTGGAGAACGAAATGGCAACCTACTCCAGTATTCTTGCCTGGAGAATGCCATGGACAGAGGAGCCTGGCGGGCTACAGTCCATGGGGCCGCAAGAGTTGGACACAACTTGGCGTCTAAACCACAACCATGTATAAGACACTACAAAAAGCATATATTATACACATGATCTTGTTTAAGTTTCATAATGACCTTATGAGCCATTTTACAGATGAGAAAATGAAGGCACTTCTCCAAGATCACACAGCTAGTGAAAAGGAGAGCTAGAATGAAAACCCAGGTTTGTGGGATTCTGGAATATGTGCTCTTGATGTTTAACCACTGACATGAACTGAGATAACTGAGCTGATTTCTCTCTATTCCTTCTCCTTAAATGGATTTTTAAAAGCCGATTTGCACAAGAAGCCAAGTGTCCACCAGAGGCAGGCACTGTATCTTCTGGGGCTCTGCTGTTCTTCCTTATCACTCTTCCCCTCACTTTGCTAATAACAGAATTTCCCTCACTTTGCTAACAAATTTTCCCTCAGAATCAGGGCTGTGGCTTACAATTGTGTAGTCTGTGAGTATACAAGGCCATGTGGCTGCAGAGTAAGACATGAGTGGAAATGACTGAGCCAGTCTTTCTTTATTCCTTCCCCTTAAATGGCATCCTAAAAGCCAACTTGCAAAAGTTGAAGGGACACTTTTCTCTAATCCACATGAAGGCACTATATGGGCTAGCCCTGTTCCTGCTCAGATCAGGGTTGTGCCATAAACAGTTTCCACTGGACTGGTTTCCCTCTTTGCATTTTTAGGATTTTTTAAATTATGAAGGAGTCACAGAACATCACTGTCTAAGAAGGGTGCATTAACCTCATCTGGGGAATACAGATAGGCCACAGAGGGAAAACCTCCACTGAAAACAAATGCTTTAGCATTAGATAGAGAGTGGCAGATCAATCTATTGTGGCAGAGCATCTATTCATTCATTCATTCTTCAAACTAGTTTTTACTGAGCTCCTTCTATGTGTTGTGCTGGATGCCAGGAATACATGGGTGAATAAGACAAAAACAACTACTGCCCTCCTAGAGTACAGTCTAGTGGAAGAGACATGCAGTAAAAGTAAACAAACAAATGAATACATAATTACAAATCATGGTAAGTTGTGCCAAGGAGAATAGCAGAAAATAATGGGAGGCAAAAACAGGGAGGCCCTACTTCAATTGAGTATTCAAAGAAGGCCTCACTAAAGGAAGAATATTTAAACTGAGATTAAAGGGCAAACAGGATACATCTACATGATGAATCGGGAGAACAATAGTCTAATTAGAGGTGTGTATGAAAATAAAAGGAAGAGCTGCTGCTTGCAATGAGTTTTTCCCACAAAGCTACGACACTGGGTTGCTGCCCTTCTTGGGAAAAACCAGAGCTGGTTCTGAAGAATGTCCTGTTGATACAAGCCAACCCCTGGCCCCTTGAAAGGGGCAGGAGAGAGAAGTTTGGTTAATTAGCAATCAGATAGGATTTCCCTGATAGCTCAGTTGGTAAAGAATCTGCCTGCAATGCAGGAGACCCTGGTTTGATTCCTGGGTTGGGAAGATCCCCTGGAGAAGGGAAAGGCTACCCACTCCAGTATTCTGGCCTGGAGAATTCCATGGACTGTATAGTCCCTGGGGTCACAAAGAGTCAGACATGAATGAGTGACTTTCACTTCATGAAGTAGGGTGACCAACTGTCTTGGTGTGCTCAGGATTGAGGGATTCCTGAAATATGGAACTTTTAGTGCTAAAAAAAGAAAGTCCTGGGAAACTGAGATGTTAGAACCTGTAGTGTGAAAGCTCTGTAGTGGGAAAGAGTGTGATGTAGTCAAGAAATTGAAACAAGGTTATTAGTTTAGGGGGAAAATGAGTTGAGGTAAGGAGGCAGGCAAAGGCAAGATTATGCAGGGCCTGGAGCACCATGGGAAGAGCCTGGATTTTCTCCAAAGGACAATGGAAACGCCACTAAAAGTTTTTAAACAGTTGGACCACTTCATTTGAAGAGGATTTCTAAAAGATCCACTGTGTGGAGAATGGATCATAGAAGAGCAAGAATGGAGTCAGGAGTAACAGGAGATTATGACAGTAATTCAGGTGAGAGATGGTGGTGGCAGGAAAATCAGGATGGTGGCAGGAAAGAAGTGCTGGGATTCAGGATATAGACTAAAGAGAGTATCATCTGGACTCAAGTTGCCTAGTGCAAAAGCTTTTTCCCCACGAGTATTTGTCAAAAACAGTCAACCGCAATTGTTTAACAAAACAGCTTCCTGAGAGAGTATATAAAACCTGGGGGCAAACAAAAGACTAACTAAAAAGCTTAAAAGGAAACTCTGGGAAAAGAGATGTCCATAAGAGCCTTTGAAGAAACCTAACATATTCCTGGGAATCTAGAAGGCCATATGCATGTGTAGGACTGTGCACATGAACACAAGCTTATGCATATGCTCACACCTGAGAAGGCCCTAAGATCTCACCTGGGAAAACCTTAATCTCTCACCTATGGACAACTTTGAAGCTATATGCAAGAGGAAGTAAAGGCTACGGCAGAGTTGACAACTGCCTGCCAGTATGTTGATGATGTGCCCCAATATGTACATATAGCCCCTCAACAAAGATTAGGGTACTTAGCATCTCCAGACATCTAACAATATCTCTGTCCAACCATTAGCTGACCACTAACCTAACCAACAGAGAAGGCAATGGCAACCCACTCCAGTACTCTTGCCTGGAAAATCCCATGGACGGAGGAGCCTGGTAGGCTGCAGTCCATGGAGTCAGGAGAAGTCAGATACGACTGAACTACTTCACTTTCACTTTTCACTTTCATGCATTGGAAAAGGAAATGGCAACCCACTCCAGTGTTCTTGCCTGGAGAATCCCAGGGACGGCAGAGCCTGGTAGGCTGCCGTCTATGGGGTCGCACAGAGTCGGACACGACTGAAGTGACTTAGCAGCAGCAGTAGCAGCAACCTAACCAAAAAGAGACTTAAGTGGTCACACATGACTACAGACTTTACAGATTTTATTCAGAAAAGTCACTGAACAAACAATAACAATGACAATAAAAAGCAACAACAATGAACCCTGGCAAGGGTTGCTGGAGGGAAACTAGAAGATTCCACAGTATATGAAACCAGGAAAAGAGAATAATTCAAGAAAAAGGAAATGATCAGATGTGTTGCATGCTGTCAGGAAGTCATGTAAGATGAGGATAGAGAAATGACCCCTGAATTTGTTAACGTGAAGCTCATTGATGACTTTCGTAAGACAGTTTTAGTTAAACGGTGGGATTTGAAGCCTGATAGGAGGAGCTAAATAAGGGTAGACAGGGAATATAGACATAACTCTTTTTGGAAAAGACTTTCAGGTATCAAACTGAAGTAGGTGAAGAGTGTGAAAATACGGTGGGTGTAGTTAGATCTTTTCTGAGACTCTTCACAGTCTCCATTCCACTTGCTGTCTCACAATCAGAAACTGCTAGCTAGCTGGGTGGTCGTGGTTCAGGTCCTTATTGTATCTCACTTTAATCATTTGTAAAATGATAGGCTGAAGCCAGGTTAACATACCCCAATGTAAATTTAACGACATATTAATTGCAGCATTTGTTTGTTTAACACAAAAAATTTGGTAGTCATGTATAACTGGAGAAAACACAGCTAAATGAAGTTAACTAGATCATCTTTATTTCAGGACTTCTTGGAGCCCTAAGTGGGCTAATGTGAATTTCAGATTTCCAAGAGTAGGATATTATATGCAGCATGACTCTAATATAATTAAGGAAGGAAACCTTATTTCTTGGATGAGCTAAAACAGCCTGTGTAAATACTGTTCCAAGAAACACATTTTGAGAAGTACAGAATCTCCAAAGGCTCTTTTAGAGATAATCTCCTTTGACTTTTATACTAGTACAAATGTATCATTCATAATTTATTAATTTATGCCCAAATCAGTCCAAAATATTAAAATTATTACAATAACAACAGCTATTATTTTATTGTGTGCTTAGTATGGATAAGATTTGTATAAAGCTCTTTACATGTATAATGAGAAAAGAAATCACCCTCCACTCCATAAAAACAGGGAGGTGGATGGCAACTTGTCCGAAAACTGAATTAGGTCCTTCTAGGAGATGATTTCTAAGCTTCAGCCAGACACCTTCTTGTTCAAAAACAAAAGAAAGCCCAATATTAAGCTTGGGGGTTAAGGACTAAAAAGAGATGAGTTGCTTTACATCAGAAAATGGAAAAAATTTGGTTCTTTTGTTTCTGAAAGAGGGTGGGCAGAGAAGATACATGAGAGAAGCCAGCTGAGCAGCCAAGGACTTTTTTTTTCCATTTCAAGGTGTTTGCTGTGCTGCTACAACTTCTACTTTGATAAGCTTCAATAAAGTATAGTATAAGATACAGACTCTGTGACTCATTGTTTTTGTTGTTGTTAATACGGGGTGGGGGGGGGCAGGTATCATTGTGTTGTTGTTACTGAAATCAAAGAGTTTTGATTCTCAGTTTGAATTAATACAGGGAGGGAGCTAAAAAAACACCCTCAAATGGCCATAATTTGAAGAACAGGAAATCAGAAGTGGGAGAAACCTGAGATAGAGGTTGCCATGCAATTGCAAACCCACTAGAAAATCACAGATGTCTGGGGTAGAGGGAATGGGAGTTTAAGCCAATGTTATCAAGATCTTAAGACTAAGGAGGCTTCAGCATCTGATGGCTGTGTTACATAAGCAGGATCTCAATCTTCACGGCAGCCGTGTGAGGTAGATACTGTTATTTATCCCTACTTTTCACCTGAAGAAAGTGAGTCAACTGAGGCTCAGAGAGGTTAAATTACCTGTCCAAGGTCACACAGTGGTAGAGGCAGAGACATAAATCTAGACTAGATCTGTTTGTGTCAAAAGGACATGTTCTTAACAACTTTCCAAAGTGAAAGTCGCTCAGTCATGTCCAGCTGTTTGCGATGGACCATACAGTCCATGCAATTCTCCAGGCCAGAATACTGGAGTGGGTAGCCTTTCCCTTCTCCAGGGAATTCTCCAGGCCTTTCCCTTCTCCAGGGGACCTTCTCAACCCAGGGATTGAACCCAGGTCTCCTGCATTGCAGGCGGATTCTTTACCAGCTGAGCCACAGGGAAGTCCAACTTTCTCCCTAAAAGAGACTGCAGGTAGAGTGGGAGTAGGCATGAGGTAAGATTCAATTTCAGTTTTGAGATTTTGCTTACTGATTGAGCTACAGATCCTAGGACTGCCAATGGATTGATCGATCCTTGAGCACACAGCACAGGCAGGCATGCTCAGGTTTCCTACGGGGTGGGTCACCATGGGCATTGCAGAGCCTACCACACACTGGAGCCAGCATCCTCTGCTTCTAGACAGAAACCACTCCCTGTACCATGGCTGTCCGATTATTATCCATTCTTCTAGACTAAGCCAGATGTCAACTCTCCAATGCCTCTCAGACAACATTATAGCCTGTATCACGTGTCCTTCTGCCCACTAGGCCCACTTCCTGAGAGAAGGGGCCCAGCACTAACCTTCTCTACATCTGCAGTACCCTAGCAAACATGGGGCCCAGGAAACATTTGCTGAATGCAATTAAATGTTGGACTCATGTTGGACGGGGATCTTCTTACAAACTGATGGCACCCACCCCCACCCCAGCCTAGGCTCACCATCTCGCCTCTCCACGGGCCCCTAGGTTGGTTTCACTCTAGTGACTGTCAGCAGTATGGAGTGCAGCCTTTCACATTCCTTTTGCCTTCTGCCAATGGTTGTATTTTTCTTGGTGGGGACACAAGTAGGGTGGAGGTGGAGGGCAGACTAATTTTATTTTATTTTTAATCTGCAGGAGCTAATTCTCTGAAATCAGTTCTTCAGCCTGAAAGGACAAAGCTACCTTAAATAGAATGTCAGACTGGTATAGCCAAGTGTCATTATATTAATATGCAATGCTACCAGTCAGCTAATCTCCATAAATCATTTGTTTTCTTAATTGCCCTCTCAGGGCAAAAGTGAAAAAAAATTAGGGAAGATGAATACCAATTTCATTTAATTCACCCTACCCATTCTCCCCAACTCCACTTACTGATGCAGTTCTGAAGCTGGCAATTTTCAGCTTAAATTGTCTAACTTCCCCCACCACAGCCTCCCCGCCTACATCAGCATCTGTCTTTCTGCACCTCTGAGTTCTGTCCACTGAGCCCACTCGGAGCAACGTCTTAGGGCTTTGAGGCTAAGAAGATCCTCAGTGAGGTGGAAGGCAATGACAAAATGGCAGTATGGAAGGCAGTAGACATCTTTCATCCCCAAAGAGCAGGAAAGCCTTGGAGCACTAGCTCTGAAGTAGAAGATTGTGCTTGAATTCTGGCTCTACCACTTACTAGGTTTGTGCCCTTGGGCAGGTCACTTGACTTCTTCGGGACTCACTTGCCTCAGCAGCAACAATGGGGCAGGGTAGGTCTAGGGGTACAATAGTTCCTACTGCAGAAGGCTATTGCAGGATTAAATTAGATTGCATCCAAGCATGTAAGGACAAGAAATATACAGGGTGCTGCTTGATGACATTAGCTACTGATGTAACTGTTGTTGTTTTTATGGTTATGTCCAGTAACTGCAAACAGTGGTCCATTCACCGCCAGTCGGACCACAGGAAGCAGAGCAGCTGGTGGTGGTTTGGATGGCAATTTGGATGACTAAGAGGAGAGGAATAAACTTGGTGATTTCTGTGAACCAGCCACCTAAGTCCTTATTATTCCCCATCTCCAGTCTCAGGGACTTCCCCTCTCTATTGTCAGCCCTGCCCTCTCAGCCACCAGTAGTCTTCCAGTGCTCTATTTGAACCTTAGAGGATCAAACTGGATCTCAATAAAATGGCCAAACCAACAGAAACCCTTCCCCCCGGAAGGGGGAGTCACTGAGCACAACTTAGACCTCCAGTTCACATTTGGAGGGTAGCCAGGCCTAGAGGACTAAATGATACAAAATATATTATCAGTAAAGGCTGGTTTCCCAGCCCTCCTCTACCTCATCCTTAGCAAGGCACCAAGTAAGACCTTAGGACTGAAACTATTTATCTGCCTTGGAGTCAGCAGTCCTAGGTTTGATTCCTGGGTCTGTAATTTATGACCTATGTAACCCATGGGCAGTTGACTTAATCTTTTTTGGAGCCCCAGTTTCCTCATCTGTAAATCTGGGCTAATACCAACACCTACCTTACAATGTTGCCAGAATTAAGTAAGATAATCCCTATAAAGAGTTCAGCAGAGTGCTTACTGTACATGGTAGACATTCAATAAAATTTTGCTTAAAGTAAAGTAACAGTCAATATTACCATTTGTTTTTTGTGTTCCTCAGAAATTAGTTCTGAGATCTCCAAACATATTTGCTTTCCTTTTTAATAATGTCTTGAGAATTTGCAGTTATTTATATCTATGCCACTGTGTCTACTCTTGCCAAATCCAAAGTGGAGGAAGGTGAATCCCACAGACCCTGGGTCTCCTGGCTCTTCCTGTTCCAAGACCCATGGTCAACTTGGCTGTTTCGGCCACCATTTCAGGTGTTGCCACAGATCCCTTCTCAATGTGGAATTGTAACCCAATCCTCCTACAAACGATTTCATTGGGTTTCATTACTGGTGCTCAGGGACTTGGCTTAATTACAACTTTTAATGGTACACATATTCATATAACTGCTGTATGAGCTGCCAGCTCCTTGAGTGCTCTTTACTATGTAATAAACATTATTCTTCACTGAAGTGGGGATCCAATTTCTTGTCTTCAACATGACGATCATTTACAAATCTCTGATTTCACTGACATAAGGAGGCTTAGCTGAGACCTTATTGTTGAGGACAGAACATGTTCTTCCCTGCTTCCAAGGGAGGGGGCATCCCTAAGCCCATGAACTCCAAAGTGACTCTTCTGATAGAGGCAAACTCAAATCTTGAAAGCTGTTATGGGAAGAATGGGATGGGGAGGTGCTGTGCTACTCAAAGATTCCTGTGATATGTGAGTCTGGAGGGGATACACACGCACTCTGAGTGTGACATATCCCCATTTACATGATTCAACACTATCATTTATGTGTACAGAGCAAGGATGATTGAATTCTGCCCATCAATCAAAGATACCTGCTGGCTAGAAACTCAGATCATGAAGAATCTGCCAAGTCTGTTCAGAAAATACAAAAGGCCAGGAAAACAGAGCTACTGTGTGTATTCCCTGCTGGACTGCCATGCTCCTTAGTGCTTGGAGAAAAGCCCTCTTAGTGTCAATGCTGCATAGAATGGGAGCAGGATTTTGTAAATTGAATTAAAATTCACGTAGCATAGACCTAATCAATTATTTCTCTTTGGAAAATTTATTTTTTATTAAAGTATAGTTAATTTACAATGTTATGTTAATTTCAAGTGTACAGAAAAATGATTCATATATATAATATTTTCAGATTCTTTTCTAGTATGGTTTCTACAAGATATTGAATAGAGTTCCCTGTGTTATACAGAAGGTCTTTATTTTATATATAGTAGTGTATATATGTTAATCTCAAAGTCCTAATTTATCCCCCCTACCCCCGATATCCCTTTTTATAACCATAAGTTTGCTTTCTATGTGTGTGAGTCTATTTCTGTTTTGTAAATAAGCTCATTTGTATCATTTTTCTAGATTCTACATATAAGTGATATCATATGATATTTGTCTTTCTCTGACTGACTGACTTCACTTAATAATCTCTATGTCCATCAGTGTTGCTACAAATGGCATTATTTCATTCTTTTTATGGCTGAGTAATATCCCATTGTACTATATACTAGGGGGTTTCCCAGATGGTTCAGTGATAAAGAATCCACCTGCAATGCAGGAAATGCAGCAGATGCAGGTTCGATCCTTGTGTTGGGAAGATCCCCTGGAGGAGTAAATGGCAACCTACTCCAGTATTCTTTCCTGAAAAATCCCATGGACAGAGGAGCCTGGCAGGCTACAGTCCAAAGGGTTGCAAAGAGTCAGACGTGACTGAATGAGTATAAGCGCAAATATATACATATATCATACCTTTTTATCCAGTCATCTGTTGATAGACACTTAGGTTGTTTCCATGTCTTGGCTATTGTGAATAGTGCTTCTATGAACATTGAGATGCATGTATATTTTCAAATTAGAGTTTTCTCTGGATATATGAATAGGAGTGAGATTGTAGGATCATTTGGTAAGTCTATTTTTGGTTTTTTAAAGAATCTCCATACTGCTTTCACAGTGACTATATAAATTTACATTCCCACCAGCAATGTACAAGGGTTCCTTTTCCTCCACACCCTCTCCAGCATTTATTATTTGTAGACTTTTTAGTGATGGCCATTCTGACAAGTGTGAGGTGATACTTCTCATTGTAGGTTTCATCTGCATTTCTCTAATAATTAGCAATATTGAGCATCTTTTCATGTGTCTGTTGGCCATCTGGATGCCTTCTTTGGAGAAATGTCTATTTAGGTCTTCTGCTCATTTTTTTATTGGGTTGCTTGTTTTTTTATATATATTAAACTGTTTGAGCTATTTGTATAGTTTGGAAATTAAGCCCTTGTTCATAGCATCATTTGCAAATATTTTCTCCCATTTCATAGGTTGTCTTTTCATTTTGTTTATCATTTCCTTTGCTGTGCAAAAGCTTTCAAGTTTAATTAGGTACCATTTGTTTATTTTTGTTTTTATTTCCATTACTCTAGGAGATGAATCCAAAAAATATTGCTTCAATTTATGTTGAAGAGTGTTGTGCCTGTGTTTTCCTCTAGGAGTCTCATCGTATCTGGTCTTACATTTAGGTCTTTAATCCATTTAGAGTTTATTTCTGTATAACTGTTAGAGAAAGTTCTAATTTCATTCTTTTGCTATTCAGTTTTCCCAGAACCATTTACTGAAGAGACTGTCTTTTCTCCACTGTATATTCTTGTCTCCTCTGTCATAGATTAATTGACCATAAATGTGTGGGTTTATTTCTATGCTCTCTATTATAGGTACCATTGATCTATGTGTCTGTTTTTTGTGCCTGAACCATACTGTTTTGATCACAGTAGCTTTGTAGTATAGTCTGAGGTCAGGGAGTGTGACTTCTCCAGCACTAGTCTCCTTTCTCAAGATTGTTTTGGCCATTTGGTAGACCTAAGCATTTTAAAGCATACAATTTAGTGGCATTTAGTACATTCACAATGTTGAGCAATCATCACCTCCATTTAGTCCCCAAACTTTTCATTACCCCATAAGGAAACCCTGTCACAGTCACATTGCATGCCTCTTCCTCTCCTTGCTCCCAGTCCCTGGCAAACACTAATCTGCTTTCTTTCTCTATGGATGTCCCTATTTAGGATATTTCATTTAAATAGTCATATAATATGTAACCTTTTGTATCTGGCTTCTTTCATTTAGCATAATATTTTCTAGGTTCATCCACATGTGGTAGCATGTGTCACAACTTCATTTCTTTTATTGGCTTAATAATACTCCATTGTATGGATACAACACATTTTGATTATCCACTCATCAGTTGATGGACATTTCAATTTGTTTCCACCTTTTGACTATTGTGAATAGTGCTGTTATGAACATTTGTGTACAGGTATTTGTTTGAGTACCTGTTTTCTTTGGAGTATATACCTGGGAGTGGAATTACTGGATCATATGGTAATTGTATGTTTAGGTTTTTGAGGAACCACCAAACTGATTTCCACAGTGGCTGCACCATCTTAAATTCCACCAGCAATGTACAAGGGTTGCAATTTCTTTAGATCATTGCCAACACTTATTTCCTTTTTAAAAAAATTATAGCCACCCTAATGGTTGTGAGGTGCTATCATTTTTACTTGCATTTCCTTAATGATTACACTATCATTTTATAATGATAATATATCATTTTATAATTTGTATAGGAGGCAGTGAACAAAACCATCCTAAAGAAAAAGAAAATCAAGAAGGCAAAGTAGTTATCTGAGGAGGCTCTACAAATAGCTGAAGAAAGAAGAGAAGTGAAAAGCAAGGGAGAAAGGGAAAGTTACATCCAACTAATAGCAGAGGTCCAAAGAACAGCACGGAGAGACAAAAAGGCCTTCTTCAATGAACAGTGCATAAAACTAGAAGAAAACAATAGAAAGGGAAAGACTAAGATCTCTTCAGGAAAATTGGAGATATCAAGGGACTATTTTGCCCAAAGATGGGCACAATAAAGGACAGAAATGGTAGAGACCTAGTAGATGCTGAAATGGTAGAGACCTTGTAGACGCTGAAGAGATCAAGAAAAGATGGAAAGAATACACAAAAGAACCAGATTAATACAGTGGTGTGGTCAGTCACCCAGAGCCAGACATTCTGGAGAGCAAAGTCAAGTGGGCCTTAGGAGGCACTGCTGTTAATAAAGCCAGTGGATGAAACAGAATTCTAGTATAACTATTCAAAATCCTAAAGGATGATGCCATCAAAGTGTTGCATTCAATATGTCACCAAATCTGGAAGACCAAGCAATGGGCACAGAACTAGAAAAGATCAATCCTCATCTCAATTCCCAAGAAGGGTAGTACTAAAGAATGTGCTAACCATCAGACAATCGCCCTCATCTCCCATGCTAGTAAGGTCATGCTTAAAATCTCGCATGCTAGGCTTCAGCATTATGCGAACCAAGAACTTCCAGATGTGCCAAGCTGGATTTAGAAAAGGAAGAAAATCAGAGATCAAATTGCCAACATTTGCTGGATCATAGAGAAAGCAAGGGAATTCCAAAAAAACACCTACCTCTGTTTCATCTACTACGCTAAAGCCTTCGACTGTGTGGACCATAACAAACTGTGGGAAGCTCTTAAAGAGATGGGAATACCAGACCATCTTACCTGTCTCCTGAGAAACCTGTATGCGAGTCAAGAAGCAACAGTTAGAACCCTGTATGGAACAACTGATTGATTAAAAATTAGGAAAGGAGTACAACAGGGCTATCTGCTGTCACCCTGTTTGTTTAACCTATATGCTGAGCACATCATGAAAAATGCTGGGCTGGATGAGTTACAGGCTGGAGTCAAGACAGGTGGGAGAAACCTCAACAACCTCAGATATGCGGATGATACCATTGTAATGGCAGAAAGTGAAGAGGAAGTAAAGAGCCTCTTGAGGGTGAAGGGGGAGAGTGAAAGAGCTGGCTTAAAACTAAGTATTAAAAAAACTAAGATCGTGGTATCCAGCCACATTACTTCACGGCAAATAGAAGGGGAAAAGGTGGAAGTAGTGATAGATTTTCTGTTTTGGGGCTCTAAAATCACTGTGGATGGTCACTGAAGCCATGAAATCAGAAGACGATTGCCTGTTGGCAGGAAAGCTATGACAAACCTAGACAATGTATTGAAAAGCAGAGACGTCATTCTGCTGACAAAGGACTATATTGTCTAGGCTATGGACTTCCCAGTGGTCATGAATGGTTGTGAGAGCTGGACCGTAAAGAAGGCAGAACACCAAAGAATTGATGCCTTTGAACTGTGGTGCTGGAGAAGACTCCTAAGAGTCCCTTGGACAACAAGGAGATCAAACCAGTCAGTCTTAAAAGAAATCAACCCTGAATACTCATTGGAAGGACTGATGCTGAAGCTGAAACTCCAATATTTTGGTCATTTGATGTGAACAGCCGACCCACTGGAAAAGTCCCTGATGTTGGGGAAGCTTGAGGGCAGAAGGAGAAGAGGGCATCGGAGGACAAGATGGCTAGATGGCATCACCAATGCAATGTACATGAACTTGGGCAAACTTCGGGAGATGGTGAGGGTCAGGGAGGCCTGGCGTGCTGCAGTCCATGGGGTTGCAAAGAGTCAAGACACAACTGGGTGACTGGAAAACAACATCATTTTATAACTTCTTTGAAGAAATAACTATTAAAGTTATTTGCCCATTTTTTAAAGTTGGATTCTTATTTATATATTCTAGACACTAGACATATCAGGTATAAGAGTTACAAATACTTTCCCCATTCTGCAAGTTGTCTTTTCACGCTCTTGATTGTGTCCTTTGATAAATAGTAGTTTTTAATTTTGATGTAGTCCAATTTGTCTATTTTTCTCTTTTGTCGCTTATGCTTTTGTTGTTCAACCCAAGGTCATGAATATTTATCCTTACATTTTCTTCTAAGAGTTTTATAGTTTTAGCATTTACCTTTAGGCCTTTGATTTGTTTTTACTTAACTTTGTATATGGTATGAGATAGGGGCTCAATTCTTTGGCAAATAGATATCTGGTTGTCCTAGCACCATTTGTTGGAGAAATGATTCTTTCCCATTGAAGGGTTCTAGCTTCCTTGTAAGAAAAACCATCTGACCATAGATATATGGGTTTATTTCTGGACCTTGAGTTTTATTCCATGTATTTATATGTCTATTCTTATGCCGGTCCCTGTACATTTGTAGTACATTTTGAAACTGGGTGGTATAAGTCCTCCAATTTTTTTCTTTTTCAGGATTGTTTTGGATATTTGGGGTTCTTGGTAATTCCACATGAATTGCAGGATCACCATTTTCATTTCTTCAAAAAAGTTATTGAGATTTGGATAAGGAATTGTATTGAATCTGTGGATCACTTTGGATAGTACTGTCATCTTAATAATATTAAGTTTTCTAATCCATGAACACAGGATGTCTTTCCACTATTTAGATCTTTAATTTCTTTCAGGAGAAAATTTTGACACTCAACTTTGCACAAGAACTATAATGAAGTTGCATTTAGACAAGTTGGAGCAGGGTCATTGGGTTGGGGCTGGCCCCTTCTCAGATTAACACAGGCTGAATTTAGCACACACTGCCAAGAGGAGTGAATGGGGATGAACTTCAGAATGTTGACAGTGTTAGCAATTTTCAAATGGGGAAAAAGAAGCCCAGAATGGAAGTAGCGGATGTCTGAGAGAGCTTGGGTTTGGTGTTCAGCAGGTGTTAGAGGTCCCTTGCAGTTTGCCCCAGTGCAATGGCTCTTAGACTGGAGCCTGGTCCACAAAGGCTGAGCTCAGGCTTATGGTGAGAATATAAGCACATCTCTGCCTAGGAGACCTGGACCAGTTTCCTAATTATGGTTTTTTGTTCCTAGTAAACAAACTGGGCACCGCCCAACAGAGTGAAACTGTTCTTCCCATTTATCCCTCCCTGTGAAGTACTGGGGAACAGCAAGCTGGATTTGAGGTCTGGAGGCAAGGTGGTCCCCAGGGTCTTCTGCTCCACCAACATGCCCCAGAAAGAGTACCTTTTGAACCAGAGATCCAAAAACCCAGGTTTGAATCCTAGTTCTGCCACTCAGTGGCAAGCTGGAATTGAGAGTCCCTTGGACTGCAAGAAGCTCAAACCAGTCAATCCTAAAGGAAATCAGTCCTGAATATTCATTGGAAGGACTGATGCTGAAAGCTGAAACTCCAATACTTTGGCCACCTGATGCGAACAGTCGACTCATTGGAAAAGACCCTGACACTGGGAAAGATTGAAGGCAGGAGGAGAAGGGGACGACAGAGGATGAGATGGTTGGATGGCATCACAGACTTGATGGACATGAGTTTGAGCAAGCTCCGGGAATTGGCAATGGACACGAAAGCCTGGTCGCAAAGAGTTGGACACGACTGAGTGACTGAACTGACTGTGCCACTCAATTTGCCGTGTGACTTTGGGAATATCATTAAAATTCCCCAAGACTACTTGCTTATCTGTAAAATGAGAATTCTTATAATATATGCCTAACTCATGATAAAGTTGTACTGTGCAAACTAGAGGTGTAAGAAGGTACTCGGGAAACTGACCACAATAATTTAAATGTCAGGTATCACTGCTGTCCCTACCTAGGGGTTCCAGCCCTGGGAGAGTGTTCTTACCCTCAGAGGATACTGATGACGTAAAGGAGTGGGTATATATGTGCGCAGAATTCAGACTACAGGAGTCAAACTTGAAGAAAGTGACAGAGAAAGAGAGAGAGATTTCTACTCTCTCTGAACCCCGAGGGGAGAGATTGTTGCAGAAAAGAAAGAGAGAAACAATGAAGGAAAGAGTTAAGGAGTAAGGGCAAAGACAAAGTGAGAGGATCTTCTGTTTTGCTGTAAAGAGGACCAAGATCCAGTAAGCAAACAAGAAGTATACGTTGAGTATCTACTGCATGTCAAGGTATCACATGGAGCTCTGGGAACCGTCTAGTAAGATGTATAAAGTTCCACAGAGGATCAGAGGCTTAGTCTGGTTTGAAGGCCAAAGGTTACTGAGGAGAGTACAAAGTTGACTAAGATTTGGTCCCTGCTTTCTAGAAGCTTCAAATGAACTGGAGACATAGGATATGTATAAACAAATAAAAGCAATATGCTTAAAAGCAGTTAAACCCCCTTCCATGAAAGAACATGGGAGGAGGAAACAATACACAGTTGTTCAGAACCAGTCTTCTTGATTCTTTGTTTTCTTGGTATAACAAAGCAGAAAGGTTGGACAGTCACTAGGGTGGGAAGGGAATAACATTTGTTGTTGAACCCACCAACACTCCTGGCAAAGGCTAGGTGGGTATGAAGCTTGCTGACATTTCTGCAAGCTAGACCTTGCAGAGCATCACTTTAGAGGCATCAGGTTGGATATCAGTCCCCATCCCTGATGTGGGTTGGCCGAGGGGTTATGAGTAGGACTGCCGCTGAATTATCTCCTAGCTTTCCTACCTACTGCAAGATGTAATGAAGAAAATCATGGTCTCTGCCACTTACCACCATCTCTGTGATCTTGAACAAATGAAGTAACCTAGGTCTCAGTTTGCCCTTCTGTAAGATGGGGATGATAATAATACTTCATAGTGCTGTTGTTAGAACACAGCACAGTACAAACTATATAGCACTTGGTCAATAAATAGTATAGCTCTTACCATGATTATTTAATGGTTAGGAAGCTTGTTACTGCCATCCTGGAATCAGAGAAAACCTGGATTCATTAATAAACTCTCCCAGTATCTGGGAAATAGAGCTGTGTAAAAGAAGTGTCTGAAGTCTTGGAGAATTTCTTTTAGTAACTAGAGTCTAGTGGGAGAGCCAGGTAGTAAATATGTAAATAGATACCTCAGATAATGTCAATTACAGCATTAGGTAAAAAATGTAAGAAGAGTGAAAAGATAGAGATCTATGAAACAGGCATACTATTTTAGACAGAGTGGTCAGGAAAGGGCTCTCTAAAGTAGTGTCATTTGAACAGAGATCTGAGAGAAGAGAGAAGGAATCATCTAAATGTTTGAGGGAAGAGCCTTCCAGGCAGAAAGAACAGCAAGTGCAAAGGCCCTGAGGTGGGAACAAGCTTTGGTTAGTCCAGGAGAAGCAAGGTCAAAGGTCTCAGCCATTCTCAGTGGGGCATCAGTGCCCCCTAGAGGGCACTTTGAAAATGTGCGTGAGGGTTTTTGTTTTTTAACGGTTCCAATGATTGGAAAATTCAACTTAGAACTTTATCAAGAAATATTCACCATTTCAGGGGTTTCCCTGGTGGCTCAGTGGATGAGAATCCACCTGACAATGCAGGAGACACGGATTTGTTCCCTGGTCTAGGAAGATCCTACATGCCATGGGGCAACTAAGCCTGATGCACCACAACTCCTGAGCCAGCGCTCTAGAACCCGGGACGTGCGACTACGGAGCCTGCGTGCTACAACCACTGAAGCCTGTCTGCCCGAAGTTTATGCTCTGCAACAAGAGAAGCCACCAAAATGAGAAGCCCGTGCACCGTAACTAGAGAGTAGCCCCTGCTTGCCACAACTAGAGAATAGCCCACACAGCAACGAAGACCCACTGCAGCCATAAATAAATAAATACAATTAATTCTAAGAAAAAAAGAAATACCATTTCAGAAAAAGAAATATCACTGACAGTCATGCAGTGTGGACATAAGAACAGGCCCTACAACATGCTTTCATCAATCAGCATTTGGAGCTTCCACTTTCATTATGCTTTTTCATTATAGGTATAAAACTTCTTACTACTTCATCATATTTTCAAGTGTAGCTGTGCCCCAGGATTTACATAATAAAATATGTACTATTTGATTGTAAATTATTTCCTTGCATTTCTTTTATGTTATTTTGGGGGCATTGATATTTTACAAATATGTATATAGGCAAGTTACATTATTTATACCTCTCCTTTCAGGGTACTAAAGGAGGAATTAAAAATATCTATTATTAAAAGAGTGTTAGATCTATTAGGGTCGAAATCTTCTAGAGTAAAGCAAGGGGAAGAGTGGTGAGAAGTAAGGTCAGAAAAGTAACAGAGAGGCCAGATCATGTGGCACTTAAAAGGCATAGTGAAGATTTAGGATTAGATTCTGAGATCAGGAGTGGATGGAGGGTTGTGAGCAGACAGGTGACATGATGTGGCTTTAAGGTGTGAAGAGTAGACTGGCATACAGAAGTTGAAGCAGAGAGACTTACAAATAGTCCTGGGGAGACATGATGGTGGCTTGAATTAGGGTGGTAGCAGCAGAGGTGGTGAGAGGTGATCAGACTCTGGGTATGTATTTTGCAAGGAGAGCCAAGAAGACACTTGGAGGAGATTTTGAGCTGAGCCTTGAGAAGATGGTAGAGGACAACATGCTTCAGGACACGGAGGCAAGGCAGTATGCGATGTTTGTAATAGGGCTGGAACAGAGGTTGTGTCTTGAAGAAGAAGAAGAGGAAAGAATAGCCAGGGAAGATGACATCATATCCCTTTCAGAGGCAAAAGGCAATGAAAGCCCAGCAGAAGACTTTTGACATTAAAGCCCTCAAAACTTTGAGCAGGATGGTGAGTAGCTTGGCAGCAGGGGGTCCTGCTTCCTTCATCTGTCACTGTGCTCCTTGCACAGAGCTCATACATGGTAGGATCCTGAATGGATGGAGTAATTTGGATCGAGCTTAAGGAAGTTAGTCTTTGTAGAGAGAATTCCAAATGGAATTATTTTTAGATTTACAGGACATGTCAGGATAGTCTTAAACTTGATTACGAATGTAAAAAAGAAAAGTAATTAACTGTAGAAATGTACAGGAAACATATGCTGCTTGGAGGCTAAATGTGCTTTACCAGTTCTATAAAGATTCAATGTGTGTGTGTGTGTGTGTGTGTGTGTGTGTGTGCTCAGTCATGTCTAACTCTTTGCGACCACATGAGCTGTAGCTCACCAGGCTCATTTGTCCACAGGATTTCCCAGGCAAGAATACTAGAGTGGGTAGCCATTTCCTTCTCCAGGGGATCTTCCTGACTCAGGGATTTAACCCATGTCTTTTGCATCTCCTGCATTGGCTGGTGGGTTCTTTACCACAGTGCCACCTGGGAAGCCTTGGCCTTTAGAAATGTCAGAGAAGTGTCTTATCAGATGATCAAACACTTAGGAGTTTTATTTTATAATTCTTTCTCTTCATCAAAAATTAAAACAGTAATTTTCTCTTAACTTCATTGTTGCAGGACCAATGTAACAGAAATTGACTTTGTGAGACTTGATTGGATTTCAAAAAAAATTCTGCTCAGTGAAATTACTGTCAGATGAGTCTACTATTCTCCAGCTTCATCAAAAGTATGATAAGAAACTAGCTGATGACTGGACCGTTTACAGAAACATAGAGCAGCGCGGTGCTAAGCAAGATTTGAGTCGGGTAGCTTTGCTTTAATAGATCAGTGTCCTCCTCTATGCAGTTCGCCGGGATTCCATCAAGTGCTTGAGCTATTGAGGTCTTCTCACCATCCACATGGACTTCTCTCTGGCTGCCTCTAGTAGCTCCTTACCTGGGGGCTGAAAGACCCAGTGAATGTTTTCTGACAGTGCCTCAGTGCTGAAGCAAAGCCAATGGAATGAATGTGTCCAGGTTCCCCATGCTTTGGCCTTGCTACCCTCTCTACTCCTCCTCCCACCAACACCACCATCTAAAGGGGTAAAAGGAGGAAGTGCTGCATATATTGTGGTGGCTTGCTGCACCACAGCCTTTCCCTTAGCCCAGCTTTGTGCTTCTGGAACCTTCTTCCCACATCACAGCTTCACAGCCGGTGGGGAACAAAGTAACTCAACTGCAAAGTAAGGAACCTTTAGCACAGCCCCAGATATCAGTTAAGTGCTCGCTCTGGTTCTGGTTGCATCTTCTCTTGACCCACAGCCTAGGTTCCCAGCTCAGGATTTCTAAATCTCTTTCTGTCAGTCCTAGTTATAGGTCCACTAAGTTTCAGGTCAAAAATGCTCTCGTTTGCATACTAAACAAAGATATTTTTTAGTTTTTGCCTGTATGGGCCAGACTCTTAGGATACACCAGCCACCAAGACAGGCTTGTAGTCTCATAGAAGTGATAATGAAGAGAGATTTGAATGCTGTCAAATGTCAAGAACAGGGTGCCATGGGAGGCCTGAAGATAGGGACTGTGCCACATTTAGGATTCAGGAGAATTTGCTGTAAGAGAGTGAGGCTTAGGCTGAACTCTTAGGAATGAGTAGGATTCAGACAAGGAGAAGGCAATGGCACCCCACTCCAGTACTCTTGTCTGGAAAATCCCATGACGGAGGAGCCTGGTGGGCTGCAGTCCATGGGGTTGCTAAGAGTCGGACATGACTGAGCGACTTCCCTTTCACTTTTTACTTTCATGCATTGGAGAAGGAAATGGCAACCCACTCCAGTGTTCTTGCCTGGAGAATCCCAGGGACAGAGGAGCCTAGTGGGCTGCCGTCTATGGGGTTGCACAGAGTCGGACACAACTGAAGCGACTTAGCAGCAGCAGCAGCAGCAGCAGGATTCAGACAAGTGAAGAGAACAATCACATGTTATTAAGTGCAGGATAAAAGCAGACTGTAAAACACAGAGATCCAAAATTTGTATAGAAATATACAAATGGACTTGGGGCTTCCCTGGTGGCTCAGATGGTGAAGAATCCACCTGCAATGCGGGAGACCTGGGTTCAGTCCCTGGGTTGGGAAGATCCCCTGGACAAGGGAACGGCTGCCAACTCTGGTATTCTGGCCTGGAGAATTCCATGGACAGAGGAGCCTGGTGGGCTACAGTCCATGGGGTCAAAAAGAGTTGGACAGGGCTGAGTGACTTTCATTTCACTTCATACATATGGGCTTAGAGTGGAAAGTCCAAAGGGATGTACTTCAAATGTTAATAGTGGTTATCTATGGGAGGTAGAATTATGAGTTGTTTTTAGTTTCTGCATAATATTCTGCATATTCCAAAATTCCTTCTATCATCAGCATGTTTACATCTATAGTCTGAAAGGAAATTTTTTTTATATAGGGAACATTTTACTCATTTTCAACACTCCATACAGTTAAAATAAGTAAAATGGGGACGTTAATATTAATTTCTTGAAAGGAAAATTTGTATAGATGATCGTCTTTGCAAAACAGAGACACAGACGTAGGGAAGAAATGTATGGACACCAAGGGGACAGAGCAGGGGGTGGGGTGGGATGAATTGGGAGATTGGGATTGACATGTTTACACTACTGATACTATATGTAGAATAGATAACTATTGGGAACCCACTCTGTGGCCTGGGGAACCCTACTCTGTGCTCTGTGGGGATCTGGACGGGAGTGAGGGGATATGTGGCTGATTCACTTTGCTGAGCAGTGGAAGCTAACACAACATGGTAAAGCAACTATACTCCAATAAAAATTAATTTTTTTTAAAAAAGAAAAATTTGATCATATGCAAAGCAAACCTGTCTTTGCCCCCACGCCACTCCAGTCCTGACCCAGTGACTGTATCCACTTCTGAGCTACTTCCAAAGTGCCCTTTCCAGGCCCTGGTGCTCAGCCAGCAAATGATCCCCTCACAGCTGCTCCTCAGTTTCAAAGCACTGCCAGCTGACTCACCCCTGGTCAGTGAATGGACTCGTCCCCCAGGAGCCCCTGTGCAGCATCAAACGCTGCATCCATCCATCCTATTGCCTCACCCATCTTCTATTTCCTGAGCCCCAGTTTCTCTCCACAGCCCTATTTTTCTTTCCATAAGCCCCATCCCCCTAGAATTGCCATCAGATGCCACCAGCAGGCTTGTCGTGGAGATGACCTGCAAAATAATCCTTTGGGGCCACAAACACTGCTAAGGTCCCTTTTACATTATGAGTGCTTCTGGCCCAGATGAAGAAGACTACTCTCCAATCCATCCATACATGATTTCCAAAGACTTTGCTCTAGAATCTGTGGCCTGCTATGGATATTTGCTCATTTCTTCATTCTCTAGCTAATCTTTTACTTCTGAGGCAGTAACAGATGGGAAGCCTCGTGCCTGGCTTCATACATGATGTCTGTGTGGTGTCAGAGCTACAGACAGGAGTGAGTTCAATGCTAGGCCCCATAAGCTAACACACTGGGATGCGCAGAAGCTGAGTTGCCCTTCCCCCTTTCCCTTTTACTCCCTAGGACAACCCAAATTCAGCCACTCCACTCCTCTGGCTTGAAGCTGTACTGAGGTGCTGGGGAACGATGCAGAGCATCTGAGGGGAACAGGTAGAAGCAAGGTGGAGACAAAACATCCCTCCTGCCAGCCCAGCTCCTTCCATATGCCCGCTCCCTGATGCCGGTCCCTAGTGTTTTCCAAATCCTGTGTTTGACAGCTGCACAGCTGCTGAGCAATTAAGCCTAGTAATCTCAGAGAATTTGCAAAAGGACAGAGATAAAGGCTCTGGCTTCCTGCTAAGGCCATGATCTAGGAAGTTGTGTGGAATTATTATACGGAAAGCCAGAAGGCAAGAAAGGGCAGAATACTAAGTGAGTTTTAGAAACTGCTCTCCAAGAGCTTATCATGAATACAAAGAATCTTAAAGTTGGAAAGGACTTTCATAAATATTTTCACCATGACTGATGATGCTTATTTGCTGTCTCTGAAAGATAAGAACAGAGTTATGGTCTGTTGGCCCCTCACTTGATGAATAGGGGTGTTTATTTCTTAGCCTTACAACTAGACAGTAGGAGGCAGCTTCAGAGGCCACCAGATGGATAGCTCATAATGACATCGACAAGCGCAATCAGCTGCAGTTAAGTCAGCCAAGTCAAGGCTTACCACCCTTCTGCTGCTTAGCACGGAGACACAACATCACTGTTTTCAGTAGTGTTCACAATCAACCCTTTCTATTTTCCAGGGCACCCCTCTTGCACTATGGTCCCCTCTCTAGCAACCCCTCAGGATGTATGGGATGGAGAAGGAATCAGTGTAAACAGATTTATTCATACGAGGAATGGATTGTTCCAACTGAAACTGCCTAACTTTATGGCCAAAGCACAGCAACAGTTTTGGATTGTGTTGATAGCTGAGGGCTTAAAAAAAAAATTATTATTTAAAAGGACATCCACCTCATATGTGTGCTTAACATTAAAACCCTGCCTCTTAGAGTGGTAACATTTACAATTTTATTTAGCACTTTCAGCCAACAAATTTCAAGTACTTAAAATATTGGCCTACTCTTTAAGAAGATTCATTCTAGATCTACCAGGAGCTATTAAAGCCAAAATTAAAGAATGGATCTCTAGATTAGTCCTCCCAGTCAGTCTCAATCTTTGACTGGGGGGGAAGGGATGAGGAAAGGCTGTATCAGAATCTCTGAAGGAGGGGACAGAAGGGTAAGATGTGGCATAAAATAACAATATTACTCCAATTAAAAAAATATCACCTAGAGAGTGTCAAGCTCTGAACAATCTTCCTGACTGGAGAGAATGTGCATGTACTGGCATGCATGCTCAGTCGTGCTGACTCTTTGTGACCTCATGGACCGCAGCCCGCCAGGCTCCTCTCTCCATGGGATTTCCCAGGCAAGAATACTGGAGTGGGTTGCCATTCCCTTCTCCAGGGGGTCTTCCCAACCCAGAGATCGAACCCAGCTCTCTTGCATCTTCTGCACTGGCAGGCAGATTCTGTACCACTAATGCTCCTTGGGAAGCCTGAGAATGTGCACAAATATAGTAAAAAAAAAAAAATATTACAGAAGGAATAAGTAATAAAAAGGAAGTTAACATTGCATGGTCAAGATCTGTGCCCTTGATACAAAGAAAACCAGGTGAGAGGTCACTGACAAGTCAGCAGAAATCAATCTAAAACCCTGGAAATGCTCGCCACAGTGCAGCCCTTGCTGATTACTAGAATACCAGCAGGGCAAACTGCCAAGTCAAAGTGAGCCGCTGGAACCGCAGCTGTACTGTGTTATCCTTGAGGCCAAAGGCTAAGTCTTGTCCAGAACTCCATCCCCGGTGGCTGGAGCTCTGCCTGGCACATAACTCCCCAGAAAATAAATGTTTCTGATATAAACACACCAGGAAAAGAAAGGGACCGGCAGCACCCCAGACACGGGATTAATCACTTTATTCCATATTTTCCCTCTTTATTCCCAAGAAAATAACTAATTTGAAGAGCAGCACACTGTAAACCAAGCAAACACAATCCGTTTGTATTTGATCTACTAACCATGAAGATTCATTGGAAGGACCGATGCTGAAGCTGAAGCGCCAATCCTTTGGCCACCTGATGCGAAGAGCTGACTCATTGGAAAAGACCCTGATGCTGGGAAAGATTGAAGGCCAAAGGAGAAGGGGGCAGCAGAGGACAAGATGGTTGGATGGCATCAGTGCCTCAATGGACGTGAGTTTGAGCCAACTCAGGGAGATGATGAAGGACAGGGAAGCCTGGCATGCAGCAGTCCGTGGGGTCACAAAGAGTTGGACACGACTGAGCCACTGAACAACAACAACCCACATAATGCAAGTTGAGAGTCATTTTTCACCATAATACAGTGCCCTGAACAGTACAAGTATAGTAGGCACTCAGTAAGCATTTCTTGTATGAATAAGTGTAGGTGTGACTTCAAAGGAAATATGTACTGAGAAAACCACTTGCAAAGAGTAGACTCAGATGGATGCTTGGTTTTCTTTCTTTCAGCTTCTTGTTCAGAAATGTATCAGGTCAATTAAGACAAATCAAGTCTGTCAAAAATAATACTAAACCACATTCACCAAGGAGAGGTGTAGGACTGCATTCTCAATGCCTACATGAACTTGAATATGCTCATTTATTTTTTCCTGTCTGTGAGCCATTGAGAAATATTGCAAAATCATTCTAGGAGCCATATTATAGCTGAAGAGCCAATGGGGGAAAAATTAGTTGTTGAGAATGAAAGGAAAACATCAGTGGCTGTTGGTATTTTCATGCACAATAATACTATTTTCTCAGTATGAAGTCCAGTTTATATTACTTTCATTATCAGACCAAACAGACTTTTAAAGAAATAATCAAATGAAAGGTGATTTGCTTTCTTCCAGTGCAGGTATTTACATATAACCATTTGCTCAATCTGAAGAGCTTCCTCATTTCTCCTCTATACTGTGGGGCCATCTCAGAAACGGTTTGCATAAGTAATGCATTTATTTACTAATCTTCAAAGAGTCTCTATTTTTCCTGCCTTCCCACTGTAGTCATTAGGGGTCACAACCCTGCAGGAAATATGGGCTGCCATGGTAACACAAAATGTCTGCTGCTGGGCTTAGCGTAATTCCTCCCTAATAGAAAAACAACAAGCACTCAATCCCATCTTTGATAAACTGGCTTATTGTTGTCCGGAGCCTCTACCTGGGAGGTGGTGATCCCTCAGAGCAGTTTTAAATGATACAAATACGATTGGTATCTGGACAGATTTTTCATTTTGCACAAGGAAACTAGGTAAAATTGTACCAGCTCAAGTCAAATTCCTTGTCACATTTAAAAATCATTGGCATTGCACTCAGTAAGTCATCTGCTGGGCACATTTATCAGATGCTACATGGCACTGTGCTCAGAGCTGGAACAAAGCAAATCATTTTCCCAAATCACTTTTAATCCCTATAGAGAACTACAAATAAAATGCACCAACTCCATCATTTTCAACTATTTAGTAACGATAGCTATTTTATTAGTTTTCAATCTTGTGTCTTGAAAGTGAGATGAGTCTGCTCAGGATTAGGGGACCAGACATGAAAGAAAGATATTCTAATACTAACCTCAAAGAAAAATCATATACCACCATGACCAGAAAAGGCTTTCTCACTTATATTTGGGAACAAAAGAAATGTAAAATAATTAAAGGAAGAGCTACAGCCGAATTATTTTGTTCTGAAAGGAAAGTGCTCAAAAAAACATCCTGAAAGTAGCAATGATTACTTACATAAAATTACACTATAATTGCTAAAAATTATAATTCTTGTCAAAGTACATACTGGTCAACATGTGTGCCTTTGAGGCCCAGTCATGTGGTCACCCCCTTGGGGATTAACAGGACCATTTATTGGAAAGATGATGTTTCTTCTCTCAAATGGCTCTGACTCTCTCTCTCACATCTCTAAGGCACACTTGAGATCTGTTGTTTAGTTTACCTGTTTTGCAATATACCCCCAACTCACCCTCTATTCACCCAGGCTGGCAGTCTCACTGTTCTCTGAACATACCATACTGTCCTGGCTATACATGAGTGCATACTCTCTACTCCTTATCTGGAATGCCTTCCCCTTCCCTGTGTCACAAACCCTCCCCACCAAAATTCTGTGACTCTTCCATGCCTATTATACATTTGAGCATTTAATTATACTCTGTCATATACAATGCTTGCTAATTGTTGCCTAGGTCCAGATCTCATCTCCCTGAGGAGACCGCAAAGTCCCTGAAAGCAAGCATCAAGAGTCGTTCTTGCTTCACTGGCTGCCATAAGCTGTCATGATGGAATGGTTCACAGGACAAAGTACTGAGGGTGACCTCCAGCCAATAGCCAACAAGGAACTGAAGCCCTCAGTGTGACAAGCCTCTAGGAACTGAATGCTGCCAACAACCACATGAGCTAGGAAGCATATCCCTCTCCAGTCCAACCTTCAAATGTGATCCCAGCCCTGGATGATACCTCAGTTGCAGCCAATCCATGCCTGAATCTCTGACCCAGAGAAACTGTGAGATAACAAATGTGTTTACATTTAAGCTGCTCAGTTTTGGGCTAATTTATTACATATCAATGGATAACTAAAACTATGAACCTTGCTACTAGGTTTATACCAGGGGCTCCATAAACACTTGTTGAATCAACAAGTGTTGATGTGTGAGAGAGCATTATATTGTTGGTATATTCTTCAGTGACTTAAGTGTTCAGTGGAATAGTATCACACATCTTGTTATATGAAGGCCAGGAATTTTAAGCAATTATCTGGGTCAGCTGCTGCTGCTGCATTGCTTCAGTCGTGTCTGACTCTGTGCAACCCCAAAGACGGCAGCCCACCAGGCTTCCCATCCCTGGGATCCTCCAGGCAAGAACACTGGAGTGGGTTGCCATTTCCTTCTCCAATGCATGAAAGTGAAAAGTGAAAGTGAAGTCGCTCAGTCATGTCCGACTCTAGAGACCCCATGGACTGCACCCTACCAGGCTCCTCCGTCCATGGGATTTTCTAGGCAAAAGTACTGGAGTGGGGATCTGGGTCAGCTACCAACTTCCAAATATGAATGCTGAAGACCAGGGCATCTATTTCTCACCTACCCTTCCATGGTATCTACCAAATATTAAGAATATTTGTTGAGTTCACACTGGACTCTCTTATAACCATCTCCTCGGGTGGCCCAGAGGCTGGTGGTTCAACCTTGCCTTTCAATGAGTCCTTACTATCCACGGAACTAAGTGTAATATCTTAGCCTCATGTTCAAGCTCTCTCACAACTGTACCCAAACTACCTCCCCAGCTTTGTCTCTCACCATACAGCTTTCTCAGCCCCATAGTAGATAGAGCTATTCTTCAAAAACATAAATCTGACCATAACCTTCCCGTGCTTAAAACTATCCAACGGCTTCCTATTACCCTTAGGACAAAGACTCAGCACAGCCTTGCTCCTGCCCACAGCTGCAGGCTTATCCTGGACTATCTTTATCTGGATTCTCTCCTCTCTAGCCACAATGTCCTGCCTTCAGTTCCTGGTACCAGTTATGCTCTGCACTGCCACAAAACCTTCAAAGATGTAACCTCTTTGTCACCTGGTCAGCTCCTACTCGGGCTTCCCAGGTGGCGCTAGCGGTGAAGAACGTGCCTGCCAATGCAGGAGACATAAGAGACTCAGGCTTGATCCCGGGCTTGGGAAGATGCCCTGGAGGAGGGCATGGCAACCCGCTCCAGTATTCTTGCCTGGAGAATCCCATGGACAGAGGAGGCTGGCGGGCTATAGTGCATGGTGTTCCAAAGAGTCAGACTCGACTGAAGTGACTTGCATGCATGCACAGCTCCGACCCATCCTTCAACTCTCCCCATAGTGTGACTCACTCAGGAAGGCATTTGCTAACTTTCCTAGCCAAGTCAAGCACTTCATTCTCAGCTCCCAGGGTATCATGTACCTCTCCTTTCTAAGACTTGACGTATTTATTTGTGTCACTTAATAATGTTACTCTCTCAATTACTGTCATGTCAGCTCCATAAGGATAGGCCTTTGTCTGCCTTGTTCTGCTGTATCCTCAGCACTTGGCACGCAGTGTGTACTGAATATGTATTTTCAAAATAAAAGTTTTCATGTTTATGTATGGCAAAACTAACACAATATTGTAAAGTAATTAGCCTCCAAGTAAAATAAATAAATTTATATTTTAAAAAAAGTTGAATGGAAGTCACTTCTCTTCTTTAAGCTTCACTTTCCTGCTCTCTAAAAAACGATAATATTCTACTGTCTTTTCCAGTTCTGACTAGATTGTGATTTCAAGTCGGGACACCATTCCCACCTTTTCACCTCTGACTCCTGAGGTGGCAACCTTTCTGGATCACTGCACTTCATCTGCTGAGCCTCCTGAAATAAAGCACACTTTGGCCCACTTTTTTAGCTCCTGAAACAATATATTAAATTTCAGGAGCAATATCAGAGAGAGCAAAAATGTTTCTCTTTTGAAATCCAAAGAAAATCCAATGAAGTTGAAAAAAATTACAAATTGATAAAAATATATGAGTTGTTTGTTCATTTGGTTATTTATTTAAATCTGATTGTGCCTAAGTGGCTGCCCACAGCTTTTCTGAGGTGAAAAGCTACTTTGAATTCAGCCTCATGTTCTGAGGACTTTAGCCCAGTAATTACACTTATCACTCTCTTCTGGAGGGCATCACTGAGAACAGAGCTTCAAATGAAAGCAGAAATGCAGCTTTTTGTCATAAATTCCCGTAATGTCATGCCTGATAATACCTAAGAGATAATCTTCTTGAACATCTTTGCTTTACAGATAGGGTAACTGAAGACTAGAGAACATGAGCCCAAAGCCACAAAGCTAGTGAGCTCAACGATCAAACAGATTTCAAGGCAGAGAAGGGACTAAAAAAACCAAGGTCCTTGATCCCTAATTTCTTTACTCAGTGTCATTTCTTGTTTCTCTCTCTCTCTGACTCTGTCCCTCTCCCTCACTCTTCCTCTCCCAATCATTATGAAAAATCTGCTCATTTTCTTCTGAATCTCTTCCCACCTCTCAATAAGCATTTCATTATATGCCTTGCATTTAAGTACATTTTAATCAAATGAATGCCGAAGAGAAACAAATGTCTCAAGACTAAATCTCTGACTACTGTGATGAGAAAATTGTCAAGTACAATGAACCCTTGACATTCAGGAAGGGCATCCAGAATACCTCATCTTTAACCCCCCTCCAATTCACAAATTCCACAATTATATAATTGGCATATGATTTCCTCCATAAAACTTCTATTTTTCTCCTAAGGACCACTGCATTGTTACTAAGCCAATTGCTCTATCACATCAGCCTTGAAGTGTGTGCAATTCAAATTTATGCCTCAGCAAAATTACAAATTACTACATGTCATGGGTCTTTAAGACCCACTCATAAATAGCTGATGCTATATGAATGTTATATCAAAAACTGCTCAGGGTCTACTGATTCTTTAAAGAGACAGCCTCACCAAACCTGAATATGTATTTGAGTCACAGGTCTCAATTTAAGGCAGAGACTACATTATGCCAACATGAAATCTGTAAAACTACTGGTTCATGACTCAAATTAAAAGCAGAGAATATGTTAAGTGGGCCTAGAAATAGAAGAGAAAAGAAAGTCAGATCTATCCTGATCATGGACAAGCTTTCTGTCTCCCTCTTATCTGGGTATTGGAGTCTATTTTGACTGCAGCTCTGAATGGGGCATTTGTGCCCAGCCTGGCACTATGCTATGCTGTGGGAATTTACAAAGAAATTGTAACTAGGTCTGTGCTCTTGAAGGGCTTCAGGTGAAGCTGGGGATTCCAGGCAAGTTCACTGGAAATGGGTAAACAGCAATGAAAGGGAAGAAATTATATTTAACAGCATTTAGTGGAAAAGCAAAGCATTTGAGCAAGGAAAGATGAAGTGGGCTGAGGTAGACTTGGAAGAGTCTTTGGAGGACTCCGAAGATAGACTAGGCTTTGGCTGCAGATATTCTAACCATCAAAGGATACTTTGCCTATTTCAGATTTTATTTTCTGACCTCTTTGGAAGGGAGAAGAACCCCCAGTGCCACACAACACAGGAATTTCTACATAGTGGGGGCTCAATAAGCCCATATTTTGGGAAAATGTCATTGAAGTACAACCTTCATACAGAAATATGCACAAATCATAAGTGTTCAGTTTGATGAATTTTCAAAAATTGAATATGTTCTTGTAAGCAACACCTAGATCAAGAAATACAACTTGACTGGCCCTCCAGAAGCCCCTCCAGTTCCCCCTCCCAGTCACTATTCCCCAAGATTAAAGACTTTATTTTGCCTGGCTTTAAACTTTATATAAATGGAACCTTGCAGCATAGTAGTATTTTCGCCTCTGTTCTTCCACTCATGTTAGGTTTGTCAGATCCATTCTGTTACTGCAAGCAACTGTGCATACAGACCTTTCTGGAAGCAGTTAGATGGTTCATGATGGGAACAATTGAATGGAATAGATATTCAACAGTGAAGGGAGGAAGAGGATGAAGAAAGAGACCGGGCCTCTACAGCCAGGTTCTTAAGGGAAACTGGCTCCCAGGAATTAGGTGAAAAGCGAAAGGGGTAAGAGGTCTGACTGGCAGATCTGATTGAGATTAACATAAACCATTAGGTTAACCAGAGACAAATAGGAGTTGCCACTTGAAATTTACATAAACGCTATACTCAGCTGTAATCAAAGACCTGTAGGAAGAAAAGAACTAAGAAAAAGAGTTGTAACCTGAATTGAAAAGAAACGATGATGTGTTTATCTGATGGGAAAGAAGGGAGATTTGGGGGAAGGATTTTGTCTAAGTTGGTATTGAGGCAACCCATGGATGCTGAGACTTAATGCCCACTCTTTTGCGGGGGAAGGATAAATGAATGTGCTCTGACTGTATCCTTGTAATCCATCCCATCTTCTCTGGTTCCCCAGCCTTTCTGAACCTTCCTACAGTGCGCCAAGCCCAGGGCTAGGTGTACAGTGGTAAACCAACCCAGCCTCTGTCCTTATGGAGCTCACGGCCACCACTTAACACTGTGCTACAGCAATCTGGCACATGCATGAACCACACAGCATCCCTCTGGAAGGTTTCTTCACCAAAATAAAAAGTTGCCCCAGTCACCCTCAGCAGTCCTCTCCACTCCAATCCTACACAGGGAACGTAGTCCACGCCGGGATTTATACATAATTGAAACCATTCTGCGCTATCCATCCTGTGCCTCAGGAGCAAGGGACATTTCAACAGTGATACTGAAATGTTCAGGACCTGTAAGAGGCCTGAGAGGAAAGACAACATATGACAGTTCCTGATTCTGGATAGTCTGTAGATGGGAAATCACAATTCCAAAGAGAGTTCCTCCATGGTGACGTTGAGTATCTTCTTCCCTGCCCCTCTGCCCCAGCACATACCCAAATCCTGGGGCCACGGATTCCTAGTCTCTCCTCTGTCTCCCTCTGCTTGGGCATAATGACATGATGTAACTGGGCCTGAGGGCCATGGCTCCCCACTTGAGGAAAACTACAGCAAGTTGTTTGGGATTTATCACCTGAAATAGGCCTCTGTTTGAGTTCTTCGGAAGCATGTGTAGGCTGGGACTATTTCTGAAGGTGATTGCGACCAGTGGGCAACACCATGACAATAGAAGCCGCCATTTTTTTTGGGGGGGGTATCAAGTACCTTGTATAATTGCAAAATTATGGAATATTATGAGTCAGACTCTGTCTAAAGGTTTGACTTATATTAACTTAGTCCTCCCTGGTGGCTCAGATGGTAAGGAATCTATCTGCCTGCAATTCAAGAGACCTGGGTTCAATCTGGGTTGGGAAGATCCCCTGGAGAAGGAAATGGCAACCCACTCCTGTATTCTTGCCTGGGAAATCCCATGGACAGAGGATACTGGCAGGCTACAGTCCATGGGGCAACAAAGAATCAGATACTACTGAAGCAACTTAGCATTCATGCATGACCTGGACAAGACTTCTAGCCTCAAGTTTTCACCACTTTGTCCCTTCCTCACTCATCCATGGGGACTGAGGTCAACGTGTTCCAAGACAAAGATGAGAGATCCAAAATGTGAACCGATTTCCTGAGAGGTGAGGGGAAGGGGATCCAATTTTTTTTTTTTTTTTTTGCCATTTACTTAAATTACATATGTATTTTCTTTTTAAAAAATTGTTATTGGGGTATAGTTGCTTAACAATGTTGTGTTAGTTTTTACTGTACAGCAAAGTGAATCAGCCACAGATATACATATATCCCCCTCTTTTTGGACTTCTTTCCCATTTAGGTCACCACAGTTCATTGAGTAGAGTTCCTTGTGCTGTATAGTAGGTTCTCACTAGTTCTCTATCTTATATATAGTATCAGTAGTGTATATGCGTCCATCCCAATTCCCAATTCCTCCAAGCTCCCAATATTTTTATATCATCATAAGAACAATATGGCATAGTGGTTAAAAGCACAAGAACGAGAATACAACTAGTCTGGTCTTAAATCTCCATTTCTATCACTTACCAGCCATATGACTTTTGGAAAAGTCATTTAATCTCTCTGAGCCTCAGCTTTCTCATCTGTAAAATGAAGATAATGGTTCCTACCACGCATGGGTTTGGAGGCTTATTAAAGTAAGAACTCATAAAAGCCATTCACTGCAGTATCTGGCTAAAGCAAAATGTCTAATAACTGGCTGCTGTATTACTTTTAGTTCTCCTTCTTGTCACGTCTCTTGTTTCCCCCACCCTGGGCACAAGGTACACCCAGTGTCTAATCTACAGTCCGAGGGCTAGACGTGCCAGTTTGCATTTGAAAGGACATGTATGTAGAGAGGTCATCAAGATACGGACAAGAAGGCAGGATGCCCAGACGGACCAAGGCCACTTCCAATTGCAGTGATTTTTCCAAATCTAAATTCATTTTCACATAGACTGGTTGGCAAATGAAGACTTTTCTAAAACTCTAAACCAACTTTTATTTTTGTAAATGAAAAGATCCTGAAGTGTTTTATAGTTCGTGAGAGCAAAATGTTTCCCTGGTCTTTAAGGATAATTCGCAAAACGATGACGGAGAAGGCAATGGCACCCCACTCCAGTACTCTTGCTTGGAAAATCCCATGGACGGAGGAGCCTGGTGGGCTGCAGTCCATGGGGTCTCGAAGAGTCGGAGACGACTGAGTGACTTCACTTTCTCTTTTTACTTTTGTGAATTGGAGAAGGAAATGGCAACCCACTCCAGTGTTCTTGCCTGGAGAATCCCAGGGATGGGGGAGCCCAGTGGGCTGCCGTCTATTGGGTCGCACAGAGTCGGACACGACTGAAGTGGCTTAGCAGCAGCAGCAGCAAAATGATGAATGATTACACATACAGCCAGCTGAAGACTGCCCTTTAGGTTCCTAAGATAATCTCTTCCCAGAAACAATTTATGTTGAGTGCTTGATATCTTCATGGGTACAGAAGGGATACTACTTCCTTGCTGTCTTAAAAAAAAAAGGAAGCAAGAGGGGTCCAGGCAGGCCAGGGGTTGCTGTAGCTGACCATCCCGTGGGTTCCAGCAGCTGTAAACTGGAGCAATTTAGGTTTGTTTTGCAGCAATCAAGGGTGGTTTTGTGCAGTCCTGCTCATCTCTTGCCACTTCTCTGGGGATGAGAGTAGAGCTATGGACTGACCCTACTTCTAAAAACCTCGTATCTTTTTATAGCACCAGCCAGAAAGCTGTTGCCTTTTCTCCCTGACTTTATGTGCCAGAGTTCTGATTACCACTCAGGACTAAGCTAGGAATAAAACATTATTACTGATAATAATAATAATCTGAAAATGCTACTTACTGTGCTGGGCACTGTGGAAAACAGGTTACCTGCATTAGCCTACTTAATGTTCACAACAACCCTATGGGTTTGATCCCTGTGATGACCCTTCATTTTATAGATGAAGCCTAAAGAGGCTAAGTAACTTCTGAAGTTCTCCCTAATCAGAAATGGCAGAGCTAAGGCTGGAAACCAGCTTATTTTGATCTGAGATAGAGTGCTATTTTCTTTGAAAAGAAAAAGAACTTTCTGGCTTCTCTGGATTGCTGCCATTTTGGAAGTGAGTCAACTTGTATATGTATACCGTAGCACTGAGTTGCCATTCTCAGAATCTCTCAGCAGCTCCTACTGGAAACAGAATTTGGAGAGGGAACCTCCAAAACCTAAATGTGACGGAGAATAAAAATGGAATGGTTTTATAATACTTTAAAAAACAAAGCAGCATTTACACATGTCATGTTTCTGTTGTCTTCAATACTAAATTTTAAAAAGATCTTTGAGAAATAAAACAAATTATTTTTAAAAGTATAAGACCAGAAAGCACACACATAATGATTATAGAAACACAAAAGTGTTTCCATGGAAGAGAAATTTTAAATGAATTTCAATGAAGTGAAAAAAAACAGAACACTGAATGCTTTTATTGGAAACGAGCTACACTTTAAGAATTACTTTGCAAGCCCCTGAATTTCAAGTTCTAATAGCTGTCAGATAGCATTGTCATATTGTGGAGGAAAATGTGCTCACTTTCTGCAGATGGGCCTATTTCTGGCACTTACTAGCTGAAAATTCACTTGTAAAGAATTAGGTAAAGGATAATATGAAAGGCCTCGGGATTCAGGAAGTACTTTCTCCTGGATTTCATTAAATCTAATGAGTCAGATCAGTTTGGAGGCTTCAAATTTTGTGTATAGTATCTTTTAAAGGAACATCTATTGGATCACTAATTTAAAAACAAACAAACAAACAAATTTCTGTCTCCTGTACATCTCCAAAAAAGCTCTTAAAAATAGAATCAAATCCTTTTCTAAAGCATGCCTTTGCTGGCCATTTTGCTTGCCACCAAATGCTTGGCTGGAGCTCACTTGAAAATCCCAGTGAGCAGCCATACTGAGGTTTTTCTGTCTTAAAACACAAGTCTGACAAGGAAATCATCATAACCTCTATATCCCAAAGCCATGAAAATGTCATGGCTTTCATGAGAACTCAAGTTGACTTAGCACCTATGATTACTATATGCAAGATGCACTATACTATGTGCTGGAAAGGGCACAAAGATGACTAATGCCCAGTCGTTGCCCTCAAGGAGATTTATCATCTAGTGAAGACAAATAGAATCCACGAACCGGGAACCAAGCACCTCAGACAAGTCTCTCTGGACCACCATTTTTTATCCATAGATAGCATGATACCAGGTAATATTCTCCGATTCTGTGACTGTGGATACCCTCAGAATAATACAGATCTTAACTGCTGGAAAAGTTCAGAGAGGCCTGGTAGCTCAGACGGTAAAGTGTGTGCCTGCAATGTGGGAGACCCAGGTTCAATCCCTGGGCTGGGAAGATCCCCTGGAGAAGGAAATGGCAACCCACTCCAGTATTCTTGCCTGGAAAATTCCATGGACAGAGGAGCTTGGTAGGCTACAGTCCATGGGATTGCAAAGAGTCAGACATGACTGAGAGACTTCACTTTCCTTTCTAACTGCTGGAAAAGTTCAGAGAGGAAAGGCTGCTATACATGAAGACATTCTACAACCCCATCCCCTCCACCCCAAAAACACAGACATGGCATTGTGCTGACTGGCATCTTAAATTACTAAATTATTTCTGAGGGAAAAGTTTGGAAAATTGAAAAGGTACTTTTCAGGCTGTAGTCACAAGGAAGCAGGTACCTCATGTGACTGCCCCATACTCTGAGTAACTGAGTCCAGGTTAGAGTACGCAGTCCATAGAGGTTATATCTACAAAATCAGAGTCATCTCACAAATACAGAACATCATCTCAATATATTTTTATCCACGGAGTTGTCTTGGATCTTGCAGATGTAGCCTCCAGATCAAATAAGCAAAATGCACATTTTCATATTTCTGTTCAATTTGGAGTAAGGTTTGCAATTCTCAAGTCTAATGGAATTGATTCCCTTCTCAAAACCCGATTTATTGAACTTTTGTACAGATCACTATGGTGATAACTCTAGAGATAGGACAGCTGCCATGTCCTCCCCATTCTAGCAATTTCCTGAGAGCACATTGCGTACCAGTCACCCATCGTGCTAGGATTTGCAGAGGCATCAAGAGAAATGACACTCCATACTTCGCCTTGAAGATATCTCTACCTGGTGGGGAAGACAGAGATCTAAGCCAGGGGTTGCCAATTTTTTTTCAGTTTAAAATTTTACCTCATACTCAAGAAGGGTTGCTAATCAATGGTCTAGTGTGGGGGATATAGAGCTCAAATATTCACAGGACCTAGACAAGTAACCCGGCAGACTGGCAAAGTGGAGTAGGTGAGTGCTGTACAGCGGGGGAGTCACAGCTCAGTCCTAGCGAGGGCTTGCCTTGGAGAAATGGTCCCTGGTTGCCAAATCTTTTGCTTTTTCTCCCCCAAACCCAGAAATCCTGAGTTTTAATAAAGTGAAATCTCTCTCAATTTTTTCATGTTAGCAACTAATTTAAAACTAGGTATTTAACACCACGCAAGGGCCAAATAAGACTTCTCTGTGAGCCCACTGCGGAAGTCAGCAGGCTGCCCATTGTATCACGCTTGCTTGAACAAAGTCACGCTGACTGGAGTTTCACTGCTAACTGGCCACATGACTTCATGAAAGTCTCGTGATTTCTTCTCTGGGCCTCAGTTTTCTCACCTAGAATATGGGGTTAAATATCTACTTTCTCAGACTGTGATAAGGAAGCTAATGAGATGAAAAATGTAAAGATAATTAAGAAAAGTGTTTTTGGTGTTTTGAAAGTACTCCAGCTTTGGTTGCTTTGCCTAATCAGCTCATTCTAATTCAGAACAATCTCAATGGTTTCAAACAGATCCTAAATGTCTCTTCATGTTTTTGTAAGCTGAGGTGGAGCATTTCTATATCGGTGTGAGAGTGAAAGTATTAGTCGCTCAGCCGTGTCCGACTCTTTGTGACCCCATGGACTGTAACCTGCCAGGATCCTCCATCCATATAATTCTCCAGACAGGAATATTGGAGTGGGTAGCCATTTCATTCTTCAGGGGATCTTCCTGACCCAGGGATCAAACCCGGGTCTACCACGTGCGGGCAGATTCCTTACCATCTGAGCCACCAGAGAAGCATTTCTATATAGGTGAACTTATTACAAATACACCCAATTTCACGTGACATAAACACTGGATTAATGGGTTTGAATAAATAATGAAACTACATTGATGTGCATCTGATTTGGCAATTATTTAGAATCATATTAGATCTTGTCTGATGCAAAGGGCATACTTGGGCTTTCTCAGAACTACAGATTAGCACCTTTGTTCTCACTATCCAAACTGAGAGAATTCAATTTTATAAATAGAGAGATTGTTATTGTCTCCACATCAGTTTGGGGAAATGTTTTTAAACTGAAGTTTGGAAGACCTCTTCAATTTCATTCTAATCGTCCCACTCTTAATCACATCACTCAAGCAACACTGACAAATAACACTGCAATGTCTAATAAACAGCTGCGTTAGGGCCAGTTAAGCTGAAAGTCCATTGTGAATTTAAAGGCTGCAGCTCTGCCGAATAAGTGAAATCAGTCCTCAAGTTTTGCCTCAGCTCTTCCACTTGTTTCTTTTAGAGAAAAAAACATGTAGCTCCATATGGTTTATGTGGGATCAAATTTTGTTCAGAGGTTTTAGTTTACTGCCTCAAACATCAAAACCCAACTTTTAGAAGAAGCTGTGAGAATCTGGGCAGGATGTGTACTTTTCAGTCTCTGAAATTAGCTCTTTGGGGTAAGATTCTAAAGCAGAATGTCTGGTTTTAGAATAAGGTAGAGTTTCATTTCAAAAGAAAACTTTGCCTTTTGATTACTTGTTTTGAATGCTCTTTTCCCCATAATTCCATCAGTTTTTCTATACTTCTTTCCTGTCTTTATAATCAGAGGCCAAAATATCCCTTTCACTCCACGTACAGAAATCGAGCTGGATCATGGAAAAACAAAACAAAACTTGTGACCGAAAACTCCCACAGATTTTGCCTGTTGTAGGCAAACCAATCTGTAAAAAGAAACTACTTACCTAACATGAGACCTCTCTATATAGAGTTTTCAATGAACACATCATGCCAGGGAACAGATCAGGGACCCTTGCAGCTGTGATTTTGATTTTTTTTTTTTTAATCCGGAGATAGCTTCCCTAAAGGAGAATAGCTCCTTTGGAGACCTTTCTGTGTTTCAGGTTCTTTCATAAGCTCTACTTGGCCACTAATTTGCTTCCATGGAGAGGTGACTTGAAAACACCACAAAAATAAGCATTGAGCATGTGGAAGATAAATTTTTAAGCATTAATAAACTGACTTTGGGGGAAAAAAAATTAAAGGCAGAAAAAATTCTTTATGGCTTACTGATGTGAAATTTTGTCATAAGAAATGCTGACCAAAGAACTAAAAGGCATAGACCAAAAACTGACCTACTTCCTATTATTTTGCCAGTTCTGACCTTATACAAATACCACCATATGCATATTTCTCCAAAAGGGAACAATATTGGAAGCCAACGCAAGAACTCCTAAAACACAGATTGAGGCCACAACGAAACACTGGTCTACAATTCATTGCATTTTTAGATCTTAGCTAGTCTGGGTTTCTGTTATTCCAAAAATGTGTAACACCTGATTTAGCCAGTCATACTGACCCTTTGTCAAAGTGGCAGGACCTCCTGAAGAGCACACAGAGAAATAAAATGTTTATATGAATATCTATCTATATATCTATGTGATATTTTATACATAGGCAAGTTACAAAGCATTACCCTGAAAACAGGACTTATCTTTTTTAGTGCCACTAAAGACTATTAATTCCTTAAAGCAGACATAATATAAGGCAATTGTTATTAACTAAACAACTACTATTTTAAAAATGACAACTTTGAAAATATCCAGTTAGAGGGAGCAGTGTTTGTTGATCACATTTTACATATTTCAAGATCAAGCCAAACATCCTCTCTAACACATGTGAGGAGAACCCCCACAAACAGAAATCAACAGTAACTTTCTTTCCCTGCCTTTAAGTGGACATTTTTATACATGCTAATCACTATACTGTTGATAAGAAAAAGGCATGAAATTCAATAATCCTATTCTGTTTTATTTCAAATAAATAAGAGTAATAAAAACTTCTCAGTATTGCCATATTTTTGGTGTTGATAACTTTTTTTTAGTATTGCTGTATTTTAAAATACATTTACAGCTATTGTCCAGCCCTACACATAACAATTTATTGCACTTGAATATTTACTTCAGTTGAATAAAGTCCATATGTTTCAAATAAACCTGAAAGACATTTGTTTTTTTAATCTAATTCTCCCAGTTAAACAATATACTAATTAGTCACATATTTCATAAAAGTTACAGGGATGTAATAGCAGCTTGTAAATTGCCTTGCCTTGCATAATATATGATTTCATAAATCATCACAAAGCATAAAATAATGAGCAAGACCTAAGCCTGGGTAAAAATTAAACTATAAAACATGATTTCCACTAAATTTACCATTTTATCTTTTTTGAATTAGCTATGACTGGGCGTCTAAGAATAAAAGGAGAAACTGTCTATGAAAAGACAGCCCATTTTGTTCAGATTGCAGCCATCTTTAGAAACGGTAGAGATATACAGAGAAAACAGGATCATGCAGGCACTGATTTCCATTTTTAAGAGGAATTATTAGCTAACCAACCAGTTCAGATTTGATTACATATAAAAGGTCTGTATTTCATGTGGGGGAGAGAAAGGGAAACAGGATCAGAGTGATGGGGAAAACAACATAAATAGCACTTAATCACTAACAAAATTAGAAATGGAACTGCTTTTCACTCCTTATAGGTGACATTAAAGCAGAAGAAGCATCTAGTTGCCTTGCGTATATTTACAACTTCATTAAGAATATTGTCTCTCCCTATTTTCTTCCACTAAATTCTTTTTACTGGAATCACAAAAATAACACACGGGATAACCAAAATGTACAGTTTAAAAATATTTCCAGAAAATGCTCTCTATTCTCTTTATTTATTCCTTCTGGATTCTTGGAGCAATGGTGCTCAGTTAGCTACTATTTGCCATAACCTCCATGTCCCCACTTTCTGTACCCTTCTGTCAGAAAGCCAATACAGAATGCTGAATATTTTCCACCTAGACGCACACACATAAAAACAAATACTCTTATATTTACTGTCCTGGACAACAAAGATGAGATAAACGTCTATTTTAAACACAGAATATAGCAAAATTTCAATGAAAAATATCATGGGTATTAATATTGATATAATTTTAAGGTGATACATACGTGAGTTTTCTTTATATTATTTTTCATCAAGTAAAATATGTTCCTTCTTACATTTATGCCATCAAACTCCAAAGAAATCACCCCAAACTGATAGAAAATTCCACTGAGATATCAAAAGAGTTTTACCAAAATTCTTGAAACCACCCAACTGACTTTTTAGAATAACAAAGTTTAAAAATCATGTACATATTAATTATACTAAAAACCTCTCCAAACTTCACTTAATTTCATTTATAGCCTCCGAAAACATGATGACTTCTTTAATACCTTGGTGCCCCCTTTTTTGGTGTAGCTAGATCAAGGCATTTTTTTTTTTTCAATTAAAAAAAGAATCATATACACTGTATGTATTCATTCACAAGACGGTAGTGTTTAACTTGGGAAATGTCGATTCACACTGCAGATGGTTCATGGTTATTAGAGCTTTTGTTCTGCCTTTACTATTACCAGTTATTGATCTAAAACATGTGCAAACAAACAAAGCTAACTCTTTGAGTGGGAAAGGAAAAGCGTCCTTTCCCTTAGACAATTGGCATAGCACTGCTCAAATTCCTCAAGTTCTCGTCCCAGTCTTCATGGTAAATAAGTGACCCGTTACCTTTGCTACAAGACATTCAATGGCTCGCTGACGGCTGCATTCAGAAGATATTTTTTTTTGTCTTCGATACATTTATGCTGTATGTCTGTCTATCATCCTGAGGAAAGAAAGGCTGGTGAGCATGTATAGACCCCAACATCTGTTGACAAACAGCAAGCCCAAGCATGGAGACACAGTCTGGTAAACAAGCTTGTCAAAGGGGGAAATAAAAGTTAGCATTTTAAAGAGTTTGACCAGAATTTAAGAAAAGGAAGAAAATTAAATAACCTTACGACTTTTCATACGTTAGAGCTGGTAATTATGCCTCAGAAATAAGTTCTTTCCACGTTCAACAGCACTGTGTGAAGAAGACGAGCTGATTTCCAGCAGGGATATTGAATCCTTCCATCTGAAGGACCAATCAAGTGTGAAGTACAGTATAGTTTTAGATTCAATTGAAAGGAAAAAGCTTGACTACTAGTTCATAGCATGACAACTTTCATGGATTAGTTCAGACCCTATTCTCCTCCCTGAAAGGGTATCACAGCATGAAGACAGTTTTCAATGCACTAAACTTTAATAGCTGAGTGGGGGAGCCAAAGCTTCCCTTTGGTCTCTATAGAAACAGTATAGCCAAAATTTGAGGCAAAATTAAGGTCTTTGGTCTTAGGTGCTGTATCTCCCCTCAGAGGTTCTTTTTCACAAACAGACTTTGGCCCTTATCAAATGTATACTCTTGTGGAGGCTACTGTAAAAGGGAAGAGGCAAAACCCACTTCATTATTTTCCCCTCTGAACTCCACACAGGCGGCCATTTCAATGAAACACTGACGAGCCAGATGTGTGGCTCCTGGTGTCAAAGGCAGGTGGAATCATCTGTAGGAAAGACTTTATTCTTTGTTGTTTTGGAGGTGGTGACAGTTGTTGGCAAAAAGCACTTCCTGTTCATCCCTGCGGCCACTGCACCGCGTGGCCCCGCGCACTCGGGCTGGAGCGGCCCCGCCCCTCCCTCCTCTCCCTCGGCCTTCCGCACTCACCTCGGCTCTGGGCATTTTCCCACAGCGGTCCCTGAATTGTTCCCCCTCCCCTACCCCCACATCCTCACAGTACACTGTCAGAAGAAAGAGGTGTTTCAACAACACTGAAGGGCTGTTAAAGGTGGCACAGACGACACACTTGAAAGAGGAGATATATGTTAACATACAGCTGATTCACTTTGCTGTACAGCAGTTATTAACTAACAACATTGTAAAGCAACTATATGCCAATAAAAATTAATTTAAAAAAGAAGCTACCATGCTCAAATGTCCTTTGTCAGAATTTCCAGTCAAAGGCACCAAGACCCTTAACCTGGAGTATTTTCTTCTAACAACACAGTTTTATTTCCCACTCACCTCAGCTGTGTCTGAACCTACCTAAAACATTATTTTGGTTCTTTTCTCTCTTCCTTGTTGCAATTTCAGGTTCAGGACTCCATTACTGATACAAAAATGCAGGCTCCTCATCTGCTTAAGAAAGAGGACTCCAAACATGTGCTGAAGAAGATCTAGGATTCATTTCCCTGGAAGCTTATAACCACCATAGCGGGATGGGGACAGGGGAAACCTCTTATTGCTCCATGGAGTTGATGGGTTTAAATATTGATGAGAAAATCTCTAAAGGACATGAATTAGGGGATGTCAGAAATGGCTTTCTTCTGAAAATCCTTTTAACAGTATGATAGAAAAACTGGCTTAAAAATCTATCAGCCTTAAAGAGCTATTTGTGGGGACCAAACTCATGGTTGGGGTCCTCTTGTATAAAACTTCGTAGTCATATGATACCAGCAATACTACAATACGATTGTTGTCTAGCATCTGGACTTCTGCAACTCTCAGGAAAGAGCTCAAAAACATTTTTATAGTGAAAAGGCTACCCTTTGGCATCCTGAACCAAATAACATGGCCAAAAGAGACAGAATTATTCCAAGTATGAGGTCATTACTTGGGTTGCAACCCAAAAGGAGAGCCACACTATTAATAGCTGGAGATTATATGTGTGTGTGTGTACATACACACACACATATATATTTATATATAGTCATTTTTCACACTTGAAAGCCAAGAAGCGTTGGACAAAGAACAGAAGAAAGACACAAGAAATGGGCAGAGTCGCTGACAACAGAAACAGCAGAGATTAGAAGTCAGGATGGATGGAGAGGCTATGGTGATGGTGGCAGGGACAGCAATAGCAAATCACAAGTGAGAAGCAATGACACCCAAAAGTTTCTCAGTGTATCCCCATCAATAAAGTTTCACAGAATGAAGAAGACATTTGCCACATACAGTGCAGAATGACAAACTCATTCATGCATCCCTGCATCCCATCCATTTCTAGTTCCATCTATGGAGCACCAGATTTTAAAAACCACAGACACAGATTTTGCAGAAATACTTCCATCAACAGCCATTTACAATTTTTAAGTGTATAAATCTCAAAGTACCTAGAATATTTACCAATTTTGACAGACTCATTTCTCTGAAGGTGATATATAGACAAGATAGTACTGGAATATTTGTGATTCACTAGTTTTAGTTTATTTATTGGAACTATTCCTGATGTTCATTATTATTTTTAAATGGCATAGCATTGAGACATGTACACAGTAGGCACTCCATAACTGTTTGTTGAGTGAGTGAATAAATCATGAAAAAGTCAATAGTAAAACACCCAGAAGGGTTTCCTTTGGCCAGATCCTTTAAATAATTCATTCATGTACTCATGCATTCAACAAGCATTTATTGACTGGGTAATGAGCAAATAGTTGTGTGTCTGTGAGTGTGCATCTTACAGGGAACTGGAGTTGATAAAAGTCAACATGATGTACAGAAAAACCCTGCTAGAAAACACCATCAAGTTAATATCCATTTGTTAGATCCATCAGACTAATATAAAAATATAAATGGTCAAGAAACACTTGAAAAAATATTTTTCACTAATAATAAAAGACAATAGAAACAATGATATACATATTGATAATAACCTGTAGTAGAGGTGGAGAAGGCAATGGCACCCCACTCCAGTACTCCTGCCTGGAAACTCCCATGGACGGAGGAGCCTGGTAGGCTGCAGTCCACGGGGTCGCTAGGAGTCGGACACGACTGAGCGACTTCACTTTCACTTTTCACTTTCATGCCTTGGAGAAGGAAATGGCAACCCACTCCAGTGTTCTTGCCTGGAGAATCCCAGGGACGGGGGAGCCTGGTGGGCTGCCGTCTATGGGGTCGCACAGAGTCGGACACGACTGAAGCGACGCAGCAGCAGCAGCAGAGGTGGTATGGGTAGACAAACAGCCTTTTAAGAGTGAAGTTTGTTACGTTTAAAAGTACACATTAACTTTGGGCTCAGTAATTCCATTTCTAGGAATATATCCTAAGGTAATAATTAAAGATATGCACAAGATTAAACTGCAAGCATTTCATTGTAATAGTATTTATATTAATAAAATATAAGAAACCTAAACCAGGGTCTTGAATTCTTTGAGAAGAATACTAATGTGGAAACATATTCACAAAATACTAAGTGAAAAGGTTTTAAAAGATATTTATTGATTTTGATTATCAAAGTGATTCATATTTATAATAATTCAAACAAAATTGAGAGCTGAATGTAAAAGTTCACAATGATACCAGAAATAAGCACTGTTAGCAGTTTGGTATACAGGCTTCTGGATTTATTTCTTTTGCATAAACAAATGTAATCAGTAAGTTGGACTAATAGAAGTCATGGAACTAATAGAAGTGAGTCACAGACTAAAGAGGGGTTCACTGTTTATTTCAAATTCATATTTAACCAGGCATCCTGCATTTTTATTTTCTGTAGCTGGCAACACTAGTTCAGAGCCAAAGCAAGGAGATGAAAAAGAGGTAAGGGAGACAGGAAGTTCCTTCCTGTTACTGTTGTAAATTGGCTCTTCACCAGCAGGTGTTTAAAATTGACTCTTTCGTGGATGCTTTTGTGATTTCATGGATGTTTGTGAGGCCCCGCATTGCAAAGGACCTCCAGCTTGCAGATCTCTCATGAATGTGTGGGCCTCGTCTGATCCCTGGGGTATACCTCACACATGCCTGGCTCTGGCAGCCTCCGGGAGTGCAGGTGTATCTCAACACAGCAGTGTCGCTTTTTTAGAGCACTGGCCAGCCTTTTTCTATTTTCAGGTGAGAGTCAAACGCCATTTCATCCTGTCTCCCTCACTGCAGGGGCCACATATTAAGCTAAGTGATCTCTTGAAATTTCCTCTCTCCTGACTTGATGTAGCGGGAGAAGTACCTTCCATGCCACCTTGGGGAGGGGAGCTCACAGCACAGCTCTCTTGAAAGAAATCTTCCTTACAAATCCTCCCCTAATCTCCAACAGCCAGATCCTTTTCTATCCTTCCTGTGGGTGAAGGGTTTAAGAGTTTTTTGAAGTCAGTTATTAGTTCTCTGCTTTGAAATTCATACAAGGTAGCCTGTCTTACTAATCACTTCAATATCTATTGTGTCTTGATGCCTTGGTCAAAACTTCTAATTAAACATCCTGTTCTACCAACACTCTTACTATTGTTCCTCTAGTCAGCCCTCTGACATTCTCTACAACTGAATACCTTTCTGACTATTCCCACACTTTGCCCTACCAACACCATCAAAGTGTTTGGTCCACATCAGTGTCGTTTAGCAAACCCTGTGATTCTCAAAATGTGGTCCCTGAAACAGGAGAATCAGCACTATCTGGAAGCCTATTAGAAATGCAAATTTCCAGCTCACCTCAGACCTACTGAGTCAGACCCTCTGGGGTTGTGGGGCCCAGCACTCTCGGTGTATTTTAACAAGCCCTCCAGGGCATTCTAGTGCACATTTAAGTTTGAGAACCAAGGCTCTAGCTATTGCTGTCTCTCCTCCTTTCCACGGAAGTAATTTCAAGCCTTCATTCTCTTCATACCTCCTAGGCATACCTCACACTTCACTTAGAGCAAATGAACTCATACTCAAATTCAAATACAAAATTTAAAGCTTAAGATGGAAATTACCTGAACTTCCCATCACCACATCTACAGACCTACCTACAGTTCTGCCCATCCTCTCCTGTTAAAATGGAAGAAGATAATCCCTTTCTGAGGCCAGTCCTGCCACCCAAGCCCTGAGTCCCAGCCCCTCTAGCTTCTCAGAAACGTGGCTTTAATGATTTTGTACTCTGTCATGTAAATCAACCATCTCCCCATCCAAGCCTTCTCATTCAGTCATTACACCAGATCTGGTTTCCACATCCCCAGGTTCCTGAGGAAGCTGTCTAATCTTATTACCTCCATCTCCTCAGCTCCATTGACTCCTCATTCTGGCCTTTGCTCCCATCAACTCTACTGAAACTGACCTCACCAAGATTACCAATGACCACCCCATCACTAATTCCACTGGACACGTTATGGTCCTTATCTTGTTTGATTTTTTAACCCAGTTCAGTTCAGTTCACTTCAGTCGCTCAGTCGTGTCCGACTCTTTGTGACCCCATGAATCACAGCACACCAGGCCTCCCTGTCCATCACTAACTCCCGGAGTTCACTCAAGCTCATATCCATCAAGTCGGTGATGCCATCCAGCCATCTCATCCTCTGTCGTCCCCTTCTCCTCCTGCCCCCAATCCCTCCCAGCATCACAGTCTTTTCCAATGAGTCAACTCTTCACATGAGGTGGCCAAAGTATTGGAGTTTCAGCTTTAGCATCAGTCCTTCCAATGAACACCCAGGACTGATCTCCTTTAGGATGGACTGGTTGGACCTCCTTGCAGTTCAAGGGACTCTCAAGAGTCTTCTCCAACACCACAGTTCTAAAGTATCAAATCTTCGGCACTCAGCTTTCTTCACAGTCCAACTCTCACATCCATACATGACCACTGGAAAAACCATAGCCTTGACTAGATGGACCTTTGTTGGCAAAGTGATATCTCTGCTTTTTAATATGCTATCTAGGTGGATCATAACTTTCCTTCCAAGGAGTAAGCGTCTTTTAATTTCATGGCTGCAATCACCATCTGTAGTGATTTTGGAGCCCCCAAAAATAAAGTCTGACACTGTTTCCACTGTTTCCCCATCTATTTCCCATGAAGTGATGGGACCGGATGCCATGATCTTCGTTTTCTGAATGTTGAGCTTTAAGCCAACTTTTTCACTCTCCTCTTTCACCTTCATCAAGAGGCTTTTTAGTTCCTCTTCACTTTCTGCCATAAGGGTGGTGTCATTTGCATATCTGAAGTTATTGATATTTCTTCCAGCAATCTTGATTCCAGCTTGTGCTTCCTCCAGCCCAGCATTTCTCATGATGTACTCTGCGTATAAGTTAAATAAGCCCAGTGCCATCCAAAAGAAGTTTTTCCAGTGATGAAACTGTCATATATTCCTAATGTCTGATACAGTAGCCACTAAGCCTACATGACTCCTGAGCACTTGAAATGTGGCTATTGTGACTAAGGACTAAATTTTTAATTTTATTTAAAGATCCAGTTATGGCTAGTGGCTAAGCATATTTGTCAAGGCAGTTCTAGACTGCAGGCTGCTCCCTTCTCCTTGAAGCATTTTCTTCTCTGGAAAGTTGTCAACTCTCTCCATACCTATTCGGGATTCCTTTTTGGTCTCTTTTATTGGCTACTCCGTGACTATTGGACCCTCTGGGGTTCTACTGCAGGTTCCCTGATCTTTGTGCTGTATATACTCTCTAGGCTTCAGTGGCCACCTCTAGGAAAATAATTCGAAAATTTGTATATCCAGGAAGAGTTTGTGCTTTGAGTTTCATGTGTGTGTATTACACATATTAACAAAGAGAAATGGAATTACATTTCAACAAAAGCATAGCCAATAATGGGCTTCCCAAGTGGCTCAGTGGTAAAGAATCCGCCTGTCAATGCAGGAGACACAGGAGAGTGGTTTCGATCTCTGGATTGGGAAGATCTTCTAGAGTAGGGAATGGCAACCTGCTCCAGTATTCTTGCCTGGAAAATTCCATGGACAGAGGAGTCTGGTGAGCTACAGTTATGTGGTTGCAGAGTCAGACATGACTAAGCACACACACACAGTGAATACTGCATTGTATATTACCCCAAAAAAGGAGATCTTAAGTGTTCTTACTGCACCCCCCCCCAAAAAAAAGGTGAAATGATAGACATGTTAAGTAGATTGGTTGTGGAACTCATTTTGCAATACACGTGCATATCAACACACTATGTTGTACATCTTATATATGTGTGATTTTTATATATTTTATTGATTGATTTTTATCAATAAAGCTGAGAAAAATAAAAACAGAGATGCACACATCACACACACACACATACACACATACATACACAAGTTCTAGACAGTTAGCCTTCCTGATACTATGTTTTTGGAAAAGAATTTAGAAAAGTACATCAGGTTCAATGCTCACTAGTAGATTGTGAAATAGTCAGCCAAACTGCACCCTCACGAGCGATTCAATTCTGAGACACCTTGGGTTTGCTCGCTCACACTGAGCTCACTTGCAGACATATCAAGAACAAAACTCAGAGAACACCTACTCTGAGAAGTTACCCCTGACCCCTTGATGTTTTCATCAGACTCTCTTTCCTGAACCCAGGTTTCCTGGCTTCCTAAGCCAACTTCTTGCTTTGCTTTATTTCAACCTCCAACATTTTATTTTGAAAAAACTTTCAAAGTTACAGAAAACGTCCTAGTATAGTATAGTGAACTTTTACCTTTCATGTAGGTTGATTAATGGTTAACATTTTGGCACACTTGGCCTCCAAAACCTCTCTCTCAGTCTCTCTCGTTCTATGTATGCCAATGCAGGAGACATAAGAGACATGAGCTCAATCCCTGGGTCAGGAAGATCCCCTGGAGGAGAGCATGGCAACCCACTCCAGTATTCTTGCCTGCAGAATCCCATGGACAGAGGAGCCTGGCAGGTATGGTCCACACGTCACAGAGAGTCAAACACAACTGAAGCTACTTCACACACATGCAGGAGGTTTAGCATTGATACATCATTATCTAGTATGTAGACAACCCTTATTCAAATGTTATCAATGATATTCTTTATAGGAATTTTCTTTCAGTTTACAATAACATGTAGTGGTTAGTTTCACACCTCTCCTAAGCCAGTTGCTTTTGACCACTTTGGTTCAACTCCCCTACCAGATCTCTGTTTCAGGAATGATAAGACCATCTTTCCCAGCCTTCCCTGTGCAAGACAATTCAGACTGGTTATGACATCACCAGGAACCATTCTATTCTATAAAGAGAGTCTCAGAACTGAAGAGCCACTCTTCTTTAAGGGTCTGTTTTGTCCTGTGGGAGGGACTGTGCTGGTGATGGATTTGCCTAAAAGGGGACACTGCCCACAGTGGCTGTGAGGTCCACCTACAATATCCAGGAGTAGGAAGTCAACCCTCAAGCTAAGCCCCACACCCAAGTGGGCTATGCCATGTTATCTGCACTCATCTTAAAATTGATGGCAGCTTCAAATCGCAGTAAGCAAAATTCTTCCCTCAGACTGAGCATAGAGATGGAGAATCACCATTATTAGCAGGTTTAAAATGCCTTCAGAAAGCAGTCATCTCAGATGTAGTGACCATGACACTGTGCTTCATGTTGCAGACCACACCATCTGAATAGTCACCATACAGCAGAGAAAAAGAACCATTAAACCGAACCTCATGGCGCCAGAAACATCACCTCCCTAAAGCAGTTGTAGCAAATAGAACATGTTTCTGGACAGTGTGGGCTTAATGAAGACTGATACAACTTTACCCCAAAGACGATATTTGCAACCAGATCTCTCCAGTCTCATATGTCTAATTCTATATTTAACATTCCTTTGCAGCTATCTCCAACTTAACAACCCAAAAGAAAATTCCTGAATTGCATTCTCTCCCAAAGCCCCTTCTTTCTGCAGTCTTCCCGATCTTAATAAGGAGCACTCTCATCCACTCCATTATTAAAGCCAGAAACCTAGGAGAACTCCTCCACACCAATGATTTTACTTGCCGTCTCTCTGCAGATCTTTGTCAAATCCATAACTTTTTTTGGGTCAAATTCCATAATCCTGGTTGTGGAAAGTCAAAATAAGTCATAACACTTCACATGACCTGAATCAAATATTGCTGGGTGGTAGAATTGCTGTGTCATAGGGTAATTCATGTGTAGCTGTTTGAGAAAGTGCCAGTTTTGCACAGTAGCCATACCACTTTACACTCCTGCCAGCAATGGCTAATGCATTTGAGCATCTTTTCAGGTATTTGTTGGCCATTTGTACAACTTGGGTGACATATCTACTCAAATCGCTTGTCTGTTTAAAAAAAATTTTTGTACATGTGTTCCCCATCCTGAAACCCCCTCCCACCTCCCTCCCCATCCCATCCCTCTGGGTCATCCCAGTGCATCAGCCCCAAGCACCCTGTCACATGCATTGAACCTGGACTGGCGATTCGTTTCTTATATGATAATATACATGTTTCAATGCCATTCTCCCAAATCATCCCACCCTCACCCTCTCCCACAGAGTCCAAAAGACTGTTCTATACATCTCTGTCTCTTTTGCTGTCCTGCATACAGGGTTGTCGTTACCATCTTTCTAAATTCCATATATATGTGTTAGTGTACTGTATTAGTGTTTTTCTTTCTGGCTTACTTCACTCTGTATAATAGGCTCCAGTTTCATCCACCTCATTAGAACTGATTCAAATGTATTATTTTTAATGGCTGAGTAATACTCCATTGTGTATATGTACCACAGCTTTCTTATCCATTCGTCTGCTGATGGACATCTAGGTTGCTTCCATGTCCTGGCTACTGTAAAGAGTGCTGTGATGAACACTGGGGTACACATGTCTCTTTCAATTCTGCTTTCCTCGATGCGCCCAGCAGTGGGATTGCTGGGTCATAAGGCAGTTCTATTTCCAGTTTTTTAAGGAATCTCCACACTGTTCTCCATAGTGGCTGTACTAGTTTGCATTCCCACCATGTTTTTAAATTTTTTTATTTGTGAATAATTTTAGATTTACAGAAAGTTTGTTTAATAGTTAGAACTGGACATGGAACAACAGACTGGTTCCAAATAGGGAAAGGAGTATGTCAAGGCTGTATATTGCCACCCTGTTTATTTAACTTATATGCAGAGTACATTATGAGAAACGCCAGACTGGATGAAGCACAAGCTGGAATCAAGATTGCCGGGAGAAATATCAACAACCTCAGATATGCAGATGACACCACCCTTATGACAGAAAGCGAAGAACTTAAGAGCCTCTTGATGAAAGTGAAAGAGAATGAAAAAGTTGGCTTAAAGCTCAAAATTCAGAAAACAAAGATGATGGCATCTGGTCCCATCACTTCATGGCAAATAGATGGGGAAACAGTGGAAACAGTGTCAGACTTTATTTTTTGGGGCTCCAAAATCACTGCAGATGGTGATTTCAGCCATGAAATTAAAAGATGCTTACTCCTTGGAAGGAAATTTATGACCAACCTAGATAGCATATTCAAAAGCAGAGACATTACTTTGCCAACAAAGGTCCATCTAGTTAAGGCAATGGTTTTTCCAGTGGTCATGTATGAATGTGAGAGTTGGACTATAAAGAAAGCTGAGCACCAAAGAATTGATGCTTTTGAAGCATCAATTGGTGTGGTGTTGGAGAAGACTCTTGAGAGTCCCTTGGACTGCAAGGAGATCCAACCAGTCCATTCTGAAGGAAATCAGTCCTGAATATTCATTGGAAGGACTGATGTTGAAGCTGAAACTCTGATACTTTGGCCACTTGATGTGAAGAACTGACTCATTGGAAAAGACCCTGATGCTGGGAAAGATTGAGGGCAGAAGGAGAAGGGGATGACAGAGGATGAGATGGTTGGATGGCATCACCAACTCAATGGACATGAGTTTGAGTAAACTCCAGGAGTTGGTGATGGACAGGGAGGCTTGGCGTGCTGCAGTCCATGGGGTAGCAAAGAGTTGGACATGACTGAGTGACTGAGCTGAACTGAATGAACTGTTTAATAATATAGTTCAGAGAGTTTCCATGTAATCTTTTTCCCCCCTCAGATACTCTCCAACCAGCTTCTGATATGGAGAAGGCAGTGGCACCCCACTCCAGTACTCTTGCCTGGAAAATCCCATGGATGGAGGAGCCTGGTAGGCTGCAGTTCATGGGGTTGCGAAGAGTCGGACACGACTGAGTGACTTCACTTTGACTTTTCAGTTTCATGCATTGGAGAAGCAAATGGCAACCCACTCCAGTATTCTTGCCTAGAGAATCCCAGGGATGGGGGAGCCTGGTGGGCTACCGTCTATGGGGTCACACAGAGTCGGACACGACTGAAGCGACTTAGCAGCAGCAGCAGCTTCTGATAAACACTTTTCATTAACCATGAGACATTTGTCAAAACTAAGAAACTATCGCTGCTGTTGCTGCTGCTAAGTTGCTTCAGTCATGTCCGACTCTGTGCGACCCCATAGATGGCAGCCCACCAGGCTACCTTGTCCCTGGGATTCTCCAGGCAAGAACACTGGAGTGGGTTGCCATTTCCTTCTCCAATGCATGAAAGTGAAAAGTGAAAGCGAAGTCACTGAGTCGTCTCCAACTCTTAGCGACCCCATGGACTGCAGCCCACCAGGCTCCTCCGTCCATGGGATTTTCCAGGCAAGAGTACTGGAGTGGGGTGCCATTGCCTTCTCTGAAACTATTGCTGGTACTGTATTATTAACTATTGACTAAGCTACAGATTTTACTTGGATATCACCAGTTTTTCCACTAATGTCCTCTTTCTGTTCCAAGATCCATTACAGGACAGCACATGGCATTGAGCTGTCATGTCTCTTTAGTCTCCTCCAGACTGTTACCATTTCTCAGTATTTCCTTGTTTTTCATGACCTTGAGAGTTTTGAAGAATACAGGTCATGCATTTTGTAGAGCATCCCTCAATTTGGGTTTGCTGATATTTTCTCATGATTATACTAAGGCTATGAATTTTTTAGAAGATTATCACAGATGTGAAGCACCCTTTTCATTGCATCATAGCAGGGAGTACATGATATAACAGCCATAAAAATGAATGAACTACAGCTCTAATCAACAGCATGGATGAATCTCACAAAGGAAGAGGCCCTGCACAACTGAATTCATAGTGGGTGATTCCAAAAGACTAAACTTTCCAAGCCGACAGAAATCAAGGTACTGATGACTCTGCGGGAGTGGTGACTAGGAGACAGAAAGGGGCTTTTGGATGCTGAGTTCTCTTTTTTGATCTGGGATCTGCTTACACAGGCATGTTCGCTATTTCATAATTAATTGAGGTTTACACTTATGATTTATGCCCTTTTATAAATGGGTCATTGTATTTCAATTAAAGCTCAAAAATTTCCCCTGAAGGTCAGATGACCTGGGTTCCTGTCCTGGTACTGCCAGCTTCTGTGCTAGGTGTATGACCTCAGGGAACCGACTTAACCTGTCCAGTCTCAGCTGCTTCATCTATAAAATGGGGTAACATTTTATAAAGATGTTATGAGGATTAAATTCTGTTACATATGAGAAAAAGTGGTTTTAATTTCCAAAAAGCATATAGTGATGGATATCATATCAGTCAGTGCAGGTCCTGACTGATAGATTACAGTGAGAAGAGAAAGGATTTCACATTTCCCTCTATGGAGCCTGGACACCAGGGCAAAGATAACAGCCAGAAAATGGTATGACAAGTACTTACAGCTTCAGGGAGATGTGGTTAATAAAAAGAGTGCAAATTAAATGCAAGTAGTTATGACTAAATCATAATTAGATATGGGGCAATCTCTAGCTGCTAGTACACTTAGAATTAATTTTTCTCCACTTTACCTAGATTTCCATATGGTTAGGAAAAAGGTATATTCAAACAATGATGTAAGTAGTTAAAGGCAAACTTGCCTTTATTTCAGTTTTATGGCTATTTCTTAACAAATATACTTGAATTAGAAACAATAAGATGTTTAAATGTTCTGAGACTGGATGCTATTAACATTTTTTAAAAATCTTGATGGCCATAAGAGAGAAAATGGCCATATGCGTGTGTACTAAGTCACTTCAGTCGTGTCCAACTCTTTTCGACGCTATGGACTGTAGCCTGTCAGGCTCCTCTGTCCATGGGATTCTCCAGGCAAGAACACTCCAGTGGGTTGCCATGCCCTCCTCCAGGGGATCTTCCCAACCCAAGGATTGAACCCACATCTCTTATGTCTCCTGCATTGGCAGGTAGGTTCTTTGCCACTAGTGCCACCTGGGAAGCCTGAAAACGGCCATATTAAGGCTGAAAGCAGCTTTTTCTCCTGTTTTTCTATGAATGGATGTTCTCATTAGGGGTAAATATTTGGATCATGTGGTAGTGAGCTTTCAAGAAGACCCCAGTGATTCCTGAGTCCTGATGGTCACACCTTTGTGAGTTCACACACTCTCCCATATTAGACCAAACTTTGTCCATGTGATCAATAGAGTATGGAAGCACTGTTGGTATGCCATTTCTGAAATAAGGTTATAAAATATAATGGCCGCCATCTTGGCTTCTCCCTTGCTTTTGGTATTTCTCAAATCGCTTACACTGGGGACGCCAGCTGCATGTCAAGAGAACACCCAAGAGAGCCTACAGCAGGGAAACAGCCCATGAGGAACTAACTAGCAACCGCATGAGTAAATTTAGAGGCAGATGCTTCGCTAGGCAAGATTTCAGACGAGATCCAGCTGAGAGCTTGACTACAGCTTCATAAGAGACTGTAAATGAGAAGGACCCACCTACTCCACTCCTGGATTCCTGATGTACAGAATCTGTGAGATCATGGTGTTTAAGTGACTAAATTTGGGGGATGATTCCTTATTGAGCAATAGATTGCTAATAGAGATGGTTAGTTTCCCGATGCAAATATAAAGCCAGAATTCAATTTTGGAACGGAGATGTTTGAGGAAATGCAGGGCTAAATAGATTTGCACAATAATATAAAAAGTTATCAGTTATCTTTATTACAAGCTTGCATCTCTTTAAGGATTCTGATAATAACAGGGAAGCTTTTTCTCTGGTGTATAGAGGGAGAGTATTGGGACCTTGGCTAGAATATATGGTCAGGGTCATTCCCAATGCAGGTAGGTTGGCTCCACACCACAGTGGTGTGCTGTGCTGTGCTTAGTCACTCGGTCATGTCCGACTCTTAGCAACCCCATGGACTGTAGCCTGCCAGGCTCCTCTGTCCATGGGGGTTCTCCAGGCAAGAATACTGGAGTGGGTTGCCATGCCCTCCTCCAGGGAATCTTACCCAGGGATGGAACCCAGGGCTCCTACACTGCAGGCAGATTCTTTACAGTCTGAGCCACCAGGGAAGCCCATGGTGTGCTGGGGGCTAATAAGAAAGAAAGCTTGGGACTTCGCTAGTGGGTCAGTGGCTAAGACTCCATAGTCCCAATGCAGGGGCCTGGGTTCGATCCCTGGTCAGTGACCTAGATCCCACATGCTGCAACTAAGAGTTCATATGCCACAGCCGCCACCTGGTGCAGCCAAAGAAATAAATGAAAATAAATTTTAAAAAAGAAAGAAAGAAACAAGGCTAGAAGTAGACCACCTGGGTGCAGTTATATTGACTAAAGGGCAAATGGACTGTGGAAGCCACATTGTCTAAAATACAATTTTAAGTTTTTATCCTGTTAAATTTCTTCTTGATGTTCCAAACTACCAATAAAAATAAGGGCGTATGATAATGATCTGGCTCCAGAAGGATGGGAGGGTGGCCAAGGTGACCTACAAGCACAGAGTCTAAGATGACTAGTGACAACCAGGATATATTTGCACAATGCAGTGAGGATTCTCAAAACTACATAGGGAATGGAAATAGAAACAAAAATAAACAAATGTGACCTAATTAAACTTAAAAGCTTTTGCATAGCAAAGGAAACTGTAAACACAATGGAAAGACAACCTACGAACTAGAAGAAAATACTTGCAAACATTGTGGCAGACAATGGACTAATTTCCAAAACATACCAACAGATCATACAGCTTAATATCAAAAGACAAGCAACCTAATCAAAAATGGGCAGAAGATTTGTATAGACATTCCTCCAAAGAAGACATATGGATGGCCAACAAGCACATGAAAAGATGCTCAATATGACTAATTATTACAGAAATGCAAATCAAAACAATGAGGTATCATCTCATACCAGTCAGAATGACCATCAATAAATGATCAATGCTGGAGAGGGTGTAGGAAAAATAGAACCTTCTTACACTGGTGGGAATGTAAATTGGTGTAGTCACTATGGTGAACAGTATGGAGATTCCTTAAAAAACTGAAAACAGGGTTACCACATGATCCTGCAATCCCACTCCTGGGCATATATCTGGAAAAAAACTTTAATTTGAAAAGATGCACCCCAATGTTCATGGCTTCCCTTGTAGTTCAGCAGGTAAAGAATCAGCCTGCAATGTGGGAGACCTGGGTTCGATCCCTGGGTTGGGAAGATCCCCTGGAGGAGGGCATGGCAACCCACTCCAGTATTCTTGCCTGGAGAATCCCCATGGACAGAGGAGCCTGGCGGGCTATGGTCCATGGGGTCACAAAGAGTTGGATACAACTGAGCGACTAAGCACATATATAAAACAAGTAAACAAGTACCTTTTCATACTGTTCATGGGGTTCTCAAGGCAAGAATACTAAATTGGTTTACTATTCCCTTCTCCAGTGGAACGCATTCTGTCAGACCTCTCCACCATGACCCGGCCGTCTTGGGTGACCCCACACGGCATGGCTTAGTTTCATTGAGTTAGACAAGGCTGTGGTCTGTGTGATCAGATTGGCTAGTTGTCTGTGATTGTAGTTTCAGTGTGTCTGCCCTCTGATCCCCTCTCTCAGTGCCTACCGTCATATTGGGTTTAGGTCCATCTAGTCAAGGCTATGGTTTTTCCAGTGGTCATGTATGGATGTGAGAGTTGGACTGTGAAGAAAGCTGAGCGCCAAAGAATTGATGCTTTTGAACTGTGGTGTTGGAGAAGATTCTTGAGAGTCCCTTGGACTGCAAGAAGGTCCAACCAGTCCATCCTAAAGGAGATCAGTCCTGGGTGTTCATTGGAAGGTATGATGTTGAAGCTGAAACTCCAATACTTTGGCCACCTGATGCGAAGAACTGACTCATTTGAAAAGACCCTGATGCTGGGAAAGATTGAGGGTAAGAGAAGAAGGGGACAACAGAGGATGAGATGGTTGGATGGCATCACCGACTTGATGGACATGGGTTTGGGTGGACTCCAGGAGTTGGCGATGGACAGGGAGGCCTAGCGTGCTGCGGTTCATGGGGTTGCAAAGAGTCGGACACGAATGAGCGACTGAACTGACCTGACTGAAGCAAGTACCTACTGTAAACCACAAGGAACTGTATTCAAAATCTTATGATAGTGTATAATGGGAAAGAATCTGAAAAAGAATATAAATATGTATAACTGAATCACTTTGCTGTACACTTGAAACTAACGCAACATTGTAAATTAACTATACTTCAAATAAAAAATATTTGGGGAAGAGAACCCAGTGAAAGAGCAGACCACTTGCAATTATGGAAGGTGCAAAGTCAAATGACAGGGGCCTGGTTTTAAAGGGGAGGTTGAATAACCCTTGAACACTGGAGAACTTAGAAGAATGGTGACGTTCCTGCCATCTCTGTCTATAGATCTGCACAGTGTCTTGCTGCTCCCTATGAATCAAGGAAAGTAGAATTAAGCTGTAAGTTTTGATTTTTAGTGGACATTCTGGGTTGTCTCTCCAGTATTGGCTCTTTCTTTTCTTTCCTACCAGAATCCCAATTTTGATCAGGAGTCCCTCCCTCCTTCATGTAGCCAATTGGTTCTCAAAGTGTGGTCCCCAGAGCAGCAGTATCAGTATCACCTAATAACATGTTAGAATTACAAATTCTTAGTCCCCACCCAGACCTCCTGAATCAAAAACTCTGATTTTGATCAGAGTGATTTAATCAAAAGTGATTTGAAAGCACTCTGTGTTTTCAAATAAGTCCTCCAAGTGATTCCGAGGCAGACTTAAGTGTGACAGCCATTAGTCTAAGGAGATCCCACTCTCTTGGTGATGACTGGGTTAGGAATTGTCACACGACCTGATTCTGGTCAATTATATTTGAGAGGACTGCTATACAGCTTCTGGGGAAAGTTTGCTCATTCCTAAAAGAGAGGCATATAAAAACATGACCTCTCTACATCTCCTAGATGTTATATTTGGAAATGTTGCTGCTATCTTGCTACAAGTCTAAGGGCAAAGCTTGAACTGAGAATGGTAGAGCATAGAGATGGAAAGATCCCAAGAGTTTCATGATATCACTGAAAACCAACCCAACAAAAATCTGCCCTACTTCTGGCCGTTCTGTTTTGATAGATAATATAGTTCAGTGGAAATAGATAAAGAATGAGCCAAGGGCAAAACTATAAGAAAGATGGAGGTGGGGAGGAGAGAGAGGAAGTAAATGATATTTAAAGGGGAAAGAATGGAAGAGGGCTGAACATTTGCACAGATTCAGTTGTTCACGTTTTTCAGAGTCACAAGGAAGAGCTGAATGACAGCCATGTATGTTTAAGAGTGCACAAAAATACAAGACAATCGGAAAGGGCCCTACCAGCTACATACAAACTCCAGGCCCCAATTCACTTAGCTTTGAAAGGTGATCTCAGTTTAAGAAGCAACTAAGATGATCACTCGGAGAAGGCAATGGCACCCCACTCCAGTACTCTTGCCTGGAAAATCCCATGGGTGGAGGAGTGTGGTGGGCTGCAGTCCATGGGGTTGCTAGGAGTCGGACTCGATTGAGTGACTTCACTTTCACTTTTCACTTTCCTGCATTGGAGAAGGAAATGGCAACCCACTCCAGTGTTCTTGCCTGGAGAATCCCAGGGACGGGGGAGCCTGGTGGGCTGCCATCTATGGGGTCGCACAGAGTCGGACACAACTGAAGCGACTTAGCAATAGCAAGATGATCACTAAATATTGCTTGGAACTCCACTTCTCAGCATTATTCTTCACAGAGACAGCCTTAGGTTGTGTTGGGTTGGTGACAGTGGGGTGTTGAACACCTGTACTGGACAGAGTTCAAGCCACTTCAGAAGCAGCAGAGCACCCTGAGGCCAACACAGCTGGCTGCCTTGCAGTTAATTATGATGGTGCCCAGTCCAACAATCTGACTAGAATAGTGAATGGTTGACAAAATAGGCTATACAACAATCATGCCTGAGGCAGTGGGAAAACAGTTGGGGCTACTGCCTCAAGTAAGGTAGTTACGTGAAAAGCAGATTTGAGATTGATTGATTTCTTTTGTTTTCATTCCATCCAATGCAATGGAATTTTCCTTATACCAATGGTTCTACTGGCAATGAATTTTAATAGTCAACAAGAATTTACCTAAATGCCCACTGCACCTACTGAAAGAAATTTTTTTAAAAAGCTGGCAACACATTGGGCCTCAAGACTGGCTGGCATCACAAGGGCTGGGTGTCAGCCTGACTGGTACAGAAACTCTAGAAACATCAAACAATGGATTTGTGAATTCAACAGAGATGGATTTATAAGCTGTCAATTGTTTAGGAAGCTGTTCATGTATTCAATAAACATTATTAAAGATCTACTATGCATAAAACTTTATACTATGTTTTGTGAGATATATAAAGAACAATACACGATCCCAATCTTGCCTTCCAGGTCACTATGATTTAGTGAAAGATGACAAATTATATAAATCAGTTTACCAAAAGTTCAAGGTCAGTATCTTAATAATGGTACAAAGTAGAGGTACAATACTTTGGAGAAAAAAACGCATTTGTAACTGAGGTACTTAAAGAAGATATTAAGAAATCTCTACCTGAACTAGATATTGAAGGATGAATCGGATGTTGATCTAGGAAAGTCAAAGTAATAGCAGTGTAAACAGAGGAGAGATATGAATGAGCCAAAGATCTGAGGCATGAGGTTGCTTTAAGCACTAATAATTTGTTTTTATTGCTTTTGTAAGTCATTAAAAAAAAATTCTGTGTTCTAATTCTCCATTCTTGGTGTCTAAGAGCACAATCATGTGTTGAATATTGATATTATATCCAGTTCAGTTCAGTTCAGTTCAGTCACTCATTCGTGTCCGACTCTTCTCATCGTCTGTCGTCCCCTTCTCCTCCTGCCCCCAATCCCTCCCAGCATCAGAGTCTTTTCCAATGAGTCAACACTTCACATGAGGTGGCCAAAGTATTGGAGTTTCAACTTCAACATCAGTCCTTCCAATGAATATTCAGGACTGATCTCCTTTAGTATGGACTGGTTGGATCTCCTTGCAGTCCAAGGGACTCTCAAGAGTCTTCTCCAACACCACAGTTCAAAAGCATCAATTCTTCGGCGCTCAGCTTTCTTCACAGTCCAACTCTCACATCCATACATGACCACTGGAAAAACCACAGCCTTGACTAGATGGACCTTTGTTGGCAAAGTAATATCTCTGCTTTTTAATATGCTATCTAGGTTTAATATGCTATCTAACTTTCCTTCCAAGGAGTAAGTGTCTTTTAATTTCATGGTTGCAGTCACCTTCTGCAGTGATTTTGAAGCCCAGAAAAATGAAGTCTGACACTGTTTCCACTGTTTCCCCATCTATTTGCCATGAAGTGATGGGACCAGATGCCATCATCTTCGTTTTCTGAATTTTGAGCTTTAAGCCAACTTTTGCACTCTCCTCTTTCACCTTCATCAAGAGGCTTTTTAGTTCCTCTTCACTTTCTGCCATAAGGGTGGTGTCATCTGCATATCTGAGGTTACTGATATTTCTTCCGGCAATCTTGATTCCAGCTTGTGCTTCTTCCAGCCCAGCATTTCTCATGATGTACTCTGCATATAAGTTACATAAACAGGGTGACAATATACAGCCTTTTTTTTGGGGGGGGGGATTTTTCGTTCTTCTTTTTCCAGTTGTTTTAGGTGTAAAGTTAGGTTGTCTATTCGATGTTTTTCTTGTTTCTTAAGGTAGGATTGTATTGCTATAAACTTCTCTCTTAGAACTGCTTTTGCTGTATCCCATAGGTTTTGAGTTGTTAAGTTTTCATTGTCATTTGTTCCTAGAAAATTTTTATTTCCCTTTTTTTTTTTTATTTTTAAACTTTATATAATTGTATTAGTTTTGCCAAATATCAAAATGAATCCACCACAGGTATACATGTGTTCCCCATCCTAGACCCTCCTCCCTCCTCCCTCCCCATACCATTCCTCTGGGTCGTCCCAGTGCACTAGCCCCAAGCATCCAGTATCGTGCATCTAACCTGGACTGGCATCTCGTTTCTCACATGATATTTTACGTGTTTCAATGTCAGTCTCCCAAATCTTCCCACCCTCTCCCTCTCCCACATACAATATACAGCCTTGATGTACTCCTTTTCCTATTTGGAACCAGTCTGTTGTTCCACATCCAGTTCTAACTGTTGCTTCCTGACCTGCTAATAGCTTTCTCAAGAGGCAGTTTATTGTGATCCACACAGTCAAAGGCTTTGGCATAGTCAATAAAGCAGAAAGAGATGCTTTTCTGGAACTCTCTTGCTTTTTCCATGATCCAGCGGATGTTGGCAATTTGATCTCTGGTTCCTCTGCCTTTTCTAAAACCAGCTTGAACATCTGGAAGTTCACGGTTCACATATTGCTGAAGCCTAGCTTGGAGAATTTTGAGCATTACTTTACTAGTGTGTGAGATGAGTGCAATTGTGCAGTAGTTTGAGCATTCTTTGGCATTGGAATGAAAACTGACCTTTTCCAGTCCTGTGGCCACTGCTGAGTTTTCCAAATTTGCTGGCATATTGAGTGCAGCACTTTCACAGCATCATCTTTCAGGATTTGAAATAGCTCAACTGGAATTCCATCACCTCCACTAGCTTTGTTCATAGTGATGCTTCCTAAGGCCCACTTGACTTCACATTCCAGGATGCCTGGCTCTAGGTGAGTGATCACCCCATGGTGATTATCTGGGTCGTGAAGCTCTTTTTTGTACAGTTCTTCTGTGTATTCTTGCCACCTCTTCTTAATATCTTCTGCTTCTGTTAGGTCCATACCATTTCTGTCCTTTATTGTGCCCATCTTTGCATGAAACATTCCCTTGGTATCTCTAATTTTCTTGAAGAGATCTCTAGTCTTTCCCAATCTGTTGTTTTCCTCTATTTCTTTGCATTGATCGCTGAGGAAGGCTTTCTTATCTCTCCTTGCTATTCTTTGGAACTCTGCATTCAGATGCTTATAGCTTTCCTTTTCTCCTTTGCCTTTTGCTTCTCTTCTTTTCACAGCTATTTGTAAGGCCTCCCCAGACAGCCATTTTACTTTTTTTGCATTTCTTTTCCATGGGGATGGTCTTGATCCATGATTCCTGTACAATGTCACAAACCTCCGTCCTTAGTTCAACAGGCACTCTGTCTATCAGATCTAGTCCCTTAAATCTATTTCTCACTTCCACTGTATAATCATTAGGGATTTGACTTAGGTCATACCTGAATGGTCTAGTGGTTTTCCCTATTTTCTTCAATTTAAGTCTGAATTTGGCAATAAGGAGTTCATAATCTGAGCCACAGTCAGCTCCTGGTCTTGTTTTTGCTGACTGTATAGAGCTTCTCCATCTTTGGCTGCAAAGAATATAATCAATCTGATTTCGGTGTTGACCATCTGGTGATGTTCATGTGTAGAGTCTTCTCTTGTGTTGTTGGAAGAGGGTGTTTGCTATGACCAGTGCGTTCTCTTGGCAAAACTCTATTAGACTTTGCCCTACTTCATTCAGTATTCCAAGGCCAAATTTGCCTGTCACTCCAGGTGTTTCTTGACTTCCTACTTTTGCATTCCAGTCCCCTATAATGAAAAGGACATCTTTTTTGGGTGTTAGTTCTAAAAGATCTTGTAGGTCTTCATAGAACCATTCAACTTTAGCTTCTTCAGCGTTACTGGTCAGAGCATAGGCTTAGATTACCATGATATTGAATGGTAATCTAATTCCTTGCTTCTGTTCCTTGGAAACAGACAGAGATCATTCTGTCGTTTTTGAGATTGCATCCAAGTACTGCATTTTGGACTCTTTCGTTGACCATGATGGCTACTCCATTTCTTCTAAGCGATTCCTGCCCACAGTAGTAGATATAATGGTCATCTGAGTTAAATTCACCCATTCCAGTCCCTTTTAGTTCGCTGATTCCTAGAATGTCGACATTCACTCTTGCCATCTCCTGTTTGACCACATCCAATTTGCCTTGATTCATAGACCTGACATTCCAGGTTCCTATGCAATATTGCTCTTTACAGCATTGGGTCTTGCTTCTGTCACCGGTCACATCCACAACTGGGTATTGTTTTTACTTTGGCTCCATCCCTTCATTCTTTCTGGAGTTATTTCTCCACTGATGTCCAGGAGCATATCCAGTAGGCTTTCTTATTCCAAATAGGTTGCAAATTCTTGTGGATTTTTGTATAAATAATTACCTCTGATCAGTGGCAGTGTTATTTCTTACTTTCCAATACACAACTCTTTTTTCTTTTGTTTTATTACTCTTGTTTAACTTTTAATAAAATGTTGAACAGAAGTTTAGCACCATACAACCCTATCTTCTTCCTGAATTTAAAAGGAATGTTTCTAATGTTTCACTATTAAAAGTGAAGTTTGCTATTTTTTTTTGTATTCTATATCATGTCCAAGAAGTTTCCTTGTATTTTTATTTGCTAAGAGATTTCTTTTTTCCTAATCATGGATAGGGGTTGAGCTTTATGAATATTTTCTCTATTGAGATGATTTTTGTGATGTTTTCTTCTTTAATCTGTTAATATAGTGATTTAAATTAACAAACATCCTAATATTAAACTCTTTTCTTGGCTTAAAGAAACTTTGGTCATGGTGTATTTTTTCCATATCGTGGTAGGTTAAGTTTGCTAAAAACTCATTTTGGATTTTTGTGTCAGTGTTTACAAATGAAACTGACCTGTAATTTTCCTTTCTCATACTGTTCTAAAATCAGGCAAGAATAGCATGAGAAAGGAGTTAGAGAGATTCCCTTCCTTACAATTCACTGGGAAAGTGAATGTATAAGATTAGCATTACCTATTCCATTAATCCTTGAAAAGAATTGTCTATATAACCATCTGGGTCTGGTGCTACCTTTGCAGAAAGATTTTTTTTAATGATGTTTATTGTTTAGAAACAATGAAAGTTCTCTATTTCTTTTTTCATTCACTTTGATAACATTTTCTGAGAAATTTATCTATGTATGTTTTCAAATGAATTAGTATCAAATTGTTGATAATAACTTCTTATTGTTTAATTTCTGAAGCAACTATATTTTCATTCCTAATCTTGTTTATCTGTGCTTTCTATCTTTTCTCAATATTAATCTTGTCCGAAGTTTGTCTATTTTATAAGTCAAAAAAAACAGTTTTTGCCTCAAATGACCCCATTGGATCTTTAATTTCTATTTAATTTTGCTATTTATTAACTCCTTTTACTGTTAATTTTATTTATTCATTCTTATTCTAATTATTTATATTGGATTCTTAGCTCATTCATTTTCAGTCTTTCTCCTCACTTTGTTTAGCTTTAACCATGTTTACCACTTTCTTTGTTCTCAATTTTTTTTTAATTTTATTTTATTTTTAAACTTTACATAATTGTATTAGTCCTCACTCCTTCCTTTTGAGCTAAATTTCTCTGTCTGAAGTATATATTCAGCTGTATTTTTGTAGATTCCATAGAATTTTCTACAGACAATCATATCATCATGAATGAGACCGTTTTTTTCTTCTATTTCAGTCTGTATGGCTTTTGTTTTTCACAGCACCTTCAGTATAATGGTGAACAGATGTAGTGAAAGCAGACAATCTTGCCTTATTCTCGATCTTAGGGGGAAAACATTTACTCTTTCATCATCAAGTATGATGCTACTCATCTGCTTTTCATAGATACCTTTTATCAGGTTTAGAAAGTTCCCTTCTATTCTTAGTTTGCTGAGAGTTTTTATTTTGAATAGATATTGAATTTTCTCAAGTGCTTTTTCTGCATTTATTGAGATGTTTTTACTCATTTATTCTTTTAATATGGTGAATTACACTGATTTTTGAATGGTAAACAAGTCTTGCCTGACATAAATCTCACTTGGCTATGATGTGCCATTCTTTTTATATATTGCTGGTTCAATGTTCTTTATATAATATTTAAGGCTTTTGCATCTATAGTTTTAAGTTCCTTCTTCATTTCTTGTCCCTGCAGGCTTCCTATACTTTCTTTTTTAAAAAATTAATTTATTCTAAGTGGAGGTTAATTACTTTACAATATTGTATTGGTTTTGCCATACATTGACATGAATCAGCCATGGGTGTACATGTGTCCCCCATCCTGAACCCCCCTCCCTCCTCCCTCCCCATCCCATCCCTCTGGGTCATCCCAGTGCACCAGCCCTGAGCACCCTGTCTCATGTATTGAACCTAGACTGGCAATCTATTTCACATGTGACAATATACATGTTTCAATGCTATTCTCTCAAATAATCCCACCCTCACCTTCTCCCACAGAGTCCAAAAGTCTGTTCTTTACACCTGTGTCTCTTTTGCTGTCTCACATATATGGTCATCATTACCATCTTTTTAAATTCCATATATATGCATTAATATACTGTATTGGTGTTTTTCTTTCTGACTTACTTCACTCTGTATAATAGACTCCAGTTTCATCCACCTCATTAGAACTGACTCAAATGCATTATTTTTAGCAGCTGAGTAATAGTCTATTATGTATATATACCACAGCTTTCTTATCCATTCATCTGCTGATGGACATCTAGGTTGCTTCCATGTCCTGGCTATTGTAAACAGTGCTGCGATGAACATTGGGGTACACGTGTCTCTTTCAATTCTGGTTTCCTTGGTGTGTATGCCCAGCAGTGTTATTTATGCAGGTTAACTGGACCCGCCTCATGGAGTTTTGCATTAAATGAGATCACATATGAAAAAAGCTTCTTACAGTGGCTAGCACAAGGAAAGCATTCAGTAAATGGTAGCTATTATTATAAAGTGTTCCCCTGGTGGCTCAGCAGTAAAGAATTCGCCTGACAATGCAGGAGATGCAGGTTCGATCCCTGGGTCAGGAAGATCCCCTGGAGAAGGAAATAGCAACCCACTCCAGTATTCTTGCCTGGGAAACCTCATGGCAGAGGAGCCTGGTGGGCTACAGTCCATGGGGTCGCAAAAGACTCAGACACGACTGAGCAACTAAACAACAACAAATATAAAACTAGAAAGAGAATTGAGGCCAGCCTTTGGAGCAAGGGTGTTAGATCATTATCTGAGAGACTCAACTTTGTTCTGAAAGCCACAATCAATTGATGAAGGTTTTGAGCAAGAAAGTAACATTATTGAAGTAGTAGCAAACACTGCAGAGCAGTCAAGGAGAATGAATATCTAAAGGGGGTTGTTTGACTTGATGGCAAAGAAATAAGTGGAAAACTTTGAAAAGGACTGTTCCAATAGTAGGAAGCACTGTTTTGTGGAACAAGGGTTTAACTAGTAACTTGTAGGGGAGGAATGAGAAGTAAAATAATGAAAGGAGAGAAATAAGCAAGTAAAGGAAGGATCCAAACAAAATAAAAGAGTTCAGCTAACTGAACATCTATTCAAATCCTTGCCCTACATCAAGACTTTTCAAGACCCTAAACTTACTCAGCTCACCAAGCCATGCAATCGACAACCTCTGTATATTTTTGTCACAGGAAAACAGACTTCCTCCCTCCCTGCCTTCCTCCCCCTGAGCACACACACGAAATCAAGTGTTCACACACCTTGGCCCAAGTTCTCAGGCTTACCTGGAATGCCAGTTTTGAACCATCTCCCTGCTTTTATGCAAATTAACTCTTCCTCTAACTGTTCATTTCCTCAAGGAAGCCCAGTTTACGATCCCACCCCTCAGTATGTTGTCCCTCATCTGACCTTCTTCAGCTCTTGTCTGTACTCCTCATTTGGTCTTTATGTGCTACCTTTTATTGTTATTTATCTTTCATGTATATCTTCTCTCTCTCTCCAAGTGGATTATAAGGTCCTCGGGGGCCTTATTCATCTTCGTATTTGCAGTAATGAGCACACAAGAAAGCGCTCAATAACTGGCTGTTGTTGATGATGATTACAATAAATTGAATTGAGGAATAATGTCATCAAGCTATGGTAGCCTGGTGAGTCACCCTTATCACTGTGGAGAGAGACTTATCAAGGAAATAGAAGTACTCACATTTGCCTAACAGGGCTCTCTCCCCTGGGGTTGTACTGAAGTCACATACTTCTTTTTTTCCATGTTGGTGCTCTCTTTTAGCTATTTGAACATATAGCATCCAACTTTTATAATATGCTCCAACTTCTAACCTTTTAGCTGATTTAATGTTGTTTGCTTCCTGATTAAAACTATGGATAAACCTTAATCTCATGCAAATCATACTTTGGGCTGCATGATTTACTCCAAATAACTTTACACTCATGATGTGTGGATCCTGGTTAATTTCACAAGGGACTCGAATCTCTGTCCATTCCGTTTCAACTTGTCTCTAATTTCCAAGGTCCAGCTGTGGTCTACCTGAGTTTGTATTAATGTAATGGGTAGGTTCAGAAAGCCCAGCAAAGGGTTCCACCTAGAAAAGAACGTGGAGACAAGTGACTCCATAATGATCTACATTGTCTAGCCATTTATAATTTATAGCTTAGATTAAGGGCTGCCATCAAAAGACATTAATAGCCTCTGAACCCCCTTTTCATGTGGGGATGAATCTTATATTCGGGGGACCTCTCATCAAATGAGTTTGAGTGAGGCAGCATTCCTCTCTCACCATAGAGCCTAAAAAAGCCCCTCCCAACAGTTCCTGCAGCTAGAATAGGGGCACGTGATCTGACTCGGCTGATCACAGGCGTGAGTCCCAGTGACACACAGAAGCACAGAGGGAGAAATCGTACTGGAGACCACAGCCCTGTTGGGTGTGGAGGACCACAGCGCTGGAGTTCATGGCTCCATAGCAGGTATTGCGGCATCCTCGCTGTCCAGGATTCAGAGCAAGATGGGGGATGGGCTCTGGCTGTTAGAGCCATTCTTGTTTCTGCCTATTTTCTGAATCTAGTTCTACCTTTCCAGCAATTCTGTGGATGACACAATGTCCTCCCCCCCTACACACCTATACATTGTAATTTGAAAAATTTCAAATATTCTGAAAGTTGAAAAATTAGCACACTCAATTCCTGTATATACTTCACTTGGACTTAACAATGTTTTACATCTTGCTACATTTGCTTTTTCTCTCTTATATATACATATATGTACATATAGGTAGGTCATACATCATGATACACATATATCATATACTAATATACTTGAAAACAACTTGCAAAGTCATGAGACTTTTTTAATGGTAAAAATGTGTAACGTTTATTTTATTTTTCAGACATCATGGGATTTTGCTCCTAAAAACTTCAGTATATATCTCCCTAGAACAAGGACAATCACCTAGATAATCACAGTAACATTATCATACCCAAGAAATGTAATAATCATTCTCTAAAATCATCTAATAAACAGTATATTCTCAAACTTCCCCAATTGTCCCCAAAACACCTCCTCTGTTTGTTTTTCCCCAATCCAGGTACCAATGAAGCTTTGTACATTGCTTTTAATGACCGTGTCTCTTCAGTCTCTTAACCAAGAACAATTCCTTCCCCCTTTGTTTCTCTTGACAAAACTTCTTCCCACGTGTTCAGGCTAGTTGTCTTGTAGACCAGCCCATATCCAGGATGTCTCTGATTACATTCTCATGATTAGATTCGGGCTAATTCATATATGCTGCCATGTCCTTGTTATTTTGTCACATCAGGAAGTGCATAATGTCAGATTGGTGATCCTAAGACTGATCACTTAGAGCAGTGACTGTCATGTCTCATCATGGTAAACTCACATTGTTCCCTTTGCAGTTGGTCACTAACCTGTGGCATGATTGACATACCTTGACACCATGTGAATATCCTGTTGCCCAAACTAATTTTTATTCAATGATTTTAGCCATCATTGATGATCCTTGTCTGATTGATTATTACATTGGAGGTTGGAAAATGTTATTTCTAATTCTATCATTATTTCCACATTTGAAAACAAAAATTACTATGAAAAGAAGAGCTTTCCTTCCACCTCATCTCCCACTCCTTGATCCCTCAGCCTAACACTTCAGACTCATGGATTGTTTTCATTCCATGCATTATAAGCCATTAACAAGATCATTATTTATGATGTTTACTTGTCTCAAATTTGTTTAGTGAGAACACTTCAAACCAGTCCCCGTGTTCTTGTGACTTGACCACATTAGTGTTTGAATACTTTTTCTAGCACCTAAAGTGTTCCAGGCTCACTTGTACTTTCTCCACCTCAGCCCTGTAATCAGGCATTTCTCAAGGGGCCTTGGTTCTTTTTAGTAGAGAATGGTATTTAGAAACCAATATTTGAGCTCTAGGTATGCTCATTGCCACTAGGTTGTCATTACTCCTAAGCCCTTTGAGTTAATAGAGCTAGGAAAAACATACATACACACATAAAATGAATACATACTTATGTTTCAAACTTAAATTTAATGCTGGAGGGTTTTCCCTTACTTTATAAAGATTACTTTATATTCACACCTCTTTTCTGGTACTGTGAAAATCTTGGTTCCTGATAACATTAAAACATTTACTTACTTGCTTTATCGTATATATACAACTATAATGTACAATTAACAATGAATTGACTTAGTAAATTTTATAATTAATATACTGCTAATTTTGTTCTTAGAACATATTCTTTTTTTATTTTATTTTTAAACTTTACAAATTGTATTAGTTTTGCCAAGTATCAAAATGAATCCGCCACAGGTATACATGTGCTCCCCATCCTGAACCCTCCTCCCTCCTCCCTCCCCATACCATCCTTCTGGGTCGTCCCAGCGTACCAGCCCCAAGCATCCAGTATCGTGCATCAAACCTGGACCGGCAACTCGTTTCATACATGATATTATACATGTTTCAATGCCATTCTCCCAAATCTTCCCACCCTCTCCCTCTGCAACAGAGTCCATAAGACTGCTTAGAACATATTCTAATGATGTCATAGTCAGAGAACTGTGTTAAAATTTTTTAAAGAAACTTGAATTTTCTCTCTATGCTTTGTTGTAAATGTGATATTTAGTTAGGTTCATTTGTTTCTATTTGTATTAAGTTTTAAGGTTTGATATTTCATCTTTTTATTGAATTTTCTTTTTTAATATGTAAAACATTCACATGTTAAAAAGTCAAAAGTCTCTAAAAAGTTACCATTAGAAAAGGTTTTCTTCTATCCTCTGTACCCCAGGTAACCCCCATAGATTCTGTTGTATCCTTTCTCTATTTTTGTAAGGAAAAAATACACACATACAAATATATATATTCTCACTTATCACACAAAAAGTAGGATGCCATATTTATCACTTTTCCTTTTTCACTTAATAATACATAATACATCTTGGAAATTACACAATGATACCATATCAGTTCATAGACTGTGCCTCATTCTTTTATAGAGCTGTTTGTACTCTGTTGTACTCCATGTCTTACAATTCTTTATCTCTCCCATGGTACCTAGCACTATCTCTGGATGATAGCAGGTAAATTACAAATGTTTTGCGGTTGGCTAAACAAAATAATAATAGTATAAATTGCAGCACAGGCTACTATGATTAGACTTAAAGAAGAGCATCCTACAGTAAGAGTAAGTTGCTTAAAATTGCTTAAAGAGGTTGTAGAAAACCTTTTCCTAAATATTTTAGCAATTACAGGGGGAAAACAGCAGTCTAGATTAAGATAGATAGCTGGTCAGCATCTGCTTTAACAAACCTCATTACTCAGATAATTTTAGAAGCTAAAGTAAATTAGAATAAATACTGTATCAATATTAAAAGACTTCTTGAAATATCAATATAGCATTAAAATATTCACCCAACTAGGGGCACTTTCTTCACAACGACACTACCAAGATGTGATTTAGTAGTGAATTTCCTTAAGATTTTGAAATCATATGATAGGTCATTTATTGAACTCCTCCCCCCACGCACCACCACCAACTGTGAACTCTGACACACACAGTGCCTTTTCCTTGCCTGTAGTTATTGACAAGTTTATTTTTTTTAATATAGAAAAGCATTCATTGGCAAGTTTTCCTACTGAATGGTAAAAAGTCTAGTTCATCCTGGGACTTTGACATATACCCTCATGCTAGGGTAGCTTTTAACTGTCCTCGAGAAGTTTGTTCAAATTTTTGTGTCTTTTTCCAGTTTTTTAAGGAATCTCCACACTGTTCTCCATAGTGGCTGTACTAGTTTGCATTCCCACCAACAGTGTAAGAGGGTTCCCTTTTCTCCACACCCTCTCCAGCATTTATTGCTTGTAGACTTTTGGATCACAGCCATTCTGACTGGTGTGAAATGGTACCTCATTGTGGTTTTGATTTGCATTTATCTGATAATGAGTGATGTTGAGCATCTTTTCATGTGTTTGTTAGCCATCTGTATGTCTTCTTTGGAGAAATGTCTATTTAGTTCTTTGGCCCATTTTTTGATTGGGTCATTTATTTTTCTGGAATTGAGCTGCAAGAGTTGCTTGTATATTTTTGAGATTAGTTGTTTGTCAGTTGCTTCATTTGCTATTATTTTCTCCCATTCTGAAGGCTAATCCCACTGCTGGGCATACACACCGAGGAAACCAGAATGGAAAGAGACACGTGTACCCCAATGTTCATCACAGCACTGTTTATAATAGCCAGGACATGGAAGCAACCTAGATGTCCATCAGCAGATGAATGGATAAGAAAGCAGTGGTACATATACACAATGGAGTACTCAGCCATTAAAAAGAATACATTTGAATCAGTTCTAATGAGGTGGATGAAACTGGAGCCTATTATACAGAGTGAAGTAAGCCAGAAAGAAAAACACCAATACAGTATACTAACACATATATATGGAATTTAGAAAGATGGTAATGATAACCTTGTATGCAAGACAGCAAAAGAGACAGAGATGTATAGAACAGTTTTTTGGACTCTGTGGGAGAGGGCGAGGGTGGGATGATTTGGGAGAATGGCATTGAAACATGTATAATATTATATATAAAATGAATTGCCAGTCCAGGTTCGATGCATGATACTGGTTGCTTAGGGCTGGTGCACTGGAACGACCCAGAGGGATGGTACAGGGAAGGAGGAGGGAGGGAGGTTCGGGATGGGGAACACATGTACACCTGTGGCGGATTCATGTTGATGTATGGCAAAACCAATACAATATTGTAAAGTAATTAACCTGCAATTAAAATAAATAAATTTATATTAAAAAATTTTGTGTCTTGATTAAAGTGTGATTCTCTAACAACCCAACATTGCCACAAAACACATTGCTTTTCAAAGTGTGGCTGGGAAAATCAAGTCTAGAGCCTTCCTGCTGCTGCTGCTGCTGCTGCTAAGTCGCTTCAGTCGTGTCCGACTCTGTGCGACCCCATAGATGGCAGCCCATCAGGCTCCCCCGTCCCTGGGATTCTCCAGGCAAGAACACTGGAGTGGGTTGCCATTTCCTTCTCCAATGCATGAAAGTGAAAAGTGAAAGTGAAGTCGCTCAGTTGTGTCTGTAGCCAACCAGGCTCCTCCATCTATGGGATTTTCCAGGCAAGAGTACTGGAGTGGGGTGCCATTGCCTTCTCCATAAAGCCTTCCTACTTACTCAAAACATGGTCTAGGAACCACTAGCATCAATCAGCATCATTTGGGAGTTTGTTAGATAGGCAGAATCTCTGGCGCCCATCCCAGATGCAGCAAGTCAGAATCTGTGTTTTAACAAGATTCCCTCCCACCCCACCACTCAGTGATTTGTGATGCACATTAGGATGTGCTAATTAGTACGAAGCACTAATGTAACATCTGCATGAGAGAATCTAACAGTTAAATAAGAATATCCCAACAAATCAGAAGGTATACAGTGTTAATCACATTTGTTGCTACAGGTGGGGCTAGTGGTATAGAACCTGTCTGCCAATGCAGGAGATGTAAGAGACAGGGGTTCGATCCCTGGGTCGATCCCTGGAGGAGGGCATGGCAACCCACTCCAGTATTCTTGCCTGGAGAATTCCGTGGATAGAGGAACCTGGTGGGCTACAGTCCATGGGGTCTCATAGAGTTGGACACAACTCAAGCGACTTAGCATGCTTGCGTGCTACTGAAAGGGGTGGGAGAAAGATAATGACAGAGTGCAGTCACTGTAAAAGGGGATGGGAGTGGGAATAGTAAAGAAAGATTATTTAGATGGTACCCAAACCAGAAGTTTGGTTCTGCCAAAAAGTCAGAGGTTTGTAAAATCCGTCTCACAGCAACAAAAGGGAGTGAGGGAGGCATGAAAGAGAAAAGGAAGAGATCCAGATAATATTTTGGAGGCCGGAAGACATCAGAAAATCGGAGCTTCCGTCCTGCTGGCAAACTAAGTGTAACTGGGGCACAAATCACTGATGAAGGAAGGATTATGAATAAGACATGGGTTAGGAGCAGCCAGCAGAGCAGCCGGAAGTATACAGCTCAGAAGATCTGACTTTCAGCACAACAGAACCCTTCCCCTCCCTTGATTTACCCTTCAGTGATTGTGAGTTTTCTAAAGACCTACACGTACCTAAAAATAACGGAGATTTTGTGAATCCTTCTCCTTGATATGCAATCTGCAAATTTGTTATGTAGTTTTTAATTAGGTCTCTTCCCATAATGATGTCTTCAGAGTGCTTGTGCATGTGAGCACATGTGTCAGGGTGGGAGGAGGGACAATCGAGTACCTTTCTCTAGATCTAATAAGAAAAATGTGCCAGTGAGGTGAGTGAAGAGGTAAAATGTCCCCCAAGTCACTATAGGGACCCGCCCCCGCCCCAATTTGCTTCATCAAAACAAGCGTAAGCTACCTCCTTAAATGCAGAACTGGAAGACACCATTGATATCCCTTGACATTCACCTATTACACGTCTTTATGGAGGTCTGATTTAAGACCATGCAGAACCCTCCTCTCCAAAAGTCACCAAAACTGGAACTGAATCATCTAAATCTGCTGTGATTTCTATTCATAGTCTACAAAGTTGAGGTTGCCAGTTGAGAGAGAGAGAGAGAGAGAGAGGTATTAGATAATGCTAGGAAATGGCAACACTTCCCCAAAACAGAACCAGGCCATGCAGACCCTGTTCTGCCTTCTATTCTAGCTGGAAAGAGATTTATTTTCTTCCCATTTTGCAATAATCTGTATTATTTGAGGTTCTTCCCTCAGTCTCTTCCTCCACAGCTCCTTTCAAATCCTTGTTTAGAATCACAGGGAAGGAGGGAGGGAGGGAGGCAGCTCTCACCTGAATTTTCAATAACCGTATCAAAGAAAGAGAAGCCCCAAAGAAATATGAAACCCACTGTTGTGTGCACCTGAAATGGCATGGCATGTACCATTTCTTTTAATAAAGAAACAAGTAAATTTGTTTCACAGAGTAATACTAAAATTGGTTTCCTCCTCACACAAAACCATGAAGATATTTATATATAATTTATCTTTCTAAGTTGTCATGTGGCAAAAGACCGCTTGCTGTGCAGCAGACTTCTCTTGGTACTTAGAGAGAATTACGTGATTAAATAGAGACCTGAAAAGTTTTGAACAAGCACCAAAGAAGAAAAGGTTTCCTCTTCAAGCCTTAATGAAGTGAGCTCATTCCTCCTCCAACATCAACTTAGCCCTGTGTAGTTTGTTTTCTTGCGGGTTAATCACTGACCAGAGCCGCAGTGCGGACCACCAGTTTCCAATAAACCATAAAAGGCCGATCAGCAGCCATTGTGCTTTTCTGTAGGGCTTAGCAGACAGCAGCTGAATAAACCTGTTCAAAGTCAGAACAGTCAAGCAGGAGCGCAGAGGCCCAACTGGTGCCTCTGGTGAATCCTGAAAAGCAAATTAATTTATTAGAACATAATTGATAGCATGTGCAAATACACTAGCCAAAGACTCCCCTGTGCTAATTTTGGCATAATTAAATATGGGCAGCTAATGAATAGTGTTCTGGGAAAGCAACATTATGATAAATATCCAATTATTACTTACTGTATCCCATACTTGATTATGTTATATGCAGGCCGATGCCTCTGCTTTTGGGGCTTAAAGAAAAATCCAGAGGGAAAGAAAAGACCTAACAAACTGATTCCTCTGAATTAAGATTTAAATAAATGCTGTTGCGAGTGAAATACGCCCAGAAAGAGAATTACTTGAATATGCAGGGAAAAGAGGACATGAAATCTATCAATTATATTTTCATGTAAATGCACATGTTCTTTCTTCTTTGGAGAGTTTCACATTTGTGAGTCTATTGAAAGCCTCTGTGCAAACGTTGTCTAAACAAGGGCTTCCCTAAAGGAAAAAAAAAAAAAAAAACCTCCACCTGCCAAGGTAAAGACAGCGAGCCGCTGGAACACTGCAGAGCAAACGCAAACCAACAGCCAACATGCTGCTGGCTCTATGGGGTCGTCTGACACCACTTCTCTTTTGTTTCGACCCTTTCCCTCAATCTTGCTTTGGAAATTACTGCCAAAAACAGTGCTCCCCGCGGGTCAGGACCTGAGATTCAGCAGTCTCTCCAGACTCACAGTGCTGTAACAACTCCATCAGGCAGTTTCTGATGTGGCCGTTGGCTCCTGACTCCAACAGGTTAAGAAAACAAAACAAGCGGGGAGGGGGGGAGGGACAGTCGCTGTGAAAAATAAATAAATAACACCTCACTAACCAGCCTGGTTGACTGGGGCTTTTGAAGTCACAGCATCAGTATGCATAAGGAATGTCAAATGTCTAAATTGTGCCATTTTTCTCCTCCAAAGGATCTTTGAAGCAACCTTTGAAGATGGGAGAGATGGTCCCCTTTGTGCTCGTAAACAAAGGTGGCCTCCGCCACCATCACATCCTCCTCTAACCCCTGAGGCTGATAGGTGAGGGAAAGGCGGACACTTTCATTTCCTACATCCATTGACAAGGATTTTCTTCTGAGAAGTCTCAGATCTGTGGAGAGTTCATTGTCACTTAGAGTTATGTTTATCTTTCCAAACAAGAACCTCTTCTAACACATTTCAACTGCTTGTCGCCAATTGTGTTGTCAAAAGGCTCGGGCTTTCCAAATTATTTGCTTCTGGTTAGTATGTGACGGGACCCTAAAGGCAGAGGTGATAGGAGGCTTCCCCCATCTGCTCTGGTCAGTTTCTTTTCCCCAGCTGGCATCAGTGTGTCATTTCTATTCTCCACACCCTTGGAGTTTCTGACAGCTAAAGCGGCCAGATAAATGATTATTCTAGATACATTTGTGATGCGTGATATGCCATAGAAAACACTACATTCGAGTGACCCCCAGTATCATTTTAGATATTTGAATATGAGAGATCATGTGTGGATCCTTTGAATGTTTTCTTTCAGGATCCTGATGGGTTTTCAATCAACTTGAGGTCATTTATTACAGCTTTGAGCATCATTCGAATTTAAATCAACCGACTTTAGGTTTTCGAGGCCTGTACAATCACCCCGTGGCAGAGGGCTGACAGTGCCATTTGCCTTTCAGAAGACAAATAACTATGATAAATGTCCTTCCAAACTAAACAGCACTTTGGAAAAAGTAAAAAGGAATTTTAATCCAACTAGCAGAGATTCTATTTACGTTTTCCAAAGTAATCCTAAGTCAAAAATCTAAGGACACTTCGGAGAAAGATGAAAAAAGAGCCTAGGCAATAAATATCTTTTCAAAAGAGACTTGGCCCATGGGGAAACTTTTCAACAGAGAGCATGGCCCCACTGACCCAGGAGGGAGAGAAGCACCCTCATGGGCAAATCAGAGACTGGATCATGAAAAATGTCCGCAACTCACCTGACTCACCAACAAATCACGGCTGCGGCTGACACCAGTGTGCAAAGCCAGAGAGGAAGCGCTGGGACCATTTGTCTGTGTCACATTATTAGACAGCTTTCCAGTGGCTACTTTCCTAGGGGGAGTCTTGCAATGCAGACAGCTTCAACTTGGGTTTTGCGTGTAATTCGCTATTTTAGAGCAGTTTATTTCTCTCACCTGCATACCCCATGGGGGAAGAAGCACTGATTACTTTAATTCTAACATTTGGAGTGGAACCCATTCATGAAACTTTCTGGCTGTGTGATTTAAACGAAGGCTTCTCTTTCCTCTCTTTGTTCTCACCAGAAAATCAATTCACTTGAAGAGCCTCTTAATCCCATTTTTGCAATCAACAATTGCCACTTGCATATCGCTCTAATAGATTACGAAGTGGGACGATGCGGTTGTCTGGTCTAATTCAACCCTATTCAGGTAGCTGCAGCCCGAGGCACTTTGTAGTACCAAGTGCAGAGCTCGACAGGAAGACTTTTGCTATCATAATTTCCTGTGGAGCTATGCACTGCCCCCACTGAGGAGCCTGAATTACTTTGAATTAGGCTCGACAACCACAGAGAGTCGAAATCCAGCAAGCAACAATAACCAACTCTTTGAGCATGACTTGCATGGGTTATTTTTTTCTTTGCATTAGCACAGAAAGGATGAATTTCAAAATGCACATCTATTTAAATGACAGCAACCTGCCATAAATCAAGTGTGAAACAAAAGAGAAAACAGTTGAAGTGAGAGAGAAGTTGGAGTGGAGGAAAAATTAATCAAAACAGTTTTCAAAAACTTCATAGTTTGAGCCTGTGAAAAATTTCAGGCCTACACTATCACCATGACAACCCAGAACAAGCCCATGTTGGATAACCACATCAGAAAGGGACTGTTTTGTAAGGATGAAGCCCTCTCATATTCATCCTAAGTTCAAGTCTCACTTCGAATGCCTTAAAAAAAATCACAAAAATAAAAATGTAAATATAAAAAGCTATCCAGGCTTCTTTCATGCTCTGGTAACAGGCAAATCTTCTTGTGTGATTTTAAAATGATTTTATCATGAAGTCCATTCTAACCCCCAGGCAGGCATCACCTCAGGTAGGCGATGTTTGAATCATAAAGCAACTGCTGCTAAGTATCAGACCCAAGTGGGAAACAGTCAACCATTAAATCATTTAGCAGATTCCAAGAATCACCCAAATTGGAAGCATGTGGTTCAAATGCATCATTTCCAGAGATACCAGTTAAACAAAATGTTCCAGGTAAGGAAACTGAGATTACAATTCTATTTGCTGTAACTCCTTAATTATTACCAACATGGCCCCCCAAAAATGAATTAAATCTAAATAAATATAGGTTTCTCTTCTTAAGAGTTCCAATCCCCATTCCTACTCTTTTACCTTTCTGTGTTCAGAAAATAAAGAGAACAAAGAGGGAGTCCCACTGATTCGAAACTAGCAGAACAGCCAAACAACAGAGCACAACTGTTCTCTCATGCATGACTGGGATTAGGATAAAAGCGGAAAAAGACTTCTGAGAAAAAGAAGACAACAAAAGAAACAGGAGTGCTGACAAAACTTTTTTTCTTTCTATTGAGGCAAAAGAGAGGGAAAAAAAAGAAGACTGCTTAAAAAAAGATAGAAGAAGCAAGCTTAACAAACAGAAGTAAGGGCTTGCACCTCCTGTTTTACTTTTAGCCCAATCTGGTCAGAGAAACAAAACCAGAAGTAAAGTAGATGATAACTGAAGACACTTCGACAATTTTCATACTTGGAGAAGCAGCCCTATTGCTACGAGACCTACTTTGATGTGATCAGTTCATTATTCTCTCAAATATCCAGGGAGTGGAACAATGTCTCCTGGTCGGAATTTTCCCCTGCACGGTTAGAACAGGATGCGTGTGAATTCACACATTCTTCGACAGAGGGAAATCTGGGGAGGGCAGCGGAGCTTTTGCATTTGGAAATCGCATTCACAAATTAAACGTAATTGTTTAAAAAAGAATGACCCCGAGGTCAACGCCACCAGCGTGGCATCTCTGGACGGCTGGAGGGAGGGATTCAAAGCTCAGCCAACAGCAAACTTTGATTCAGGGCCCCTCACAAAGGCTTTCAGATCAGTCATATTCCACTGTGACTACCTCAAGCCCGCTCTCCTAGACTTTGTACAGATCCCACTAGACTCTAATGATTAGAGGGTTAAGGAGAACACCCGTTTTCAAAGTTTTTGACCTACTTCTCAAAGATTCTTACCACACCTTAAGTTAGGAATTAGATTCCTGCTCTACCACTATTAGCCATCTTGACTTTTTTTTTTTTAATTCCATCAGCTCACATAGTAGAGTCTTGTTCTTCCAAAATATATTTTAACCATGACAAAGTCAACAGACATAATCCTGGCTGCCAGGATCCTTAAATAAACTCCCCTCACAGAACCTGAAGACTGAACCAAAGAGTTTAAGTAGAAACTCCTATTGTCAGAAGTAAAATGCCTTTTATGTACATGACAGGACTGCAGAATTAAATATTGGTAAGCCATGGTGGACAACATGAAATTGTTCAGATGTCTAATGCAGTACCTTCTCATTCTACTTCCCTCTAATATATATAATAAAAACACCTCACCAAATCTATAAATAAGTGCTTTGTGGAACATCTGCTGAGCGCCTACTATATTCCAGGCATGTATATGCATGTCCACTTTGAAGGAATTCTCTCAAGAAGGTGAGGTCCACATCAGTTGCCCATTTTGCAGTACACTGTGCTATGCTGCTTCCTTTCCTTAATTAATTCAATGAACACTGAATTAGCATCTACTACATTCCAGGTAGTGTAAGTTGCTAAAGATAAAATGACAACAATATAGACACAGTCTCTGTCTTCTTAGAGCCTATAATCTAGTTAGGGAAGCAAATATTAAACAAATAAAGACATGAGTAATTGTTTAGTTACAGTTGTGCTAAGTAGCACAAAGAAAACTCAGAGCACTGCGAGAGCTGAATCTGGACACATCATCTGGTCTAGGTAAAGAATGGGGAGGCAAAGGGAAGAAATGGCAAGAGCTCTTAAGAAGAGGGAAGGGCAACGATGAATAGAAAGAAACTTGGTGCATTTGAGGACCTACAAGGAGAACAAGGGGGTGGAATTTTGCGAACAAGGCCAAGACTGGTAGAAGATAAGTTAGACAATAGATCATGCAGGGCCTAATTTGTGCGCTGTTTCCTAAAATTTGATTTCAAGTCTACTGCAAATATTTGAAATGGATTGGAGCAAGTGAGTAATATGACTAGATTGTTGTTATCCACTCTGACTGCTGTGTGGAGAATGGAAGGAAGCAGGGCCAGCAGGGCTGCCATGGAGACTTTTGCACACTGCGTATGCACCAGGATTCCTTCAGTTCAGTTCAGTTGCTCAATCGTGTCCGACTCTGCAACCCCGTGAATCACAGCACACCAGGCCTCCCTGTCCATCACCAACTCCCGGAGTTCACTCAGACTCATGTCCATCGAGTTGGTGATGCCATCCAGCCATCTCATCCTCTGTCGTCCCCTTCTCCTCCCACCCCCAATCACTCCCAGATTCAGGGTCTTTTCCAATGAGTCAACTCTTCACATGAGGTGGCCAAAGTATTGGAATTTCAGCTTCGGCATCAGTCCTTCCAATGAACACCCAGGACTGATCTCCTTTAGGATGGACTGGTTGGATCTCCTTGCAGTCCAAGGGACTCTCAAGAGTCTTCTCCAACACCACAGTTCAAAAGCATCAATTCTTCGGCGCTCAGCTTTCTTTACAGTCCAACTTTCACATCCATACATGACTACTGGAAAAACCATAGCCTTGACTAGATGGACCTTTGTTGGCAAAGTAATATCTCTGCTTTTCAATATGCTATCTAGGTTGGTCATAATTTTCCTTCCAAGGAGTAAGCGTCTTTTAATTTCATGGCTGCAGTCACCATCTGCAGTGATTTTGGAGCCCAAAAAAATAAAGTCTGACACTGTTTCCACTGTTTCCCCATCTATTTCCCATGAAATGATGGGACCAGATGCCATGATCTTCGTTTTCTGAATGTTGAGCTTTAAGCCAACTTTTTGACTCTCCACTTTCACTTTCATCAAGAGGCTTTTGAGTTCCTCTTCACTTTCTGCCATAAGGGTGGTGTCATCTGCATATCTGAGGTTATTGAGATTTCTGCCGGCAATCTTGATTCCAGCTTGTGTTTCTTCCAGTCCAGTGTTTCTCATGATGTACTCTGCATAGAAGTTAAATAAACAGGGTGACAATATACAGCCTTGCTGAACTACTTTTCCTATTTGGAACCAGTCTGTTGTTCCATGTCCAGTTCTAACTGTTGCTTCCTGACCTGCATACAAATTTCTCAAGAGGCAGATCAGGTGGTCTGGTATTCCCATCTCTTTCAGAATTTTCCACAGTTTATGGTGATCCACACAGTCAAAGGCTTTGGCATAGTCAATAAAGCAGAAAGAGATGCTTTTCTGGAACTCTCTTGCTTTTTCCATGATCCAGGGGATGTTGGCAATTTGATCTCTGGTTTGTTTCTCTGCCTTTTCTAAAACCAGCTTGAACATCACGAAGTTCACAGTTCACATATTGCTGAAGCCTGGCTTGGAGAATTTTGAGCATTACTTTACTAGCATGTGAGATGAGTGCAATTGTGCGGTAGTTTGAGCATTCTTTGGCATTGCCTTTCTTTGGGATTGGAATGAAAACTGACCTCTTCCAGTCCTGTGGCCACTGCTGAGTTTTCCAAATGTGCTGGCATATTGAGTGCAGCACTTTCACAGCATCATCTTTCAGGATTTGAAATAGCTCAACTGGAATTCCATCATCTCCACTAGCTTTGTTCATAGTGATGCTTCCTAAGGCCCACTTGACTTCACATTCCAGGATGTCTGGCTCTAGGTCAGTGATCATACCATCGTGATTATCTGGGTCGTGAAGCTCTTTTTTGTACAGTTCTTCTGTGTATTCTTGCCATCTCTTCTTAATATCTTCTGCTTCTGTTAGGTCCATACCATTTCTGTCCTTTATCGAGCCCATCTTTGCATGAAATGTTCCTTTGGTATCTCTGATTTTCTTGAAGAGATCCCTAGTCTTTCCCATTCTGTTGTTTTCCTTTATTTCTTTGCACTGATCGCTGAAGAAGGCTTCCTTATCTCTTCTTGCTATTCTTTGGAACTCTGCATTCAAATGTTTATATCTTTTCTTTTCTCCTTTGCTTTTCGCTTCTCTTCTTTTTACAGCTATTTGTAAGGCCTCCCCAGACAGCCATTTTGCTTTTTTGCATTTCTTTTCAATGGGGATGGTCTTGATCCCTATCTCCTGTACAATGTCATGAACCTCATTCCATAGTTCATCAGGCACTCTATCTATCAGATCTAGTCCCTTAAATCTATTTCTCACTTCCACTGTATAATCATAAGGGATTTGATTTAGGTCATACCTGAATGGTCTAGTGGTTTTCCCTACTTTCTTCAATTTAAGTCTGAATTTGGCAATAAGGAGTTCATGGTCTGAGCCACAGTCAGCTCCTGGTCTTGTTTTTGCTGACTGTATAGAGCTTCTCCATCTTTGGCTGCAAAGAATATAATCAATCTGATTTCGGTGTTGACCATCTGGTGAGGTCCATGTATAGAGTCTTCTCTTGTGTTGTTGGTAGGGAAGCCCAAGAATCTATTATCTGCTAAGTAATAGGCTTACAAAGATGAAAAAAACATTGCCTCTGCTCTTGAGGAGGTATATGTCTTATTGTTCAGTTGCTAAGTCCTGTCTGATTTCTTTGCAACCCCATGGACTGCACCATGCCAGGCTCCTCTGTCCTACAATATCTCCTGGAGTCTGCTCAAACTCATATCCATTGGGTCAGTGATGCCATCCAACCATCTCATCCTCTGTGGTCCCCTTCTCCTCCTGCCCTCAATCTTTCCCAGCATCAGGGTCTTTTCCAATGAGTCGGCTCTTTGCATCAGGTGGCCAAAGTATTAGAGGTTCAGCTTCAGCATCAGTCTTTCCAATGAATATTCAGGACTGATTTCCTTTGGGGTTGATTGGTTTGATCTCCTTGCAGTCCAAGAGACTCTCAAGAGTCTCCTCCAGCACCACAATTCAAAAGCATAGTCCGGGAGAAAAATATGAATAGCCATCTAAGAACACAGGGGATGTGCAAAGGATACATAGAAGTGTGGTTAATTTTGCAGAGAGTCATCTTAAAAACTAGAAATTCCCAATCGAAATTCGATCCTATCTAGTTATTTGAAGGTACATTTGGAGTTAATTTTGAATAAATGGATTCATAGAATGCTATTAAAACAGATCACTAAAAATACGTTCACTAAAATGCATATAAGTGGAGTTTTCTTTCTTAGCACGTTATAGTCATTAGATGACATTTAATTGTGTCATCAGTAAATCTACAAAATGCATCAATCCACAGCATAAATGAAAGCACCTGAAGGAAGGAAACCTATTTGCCTTACAAGAAATATTCCAAATCAGTGAATTCTCAGAGCACTTGTGGAGTCACTGTTACATGTCAGGCCTTGCGTTGGTCATATTTTCACACATTATCTCACTAATCTTCAGAACAATGAGTCTAACAGTTTGTGACATTGATTTTCCCAAAGAGGCAACTATGGCTATGAGAGGTGAAGAAGAGGCTTTCCCAGGGCACAGCCAAGGCTATAAGAAACCTCTTCCTACCAAACCTAAACTACACTAGAGAAATATGTTATTTAAATAAACCCTGTGGCTACTCTTTTTAGGGAAAGAACAACTTACTATGTCATTGATCACCCCCTAAGTTCCCCATTTTGTAAAGTTTGAGTTTGGATACAGCAGGTTTCCTTTAAGAAACAGCCACCTATATTTTAGAGGCCTTTCAAGAAGTAAATTGTCAGTGTCAGACTTTATTTTTCTGGGCTCCAAAATCACTGCAGATGGTGACTGCAGCCATGAAATTAAAAGACGCTTACTCCTTGGAAGGAAAGTTATGACCAACCTAGATAGCATATTCAAAAGCAGAGACATTACTTTGCCAACAAAGGTCAGTCTAGTCAAGGCTATGGTTTTTTCAGTGGTCATGTATGGATGTGAGAGTTGGACTGTGAAGAAAGCTGAGCGCTGAAGAATTGATGCTTTTGAACTGTGGTGTTGGAGAAGACTCTTGAGAGTCCCTTGGACTGCAAGGAGATCCAACCAGTCCATTCTGAAGGAGATCAGTCCTGGGATTTCTTTGGAAGGAATGATGCTGAAGCTGAAACTCCAGTACTTTGGCCACCTCATGCAAAGAGTTGACTCATTGGAAGAGTCTGATGCTGGGAGGGATTGGGGGCAGGAGGAGAAGGGGACGACAGAGGATAAGATGCCTGGATGGCATCACTGACTCGATGGACGTGAGTCTGAGTGAACTCCGGGAGTTGGTAATGGACAGGGAGGCCTGACGTGCTGTGATTCATGGGGTCGCAAAGAGTCAGACACGACTGAGCGACTGATGTGATCTGATCTGATCTGACTAAAGCTACATGATTAAACAACCCAACACAACTCTTATTCATGGAAAATGGTGGTGCCACCAGTGCACAAATTATACGTTTAGTAAACGTAGTGGAAATATTCTCCTGGTTTTCAAACTAACTATGATTTGTGGAATATTGACCTTTAAAAAAGTATTTATAGCCACCTCCTAAGTTATGTCTAAGCTTTAAAAGGGCACTGTTTTTATACCTCATGAATCAGAATATTCATGTAACATCATTAAATTTTCTAACCCTTTAAAATGCTTGTTAATAATAAGTTTTAAGGGCATGAGCTATTTTCCCTCCTTTAGGCAATCAAAGAACAGTCAAAAGTAAAGTTTATGGGGTTAATAGTGAACAGCATTCACAGAGATGAACACCAGTGTGGATATTTTCCATCTCAATGATGAAGAGTTTTTTAACTGGCTATCTCAGATTGTACCTATTCTATCCATGGAATATCGTAAAGAAACAAAAGCATTTTTGAAACTAGATCAGGAGAACAAAAATACATAACAGATCTAATCAGAACTGTCTGAGAATAGAGATCAACTTGCTTTCAACTTTTTCAGGAATTTAGTGCGTTTTTCATGTACTATGGAGACAATTTAGGATTTTAAACAATTTAGGGTTTGTTTTCTTGTTTTCAGTACACTGACCTCCAATCATCACCAACATGCTGGTCTCCTCACATGTTCCCTATTCAACATATGAGCTTCTTAGCTGGGAACAAAGCAGATTTATGAGACAAATGTAGTTAATGTTTCAAGACCTATCACTGAGAGGGGCTGTACAATGCATTCACGTGGTCATGTGTTATTGCAAAATTTATAAAAGTAAGGTATTTTTCTATTATTCTTCTTATAAATCTAACCCCCTCCCCAAATTATAAATGCTTTAGGCACCACAAAGCCTGGCTCCCTCTCTGGTCAGAAAACTGTAAATGATCATTCAAGCTGTACAAAAAAAAAGTACCTTATGCCTCGAAGGCCTTTTCCAAGCCAGCTATACAGAGGTCAGGTCAAACCACAAAGGACCTTCTTTTTTTGTTTGCTTGTTTCTTTCTCATTTTTAAAACTGAAGTATAGTTGATTTACAATGTGCTAGTTTCAGATGTACAGCAAAGTGATTCATATATATATATGTAATATTTATATTCACAAAAGACCTTTTTAATCAGAATTTTAAACCTGCAAGAGAACCTTGGAAAATAACACGTAGAAGATAAAGTCTATAATGGTTCCACATTTTCTTGAACCTTCTAATAGTCCCAATATATCTTGGATTTTAAAAGCCAATGATCATATGTATCTTTGACTTCCAAATATGTTGAATTCAACTTTTATTCTAGAAGAAAACAAACTAAGACTGAAAAACATATCCCTGTTATAGAGCACATCATTTACCAGCCCATGGACTGGGCTCTGTTCTCCAAGAGCAGGGTTCTTTCCTGTGACTTACTTCACAGTGCTTTGGCATGTCTGTGGTGCTGGGGTGGATATAAGTGAAAATAAGAAACTCCACAGCTGCTGAACTTCTGGTTTTGTCAACTTCTGTTTTGAAGCAAGTAATGCTCTTTCCCGAAAGGAACTTGAGTAGTTCATGACATGAATTCCAACTTTACATAAGCAACTGAAAGGAACACAAGCATTCTTTCTGCCTTGATTTTATTGCCCTTAAACAGGAGGAGGGCTCAGGGAGGCACCATCTGACATATATTTGGATATATTCTGAGGCAAATTGTTCCTGGAGTTTTCCCACTGGCCACCAGTTGTCATTTTTTATGATACATACTCAGACTTGCAAACTCATAATTATTATTTTCCAGCTGCAAATATCAGATCCTTAATGAAGGATTTAGTACCTGGCACAGGAAATCAGTCCTGAATATTAATTGGAAGGACTGATGCTGAAGCTGAAACTCTAATACTTTGGCCACCTGATGCGAAGAACTGACTCATTTGAAAAGACCCTGATGCTGGGAAAGATTGAAGGCAGGAGGAAAAGGGGACAACAGAGGATGAGATGGTTGGATGGCATCACCGACTCAATGGACATGAGTTTGAGCAAGCTCTGGGAGTTGGTGATGGACAGGGAAGCCTGGGGTGCTGCAGTCCATGGGGTCGCAAAGAGTCGACACAACTGAGCAACTGAACTGAACTGAACTGAACTGACAGTACATAGAAAATATTCAATGTTTGTTGAAAGAAATGAGAGTTTGATTGCTTGATGTGAGCTCTGACTATATATCTATCAATATACATTTTCTCTCTGCGTTCATATACACACACATGTCCCTCTCAGCTGTCTATAACTATAGCTCAGTCTTTAAATGCCAACTGGCCTGGGCCCTCAGGTTTCAAACATCCCAGTTCAGATCCCAAGTCCTAGAAAATTTCTGACTGAGTGGCCCTTGTCTGAGGCTTGGCCAAGATTCTTCCAGTTCTTGGCTACATCTTGTCTCTCATCTGTAATTTCTAAATACAAAATTTTAAAATACAAAATAAAGTCACAACACAAAAAGTATAAGTCATGAGCTCATCAGGCTTTAACAGAAATACTCTGAGCATGATACGTCATCAACATGTCCAATTTCACAGTACTGCCTGTAAAATCTTGTCTTTCAGTACATTTTTCCTCCTCCTGAGGTGGTAGGAAAACATTTTTCAAGAGACAAGAGCAGAGGCAAAAAAAATGTCAGCCAGATATATATCCTACCAATCACATTGCAGTGAGCTAAACATAGGGATGGACCCAATCAACCTCTTCTTCCTCATGCGGTGAGCACTCCAGCCAGAGTCCATCCTGCAGCACTTCCCTCTCTTTCAATTTATCTCCCAGAGTTTAGCCAACTACACTCAATCCTTACAGCATTTCGATAGCATACAGTGCACAAACTATGTCATCACAATTCTAAGCTTTCAAATGTGTTCAGGAACAGCAGACTGTCTCTGGCTCTGGGCACCAAATGACAGTTCTCCCTGAATCCTGAACTAGGTACTGAATTTCTGTCATTAAGTATCTGATACTTACAACCAAAAAAATATGTGTGAGATATACAAAAAATCCACACTAACAGATGGTTAATGAGAAACTTCCTTCAGGAGAGAAAGGAATACCTTTTTAGTACTGTCTTCTATGTTTATTTATATATGCTTTAGAAAGCTTTAAGGTAATAGATATGTAATTTATAGTCAAATAAAAATTATGGTATATGCCATTTCGAAATGCAAGTGGGCTATTGGCGTCTAGAAAATATTTTTGTCCATCCAACAAAGGAACTGTGCTAAGCCCTGAGAATATAGTGGTGAAAAAGACATATTCCCTGCCCTCAGGGACTTAGCTCTTTAGGGTGATGGGCAGAGAAACAAGTCATGACAATTTACCAGTACAGGCAGAGGAGTGAATGACCCCAGGGTACTATGTGAGCATACAGAAGTACTTAATTCAGTCTCAAGTGGCCAGGAAGGGATAGCTAAACTGAGATACGAAAAGTGATTAAGAGTTACCAGGTAAAGGAGGGAGTGAGAGTGCCATAAATGATTTAATTCAAGGACATGAAAAACCCTGATACAAGAGAGGGCTGATGTACTGAGACATGAACTGGAGAAGCTAAGCAGTTTGGGCTTTACCCAGAGGGTAATGAAAAGCCATCTAATCTGCACTTATATAATATATATGCATATATATATATAATATATATGCATTTATATAAATTATATATATTTAATATATAAAATAATATAAATATATAATTGTAATATATATTTAAAATATAATTTATTTTTATATAATGATATAATATATAATAATATATAATTGATATAATATCTATAATCTGCATAATATAATCTAATCAGCATTTCAGGAATATAATTCTGTCTATATTACGTGACAGAGAAATGCAGAGGAGTCTAGAGAAGCAGAGTCATCAGCAAGGGGGTTAATGCAAGAGCTCAGCTGGGAAATGAAGATAAAATGTAACAGTGGCAGTGGGGGATCAAGTGAGGTATCTAGAGAAGTGTGAAAGGGCTTCCCTCATAGCCTAGTCGGTAAAGAATCTGCCTGCAATGCAGGAGACCGGGGTTCAATTCCTGGGTCGGGAAGATCCCCTGGAGAATGAAATGGTAACCCTCTCCAGTATTCTTGCCTGGAGAATCCCATGGACAGAGGAGCCTGGCAGGCTACAGTCCATGGGGTTGCAAGAGTTGGATATGACTTATTGACAAAAGAGAAGGAAAACAACAGCTAGTGTTTATTTAGTGCCAGGATCTGTAGCATGCACTTCACTTGCATTATCTCACTTGATCCACACAACAACCCTGCAAGGTGGTTATTGCAAAGAAAATTGAAGCCCCAGAGATTAAGTAATGTATCCAAGATCTCTCAACAAGTAGCAGGTCCTGCCTCTTCAGGTAAAAACATCAGGACAAGTTGAATAGATAGACAGGGTGAAGGAAGGGTCAGAGTCACATCTGACCCAAGGTTCCCGGTGTGGTCACCTGGGAACACAGGAAGAGAAATTTGGGGAAACATAAGGGAGTTGGGTGATGCATTCAATTTTGTACCTGCTGAGTTGGGTGTCAGATTTTCAGGGTGAATTACCAAAATAGTTGAATATAGGGGCCTGAAACTCTATATGATGAAGCTACAGATTTGATGGAGGATTATCAGTCATGGGAGAAGGAGAGATTACCCCAAGGAAGTATGTAGAATGACAATGTTACGGGAGTCCTAACTCACTCTGCTCGCTGCATAACAGGCCAGTGCATCCGAGACAAGGTGTTGAGGCAAAGAAAATGACTTTATTTGGAAAGCAGCTGAATGAGAAGATGGCAGACCAGTGCCTCAAAACAACCATCTTATGGGGTCTGGATGCCAGGTTCTTTTATAGATCAGAGATGATGGGAGGTGAGGAAGCAAAGTAAAAAGGCCATTAATCTTGCAAATATCCTAGAATAGCAAGCCTCAGTCAGGGGATGAGTTAATTTCTTCCTTCCTGCCATCCACAGGTGGACAGGGTTCTGAACAAAGCCACTTTAACAGTCAGGCAGAGGGGCAGGGTGCTTTTAACCAAGCCATTATGTATGATTATAATAACAAAAGCAGCAAAAGGTAAGACAAAGAAACAGTTCCATTATGGGGTCAGAATTGGCTTCTCTCCTGAAAAGAAGAGGCCTAAACAGATTCCCAAGAAGCACAGACATTTATGGGGCAACCAGAAGACGAGGTCTATGCAAAAACAAGAAAGAAAAGAAGAGACAAAGGAAGAAACCCAGAGAGGGTGGTGTCATGGAAGCCAAGGGAAAGAGTATTTCCAGGAGGAAGCAGTCATGCCTGACTGATGCTACAGACAGATCAAGTAAGATGCAGATCAAACACATCCACATCCATGATCAACAGTGAGGCTGTCCGTAACCTTGATGAGCATCACCAGGAAGGGTGATAAAAAAGGAGACCAGAGGGGGAGATGCCTCTTTCAGGAAGTTTGGTGGTGAGTGGGGAGAAGTGCTAAGGTGTATATTGTCTCATTTGATCCTCAACCACCTTACGACATAGGCCCTAGTATTTTACAAATAAGAAAAACAAGGCAGAGAGAGGTTAAATAGCTTTTCCAGAATTACTAGTATTACAACTAGTATGTGACAGAGGCAGGACTTGAACCCAGGCAGTCTGGCTCCTGGGCCTGTGTGATGATCATCATAATAATGTTAGAGCTACTGTTTATTGAGCATTCTTCCTCTTTCAGACTTTGGGGTATGTATGCCACACATATTATGTCATTTCATCATGACAACAGCACTGTGACATAGATACTTATTATTTTCCTCCATTCTACACATAAGGAAAATGAGGCTCAGAATTATCTCCAATGACATGTTTTCTATAGGAAAACTAGCCCTGATTTTTCCATTCTAATTTATAGAAACTATTTCTGGAACATAACATCTAATTCAAGTACTTGGATATTTACACCTGCAATGTAGATATTTCTAATTTGCCTTCCAAGCAATGTTCTTTTAAGTGGCCAATTGGTAAAGTATGTTACCTGACTAAGAAGGCAAAAGAAAAGGAAATGGGCTTTAATGGTAGAACAATGGCTAACAATAATGTTATAGTTGTATAATACTTTAATGTTTAACAAAAAACTCTAACATATAATATTTTATTTGATCCTCCCCAAAGAAGAGCTTCCTGAATATGAAAGTTCTAAGACCCTAGAATACAATACCTAAGGGAAACCCCACCTCAGGAGGCTTGCTGTTGTTATTTTATCAGGTACAAACAGCTATTGTGTCTGTGAGGGTGAAAAACATTTCCCTCTGGAGGCAGAGGGATGGTCTAGTTTAGAGTAGACTCGAAATCATTTAAAGTCTTTGAAATCGTATGAGAACATTGAATTCATCTCCATATTCTAAGGCAGAGATTCCTAATCTTCTGGGCACTAGCGTACCTGATTTTCAATCCCACCTACCTTGGTCCTAAAGGTATTATAGGGCCTATTTTTAAAAACAGTAATTAAAATCAATTTTATTTTGAAAATGGTAAAGTCATCTAAGATTACCAGAGCTATCTAGTGTGTCACAAGACAATGGTTGGGACTTGGGCTGAAACCTCAATCCTATACCTAAAAACATTACCATCTGAATGATGAATTATGAATAAAGGTAGATTAAAATGGGGTAAAATTAACTGATTCAACATACATTTACCAAGTGCCTCCCTATGTACAAGTCATTGCGCTGAGTACTGAAGTCCTCAAAGATCACTGTGGGAGCTTCCCTGGTGGTCCAGTAGTTAGGACCTCATGTTTTCACTGCTGAGGGCCTGGGTTTGACCCCTGGTCAGGGAACTAGGATCACATAAGCCACGTGGCATGGTAAAAAAATAAAGTATTATTCCCAGCTTCGTCAAAAAAAAAAAAAAAGATGGTTGTGTTAGAGTACACTAACTCGTAGAGCTGTAACAAATAATTTCCAAATCTCAGTGACTTAACACACTAAAAGGGTATTTTTCTTTTGGGAGAAGTCCAGTTTACATGTTCCTGACATCTCTCCGGGACAGCTCTCCTTCCAATGGAGATTTAGGGATCCAGGCTCTTTGCACCTCCTGCTTTCACCATCCCCTGTGGCCTCCGACTCTTCCATTGGATCCTCAGCAACTGGTTGGCAACAAGGGAAGAGAGGATAAGCAGAGAAACCCATGGGATGTTTCCAGAGTCAGACCTGAAAGTGGCACCCAGTGCTTTCACCCACGTTACACAGACCAGCACTCAGCCACCTAGCCCTGACCTGATTTTCAGGGAAGCTAGAAAATGAATCTTCCTATATATCCAATTTAAAAAATGGATTTAGTGAATACCTAGCCACTCTCTACCTCAATCACATAATCCATTGTTTACCAAACTTCAATTATTCCCAAATCACCTTTGTGATTTTTGCTATATATATATCATCTGCATTATTATTTAACTAGTGTTTTTCTAGAAGTTGACTCACTTTTTTAATAGATACGTTTATTTTAAAAGGAAACTTGGTCACTACAGAGAATGGAAAAGTAGTCTCTTTCCATAAATAGAATGTAGCCACAAAAATTAATACAATCACAAAACACTCTTAATTTAGCTAAGGACCACTTCTTGCTAGAGGCACTGAACTGAGGTTTGCTTTGCTGTTGTTCAGTCACTAAAGAGTGTCTTACTCTTTGTGACCCCGTGGACTACAGCACCCTAGGCTTCCATGCCCTTCACTATCTCCCTGAGTTTGCTCAAACTCATGTCCATTGAGTCGGTGATGCTATCTAACCATCTCATCCTCTGTCACCCCCTTCCCCTCTTGCCCTCAATCTTTCCCAGCATCAGGGTCTTTCCAATGAGATGGCTCTTCACATCAGGTGGCCAAAGCATTGGAGTTTCAGCTTCAGCATCAGTCTTTCCAAAGAATAGTCAGGGTTGATTTCTTTTAGGATGGACTGGTTTGGTCTCCTTGCAGTCCAAGGGACTCTCAAAAGTCTTCTCCAGCACCACAGTTTGAAAGCATCAATTCATTGGTGCTCAGCTGTCTTTAAGGCCCAACTCTCACAACCCTACATAACTACTTGAAAAACCACAGCTTTGACTATACAGACCTTTGTCAGTAAAGTGGTGTCTCTGCTTTTTAATATGCTGTCTAGGTTTGTCATAGCGTTTCTTCCAAGGAGCAAGCATCTTAATTTCATAGGTGCAGTCACCATCCACAATGATTTTGGAGCCCAAGAAAATAAAGTCTGTCACTGTTTCCATTGCTTCCCTATTTGCCATGAAGTGATGGGACCAGATTCCATGATCTTAGTTTTTTGAATGCTGAGTTTTAAGCCAGTTTAAAACTTCTTTCACCTTCATCAATAGGCTCTTAATTTTTCTTTGCTTTCTACCATCAGAGTGGTATCATCTACATATCTGAGGTTGTTAATATTTCTCCCGGCAATCATGATTCCAGCTTGTGATTCATCCAGCCCTGCATTTCGCAAAATATACTCTGCATATAAATTAAATAAGCAGGGTGACAGTATACAACCTGGATGTACTCTTTCCCAATTTTGAACTAGTCCATTGTCCCATGCCTGGTTCTAACTGTTGCTTCTTGACCTGCATACAGGTTTCTCGAGAGACAGGTAACATGGTCTGGTATTCTCATCTCTTGAAGACTGTTCCACAGTTTGTTGTGATCCACAAAGTCAAAGGTTATAGCATAGTCAATAAAGCAGAAGTAGATGCTTTTCTGGAATTCCCTTGCTTTTTCTATGATCTAATGGATGTTGGCAATTTTTCCTCTGGTTCCTCTGCCTGTCTAAATACAGCTTGTTCATCTGAAAGTTCTCAGTTCGCATACTATAGAAGCCTAGTTTGAAGGATTTATTACCTTGCTAGCATGTGAAATGAGTGCAATTGTACGGTAATTTGAACATTCTTTGGCATTGCCTTTCTTTGGGATTGGAATGAAAACTGACATTTTAGAGTCCTGTGGCCACTGCTGAGTTTTCCAAGTTTGCTGGGATGTTGAGTGCAGCACTTTACCAGTTTCATCTTTTAGGATTTGAAATAGCTCAGCTGGAATTCCATCACCTCCACTAGCTTTGTTCATAGTAATGCTTCCTAAGGCCCACTTGACTTCACACTCCAGGATTTCTAGCTCTAGGTGAGTGCCCACAGCATTGTGGTTATCTGGGTCATTAAGACTTTTTCGTATAGTTCTTCTGTGTATTCTTGCCACCTTTTCCTAATCTCCTCTGCTTCTGTTAGGTCCTTGCCGTTTCTGTCCTTTATTGAGCCAATACTTGCATGAAACGTTCCTTTGGTATCTCTTTCTTGAAGAGATCTCTAGTCTTTCCCATTCTATTGTTTTCCTCTATTTCTTTGCACTGATCACTGAGGAAGGCTTTCTTCTCTCTCCTTGCTATTCTTTGGAACTCTGCATTCAAATGGGTATATCTTTCCTTTTCTCCTTTGCCTTTCGCTTCTCTTCTTTTCACAGCTGTTTGTAAGGCCTCCTCAGACAGCCATTTTGCCTCCTTATATTTATTTTTCTTGGGGATGGCTTTTGTTACTGTCTCCTGTACAAAATCATGAACCTCCATCCACAGTTCTTCAGGCACTCTGCTACTAGATCTAATCCCTTCAATCTATTTGTCACTTACACTGTATAATCATAAGGGATTTGATTTAGGTCATACCTGAATGGTCTAGTGATTTTCCCTACTTTCTTAAAATAAAGACTGAATTTTGCAATTAGGAGCTCATGGTCAGCTCCAGGTCTTGTTTCTGCTGACTGTACAGAGCTTCTCCATCTTTGGCTGCAAAGAATACAATCAATTTGATTTCAGTATTGACCATCTGGTGATGTCCATGTGTAGAGTCATCTCTTATGTTGTTGGAAGAGGGTGCTTGCTATGACCAGTGTGTTCTCTTGACAACTCTCTGTTAGCCTTTGCCCTGATTCATTTTGCACACCAAGACCAAACTTACCTGTTACTCCAGGTATCTCTTGACTTTCTACTTTTGCATTCCAATCCCCTGTGATGGAATGGCAACCCACTTCAGTATTCTTGCCTGGAAAACCCCATGGACAGAGGAGCCTGGCGGGCTACAGTTCATGGGGTCACAAAAAGTCAGACATGACTGAGCCACTATAATGAAAAGGACATTTTTTTTTCTGCTGTTAGTTCTTGTAGGTCTTCATAGACCCATTCAATTTCAGCTTCTTCAGCATTAGTGATTGGGGCATAGACTCGGATTACTGTGATATTCAATGGTTTGCCTGGAAATGAACAGAGATCATTCTGTTGTTTTTCTGCACTCAAGCACTGCATTTTGGACTCTTTTGTTCACTATGAGGGCTACTCCATTTCTTCTAAGGGATTCTTGCCCACAGTAATAGATATAATGGTCATCTGAATTAAATTCATCCATTTCTGTCAATTTTAGTTCACTGATTCCTAAAATGTCAGTGTTCACTCTTGCCATCTCCTGCTTGACCACATCCAATGTACTTTGATTCATGGACCTGAGATTCCAGGTTCCTATGCCAAAGCTTTTGACTGTGTGGATCATGATAAACTGTGGAAAATTCTGAAAGAGATGGGAATACCAGACTACCTGACCTGCCTCTTGAGAAACCTGTATGCAGGTCAGGAAGCAACAGTTAGAACTGGACATGGAAAAACAGACTGGTTCCAAATAGGAAAAGTAGTACATCAAGGCTGTATATTGTCACCCTGCTTATTTAACTTACATGCAGAGTACATCATGAGAATGCTGGGCTGGAAGAAGCACAAGCTGGAATCAAGATTGCCGTGAGAAATATCAATAACCTCAGATATGCAGATGACACCACCCTTAGGGCAGAAAGTGAAGAGGAACTAAAAAGCCTCTTGATGAAAGTGAAAGAGGAGAGTGCAAAAGTTGGCTTAAAGCTCAACATTCAGAAAAGGAAGATCATGGCATCTGGTCCCATCACTTCATGGGAAATAGATGGAGAAACAGTGGAAACAGTGTCAGACTTTATTTTGGGGGGGCTCCAAAATCACTACACATGGTGATTGCAGCCATGAAATTAAAAGACGTTTACTCCTTGGAAGGAAAGTTATGACCAACCTAGATAGCATATTCAAAAGCAGAGATATCACTTTGCCAACAAAGGTCCGTCTAGTCAAGGCTATGGTTTTTTCCTGTGGTCTTGTATGGATGTGAGAGTTGGACTGTGAAGAAAGCTGAGTGCCGAAGAATTGATGCTTTTGAACTGTGGTGTTGGAGAAGACTCTTAAGAGTCCCCTGGACTGCAAGGAGATCCAACCAGTCCATTCTAAAGGAGATCAGTCCTGAATATTCATTGGAAGGACTGATGCTAAAGCTGAAACTCCAATACTTTGGCCACCTCATGCAAAGAGTTGACTCATTGGAAAAGACTCTGATGCTGGGAGGGATTGGGGGTGGGAGGAGAAGGGGACGACAGAGGATGAGATGGCTGGATGGCATCAGTGACTCGATAGACATGAGTTTGGGGAAACTCTGGGAGTTGGTGATGGACAGGGAGGCCTGGCGTGCTGCGGTTCACGGGGTCTCAAAGAGTCGGACACGACTGAGTGACTGAACTGAACTGATGCAATATTGTTCTTTACAGCATCGGACTTTACTTTACCACCAGACATATCTATAACTGAGGGTCATTTCTGCTATCACCCAGCCTCTTCATTCTTTCTGGAGCTATTTCTCTACTCTCTCCCAGTAGCATGTTGGACACGTATTGACCTAGGTGGGGGTGCTCATCCCCCAGTGTCATTTTTGCCTTTCATACAGTTCATGTTGTTCTTGAGGCAAGAATACTGGAGTTGTCTGCCATTCCCTTCTCCACTGAACCACATTTTGTCAGAACTCACCACCATGACCCGTCTGTTTTGGGTGGCTCCACATGGCATGGCTCATAGCTTCATTGTGTTACACAAGGCTGTGATCCATGTGTTCATTTTGGTTAGCTTTCTGTGATTGAGGTTTGTGCTCTCTTTGTTAAAAAGGGAGTTTAGCAAATGTTCTAAAGGAATGTGTCAACTCCATAGAAACACTTAACTTAAACTTACTTATCAGAAGGATTGAAAGAGAATAGAAACACTAAATGACTAGAATTAGTGGATAATAGTCCTAACATTATGAATATTCTTTCTTGGGAACTTTTTAAAATTTCTTTTTAATAATTGTATACTTGGTAACACAAAAATTTTTGAAATTGGACTTTCTACAACAAGACAACTGAATCCTTAGGTGAAATAACTGTGGTCTCACAGTTAATAACTGGTATGGCTAGAAGCAGAACAAAGGCCTACTGATGTTAGATTCATAAATATTTTTATGAACTACGGAGATTATCACAATACATTTTATCTCTATTTGACTCAACTGAATTCTAAAATTGGTCACATTTATGGGAATGCCAGGCCTCTATGATCATAATGTGGCAGGGAAATCATGGTCAGTTTCTTTCTCTTTTTTTTTTTTTTTTTGCCAGAAAGCATGCTTTATTTTTTAACAGTATGTTTTCCAAAAAATATAATTTTAAAATAATAAAAGACTTTTAAAGGTGTATAGCAAGTTTAATGGTTGGCTTCTACAGAAAAGAATTACCAAAAAATAAAAAGAAATAAAAGGAACTCAGAATAGTGTTGAAATTTCTAAAAAAAGAAAAGTAATTAGAAGGGGATTACTCATAGAATCTATTAAAATGCATTATAAGTCTGTCTATGATAATTAAGACAGTGTGGTACTGGCACATGTATTGACAGTCATGTTGATTAACTAAAACATAATCCAGAAATAGATGTAAACACATATGGGAATTTCATATTTGATAAAGTTATTATTTATATCAGTGGGAAAAATATAGATTCATTAGTAAAACCTATTTGGACAACTGCATAGCCATACGAAGAATAATTATCATAATTTCATATGTGTGCTTATATATGTGCTTGTAGATATATAGAATGTCTTTCAGAAAATACATAAGAAATTGATCACAGTGGTTGCTTCAAGAAAGGAATATCAAAATAAATAAATAAATAAAATGTTTTTAAAAAAGAAAGGGATACCAAGTGGTTGACACACCATATGCTTGTATTATTATTTAATAAATAATTTAAAAAACCCAATAAATATCATGCAATAACACTGATGACTTCACATGACTAAACATCCCCAGGCAACTTAGAATTTTTTTTTCTAGTATTCTAGTATTCTAACATTTTTCTAGTATTAGTAAAGTTTTGACAATATTTTCTGTTTTTATTGTCTCTTTTGTTTACATCTGGAGACTTTATGTCTATGACTCGATTCTGAGATCATTGAGTCTCCCAAAGCAGCCTCCTCTTCTTCCTACTTGACACTCTGAAACACCGACACCTGTTTCCAGGATCAGACAGTCCTTAGGCTAGGCCTAAATGCAAATTTTAATAACATAGGAATTTTATATAGCCCTCATCCTATATTTCTCTAAACTATAAATATTGCCCAGTGACCCCAAAAAAGTATGGTTCCAGCATTTTGGAGCATCAAGAAGGCAGATGAACATTTTCTGAAAAGGTATGAACATTTTTCTATTAAAATGTTGATTTTTCAATCTCTTGGCAAGTCTATCTCAGGATAGATAATCCCTCTTGTAAGTATGGTTGCTCTAAAACACCCCAAAGGGAACAGGGGTGAAAGGAAGGGAGGAGGCAAGAAATCATCTGAATATTCTCAACTTTAGCTCATTTAGCTTTTGTAAATTGCACATTACACACCCCTAATTTATCAAAATACAGTAGCTCAACCATTTCTCTTCTTTGCCCCTTTTATCACCACACTTTCCATACTGTATCAAAACCTAACTAAATAGCTGTTGCCCCAGTGAAACTAGGACTTCTCAAAAGCAGAGACTATATGATTCATCTCTGACTACGCAAGGCTTTAACACAGCGCCTAGAATATGGTAACTGTTCTATGAATAAATGAACAAATGGATGACTGAACAAGTGCAGGATTTCTCTTCAACTGAACTGAGTCATCATAATGTATTCACAATGTAAATTTTCTCTCATCTAAACAAAATAATGCTATTCACAGAGGTAGAAAATTAGGTGTTGAATTTGTAAGAAAGACATTTGCAAGTGTAATTGGACATTGATATTTACACTCTGGATTTCCTCTGATCTTGAGATCCTGATTCTGGGCTTACTCACCTTTGGTCCAAAGGGGAACAATTCCAGGAAGGCATTTGCTACCGCCCCAGCTGCTGAGCATACAATGAAGAACCTGGTGATTCTTTACTTTCAGCGTTCAGGGGATGAGAAAAGAGAGAGACAAAAGCCAACTGGGCAGAGGTAAATGAATGAATACTAACTAACTCTCTCCACCCCAGCCAGTAGCAAGTTACCAGCTGTGCCTTTAATTTAGCCCTTTGTCTTCCCTAGAAAGGCCAAGGCCATTGTGCTTGAAAAGAAGGCTCCTCTAGAAAGCCGTTCAAAAGCAGAAAAGGAAATTACAGGGAATAGAAGAGATGATATTTATTAAGGGAAAATAGTCTTCTCAAAATGAGATGAAGGGACACTATATGAGAAGGAAAAAATACTTGAGGAAAACTGGGTCATTTGACTGCATTTTTTTCTGTAGATTAAAAACCCAGCTCAAAAGACAACTGGGATATATTTGAAAGGTTAGGATCTTGTTCTCCTATTGATAAGATTTAATAATAACCATAGAGATAGCTTGGTGAAAGAGAAAACTAAACAAGGCCTGAAGGGACGCACCCCACAGAACCAAACCCCAAGAGGAGCTGTCATAGGGTGGTAAAAACCAATGTTCAGTTAAGGTTTCCATATTTTCCTCTGGGGAGGAAAAAAGAAATTATTAATTAGTACTGGTTTGCTATTTGTTTTGAAAAAGAAGCAGTTTAAACATGAGAGACAATACATATAAGGCACTTAGCACAGTGCTTGAAACACAGCATGTGCTCAGTAGAAGTTAGCCATTTGTATTAATATTATAATATACATACTATATATTATATATACATATATAGTGTATAATACACAACACAGTATAAGGGGAACTGACTCTGATTTCAGCTGCAGTTAAAGGAGTGACCACTGGGCTGGAAATAGGCTATTATACAATTATAGTCCTGGTTCAGCCACTGTCTGTGTGACCTTGAGCAAGTCACTTCCCCTCCTGGGGACTCAGTCTCCCCATGGGTAAAAAGGGCTAAGTAAGGCATAAGGTCCTTGCAAACTCCTGGATTCTATCCAAACACCCTGCCGCCGCCGCTGCTGCTAAGTCACTTCAAATGTAAAAGTCTTCGCCTTTACTTTCCCTCTTGGAAGCCCCAAAGGCTGTAGGAAGGGTTGCCTCAGCTTGTCTGCCTTCCCAGAGCAACCTGCACAGCATTCACCCTGCAATCCTTTTAACAAAGGAAGGAGCAACCTGGGACAGCAGACCTTGGGCTGCCATTCCTCCCACAAATCGGCTATCTCAGGAAGAACAGTCGCAGATCTGTCTGAATTCCGAACAATGGCAATGGAAACAGCATTCATTGACCCTGAAGAATCTGGCTGGTGGGCCTAAGATTTCCTTTCCCCATGGAAAATGGACCCACTGGGAAGGAGGTTTCCTGTGCATATAAAGCTCTAACATGTTAGCACAGAATGTTTTGGTCTAAATGTTGCTCTCTGAAGAATGAATATGGTTGAAGCAGGAAACACCCACTCATGTGCCTCCTGGAGGAGAAGAGGGACCCACAGGGCTCTGTCCCGGCTCTGATGCTAATTTACAGGGTCACCTTGGCTGTGTTGCTTAAGCTCTCTGTAACAGTGTTCTAATTGGTACATGGAAATGATAGCTCCTCTGCCAAACTCAGAAAGAGGTTGTGAGACTGAAATGAAATAACATATGTGAAACTACTTTGAAGAGCATAACGGTTACACAAATGTATTCTCTCTCCTCGTGTCTAGAATGCATGTGTATGGCTAATCCCATTAGGAAAGGAAGGGAGCTTCCCTGAATGTAATTACTCATTATTCTTGAACTAGCATTTGGTGCACAACATCATTACGTTCTCTTTATCATTGACAATCAGATGATCACAATTTCACATAAGCATTCACAGTCATTAAAAAAAGTTTTACTGCTCAAGGATTAAAGCAAGACCATTGCCATAGTGAGAAAACTCATTTAAATCTCTGTTTAAAGCTGCTTTAAAGTAATCATGAAAAGAAACAGGCGATCTTTATTTCACAAAAGCAGCTGTAACACCAGTCAAAGTCTCACCAGGTAGTTAATGCATAGTTTTAAGCAACTTGGGATACTCTGTCCTTTATGCAAAATTTCAGTTCAAGCCAAAGCTTTATTGAGGGTCTACTATATGCCAGACACTATGATGGTATGTGGGATCAAATGGTGATAAGAAACAACCCCTGTGCTCAGAGGGGAAAGTCTGCTAGACAGGATAGTTCTAAGGCATCATGTGATCCAAGCTAAAATGCTTGTTAAGTGACAGTGAGCATCAGAGACCTGGGAGAGGCAAGATTCACCGGGGCTCCCAATGAAGCAGGCTCTTGATTAGAGACAGACCAGGATGACGCTTTGCCTCTGGAACTGGCTCTCTGGTGGTGGGGGCGGTGGGTGCATGGAGCCATCTTACCTCTGCAGAAACTCCTGGGTCTGCAGTGGCAATATTTCAGAAAGCCAGCAGATAGGGGTGTTACTCTGTGAAAACAGACCATGCTACCGACACTGAAGACTTCGTTCCAGAGCAGAAAGTTGGGAATTTTCTCTACTGAAGCCTGGGAAAATGGAGTAGTGAGAATATCCGAAGATACAAGCCTTCTTATGAATAATGCATTCACTTTGGCCACCGAGTGTGAAGAACTGACTCGATGGAAAAGATCTTGATGCTGGGAAAGATTGAAGGCAGGAGGAGAAGCAGACGACAAAGGATGAGATGGTTCGATGGCATCACTGACATGAGTTTGGGTAAGCTTTGGGAGTTGGTGATGGACAGGGAAGCCTGGCGTGCTGCAGTCGGTGGAGTTGCAAAGAGTCAGACACAAATGAGTGAATTGAAAGCATTTTAAATAACAAACTTGGCACAGTGTATCTGATTCAGAAAATCGAGTCTCATTACAAGTAGTATTAGAAGTTGAAATAAGATATTGCTTCTTATTCATTCATCCAATAACTTTTTCGCCTTATCTATTGATTGTTTCTCTCTTTAATTTCATTAATTGCTCACAGTTTAGAATGAAAAGGGGGTTTTTAGGAACGATGGTGTGTTTTAGGAAATGTCAGAAGTCTTGTGTTGCTGGAGTAAAGTAATTAAGGGGAAAAATGGCACGTGGTGTATTTGGAGAGGGCCTTTTGGGTCTCATAAAGAGTTTGAGTTTTATTATAGATACAAAATGACTCAAATATCTTAATGATCCAGATAACATGATGGTATGCTCACTCACCTAGAGCCAGACATCCTGGAGTGTGAAGTCAAGTGGGCCCTAGGAAGCATTACTGCAAACAAAGCTAGTGGAGGTGATGGAATTCCCTGAGCTATTTCAAGACCTGTTAAAGTGCTTCACCTTAAAGTGATGCTTTTAAAATGCTGCACTCAATATGCCAGCAAATTTGGAAAATTCAGCAGTGACCACAGGACTGGAATAGGTCAGTTTTCCTTTCAATCCCAAAGAAAGGCAAGGCCAAAGAATGTTGAAATTACCATAGCACATTGCACTCATCTCACACACTAGCAAAGTAATGCTCAAAATTCTCCAAGCTAGGCTTCAACAGTACATGAACTGTGAACTTCCAGATGTTCAAGCTGGATTCAGAAAAGGCAGAGGAACCAGAGATCAAATTGCCAACATCCGTTGGATCATAGAAAATGCAAGAGAGTTCCAGAAAAACATCTATTTCTGCTTTATTGACTATGCCAAAGCCTTTGACTGTGTGGATCACAATAAACTATGGAAAATTCTGAAAGAGATGGGAATACCAGACCACCTGACCTGCCTCTTGAGAAACCCGTATGAAGGTCAAGAAGCAATAGTTAGAACTGGACATGGAACAATGGACTGGTTCCAAATTGGGAAAGGAGTATGTCAAGGCTGTATATTGTCATCCTGCTTATTTAACTTATATGCAGAGTACATCATGTGAAATGCCAGGCTGGCTGAAGCACAAGCTGGAATCAAGACTTCCAGGAGAAACATCAATAACCTCAGATACGCAGATGACACCACGCTTATGGCAGAAAGCAAAGAGGAACTAAAGAGCCTCTTGATGAAAGTGAAAGAGAAGAATGAAAAAATTGGCTTAAAGCTCAACATTCAGAAGACGAAGATCACGGCATCTGGTCCCATCACTTCATGGCAAATAGACAGGGAAACAAGGGAAACAGTGACAGATTTTATTTCCTTGGGCTCCAAAATCACTGCAGATGGTGACTGAAGCCATGAAATTAAAAGACATTTGCTCCTTGGAAGAAAAGCTATGACAAACCTAGACAGCCTATTAAAAAGCAGAGACATTACTTTTTGCCAACAAAAGTCTGTCTAGTCAAAGCTATGGTTTTTCCAGTGGTCATGTATGGATGTAAGAGTTGGACCATAAAGAAGGCTGAGCGCCAAAGAATTGATGCTTTTGAACTGTGGTGCTGGAGAAGACTCTTGAGACTCCCGTGGACAGCAAGGAGATCCAACCAGTCCATCCTAAAGGAAATCAGTCCTGAATATTCATTGGAAAGACTGGTGCTGAATCTGAATCTCCAATACTTTGGCCACCTTATGCGAAGAACTGACTCACTGGAAAAGACCCTGATACTGGGGAAGACTGAGGGCAGGAGGAGAAGGGGACGACAGAGGATGAGATGGTTGGATGGCATCACTGACTCGATGGACATGAGTTTGAGCAAGCTCTGGGAGTTGGTGATGGACAGGGAAGCCTGGCGTGCTGCAGTCCATGGGTTCGCAAAGAGTTGGACACGAGTGAGCAACTGAACTGACTGATTTTTGGTTGCCCTGGGTCTTCGCTGTTGCAGGTAGACTTTCTCTAGTTACAGTGAGTGGGGGCCACTGTTGGTTGCAGAGCCAGGCTTCAGTAGTTGCAGCACATGGGCTTGACAGCTGCATCGCTCCGGCTCAGTAGCGTAGCACGTCGGCTTAGTTGCCCCACTGCATGCGGGATCTTCCCAGAGCAGGAAATGAACCTGTGATTCCTGCATTGCCAGACAGACCCCGTCCACTGTACCACCAGAGAAGTCCTCTGGTTTAATATTTTAAAATTAAACTTTATTTTGGAATAATTTTAGATTCACAGGAAAGTTACAAAGATTGTACAAAGTTTCTATACTCTTCATCCAATATTCCCCATTGTTAACATCTTAAAATACCATGGTATATTTGTCAGAACTAATAAATTCACACTGGTACACAAATGTTAACTAACCCCAAGACTCTATTTGGATTTCACCAGTTTTCCCATTAATGTTCTTTTGCTATTCTAGGACCTAACCCAGGATACCACATTGCATGTAGTCAACATGTCTGCCCTGTTTTTCCTGGTCTGTGATAATTTCTCAGCCTTTCATTTTTCATGACCTTACCGATTTTGAAGACTACTGGTCAGTTCAGTTCAGTTCAGTTCAGTCGCTCAGTCATGTACGACTCTTTGTGACCCCATGAATTGCAGCACGCCAGGCCTCCCTGTCCACCACCAACTCCCAGAGTCCACCCAACCTATGTCCATTGAATCAGTGATGCCATCCAACCATCTCATCCTCTGTCATCCCCTTTTCAAGGTACTCTGTATTCTGTAGTACACCCCCCAGTCTGGATTTGTCTGATATTTTTCTCTTACGGCTAAGTGATAGGTGTTTGGAAAGATTGCCACAGAGATGATGTGCTCTGTTCATCCCATCATATTATAGCTTATGGTGAACTGTGTCGGATTTGTGACCTCCGAAGAAGATTTAGCTTTGGGACCAGGGACCAGGGTTGATCACTCAAGAGCTTTCATGCAGCAGAGTTTTATTAAAATAAGAAAAGGGACAGAGAAAGTTTCTGACACAGACATCAGAAGGGGGCCGGAGAGTGCCCTCCTCGCTGGTCTTATCAAGGCCTTATATGCTTTTACCAGACCCACTCCCACAACATACATCTTAAGACAACAAGATTAGTCAGAAGGTTCTTGTTAAGGAGAAACATGTCCTTGAGCAAGATATATTGTTATATTGACTAAGACAAAGCAATGTAGAAAAAAAAAAAAACATTTGTCCTTTTCTTCTTGAGAGCCTCAGACCCCTTTCTCCTTCTCGAGGGCTCTGGACCCCTTTCTCCTCCTCGGGGACCCTGGACTTCTTATCAACCTACCTAGGAATTGACTCTCTCAATATCAAGAGTACCTGATATCCACGTGATATTACTGTTAATATTAACCTTCATCACTTTGTTAAGGTGCTGTCTGCCGGGTTTCTCCAATATAAAGTTATTATTTTCCTTTTCCATACTTCGTCCTTTGGAAGCAAGTCACTAAGTCTAGCCCCTCCTCAAGGAGATGGGGAAAGGGAATCAAGCTTCACCTCCTGGATGAGGAAGCATCTACATATATTATTGAAATTCTTCTGTAAGGAACATGTGTTGATTGATTGATTTTCCAATCATTTATATCACTTGAGAGCCATGGGTATTTATTTTATACTTTGAGTTATCCAAATGCTAAACTATTTATTTTATTGTTGAAATTATTCCAGGTTTGACCGTTGGGACCTTTCTCAGGTGAGCTCCTATATTCCTTTGATTTACCCCCATCCATTTTTTTCCTTAAAAAAAAATATTTTCTTACTCTGCGGCACTGTCAGCTGCTCTATGCTCATCTTGCAGATTTCCTTTTCAGTCCTAGAATCAGCCATTTCTCCAAGAAGCCTGGTTCCTTTTATTGAAAAATAGTATTAGAAACCAAGATCTATGTACTGGATGTTCTGTTAGTAGGGTTTCATTGCTCCCAGGCCCTCTCAGCTGACATAGCTAGGAAATATATGATATATGTGTAGTAACCCACATATATACACATCAATAATTATTTATCTATCTGTATCTATAGTAAACCAAATATGACTTCATCCTGATATCTCCAACCCTATGGTTCAGTACCTGAGGGTTCACTGAAGCACATTTTAAAAAGATTGCTCTTAGACACAGATGTATAGAACAGTCTTTTGGACTCTGTGGGAGAGGGCGAGGGTGGGATGATTTGGGAGAATGGCACTGAAACATGTGTAATATCATATGGTAAACAAATAGCCAGTCCAGGTTCGATGCAGGATACAAGATTCTTGGGGCTGGTGCACTGGGATGACCCAGAGGGATGGGATGGGGAGGGAGGTGGGAGGGGTTTAGGATGGGGAACACGTGTACACCTGTGGTGGATGCATGTTGATGTATGGCAAAACCAATACAATATTGTAAAGTAATTAGCCTCGAATTAAAATAAATAAATTTAAATTAAAAAAAAAACCAACCATGCCAAATATCAGGGCCACACTCGCCCTCTGTGATGGCCCACACTCTGTCTGTGGAGTGTGCTTCTCTCCGAATCTGAATAAATCCACTTCTTATCTTTAAAAAAAATAATAAATAAAAAGATTGCTCTTAAAATATTTTATAAAAGAACAACAATGGAAAATAATAACTCGAGCTGCTCCAAGAGTGGAGGCAGTGGGACCAGCTTGGACTGTTGCCATTGTCTAAGCAGGAGGAGATGTAGGCTTCAATTAGGACAGTGGCAAATGAGAAGGTGAGGAGTACACTGATTCCAGGCAGATGTTGAAGATATCCTGGCAGGGTGTGATGGTAGTTCAGATATGGAGTGAGGGTAGGGGAATTAGGGAAATCGCCTGGATTTGGGGGTCTGAGAAACTACATGCCTGAGTTGAGGAAGGCTGAGGGAAGAGCAGGTTTGCAGGGGAGAGAACAGAGATCAAAAGTTCTGCCTTTCCTTTGTGAAGTTTGAGATATCCTTTAGAATCCCAAGTGGAGATGTCAAATAAGCAGACATGCATTGGAGCATGGAGCTCAAAGCTGTGATCTGGGCTGCAGATATCAATTTGGGCATTATCAGCATTTAGACAGTAATTTAAGCCAGGGGCTGGATGGGAGAAACTAGGGAGAAAGTGAGGGTGATGACAGAGGACCAAAGAAAGGACCAGGGCTAAATCCCAAGACACCTGAGTTTAAACCAAGGAGAAGCCATCAAAGGCAATTTCACTTCTCTATTGCAGTTCAAGATTCACAGTGTTTCTCATCTGAGACATGCATTTCCTCACTGCTCAAGAGAGTCAACTGACAAGCAGGGGGATATCTATTTTTAGTATTTGTTACTTATTTATTTGGCTGTGCCAGGTCTTAGTTGCAGCATGCGGGATCTTTATAAAAAGCAGAACAGTGAGTGTGAAGACCCCAGAGGAGAAGGACCTTAGCATGGTGGAAGAACAGATTATAGTGGTCTGGGGAACATGGAAGGAGCCCTGAGTACTTGTGTTCTCTTCTTACTGGGCATACAGCCAGACTCCATCTCCCAGCCTCCTGTGCCATATATGAGGGCGTATGAATGAGTTCTGGCCAGTGGAACGTGAGCAGAGGTAAACTCCCCCCATTTCCAGGACTGGCCTATGAAACCCATGAAACCCTGCCACAGTGATTCTTTTTTTTCTTCTTTCACCTCCTTGCTGGCTGCAAAAGAACCAACAAACAATTACCAGTCCCTTGAAGACTTCAGAGGCACAAAATGGAAGGCATCTGGTCCATGAGTACATGGAGAGACGCCCAGAGTGAGAACTGGAGGGTGATCAGTTCTGCACTAGTACTTCCTACGTGAACACTGGGAACACAGTGTGGGCTGAGGGCAAAAGGAAAGAAAGGGCTGATTTTTCCTAAAACAACCTTTCCACCATCTATCCTATTCCCTACAGTCCACATTCCCCAGTGTATTCCATGAGGCCCCCTTTGACACATGTGAGTTTCTTCGTTTTGTAGGCTTGGTGATAGGGGTGGAGAAGACAGGTCCTGTGCTTCTTCTGGATCCCTCACAAGGCCTAGGAGAATGTTCAACACATTGCAGGTATTCAACACATGCTTGATTACCCACATCAAGCTCTTCTGAGACAGGGTCTCACTTGCTGCCCTTATAGGTGAAGGTGTCTATCTTGAAAGCCATTAAACCAGGTGTTGTGACGATGCGCGGGTTCCATCCCTGGGTCAGAAAGATCCCCTGCAGGAGGAAATGGCAACCCACTGCAGTATTCTTGCCAGGAAAATCCCATGGACAGAGGAGCCTGGCGGCTGCAGTCCATAAAATACAACTGAACAACTCAGCACACACACTGTGACCATGCAGCTTGCACAGAGAAGCCACAACAAATGTTCTTGCCATGGCACCGACTCCCTGCTGGGAGGAGGAGGCTGTATTTACCCAGCACGCTCTTTCTAGAAGCTTCAGAATAAGAGCCTCTGCCATTACTGAGACAACCAAAGCCTCCAGCTCACAGCAAACCTCAGAAAACAAGTATCACAGAACTCCCACTTCTGAGATGTCTTAAAAGCTGGCTGACTTGGCTCCCAGCTCTGCATCTGACACAGCACCTGTTCTCCTTAGCTGTGATCTGGTTTGAATTCCCCTTTCCATCATTCCAAATTGGGCATTTTGAGCCCTGAACCTCTGGGCAAAGTGGCAAGTTCCTGTCCAACCCTGGTTGCCGAGAACTCAGCCTCTCTTAACACACTCAGACATCTCAGCCGTGGAAACTAATCAGGCCTCAAACAGCTGAGCCACGGCTCAGGGAGCAGTGCAAATTTTGTCAAGAATCAACTCCATCCTGATAACTAAGGGATCAAGAAAATATTCAGAAGATATCAATGTAGGTTGGTTTGATTTCTGAGGCAAGTGGCCCTCATTCCAGAAACAGAGAGCCTCTGGAGTTGGCATTTATGAGGGCAAGAAGAGGAATGGGCTGGGGACACTCACTCCACCCTGCCATTAACCTGCCTCTCAGAGGGGCAGCAGCAGTGGCTGGGGCTTCACCTCTAAATCAGCATGTTTATCCCAGATGGTGCTGTCAGTGTGGGGAACGTGGGCTCTAGTAACCAACAATCGGGGTTGGCTTTTTTGCTCAGAAGACATTTCTCACTCTGGAGTTTGGGCCTGAGCCCAGAATGAAATTATTCCCATCTCCCAGACAGAGGAGCCAGTGGGCTACAGTCCATGGGGTCACAAAAGAGTCGGACACGACTGAAGCAACTTAGCACATCTACCTTTCTATCCCTTTCCCTGTGTTCTTCCATATGCTTTCTATGCTTGCCTACCATTTGGATTTTCCCCAGTCCTTTCACCGTTTTTTATTCACAACCACTATTCCCATAATGGGATACAGTTTGCATTTGTTAAGTTTCAACTCAAGTACTGTACTAAGTTTGAGGTAGATAGATAGATAGATACTCTTTTATAACAACCTTGCGAGCTAGTTATTATCACTCTTATTTTCAATATGAGGAAACTGAGGGTCAGATAAAAGCAAGGCCTGGCCTGGGGTCAAATCATAGAGCTGGGATTTATGTCCACTTCTGCTGCTGCTGCTGCTAAGTCGCTTCAGTCGTGTCCAACTCTGTGCGACCCCAAAAACGGCAGCCCACCAGGCTCCCACGTCCCTGGGATTCTCTAGGCAAGAACACTGGAGCGGGTTGCCATTTCCTTCTCCAATGCATGAAAGTGAAAAGTGAAAGTGAAGTCGCTCAGTCGTGTGTGACTCTTTGCGACCCCATGGACTGTAGCCTACCAGGCTCCCCCACCCATGGGATTTTCCAGGCAAGAGTACTGGAGTGGGGTGCCATTGCCTTCTAGTTGGCTTTAAAGCTCTTGTCCTTTGCAGTATGACTACATCATGTTCCCAAGGACATCGCACGCAGACAGTAGTGTTGTTGAAAGCTTCCCTGCTCCAATGCTTCCATCAATATCAAAAGGAGAGATTACTTCCACAATGCACCTGTGTGATCCTCTCCTGGGGAATGAAATAGCAAGTGCCTATTGAAAAGCTACTTTTTGCCAGTGTTCAGCTAAGACCAAGGCTCAGCAAAATGATTCCAGAATATTACTGTGCAGAGTCAATTGAGACTTCAGTTGCCAGAAAAATAGAAGGTACCCAGGAACAGGCTATTCAGAATAGCGTAGTGGACAAGTGCACAGGCCAGGCTCAGGAATCAGACTACCTGTTTTCATCATCTGCACCACTCAGCAGCTGTGGGAGGCTAAACAAGTTATTAAGTCCAGATGCTCACATCTGTAAAAGATATCTAATACCTATTGAGCCCCTCTATGTGCCAGGCATTGTTCTAAGTACTTTGCATATATTAAATCATTCACTATTCACATTAACTCTATAAAGTAGGTGACTTTTTATTACTTCTTTAATGGATAGGTTACATCTATCCACTTTATAGATGAGAAAATGGAGGCATAGAGAACTTAGGTAAATTGCCCAGATCTACTGGGCTGGATGACAGCACCACTGGGTTCAAAGTGGGGAGTCCTCTTCCAGACCTTGTACTCCTCAACATTACTGTCCTTAGGATAATAATACCTACCTCATAGGTATTATGGGTTTGGACAAGAGGTAAGCCTCAGTATTATGAAGATCCAAGCCATACAAATCATCCTAGCCATTCTGATAATGGTTCTCCACCTCCATCTGATCTAAGCATTGATCTTCCTGCTTTTCTGGTTGGGGTGGCAAAATGTATTGTATTTCCAATGCTAGCTTTCTCTCCAGAAAGAAGATGGAGCAAAAGGACTTAGGACAGTCTTACAGCAGCTTTATTTCTCCGCCAGAGTATGGAACACATTTGTAGGTAATTATTCGTATAATTCTGGAGAAGGAAATGGCAACATTTGTATAATTAATTATGTGTTTATTATCGTCTCTCCCCCTAAATCAGACTGCAAACTCCTTGAGGGCAAGAGCCATTTTCCACCACTATATCTCTAGGCCTGGCACAGAACCTAGCCTGAGGCATGAATGTTTGTAGAGTGGATGAGTGATTGATGCTGCTGCCCTAGGGCTATAGAAAACAATTAGGATTGCATTTCCTCTCTTAATGCTGGGAAAGGCCAGAGAAGGTGCAATTCCTAGGTACAGCCAAAAGGTGGCAGAGTCAGTCTGTAAACAATCACTTCCCAGCATCCAGAGGAGAAAATGACTCTGGCTGCTGGGTAGTTGTCAGAGATTGATAGATCATCTCTTTTGCCCCCACATTGTTTAGCACAGGGCACTGCATATTGTACATGCTCAAAAATACTTGCTGAAAGGAGACAATTCTCCTTTCAGCAAGGATTTTTATTCGTTTATCTTTCTTCAATTAGAGCTGCTTTTCAAGAAATATTTATTGAGTGCCTACTATGTAGTGAAGCTATAAGGATGAGTAAGGAAGATCAAGTTTCTGCCCTCTTAGAGTTTACATCTAGCAGAGAGGAGATGAGTAAAGAGACAAATAAATACAAAGTGCTATGGGGCAGAGCTGCCTGTCCTGATCCAGGATGGTCAGGAGAGCTCTTTGGAAGTATCATGAATCTGAATTTAAAGTATCATTAATTAAATTAAAGTTAATAAATAAAGTATCATTAAAGCTAAGAAGTAATTATATATTTATGCACCCATATGAGTACACATCCTTAAGAAAGAGACAATTCCTTGGTTATATAAATAGAGAGAATGTCAAACATATATAAGTTTAGGAAATTCCACCATTGGCCTTTTTCAAATTCACAACCTAAACTAAATGTAACTATTTTTAACAGAAGACATTTGTTGAAAAGAAATTACAAATACAGGTCAAATCCCAAGATGCACACGGACTTCCCTGAATTCTCATCTAGCATTTCTTATATGTGTCCAGGGCTTTTCACTTCATACAGTGTTGGCTTATCTGATTCACACTACAGATCTGTGAGGTAGGAAAAGCAAACATCACGAGCTGCGTTTTGGAGGGCTAGTGTTTTACAGGGTGAAATGGAAGTTCAGGGAAGTTACATGACTTGCTCAAATCCCACTGCTCTGAGAGGCAGAGCCGGACTATACCATGCTCCACTGACCCTCAGTCGCATGGTCTGTCTGTGTATTATAATGACGTGCTAGTGCAAAGACATAAAGTGGAAACTTCTGCAGGTACCTTACATTGGCATCAGACCTTCATTTCTGTGTCTTCTCCTTCATGTTCAGGGAGACTTTACATAAGAAAGAACTTAGGAATCTTCTAAATTTCTCCTATGATAACAGAGTTTAAAGCCCTCCTGGAGTAAACTTCAGAACTATATTTTCCAAGAAACTCGTCCCTAGACAGTCAAATTTATTTGCACGCAGTAGTAAATGGTAATTCTTTAAAAAAAGAATTTGGCAACATTTTTCTACATTTGCTTTACTTCTTCATGAATATCTGTATGTATTATGTTTTGCCTGAACCATGGTAAGATTGAATAGCAGCAATTAATAACCCTTTACCACCCCCAAACCTCAGCATATATCTACTAAAAATAAGGAATTTTTTCATGTAGCAACAATAAAATGATCAAATTCAAGACCTTTACCACTGATAAAATACCTAACATATATCCCAAATTATAATTTCAACAGTTCTTCCAATTAAGGCCTTTATAGCAATTAATTTTCCGATCCAGGCTCATACATTGCATTTAGTTGTCCTGTCCCTTTAACTTCCTGGAATAGTTCCTCATCCTTTCTTTATATTTCATCACATTGTCATTTTGAAGAGTACAAGTAAGTGGTATTGTAGAGTGGCTGTCAGTTGGGTTCTGTCTAATGTTTCCATATGACTGTATTCAAGTGATGCATTTTAATCAGGAAGACCACAGAAGTGATGCTGTGCCTTTCTCAGTGCATCACAGCAGGAAACACATGCTATCAGTTTGTCCCATTTTTTTGGTGGATGTTCACTTTAATTACTTCATTAAGGTGGTGTCTATCATATTTCTCCACCATAGTTATACCTTTCTTCCCTTTATAATTAATAAGTAATCTTTGGGGAAATAACTCATTCTCTTCAACAAACTTGCACCCAATGATTTTAGCTTCTTGCCTAAATCAATTATTACCATGTTAATTGCAAAACACTGATTTCAAACTCTATTATTCCCACTATATTTATTAGTGAGCATTTTATTGTGAAGAAGCATTTTTCCCTCTCTCCTTTTTTAATGTACTGATTCATTATTTTTTGCTTTTAGTTTTCAGTATCAGTTTGGACTTGTGGATTCTACTCTATTCAATATGTTAAATCTGTTACTTTCATGATTCATTTTGGTGGTAAAATTGTCCACAATTAGGTTGTAGATGCCCTTAAAGCCAGCCCCTATATCCTTTTGACATGTCCCATGAATGTTTCATCATTGTGTTACTGTTTTGCATAATGAGATGCTCCCAGTTTCCGTAGCCTTATGGAAACCAGCCATTTCACCAAAAGGCTCTGGTTCCTTTTATTGGTGAATGGTATTTAGAAACCAAGTACTTGGCACTAATTGTGCTTATTGCTACTGGGGTGTTACTACTTTTAGGTACTTTCAGTGAACACAGTTAGGGATGACTTCATACTGATACCTCTAAATCCAACCAACGCCACAGGGCTCTTACTCTTTTTCCCGCACTGCAAAGCTGTATCTTCCTTCTGCCAACAGTGACAGCCCTAGTTCTCAACATTAATATAATCACTCATTTGCTCAATCCTACACACACAAAATAGTTTGGGAATTGCTACACTGACATTACTACCATCAACAAACCCAAGAAAAGTTCAAAATGTGCTTAAGTTTTTTTTATCTTTAGACTGAGGGTATATGGTCAAAAGTTACTTGGATTATTTTTTTTTCTGTGTTGGTTATGTTATCAATTTGGGATCTGGTTAGTTCATTTGTATTCAATTTTAGTGTTTTTCTAATTCTTACTGATTTAATTTACTTTTTGAATGCATAAAATATTAACATGATTTAAAAAATCAAAACTATACCAAAAAGGTACACTCAGGTCTCTGAAAATGTTTTGATATTTCCATTTCTATTATGTGCACCTTCTTGTTGCAAGGACTGCTTACTTGAATCTCTTCCTTTTTTTCTTAATTAGACTTGCTGAAGGTTCAGGAGTTTTTGTTTGGTTGGTTAACTGGTTTGTTGGTCTTTTTAAAGAATTAGTCTTTGGTTTTATTAGTCAGATCACTTTTGTTTATTTTCCATTTTAGTAATGCTTGTATCTTTCTTAATTCCTTCCATCTACTTTCCTTGGGTATGTGTTACTGTTTTTCTCCAAGCATCTTGAGTTACTTATTCCATTAATTTTCAGGTTTTCTTCTTTTAAAAGCACTTTTCTTCTGTCCTCTTTAAGCCACCCATGAAAGATTTTAATATGGAGTTCCTCTGAAAAGTGAAAGTGTTAGTTGCTAAGTCGTGTCCAACTTTTTGGGACCCCATGGACTGTAGCCCACCAGGCTCCTCTGTCCACGGAATTCTCCAGGCAAGAATACTGGGGTGGGTTGCCATTCCCTTCTCCAAGGGATCTTCCTGACTCAGGGATCAAACCCGGGTCTCCCACACTGCAGACAAATTCCTTACTATATGAGCCACCAGGGAAGCCCTTGTAGTTCCTTTAGTTTCATTCAATTCCAAAAGTTGTTTATCTTCTGTTTTTCCCAAGTCTTCAAACTTTCTTTATCATCTAATTTTCAGTTCAGTTCAGTAGCTCAGTCGTGTCTGACTCCTTGCGACCCCATGAATCGCAGCACGCCACGCCTCCCTGTCCATCACCAACTCCTGGAGTTCACTCAGACTCACATCCAGCGAGTCACTGATGCCATCCAGCCATCTCATCCTCTGTCGTCCCCTTCTCTTCCTGCCCCCAATCCCTCCCAGCATCAGAGTCTTTTCCAATGAGTCAACTCTTCGCATGAGGTGGCCAAAGTACTGGAGTTTCAGCTTTAGCATCATTCCTTCCAAAGAAATCCCAGGGCTAATCTCCTTCAGAATGGACTGATTGGATCTCCTTGCAGTCCAAGGGACTCTCAAGAGTCTTCTCCAACACCACAGTTCAAAAGCATCAATTCTTCAGTGCTCAGACTTCTTCACACTCCAACTCTCAACATCCATACATGACCACTGGAAAAACCATGGTCTGACTAGATGGACCTTTGTTGGCAAAGTAATGTCTCTGCTTTTGAATATGCTATCTAGGTTGGTCATAACCTTCCTTCCAAGGAGTAAGCGTCTTTTAATTTCATGGCTGCAGTCACCATGTGTAGTGATTTTGGAGCCCAGAAAAATAAAGTCTGACACTGTTTCCCCATCTATTTCCCATGAAGTGATGGGACCAGATGCCATGATCTTCGTTTTCTGAATGTTGAGCTTTAAGCCAACTTTTTGACTCTCCTCTTTCACTTTCATCAAGAGGCTTTTTAGTTCCTCTTCACTTTCTGCCATAAGGGTGGTGTCATCTGCATATCTGGGGTTATTGAGATTTCTCCCGGCAATCTTGATTCCAGCTTGTGTTTCTTCCAGTTCAGCATTTCTCATGATGTACTCTGCATAGAAGTTAAATAAGCAGGATGACAATATACAGCCTTGACGTACTCCTTTTCCTATTTGGAACCAGTCTGTTGTTCTATGTCCAGTTCTAACTGTTGCTTCCTGACCTGCATACAGATTTCTCAAGAGGCAGGTCAGGTGGTCTGGTATTCCCATCTCTTGAAGAATTTTCCACAGTTTATTGTGATCCACACAAAGGCTTTGACATAGTCAATAAAGCAGAAATAGATGTTTTTCTGGAACTCTCTTGCTTTTTCCATGATTCAGCGGATGTGGGCAATTTGATCTCTGGTTCCTCTGCCTTTTCTAAAACCAGCTTGAACATCAGGAAGTTCATGGTTCATGTATTGCTGAAGCCTGGCTTGGAGAATTTTGAGCATTACTTTACTAGCATGTGAGATGAGTGCAATTGTGTGGTAGTTTGAGCATTCTTTGGCATTGCCTTTCTTTGGGATTGGAATGAAAACTGACCTCTTCCAGTCCTGTGGCCACTGCTGAGTTTTCCAAATGTGCTGGCATATTGAGTGCAGCACTTTCACAGCATCATCTTTCAGGATTTGGAATAGCTCAACTGGAATTACATCACCTCCACCGGCTTTGTTCGTAGTGATGCTTTCTAAGGCCCACTTGACTTCACATTCCAGGATGTCTGGCTCTAGGTCAGTGATCACACCATCGTGATTATCTGGGTCGTGAAGATCTTTTTTGTACAGTTCTTCTGTGTATTCTTGCCACCTCTTCTAATATCTTCTGCTTCTGTTAGGTCCATACCATTTCTGTCCTTTATTGTGCCCATCTTTGCATGAAATGTTCCCTTGGTATCTCTAATTTTCTTGAAGAGATCTCTAGTCTTTCCCATTCTGTTGTTTTCCTCTATTTCTTTGCATTGATCACTGAAGAAGGCTTTCTTATCTCTCCTTGCTATTCTTTGGAACTCTGCATTCAGATGCTTATATCTTTCCTTTTCTCCTTTGCTTTTTGCTTCTCTTCTTTTCACAGCTATTTGTAAGGCCTCCCCAGACAGCCATTTTGCTTTTTGCATTTCTTTTCCATGGGGATGGTCTTGATCCCTGTCTCCTGTACAATGTCACGAACCTCATTCCATAGTTCATCAGGCACTCCATCTATCAGATCTAGGCCCTTAAATCTATTTCTCACTTCCACTGTATAATCATAAGGGATTTGATTTAGGTCATTCCTGAATGGTCTAGTGTTTTTCCCTACTTTCTTCAATTTAAGTCTGAATTTGGCAATAAGGAGTTCACGATCTGAGCCACAGTCAGCTCCTGGTCTTGTTTTTGTTGACTGTATAGAGCTTCTCCATCTTCGGCTGCAATGAATATAATCAATCTGATTTCGGTGTTGACCATCTGGTGATGTCCATGTATAGAGTCTTCTCTTGTGTTGTTGGAAGAGGGTGTTGGTTATGACCAGTGCATTTTCTTGGCAAAACTCTATTAGTCTTTGCCCTGCTTCATTCTGTGTTCCAAGGCCAAATTTGCCTGTTACCCCAGGTGTTTCTTGAATTCCTACTTTTGCATTCCAGTCTCCTATAATGAAAAGGACATCTTTTTTGGGTGTTAGTTCTAAAAGGTCTTGTAGGTCTTCATAGAACTGTTCAACTTCAGCTTCTTCAGCGTTACTGGTTGGGGCATAGACTTGGATCACTGTGATATTGAATGATTTGCCTTGGAAACAGACAGAGATCATTCTGTCGTTTTTGAGATTGCATCCAAGTACTGCATTTCAGACTCTTTTGTTGACCATGATGGCTACTCCATTTCTTCTGAGGGATTCCTGCTGGCAGTAGTAGATATAACTACTACTGGCCTCGGGCATGGGGGCATGGGGTAGCTCCTCCCAGCTGCCGCCCCTGACCTCTAATTATCTAATTCTTTCACATTTATTGGAAGTATTGATATGTTTGAACTCATGCCTCCCATATCATGTTCCTCTTTATCACGACTTTCATTTCTTTTTTCTTTCATTTCTTTTCCTCTTCTACTTTTTTTTAGTATAGCAATCAAAAAACTTTTAGTTGCAAAAAACAAGAAATTCACTATAGCTAGTTTAAAACCATAACAAATGAATTTATTTAAGTATTTCAGATAGATCACAGAATCTCTGGGAAAGTAAGAGAAATAAGCTTAGAGTCAACATAGTAACAACATTCAAATCACACTGCAGAAGTCCTTCAGTGGAGACCTTTCTGTTGCTGCTGCTGAGCTCTGAGTACTCAGTTCACTCAACATTTACCATACTACCTCTGGCAAACTGGATGGATGTATCTACCACAGTCCTGCCTAGAATGTCTGCATAGTGCCTCCTTCTCCTTCTGATTCAAAAAGTGTCATGTGGGTGCATTTGACTGAATCAAGGTCACCTGTCTGTGCCCTGGCTGCAAGGGATGCTGGGAAAGCATCTTTGTGACTTCTGCATTAAAAGGCTCAGACTTGAGGTGAGGTAATTTCCCACATAGGAAGACTACTCAAAGGTACTGGACATCCAAAAAGAATGATGAATGTCTACTACAGTTGCACTGATTGATTTTCTTTTTTCCATTTTTTACCCTCTGAAGTGAAGTGAAATGAAAATCACTTAGTCGTGTCTGACTCTTTGTGACCCCATGGACTATATTGCTGCTGCTGCTGCTGCTGCTGCGTTGCTTTAGTCATGTCCGACTCTGTGCGACCCTGTAGAAGGCAGCCCACCAGGCTTCCCGTCCCTGGGATTCTCCAGGCAAGAGCACTGGAGTGGGTTGCCATTTCCTTCTCCAATGCATGAAAGTGAGAAGTGAAAGAGAAGTCGCTCAGTCGTGTCCGACTCTTTGCGACCCCATGGACTGCAGCCTACCAGGCTCCTCCGTCCATGGGATTTTCTAGGCAACAGTACTGGAGTGGGGTGCCATTGCCTTCTCCGATGGACTATAGAGTTCATGGAATTCTCCAGGCCAGAATACTGGAGTAGCCTTTCCCTTCTCCAGGTGATCTTCCCAACCCAGGGATCAAACCCAGGTCTCCCGCATTGCAGGTGGATTCTTTACCAGCTGAGTTTACCCTCTAGTGGTTTTGAAAATAAGCATCCTATTTTTATCTCTCTAATAGTTACCTTAAAATTTTAAACTCTCAAGTTTATGCTATTCTAAAAACATTTGAATTAATAAGCCTCTATATCCTTTCTCTAAATAAGGGAAGAAGTCCACAATATTTATTATAATTTCATTCACCAGCACTTGATCTTTAGCATGCTACCACTAACCTCTCTGTCCTCATTGTCCCCTTGCCTTTTCTCAAAGTGTGATAACTGGAGATTTAATCCCAGATTCCTATGAGTTGCTTTTGCCATAGGCATTCACAATTATTTAGACTTAACTCAATTTTTTGCCTTTTTGTTGTTGTTGTTGTTCAGCAATGCTTCCTGCAATCATGTGATGGAGCCAGGTTGCACTGACTCACAAGAACCAATTTGTTACCAATTCTTTCAATTCTGTATTCAGTGACATCATGTTGGTAGTTTGATGTCAGCCATCATGGGAAAATGTATACCACATAAATCAGCAAACACTACAAATCAGGGCTTTCCCCCCAGGGAATCAGTTGTTAAACATTTATCAACACACCACTGGTTTCTTGTATGTCACGTCTTTCTCTTTATTGTATTACTTTTTAACTGTAGCACACTCTTGAGTATTTCAGAGAGGGTCTATGAATGATAAATCTTGTAAGTATGTATTTGCCCTCATACTTGAATGCCAGTTTGCCTAATAATAGGACTTATTGAGGAGACTGCTAATTGCCTAAGTGAAGTCCAGTTTTCCCTTTTTCCTTAGGAACTAAACCTCAATTTTCAGCATAGTACACTGCTTCTTGCAGTAAATACTATATTTGTCACTCATTTTTTTTTAGCCAAGTGTGGCTACAAGATCAGGAGCTGGCCAATGACATAATACTAAATGCTGAGTGGAACTTCTAGGAAGCCTCCTTAAAGAGACCTGTCAAAATTGAGAGGTCTTCCTCTACTCTCTCTCCTGCTTCTTTCATCTGGTTGTTTGGAACATGGATAAGATGGCTGGAGCCCCAGTAGCTACAATGGACTGTGAGGTAAACTGTAGATAGAAGCTATACCTTGAGAATGGTATAATCTGATTGTAGATTAAACATTGTAACAAGCTCTTATTCTTCCTATTGCTCAGCTCTGCTCTAAATGGATATTTAGTATTCACAGAGTACCAAAATTCTGGATCTCAGCTTCCAAATTATTATCTAGTGCTCTATCTCTGTGAGTCCCTTGGGGACAGAGAAAATAGCAGTTGCTGAGTTAATACTTTACATTAAAGTCACTGGTAAAGATTTTTATTAAAGAATCAATTAATTGAAATGATACATATTCATTTCATCCTCCTCTAAATAACTTCAGGTTTGGAGTTTGATGATGTGAACTGATAAACAGTTATCAATAAAAACCAAATAAGCATTAATCAGTCTAGCAGAGGAATTGATGTTTTCTTTCAAAAGGGTCATATATTGAATATTTATGGTTTTGCAGGCCATATAGCCTCTGCCTGCAATTCCTCTGCCACTGTAGGGTAAAAAGCAGCCATATGAAATACATAAATGAATGGATGTGTCATTTGCTTTAAAGTAAATAAAACTTTACTTAAGAACACTAACATTTGAATTTCATATAATTGTCAAGGGTCATGAAATACTCTTCCTTTTATTTGTTTTAATTATTTAAAAAATGTAAAAACTATTCTAGCTAATCTGGCCATATAAAATTAGGTAGCAGGCTGGTTTTAATCTGCCGGCCATAGTCTGCTGACCTCTGTTCTAGCTATTATTTTCAGTGCCTGTTTTAGCCAGACAAACCCTGCAGTGTTTATAGCTCTTCCTCTTTCACCTAAATTTCATCATCAACTAATGGATATTTGGGAAGAGATCACAGGTGTTCCCTTTCTGTTGCTTCCTTTCTACTTAGCCTCATTTAGGCCTATTTGCATACATATTGGAAGCTTATAGACTGGCCCCAGCATTGTTGCTTTACTTTGACTGTTCTTAGTCATGATTTTATTTTTAACTTAACAATGATATAAGCTACACACACGCACACACACACACACACACACACACACACACACACACGGAAGTTAAGAGAGATATCGAGGTAACTATCTTTCTTTATTACTATGAAAAATTGGAATTGGCTTGGTCCATTAACTTTTTGAATTTTGGTACTCCAGACAAGGAATAAAGTCTGTCTTTAGACAAGAAAGGCAAGCAGTATGTCCTAATCCCGAAAGTATAAGTTTTAGAGTCAAAAAGGATTAGAATATTCATTCATGCAGATCATTCCATCCGATGGAACTTAGCTAGTTCTCATGTTGTGCTTCAGACAGAAATATTTCTCTTTAGAATATGAGTCCTGGCATTTGCAGACTGAGAATTCTAATCCTTCATTACACTAATTCCCTTAGACACTTGGGTTTTACTTTTCTAGCTTTACTTTTCTGAAATAAGGCCAGCCAATTTAATGATAAATAATAATAATAAGGGATCCAACTTCCCTAGCCAGTGTTGTTAAGGAAATGAGGAGAAAGTGTGTCAGTTTCACCAAAATATTTGCCAACGCATGTTGTTCCTTTGCACCTCATATCATATTTGCATAAGAATAAATGATCTGATGTCAATTGTCTTTATTGTCTAAACAACAAGGCATTTGTAAAGGGTTCAGCCTTATTCTTTCCTTGACACATCCTTCAGTTCAGTTCAGTTCAGTCGCTCAGTCGTGTCCAACTCTTTGCAACCCCATGAATCGCAGCACGCCAGGCCTCCCTGTCCATCACCAACTCCCGGAGTTCACTGAGACTCACGTCCATCGAGTCAGTGATGCCATCCAGCCATCTCATCCTCTGTCGTTCCCTTCTCCTCCTGCCCCCAATCCCTCCCAGCATCAGAGTCTTTTCCAATGAGTCAACTCTTCGCATGAGGTGGCCAAAGTACTGGAGTTTCAGCTTTAGCATTATTCCTTCCAAAGAAATCCCAGGGCTGATTTCCTTCAGAATGGATTGGTTGGATCTCCCTGCAGTCCAAGGGACTCTCAAGAGTCTTCTCCAACACCACAGTTCAAAAGCATCAATTCTTCGGCACTCAGCCTTCTTCACAGTCCAACTCTCTCATCCATACATGACCAATGGAAAAACCATAGCCTTGACTAGATGGACCTTTGTTGGCAAAGTAATGTCTCTGCTTTTGAATATGCTGTCATTCTTAGTAGAACAGAATTAAGGTAAATCTGCGGAGAAAGCAGATGCAGTTGCTTCAGGCTGGGCAACGTTACTGAGGTCACCATGAATGCTAGCGTCTGGTCCTCCAGCTTAACAAATTCAGAAACTTGATTTTTATGGCATTCACACTGTGGTGATCAGGCTTCAGGGGACTGACTCATGCTAACCAAATTTACAGGCGACTAACTGATTAAACAGGAAGCCAACTGATTAATTTAAACTGAAAAATAGAACTGCCAGCTAGCCAGTGCATTCTCTGCCAGAAGAAAAGACAACTTGAAAAATCAAATTGAAGTCCAAAGGTTGAAGAGTAAGAAATCAGGACAAGAGTTACTAGATGGAGTCAAAGTATATTCACCATGCTATGGCAGCCTGCTGAGTTCTGCTTCTCTAATGGAGTGACAGACCTTTCCAGCAGATCCCAGGATTTATGTTGATTGACTAGGGATCCCTCTCTTATGGCTACTGCTGGAGAGTGACTATGAGTTACAGCACTCCTTTGTCAAGTCTCTAAGAAAACTATGTGATATGAAACATAGCTCAGGACACACAGCCATTATTCTGCTGCCACCATCCAATGGGCCAAATATTAATATTTCCACATCAAAGTCCGCTCCCCTTTCACTCAACTGTCTTTCCTATAATCTTAGTCTCTTCTCTGAAAATTTCCTTCCCCTTCTAGCTGTAATTGAAATGCAGCTCTCCCCTGAGAATGTCCTTTCCTCCATTGCCTTCTTAGGTGATGGTTTTCTTTTTCTACCAAACCCTCCTCCATATGACTGGATCTGGAGGGGCACAGGTGTCCATCCTGTTTTCTATTGCCATTTCCAGACAATTCTCCTTCCCTCCAGCAAAACACCTTAATTTTGAATCTCATGTCATCAGACCAAACTACTTACTTGGTGCAGTCATCCAGAGGCCCCTGATTCCTTGAATATTTTAGCTCTTGGCACACTGTCACTCTCTCCAGTGCTGCATCTGCCTTAATTCCTGGTGATTTCAATAATGCACACAGATAATGCTACCTGCAGCCTGAACTCTCCATTTCTTGGCCTCCTCTTCTCCAGGGACCTTGCCCTCCCCTACCACTTCAGCCACTAACTCTCATGACCTAACCCTAGAACTAGTCATTATCAGTAATGACACTGCCTCCATGATCTGAACTGTATGCACCCCACTATCTCATCACTGCTTATTTTTCCACTCCTTCCCTCTAGTATCCCATCTCCATCAATCCTTCGATCCAATCAAGACATTAAATTCATTAATCTTCTCACCTTTTCACTATTTCTTATCCCCTCTTTCACTTCCTTTAGTATACAACTTAGATTCTATGGCCAATCACTGTAATTTCTCTCTTGCATATCTATACCCATGACTCCCTTGCCCTTGTGCTGCTTCACCACACCCATTTGGCAAAGTCTCCACTCTATTATAATCAGATTTTCTGCCTCCTCTAAACCTGCATCTATGCAGCTAAACATGCCTGGGGGAAACATACCAAATGCCTACTGGTTTCACTTTAATTTCATGACCACCATCCTCAAGTGGTCCTTTAAAGCTGCTTAATAATTTTATTCCATTTGCTCATTCATTTATTCTCCAACTCTTCTATTCAAATAATACCTTCATTTCTTCCCTAATTCCGAGCACCTCTCTCATCCTTCTCAGCTGATGACCTTCTTTATTTCACTAGAAATTAGAAGCAATCAGATGAGAAGTTGTTTCCCATCCTTCCGCCACCAGTTGACCTCCACCTGTACATACACACCCCCATTACTATAGATGAACTCTCTGTGCTCCGAGCTAAGACCAATTCCCTCACTTGTGTACTCAACCCCTCATTCCATTTCACCTACTTAAAGTCCGATTCCACCAATTCACTTCTCTCTCTGCTACATCATCAATTTTTTCATCATTACTGGGTCCACACATTAGAATACAATAACATGTTATTTCTCCCATCTTAAAAAAATGCTTTTTAATTTTATATTGTCCTCCAATTATTACTACTACCCATTTTTTCCAATTCCTCCCCCCAATTCTCTCTCTTTTTTAAATTTATTTATTTTTTATTATTATTTTTTTTATTCAATTTTAATTTAAAAACAATTATGCATGTGTTCCCCATCCTGAACCCTCCTCCCTCCTCCCTCCCCATACCATCCCTCTGGGTCGTCCCAGTGCACCAGCCCCAAGCATCCAGCATCATGCATTGAACCTGGACTGGCATCTCATTTCATACATGACATTTCACATGTTTCAATGCCATTCTCCCAAATCTTCCCACCCTCTCCCTCTCCCACAGAGTCCATAAGCCTGTTCTATACATCAGTGTCTCTTTTGCTGTCTCGTATACAGGGTTATCGTTACCATCTTTCTAAATTCCATATATATGCGTTAGTATACTGTATTGGTGTTTGTCCTTCTGGCTTACTTCACTCTGTATAATAGGCTCCAGTTTCATCCACCTCATTAGAACTGATTCAAATGTATTCTTTTTAATGGCTGAGTAATACTCCATTGTGTATATGTACCACAGCTTTCTTATCCATTCATCTGCTGATGGACATCTAGGTTGTTTCCATGTCCTGGCTATTATAAACAGTGCTCTGCGATGAACATTGGGGTACACGTGTCTCTTTCCCTTCTGGTTTCCTCAGTGTGTATGCCCAGCAGTGGGATTGCTGGATCATAGGGCAGTTCTATTTCCAGTTTTTAAGGAATCTCCACACTGTTCTCCATAGTGGCTGTACTAGTTTGCATTCCACCAACAGTGTAAGAGGGTTCCTTTTCTCCACACCCTCTCCAGCATTTATTATTTGTAGACTTTTGGATCGCAGCCATTCTGACTGGTGTGAAATGGTATCTCATAGTGGTTTTGATTTGCATTTCTCTGATAATGAGTGATGTTGAGCATCTTTTCATGTGTTTGTTAGCCATCTGTATGTCTTCTTTGGAGAAATGTCTATTTAGATTTTTGGCCCATTTTTTGATTGGGTCATTTATTTTTTCTAGAGTTGAGCTGTAGGAGTTGCTTGTATATTTTTGAGATTAGTTGTTTGTCAGTTGCTTCATTTGCTATTATTTTTCTCCCATTCTGAAGGCTGTCTTTTCACCTTGCTAATAGTTTCCTTTGATGTACAGAAGCTTTTAAGTTTAATTAGGTCCCATTTGTTTATTTTGCTTTTATTTCCAATATTCTGGGAGGTGGGTCATAGAGGATCCTGCTGTGATGTATGTCAGAGAGTGTTTTGCCTATATGTTCTCCTCTAGGAGTTTTATAGTTTCTGGTCTTACATTGAGATCTTTAATCCATTTTGAGTTTATTTTTGTATATGGTGTTAGAAAGTGTTCTAGTTTCATTCTTTTACAAGTGGTTGACCAGATTTCCCAGCACCACTTGTTAAAGAGATTGTCTTTAATCCATTGTATATTCTTGCCTCCTTTGTCAAAGATAAGGTGTCCATATGTGCGTGGATTTATCTCTGGGCTTTCTATTTTGTTCCATTGATCTATATTTCTGTTTTTGTGCCAGTACCATACTGTCTTGATAACTGTGGCTTTGTAGTAGAGCCTGAAGTCAGGTAGGTTGATTCCTCCAGTTCCATTTTTCTTTCTCAAGATCGCTTTGGCTATTCGAGGTTTTTTGTATTTCCATACAAATTGTGAAATTATTTGTTCTAGGTCTGTGAAGAATACTGTTGGTAGCTTGATAGGGATTGCATTGAATCTATAAATTGCTTTGGGTAGTATACTCATTTTCACTATATTGATTCTTCCAATCCATGAACATGGTATATTTCTCCATCTATTAGTGTCCTCTTTGATTTCTTTCACCAGTGTTTTATAGTTTTCTATATATAGGTCTTTAGTTTCTTTAGGTAGATATATTCCTAAGTATTTTATTCTTTTCATTGCAATGGTGAATGGAATTGTTTCCTTAATTTCTCTTTCTGTTTTTTCTCATTATTAGTGTATAGGAATGCAAGGGATTTCTGTGTGTTGATTTTATATCCTGCAACTTTACTATAATCATTGATTAGTTCTAGTAATTTTCTGGTGGAGTCTTTAGGGTTTTCTATGTAGAGGATCATGTCATCTGCAAATAGTGAGAGTTTTACTTCTTCTTTTCCAATTTGGATTCCTTTTATTTCTTTTTCTGCTCTGATTGCTGTGGCCAAAACTTCCAAAACTATGCTGAATAGTAATGGTGAAAGTGGGCACCCTTGTCTTGTTCCTGACTTTAGAGGAAATGCTTTCATTTTTCACCATTGAGGATAATGTTTGCTGTGGGTTTGTCATATATAGCTTTTATTATGTTGAGGTATGTTCCTTCTATTCCTGCTTTCTGGAGAGTTTTTATCATAAATGGGTGCTGAATTTTGTCAAAGGCTTTCTCTGCATCTATTGAGATAATCATATGGTTTTATTTTTTCAATTTGTTAATATGGTGTATTACATTGATTGATTTGCGGATATTGAAGAATCCTTGCATCCCTGGGATAAAGCCCACTTGGTCATGGTGTATGATCTTTTTAATGTGTTGTTGGATTCTGATTGCTAGAATTTTGTTTAGGATTTTTGCATCTATGTTCATCAGTGATATTGGCCTGTAGTTTTTCTTTTTTTGTGGGATCTTTGTCAGGTTTTGGTATTAGGGTGATGGTGGCCTCATAGAATGAGTTTGGAAGTTTACCTTCCTCTGCAATTTTCTGGAAGAGTTTGAGCAGGATAGGTGTTAGCTCTTCTCTAAATTTTTGGTAGAATTCAGCTGTGAAGCCGTCTGGACCTGGGCTTTTGTTTGCTGGAAGATTTTTGATTACAGTTTCAATTTCCGTGCTTGTGATGGGTCTGTTAAAGTTTTCTATTTCTTCCTGGTCGAGTTTTGGAAAGTTGTACTTTTCTAAAAATTTGTCCATTTCTTCCTCGTTGTCCATTTTATTGGCATATAATTGTTGATAATAGTCTCTTATGATCCTTTGTATGTCTGTGTTGTCTGTTGTGATCTCTCCATTTTCATTTCTAATTTTATTGATTTGATTTTTCTCCCTTTGTTTCTTGATGAGTCTGGCTAATGGTTTATCAATTTTATTTATCCTTTCAAATAACCAGCTTTTGGCTTTGTTGATTTTTGCTATGGTCTCTTTTGTTTCTTTTGCATTTATTTCTGCTCTAATTTTTAAGATTTCTTTCCTTCTACTAACCCTGGGGTTCTTCATTTCTTCCTTTTCTAGTTGCTTTAGGTGTAGAGTTAGGTTATTTATTTGACTTTTTTCTTGTTTCTTGAGGTGTGCCTGTATTGCTATGAACTTTCCCCTTAGGACTGCTTTTACTGTGTCCCACAGGTTTTGGGTTGTTGTGTTTTCATTTTCATTAGTTTCTATGCAAATTTTGATTTCTTTTTTGATTTCTTCTGTGATTTGTTGGTTATTCAGCAGGGTGTTGTTCATCCTCCATATGTTGGAATTTTTAATAGTTTTTCTCCTGTAATTGAGATCTAATCTTACTGCATTGTGGTCAGAAAAGATGCTTGGAATGATTTCTATTTTTTTGAATTTACCAAGGCTAGCTTTATGGCCCAGGATGTGATCTATCCTGGAGAAGGTTCCATGTGCGCTTGAGAAAAAGGTGAAGTTCATTGTTTTGGGATGAAATGTCCTATAGATATCAATTAGGTCTAACTGGTCTATTGTATCGTTTAAAGTTTGTGTTTCCTTGTTAATTTTCTGTTTAGTTGATCTATCCATAGGTGTGAGTGGGGTATTAAAGTCTCCCACTATTATTGTGTTATTGTTAATTTCTCCTTTCATACTTGTTAGCATTTTTCTTACATACTGTGGTGCTCCGTGTTGGGTGCATATATATTTATAATTGTTATATCTTCTTCTTGGATTGATCCTTTGATCATTATGTAGTGACCTTCTTTGTCTCTTTTCACAGCCTTTGTTTTAAAGTCTATTTTATCTGATATGAGTATTGCTACTCCTGCTTTCTTTTGGTCCCTATTTGCATGGAAAATCTTTTTCCAGCCCTTCACTTTCAGTCTGTATGTGTCCCCTGTTTTGAGGTGGGTCTCCTGTAGACAACATATGTAGGGTCTTGTTTTTGTATCCATTCAGCCAGTCTTTGTCTTTTGGTTGGGGCATTCAACCCATTTACATTTAAGGTAATTACTGATAAGTATGATCCCGTTGCCATTTACTTTATTGTTTGGGGTTCGAATTTATACACCATTTTTGTGTTTCCTGTCTAGAGAATATCCTTTAGTATTTGTTGGAGAGCTGGTTTGGTGGTGCAGAATTCTCTCAGCTTTTGCTTGTCTGAGAAGCTTTTGATTTCTCCTTCATACTTGAATGAAATCCTTGCTGGGTACAATAATCTGGGCTGTAGGTTATTTTTTTTCATCATTTTAAGTATGTCTTGCCATTCCCTCCTGGCTTGAAGAGTTTCTATTGAAAGATCAGCTGTTATCCTTATGGGAATCCCCTTGTGTGTTATTTGTTGTTTTTCCCTTGCTGCTTTTAATATTTGTTCTTTGTGTTTGATCTTTGTTAATTTGATTAATATGTGTCTTGGGGTGTTTTTGCCTTGGGTTTTATCCTGTTTGGGATTCTCTGGGTTTCTTGGACTTGGGTGATTATTTCCTTCCCCAGTTTAGGGAAGTTTTCAACTATTATCTCCTCAAGTATTTTCTCATGGTCTTTCTTTTTGTCTTCTTCTTCTGGAACCCCTATGATTGAATGTTGTAGCATTTAATATTGTCCTGGAGGTCTCTGAGATTGTCCTCATTTCTTTTAATTCGTTTTTCTTTTTATTCTCTCTGATTCATTTATTTCTACCATTCTATCTTCTAATTCACTAATCCTATCTTCTGCCTCTGTTCTTCTACTATTTGTTGCCTCCAGAGTGTTTTTAATTTCATTTATTGCATTATTCATTATATATTGACTCTTTTTTATTTCTTCTAGGTCCTTGTTAAACCTTTCTTGCATCTTCTCAATCCTTGTCTCCAGGCTATTTATCTGTGATTCCATTTTAATTTCAAGATTTTGGATCAATTTCACTATCATTATTCGGAATTCTTTATCAGGTAGATTCCCTATCTCTTCCTCTTTTGTTTGGTTTGGTGTGTATTTATCCTGTTCCTTTATCTGCTGGCTATTCCCCTGTCTCTTCATCTTGTTTAAATTGCTGAGTTTGGGGTGTCCTTTCTGTATTCTGGCGGTTTGTGGAGTTCTCTTTATTGTGGCTTTTCCTCGCTGTGTGTGGGTTTGTACAGGTGGCTTGTCAAGGTTTCCTGGTTAGGGAAGCTTGTGTCGGTGTTCTGATGGGTGGAGCTGTATTTCTTCTCTTTGTTCAGTCGCGCTGTGGGGAGGGAGGGAGGGATGCTGCAAACAAATAACACTGGCGTGCGCTCGCAGTGCCTCAGCCACACTGGGTCTGCCCCCGCTCACGGCGCGTGTAGCCTCCCTGCCCACACTGCTCGGGCTCTAGGTTGTTCCGCCGGGAACAATCCGAGGCTGGCCCTGGGTTGCATGTACCTCCCAGGTCCAAGCCGCTCAGGTTCAGGCACTCGGGTAGTCCTCAGCGCAGACTCAGTTGGGCCTGAGTTTTGTGCTCTTCCCAGGTCCGAGCAGCTCAAGTGATGAGGTGTTTGGCGAGCGCCAATGCTGCGACTTATCGCCTCCCCGCCACCCGGTTATCTGGGTGTAAAACCGGCGCACCTTCTCAGGCAGATGTTAACCGTCCAGACCCCCAAAAAGTTTTAGTTAGCAAAGAAGCCTGCTTACAGTTTTATAGATAATGTCTCTCTGGGGCTGCGATTGCCCCCTTCGGCTCTGGCTGCCTGTCACTGGAGGGGGAAGGTCTGCAGCCGGCTATCTCTGTTCAATTCTTTGTTCCGTGCGCGGGCCTGGCGGTGTCTTAGGTTGGGGCTGGCTTTTCGTGTGGTAGATATCCCACAGTCTGGTTTGCTAGCCCAAATTATTTCGCTCAGATAGTGCTCAGGGTATTCAGGCCAGATTCTTACTCTAAGCGATGCAGCCGGCGCTATGCTCTCCTGCCCAGCCCCCGCTTGCTAATGGCGCATGCAGGCGTCTCGCTGCTTCTCCGCTGGGGAGTTACCGTAGGACTCGCAATCTTCGAGTTTTAATTGTTTATTTATTTTTCTTCCTGTTATGTTGCCCTCTGTGCTTCCAAAGCTCAGCACAGATTCAGCAGTGAGAAGGTTTCCTGGTGTTTGGAAACTTCTCTCTTTTTAAGACTCCCTTCCCGGGACGGAACTCCGTCCCTCCCTCTTTTGTCTCTTTTCTTGTCTTTTATATTTTTTCCTACCTCCTTTCGAAGAGTTGGATTGCTTTTCTGGGTGCCTGATGTCCTCTGCCAGCATTCAGAAGTTGTTTTGTGGAATTTACTCGACGTTTAAATGCTCTTTTGATGAATTTGTGGGGGAGAAAGTGTTCTCCCCATCCTACTCCTCCGCCATCTTGGCTCCTCCCTCCCAATTCTCTCTTAAACCCATTGCAATCAGACTTTCATCTCCATGACTTCACTAAACTTGTCACTGTTATCAAGGACCTCTGCCTTGATGATTCCAGTGGTCACCTCTGTCCTCATTGTATCTGATTTACCAGAAGCATTTGACTCTGAGTACCACTTCCTCCTGAAAATATTTGCTGTGTTTGGTCTCCAGGACTCCATATTCTCCTGGCCCTCTTCCACCTCACTGGCAATCATTCCTTGGGCCCTTTATTCTTTCTCTACACTCATATCCTTGGGCTTCCCTGGTGGCCCAGGACTTAACGACTAAACAACACTCACTTCCTTAGTGATCTCACCCAGCCTCATGACTTAAAATGCCATCTACACACTGACATCTCGCAAAATTAGATCTTCAGCCTCGATCCGTTCCCTGAATTTCAGACTCATGTAACCAATTTCCTATACTTCAGAGCTCCACTGAGATAAATGACATCTCAAGATTAACATGTACGAAATCAAACTCTAGGCATACCTACTCCACACATGTCTGTTGCTGAAGCTTGCTCCTTCTATGGTCTTACTATGTCAGTAAATGGCTTCTCCACTCTTCCAGTTTGCTCAGGCCTCAAACCTTGGTATCTCCTTCAATTCCTCCCTTTCTCAAATGTGTGTGCTCAGTCGATCAGTTGTGTCTGACTCTTTGCGACCCCATGGACTGTAGCCCATCAGGCTCCTCTGTCCATGAGATTCTCCAGGCAAGAATACTAGAGTGAGTTGCCATTTCCTCCTCCAGGGGATCTTTCTGACTCAGGGATCAAGTACACGTCTCCTGCATCTCCTGCATTGGCAGATGAATTCTTTACCACTGAGCCACCTGGGAAGCTCCCCTTTCTCAAATACTCACATCCATTTATGAGTATACTCTGTTGACTCGCCTCCAAAATATAACTAGAATCTAACCTCTTCTCAGTATCTCCCTTATTACCACCATGATCTAAACCACTGTTATCTCTTGCCTGGATTATTGCAATAGCTTCCTAACTGGTTTTCCTGCAACCTTTACCCCATTACAGTTTGTTTTCAACACAGCATACAGAGTCAATTTGGAAAATCTGAAAACTCAGATCATGTCTCTCCGCTCAAAACTTCCCCAAAGCTTCCCATCACCCTCAAAGTCAAAGCCAATGTGCTTGCAATGGCTTATAAGACTACATAATCTCATTCACTCTATTCCAACAGTCCTGGCTTCCTTGTTCTTTTGTACAACTTACAGTCAGCTCCTACCTTAGGGGCTTTGCCCCAACTATTTTCTCTGCCTAAAGTGGTCTTATCCCAGGGATCCCCAAGGCTCACTCACTCTTCTCATTCAGGCTTTACATACATGAGACACTAATTTAAATTGCTCTACACACAGAGAATTCTCTATCTTCTTCCCTGCTTCTTAAAAAATATTTACTAACCGCTTTCTTTTTCTGGACTGCATTTACTATCATCATACAAGCCATATATTCCACCTGTTTGTTCTGTTTACTGTCTGTTCCCCATCACCACCGTCTCTACTAGAATAAAAGCTACATGAGGTCAGGGGATTTTGTCTGCTTAATTCACTTCTGTATCCCCAGAGCCTAGAAAGACCCTTAGATCATAGAAAGAACTTAAGAAATATGTTTAAGGCAGGGAGAAAGAAAAGAACGCTTAAAGTGCAAAGGATATCAGTCTATTTTGTCTCCATGGGAAATTTTTAAATGAATTAAATCAGTTTCTTGGAAATAGGTACATATTTTGTCATAGAAATAATAGTATATAAGATTGTAATTAAAAGTAATAGCTCTCTAAATGCAATATCGTATCCTATATTGGATCTTGAAACACCAGAAGGACATTAGTGGCAATCCTAATAAGGTCTGCAGTTTAGGTAATAGTAATATACTAATATTTGTTTCTTAATTGTGACAAATGTGCCATGGTGATGTAAGATGCTAACATTAGGAGAAAAATGGGTACGGGGATTCGAGAACCCACTGTATTGCCTTCATATTTTTTTCTGCAAATTTAAATTTATTTAAAAAATGTTTTCAGTTTATTATGTATGTATGTTAGGAAAGATAATGAGCCCCCCACACTTCTACATCCTTACCCTCGGAAACTGTGAATATATTAGATAACATGGAAAAGGGGAATTAGGTTGCAGATGGAATTAAGATTGCTAATAAACTGCCCTTTGTTTGTGGGGACAGTAGCCTGGATTATCCATGTAAGCCCAATACAATCAGAAGAGTCCTCAAAAGTGGAAGAGCAGAAAAGAGAAAGAGGAAGGTTTACTATGAAAGAATGCCCCCAAGAAATACAACACTGCTAGCTATGAAGATGGAGGGAGGAGCTAAGAATACAGGAAGCCTTTGGAAGCTGAAAAAGGCAGGTGAACAGATTCTGCTAGAGAGAGAATCAGAAGGGAATATAGCCCTGCTGACACTTTGATTTTAGCCCACTGAGACCCAGATCAGACTCCTAACCTACAGAAATTGTCAGATAAAAAATGTGTGTTGTCTTAAGAGGTCGTTCGTTATGGTAGGAATAGGAAACTGAATATACATGATCTACAGGCATAACTACAATCCAGAAAGGTAGGCATCATCCCCATTTTATAGAGTAGAAAACTGAGCTTCACAAAAACTAAGGTCACAGAGCTGAGACTCAAACCAAGTTCTGACTTCTAACTTATGCTCTACTATCAATATGCTGCGTCTCTAGTTAGGGTCACAAAACCACAGGCCCACAAAACCATAGGCCACTCATTGGATGGCTGAAATATTGTATGTCCAAAACTTTTTATTTTAAATTGAAATACAAAAGTGGTTATGGAGCTACTTTATATTTTAAACATCAAAAAGTATATTTTAAAAGGGCATATATAGATACTTTTATTTTTTTATTGTTATTATTTTTTTTTTACTGTATAATATTGTATTGGTTTTGCCATACATCAACATGCATCTGCCACGGGTGTACATGTGTTCCCCATCCTGAACCCCCCTCCCACCTCCCTCCCCGTACCATCCCTCTGGGTCATCCCAGTGCACCAGCCCCAAGATTCCTGTAACAACAACCCTGTATACGAGGCAGCAAAAGAGACACAGATGTATAGAACAGTCTTTTGGACTCTGTGGGGGGGGGGGGATGATTTGGGAGAATGGCATTAAAACATGTATAATATCATATAAGAAATGAATCACCAGTCCAGGTTCGATGTAGATACTTTTAAAAATGCATATGTACCAGTTCTCTACCATTTTCTAATATCAACAAATGAAATGCTGTATACTTGCAGAAGTAGTGCTTGTTTTTCTTGAAGACTGCTTAAAAGTAAGTCAGATGTAATTAAGAAAAATAAGGAGGCAGATGAGACTTCTGTGGAGAGGCTGAAGGTGAGTTTGGGCCATTTCCCAGGGCTTCAGAGATTATGCACTGCTTTTTTTTTTATGTCTAATTTTACTTCAAAGCTTATGGATATGGACACATCACTAGTGCTGCTCTTACCTAGCCTTGATCAAGATTGTTTTCAGCTCACAAAAGAACATTGCTTTCACTCAGAAACAACAAAAAATTGCCCCAAGCCTCAAAGCAAAATTTGATAATTTTGTTTACTCTCTCCTAGGTCCTGGGTTTCTCAGTGTGTCTTTGTCTGGAGCTCTATGTTTTTCTGTCTCCACTCAGGATAAGGGTATATGTGTTTGGATTTGAAAAAGTAGTTTCTTCTCCATTAACTCAGTTTGATTTTGCTAGTCTCAAAAACCCTTTGAGGTAGGCAAAACAGGTATTACTATTCACACTTTATACATAAGTAAATCAAACTCAGAGAGATGGAGCTGGGATGCAAACCCAAGAAAGTCTGAGTCAAAGTTGCATTCACTTTCCACCACAGCCTGTGACTTCATCCCCAAGTGTGGAGCCATGCACCACTAGAACCTAGGCTGAGGAAGAGCTGAAAATGAGGAGATGCTGTCTCCAATGGGGGGAAATTTTGAGGAAGGGAAACCAGGAGAACAATGATGCTGTTGCTCTTATAGGGAGGGAGCGATAGAGGGAGAAGAGAAAGATGACACTTATGGGATCAGGGGATGAGTGCATGAGTCAAACATCTTTGCTACTGATGGATGGTAGATGGGGAAGGTGGGGACCCAAGGCCTGGGAAGGAAAAGAGACTCACAGTTGGCAGCATCAGAGGGGAAAGAGGAAGGTAGGGAAGCCAGTCAGAAGTAATGGATGTTCATAATTTAGGATTCATCTGTAAGGGATGTTTGAAGGAAATGGCAACCCACTCCAGTATTCTTGCCTGGAGAATCCCATGGACAGAGGAGCCTGGTGGGCTACAGTCCATGGGGTCACAAAGAGTCGGATATGACTGAGCAACTAACACACTATAATTATAAGCTGGGGCTAGATTCTCTGAGGAACTCCTGAAGCAAACGACATTCAAACTCTGTCAACTGCGAATGGGATTCTAACAGATCTCCCTAGTTTTACTTTCTCGCCCATCCTTGCTATCAATTGCAGTCCAAAGGTAGTTCCCTTAGCATTGGGAAGCAAGGGCCTTTAGGTTTGGAGCCCATATTTACCCTTCAGTCTCAGCCACCCGAAGGCTGACTCAGAGGGGTCTCTGGATTATGTTTGCTGGGATTCCTGATCCAAACATGGTTCACCTCTTGGTTGGATCTCCTTGCAGTCCAAGAGACTCAAGAGTCTTCTCCAACACCACAGTTCAAAAGCATCAATTCTTCAGCACTCAGCTTTCTTTATAGTCCAACTCTCACATCCACACATGACCACTGGAAAAACCATAGCCTTGACTAGATGGACCTCTGTTGGCACAGTAATAAAGTTTAGTCATCAGCTTTCCTGGTAGCAAGAAGCTCATATTTTTCTAGACCTTATTGTATTTTCTAAACAAACATCAGCACATCTTCAACTGTATATTTTAGTTACTATTGTCTACTCAACTGAGATTTCCCTTTCATCTACAGTATTACTGAAGGAGTGCTTACAGCATCAGGAGCATGATATATGATCTCTTTATTCCTACCTTTATAAAATCTTGTCTGAGAAAAACAAGTCATCATCCTTCTGTAAAACACTTAGCATAATGCTTGGTGATTATCATTATTTCTCAATAACATTTCTTCAATTTCACATCACCATGCCCAAATCCATAGATTAATTTAGGGTATTTGTTTCCTGATTATATGTATAAATACCTAAACCTCAAATCATGAGGCACTTCTCATAAAGTTTCCTGTAAACAATTAGCCCTATCATGGCATGAAGGTTCTCATTACTTAAATCCCAGAGCTCTTCCCTTTTCTCTTCATCGTCCTTTGTTGTACACTGCAGGCCCCATCTGACTTGGAAGACCTCTAGTTCTCTGCATATCACCTAGACATTTCTGACTGTATTTGTCAAACACTTAATGATTTTGGTTTCAAAACAGACATAGAGAATAGATTTATGGACATGGAGAGAGGGGAGGAGAGGGTGAGGTGTATGGAAAGAGTAACATGGAAACTTACATTACCATGTGTAAAATAGATAGCCAACGGGAATTTGCTGTATGGCTCAGGAAGCTCAAACAGGGGCTCTGTATCAACCTAGAGGGGTGGGATGGGGAGCGAGATGGGAGGGAGTTCCAAAAGGGAGGGGATATATGTATACCTATGGCTGATTCATGTTGAGGTTTGACAGAAAACAACGAAATTCTGTAAAACAATTATCCTTCAATTAAAAATGAATTAGTTAAAAAAATGTTTAAATTTAATTTAATGAATTACAAGAACCATGTAGAACTGCTTCAGTTACCTGAAGGTGGAACTTCCAGCAGCGCTGACCATCGAGAATATGGCTTTAAACCCAGAAAGAAACAAAAAAGGTCCAGGACCACTGAGGCCCATACCCAGGGAAAAGCCTCCTTCCAGCCCTATGGATCAGAATGGGTGTCAAGTATGAGATTTGTTTCACAAAAGTGATGGCCAGATTTATGTGTCAACTTGGCTAGGCCACAATCCCCAGGTTTGTGGGGTTTGCTGAGAAAGAAGAAATTCTTTGAAGGTACCCTGAGAAAGAGGAAATTCTGCTTGCAGACTATACTGTCAGCTCCTGCTGCCCCAGAGTCTCCAGCCTGCCCTTCCTGGTGGCCTGCCCTCCACATTTTACACCTGCCTAGCCAGTCTCCATAATCATGTAAGTCAATTCATATTATTTATTTCAGATATATAAAATACATGTTTTATGTATATAACATATAAACACACACATACATTCATTCAAAAATACACTAAAATGGAGACAATGAGGGGGAATGTTTGAAGCTGACATACCAATAAGTGAAAGTGAAAGTTGCTCAGTCTTGTCTGACTCTTCGCAACCTCATGGACTATACAGTCCATGGAATTCTCCAGGCCAGAATACTGGAATGGGTAGCCCTTCCCTTCTCCAGGGGATCTTTCCAAGCCAGGGGTCGAAACCAGGTCTCCTGCACGGCATGTGGATTCTTTACCAGCTGAGCCACCAGGGAAGCCCAGTTAATACTAAGAGAGAAGATGCCAGAATCACCAAATCATCATGAAAAAGGTTGATTTATATTCTACATAATAAAAACATAAATATGGGATACAGTGCTTAAAGGAGGTTTCAGAATTCTGTCTGGGTTGACTATCAAAAATATGCCTTCCATATTAAATGAAAGCCCAAGTTAAAAACCTGGGAATCATTTTGAACTTTGTAGACTAAATAAATTATTTTGTTCTTTTTCTAAGAAATGGTATGCCATTGAAGGATTTTGTGCAAGGGGTAACATGATCAGATTTGTGTATCAATGTGATCATTCTGCCTTCTGGGTGGATATCGAAACAGAGGGAGATAACATGGAAGTGGAGAGACCAATTAAGAAACTTTCAAGCACAGAGACTATATTCATATCTTACAATAAACCATAATGGAAAAGAATATTTTAAGAAAGAATGTACATATATATGTATGTATATACATATTCATATGTAATATACATATAATATATATTCATATCACACACATATATATAACTGAATCACTTTGCTGTACAGCAGAAATTAACACATTGTAAATCAACTACACTTCATTAAAAATATTGGTTAAATATTTTTATTTAAATTAAGTAGAAAAATAAATTCTATTCAACCCCCCAATTTTTAAAAATTAAATCTTAAAAACTTTAAAAAGTAAAAATCACTCAAAGGAAAAAAAAACTTGCAAATGGCTCAGACCAGGTGAGAAAAGATAGTGGCTGGGACTAGGGTTGTGGCAATGGCAGTAGAGAGAAGTGGGCAGATATGGCGATATTTTGCAGGTTGAATTGGTGGCTGGGACTTCCTGAGGGACTGGATATGAGGGTGAATGAGTGAGATGTGTCATTGATGACTGCTAGGTTTCTGGCTAATGGAACAAGACAGATGAAGGTGTCATCAGTTGAGACTCACCAGGTGAGACAGAGAACACTGGAAGAAGGCCAGGGTTGGTTGAAGGGGATGATAGAGAGAGAGAGAGAAAAGCATAAGTTCTTTTGAAGATCTGTTTCATTTGAAATTTCTGGAAACCACCTAAGGACAGATGTCATGCTGGCAGCTAGATGTATAGGTCTCAGAGCAAAGTTCTGGTCTGTAGATACAAACATGTGAGTCATCTGCCTATGGGTGGTAATTGAAGCAGAGGCTGTAAATGAAATTACCTAAAGAGAGAGTCTAAAGTAAGAAGAGATGAATAGGCTAGAATTGAGCACGGAGGAGCTTCAATGTTTAACAGCTGGATACATATGCCTGCTCATGATATAGGCTCAATAAATGTTTATTGAACTACTCTTATGAAAAAGGTTCTGATGCACCCGTTGTTGATGACTGAACCTACAGAGATCCCAAACACATATCTTTAAATGCTAGAGTGGAATCTGGCCTGGAATAGCCTCCATCCACTTGGCACCAATCCAGGCTTTCCCACGGAGATCTGGAAGAATGCCAAGTGGTACTGAGCTTCATTCACACTACATCTGTTTCTCTCTTGATTTCTTCTTCAGCTCAAGATACAATCCACACAGACTAGTTTACTCATGTACTTTCTTTGTGCTGTGCTGTGCTGTGCTTAGTCGCTCAATCCTGTCCAACTCTTTGCAACCCCATGGACTGTAGCCTGCCAGGCTCCTCTGTCCATGAAGATTCTCCAGGCCAGAATACTGGAGTGGGTTGCCATGCCCTCCTCCAGGGGATCTTCCCAGCCCAGGGATTGAACCCAGTTCTCCCTCATTGCAGGTGGATTTTTTACCATCTGAGCCACCAGGGAAGGGTGTAAAGTACTTTCTTTACACCCTTCCAAACTCTACCTTCTACCAAATGGAATTAGATAGCTAGAGTCCTGGTATTATGATTTAAAATAACTTTAGTTTTTTAAAAGAAAGACACACAATATACATTTTATAAAACCCATGCTGGCATTTTATAAAATTACTTTGACCACATATCCATGACTTAATCAAATATCTATTGAATGCCTACTCTTTGCACAGCCCTGTGTAGAACAGGAGAAACTCAAAAGATAAGATCTCTACCTTTAAAGAAATTTCAGCCTATTTAGAGACAAAAGTAACACTCAAGACACAAGTGAAGAAAGAAAAAAGACCATATGAATCAAGCATATGTGTCAAAGCAGAGAGCACTAAGGTCTATCAGAGTCCAGAGCAAAGAGCTCTAATTTACACTCACAGAGAAAGGCATCAGAGAGACTTGATGGAGTTATGCTGCTCTCACAGTACCACTGTTCTTGCTCATAGGAGGAACTGGATGGGAACCATATTTGACAAACATCTCTCTAGGGGAGAAGGTTGCACAACCACCTGCAGAAACCAATTCAATCTCATAATAGAATTTGAACTTCTTTTAAATGATTTAGGCCACTTGAGAGTTTTACAAGTCAGTTCTCAAATTAATTTAGCATTTATCTTCCAGACAGGCTATTACAGCTAACAATAAACTCCCGTTAAAGGAATTCAGATGAATGTGGTTGAAGAAAGGAGTTCTTCATTTCTCACCCCTCCTTGACTTTCCTGCAGCAGTTGACACCATTGACCTGCTCCCTACCGTACCCAGCACAGCACTCTTCTGGTTCCCTTCTGACTTCTCTGACTGCTCAGCTTCTAGCCAAGGATCAGGCACATAGTAGTCATTCAATAAATATTTCTGGATGATTAAATGCTTCCTAATCTCTTCTCCACTGACTCTTCTGTTTTCATCCAAGTGTCCATTGCTGCCTGTCTTCTCTTCTACTATATCTGCTCCTCAAGAGTGATCCTGACTATTCCCACAGCTTCACCTGTCACCTGTACACTGATAACATCCAAATTGCCTATCTCTTTTCTCTAAGCCCCATCTTTCAACTGCCTGTAGGAACTCTCCCAGGTACATTGCAGGGATTTCAAGTCAATACATCCAAAGCTGAACTCATCTTTCTCCTTAAAGTCATATTCATTCCTGTTAAGAATGTAGGTTTACAGTCCCACTAGCCCTTCTGCCACTAGGGCTAAAACCTTCAAAAGCATCTTCAATGTGCCCGCCTCCCCTGCTTGGCAGGCCCTATCAGTTTTCCCTCCACGTTATCTCAGGCATCTGTCTCCTCTTCACCATCCTCACTGCCCGGTGCCTCCATTGTTTATTGTCTGGATTCTTGTCATTACTACCACACTGACATTCCCTACAACAATTCATCTCTCTAATTTATTTTTCACACTGTTATCAAAATATAACTGAAATCATGTCTTTCTCCAAAAATCATTATTTATATAAATCACTTTTTGACTTCTATAGTTCTTTCATAAACTGTGTATCAGAAAAGAATGATTTTGGATGCAGGTAAAAGAAACCCCAAGTAACTTGGACAAATAGAGGGTTATTTTTCTCACATAAGAATAAGTCCAGAGGTAACTGGCTGCTGGCATTCATTTGCTGGTGCCATCAAGGGCTCAGACTCTCTTCTGATAGTTCTGCACTGCCATCCATCCTCAACATGCTGCTTTTTATCTTCATTGATGCCAATAATTCAGCTACAAGATGACTATTAGAGCCTCAGGTATTGTGTCTGCATTCAAAGCAGAAACTAGAGTGAAACAGACAGCATTAGCAATGTCTGTATATTTTCTTCAGGAAAGAAAAATGCTGCTAGATGCCCCTCAGCAGCCTTTTGTCTATGTATCATTAGCCATAAGAATATTACTTTCAGGTGGCCACCTTGAGCTCTAAGGGAGACTAACCATGTATTTGGTTTTTCAAGCTCTGTTTCAGATGCAGGCAAGAGAGTCTGGGGTTGAGAACAGATGTTGGATTATTCAGCTCACAGTGTCTGCCAAGTTCCCCTTTCATTTGATCAATACATTGCATGCATGCATGCTAAGTCGCTTCAGTGGTGTCCAACTCTTTGCTACGCTGTGGACTGTAGCCCTCCAGGCTCCTCTGTTCGTGGGATTCTCCAGGCAAGAACACTGGAGTGGATTGCCATTTCCTTTTCCAGGAGATCTTCCCAACCCGGGGATCAAACCGGGGTCTACCACATTGTAGGCAGATCCTTTACCACCTGAGCCACCAGGGAAGCTCCCAAAAAACACCCTGAGGCTTTGTTTATTGAATTGAATTCTTATTCATACCTCAAGATCCAGATTAAAATTCTGCCTTAGAGCTGAGGCATTCTTTAATTGCATCAGTCATTATTCATTCTTTCTGCCAGAAGCCCCAAGGTCTATTATAGCCCTTTCCTGTACTCCATCATGATAGTTACTTCCTTTCCCATCTGCCTCCATCATAAACCCCTTGAAGGCTCCTGAGTCCTAGTTATCTCCATATGCATACCCCGAGCACCTAGTAAAGCATAAGCCACAGAAAACTGGGCCAGTATGCATTTTTTTAGAACAGCTTTATTGAGATGTAATTCACATATCATGCAATTCACCCATTTAAGGTGTGTAACTCAATGGTTTTTAGTATATTCACAGAGTTGTGCAACAATCATCATAGTTTTAAAATGTCTCCACTACCTCAAAAAGGAATCTCATACCCTGTAACTATCACCCCATAATTCCTCATTGCCCCCCACCCCCGTCCCGGCCTTAAGTGGCCACTAATCTACTTTCTACCTCTAGTGATTTGCCTATTCTAGATATTTCATATAAATAGAATCATATATGTGATGTTTTGTGCCTGACTTTTGCACTTAACATGTCTTTGTTATCGAGTCCAAGCTCACTCTGCTTGCTGCAAGACAGGTCAATGAATCCAAGACAAAGTGTGGGGACAAGGAAGGGACAGTATTCAGGAGCTGGCTGACCAAGAAGATGGCAGGCTAGTGGCTCAAAATAACCATCTTTCTGGGGCCTGCATGTTGGGTTCTTTTATGGATCAGAGATGGGGGAGGTGAGGAAACAAAGTAAACAGACTACTCAATTCTTGCAAATGTCCCCTTGAATGGCAAGCCTCAGGCAGGGGGATGTGTTAGTTCCGTTTCCTTACAGTCCTTCCAGGTGGGCAGCTCAGATTATCTCATGAGGCAGACCATTATGTATGCCAAAATAACAAAAGTAGCAGGATGAAGTCTTAAAGTCTAAGACTTAAAGATGACTCTTAAAGTCACAGAAGCAGATCCAAAATAAATTCAAAATTAACCCTTCCCAGTTACATTTTCAAGGTTCATCCATGTTATAACACAAAGCAGTACTCTATTCCTTTTTATGACCAAATAATATTCCATTATATGGATATACTATATTATTTTATCCATTCATCAGCTGATGGACATTTGGGTTGTTTCCACTGTGAGCAATGCTGTTGTTAACAATGGTGTAGAACTAATTGTTTGATACCTTGCTTTCAATCATTCTGGGTATATTCCCAAAAGTGGAATTACTGGGTCATATGGTAACTCTATGTTTAACTATTTGAGGAACCGCCAGCCTGTTTTTTATAAAAACTGCATCATTTTACTTTCTCACCAAAAATGTATGAGGACTACAATTTCTCCACATTCTTGCTAATGCTTGTAACTGTCTGACTTTTTCGTTACAGCCATCTTAATGAGTGTGAAGTAGAATCCCATTGCAGTACTTATTTTCTATCCCCAAATGACTAATGACACTCAAATGATGTTGAGCATCATTTCCTATGCTCATTAGGAACTTATATAGTACCTTTGGGGAAATATCTATTCAAATTCTTTGTGTATTTTTTTATAATTCAAAAAGACATGCACCCCAATGTTTATTCCAGCACTGTTTACCATAGCCAGGACATGAAAACAACCTAGATGTCCATCTACATATGAATAGTACATATCTGCAATTGAATATTACTCGACCACAAAAAGGAATGAATTTGAATCAGTTCTAATGAGGTGGATGAACCTAAACCCTGTTATACAAAGTAAAGTAAGTCAGATAGAGAAAAACAAATATTGTATATTAACACATGTATATGGAATCTAGAAAAATAGTATTGATGAACCTATTTACAGAGAAGAAATGGAGAGTGGAAGTAGAGAATGGACTGGTAGACACAGCAGGGAAAGGAAAGAGTAGGACAAATTAAGAAACTAGCATTGACATGTAGTGTAAAAGAGACAGTTACTGGGAAGTTGCTATATAACACAGGGAGCCCAGCCTGGCACTCTGTGATGATCTAGAGGGATGGGATGGGAGGGTACAGACATAAGAGGAAGAGGATATATGTATAATTATGACTGATTCATGTTGGTGTATGGCAGAGACCACCACAACATTGTAAAGCAATTATACTCCAATAAAAAATATAATTAAATTAAAAATCTTTTATTATTGAATTAAAAATCTCTTTTATTATTGAACTGTAAGAGCACTTTGTGTATTCTAGATACAGTTCCCTTATCAGATGTAGGATTTGCAAATGTAGGCCAGGAAACCTTTTAAAATAAAGGAATTCCAAAATTTCTATTTAAATGTTTAGATGTTCCTTGCAAAAGCTAACATTCCAGCAAACTTTGTTTTAAACTTCTCATAAAATTGGAGCTGAAACGCCAGGGGGAAAACTTGACCACTGAATGTAAGCAAAGCATAGTCAAAAATGCTACAAATCTTCTAAACAGGTTTATTTACATTCTGATAAAATATAGCAGAATATCAACAACCCCAAATATTATCTGTTCCCCTAAATTAGTTGCAAAATGGAAAGAGTAAAACAGAAATAGAAGGAAACCTCTAGTCATGGACTTCCCAGCCCCTTCTGACCACACAGAGCATTCCCACTCCAGGAAGAGCCAATCTTATACAGTCTTAGCAGTTTGGCAAGTTTTTCATCAGCCTCAAGGTACCATAAGACTTCCATAGACTTTCATCTAAGTCCTAACACTTTCTCTTATTTTCTTTGTCACTCACTGGCCTTTTTCCAGAAATACCTGATCAATAGCATGTGATTATTTCAACAATGTGATTGAAGGGAAGAAGGTAGTTGCACATAAAACCAAACACTGAATTCCCCAGGCCATGTTACAGCTTTGAGGGCATGACCACATAGATGTTGACACAGGCAGCCAGTGAGGGTCTCAGGATCATGAAGAAGACAGGAGACTGTACTTATACTAATTGTTATATTCAGTTTTTCATTCAGTTAATAATTGATATAGTTTCCCAATAAGTGTATTTTGCTACAGATATGTTATCCTGATGTTTCTAGTTCTATAGCTGGATACTCCAATCAGTAGGGGGATTCCAGCATTCTGCTGCTGCTGCTGCTAAGTTGCTTCAGTCGTGTCCGACTCTGTGGGACCCCATAGACGCCAGCCCACCAGGCTCCCCCGTCCCTGGGATTCTCCAGGCAAGAACACCAGAGTGGGTTGCCATTTCCTTCTCCAATGCATGAAAGTGAAAAGTGAAAGTGAAGTCGCTCAGTTGTGTCTCACCCTCAGCGACCCCATGGACTGCAGCCTTCCAGGCTCCTCCATCCATGGGATTTTCCAGGCAAGAGTACTGGAGTGGGGTGCCATTGCCTTCTCCGTCCAGCATTCTAGGTCACAGCAACAGTTAAGGATGAGACAACTGACTTAATTCAATACACTTGGAGGACTTCCTGTCTTGGGGGAAATGTGTGAATGTTTAGTGTGTTCCTTTCAGCTTTGTAATCCTCTTCCAGGAGAGTGGAAAGAAGCCAGAATCAATAGTCATAAAACCTCAGTTTCAACCATGGCTCAGTGTGAGCTCAGTCCTACCTATGCTGTTACTGGCAAGTCTCTGTGCCTCAATTTTCATATCTTTAAAATGAAAATGATGACTATACTTGATTAAATTGAATTGTGTAGTGGAGGAAATCCCTGGAGAAGGAAATGGCAACCCACTCCAGTATTCTTGCCTGGGAAATCCCATGGACAGAGGAGCCTGGTGGGCTACAGTCCATGGGGTCACAAAGAATCAGAGATGACTGAGCGACTAAACAAAAACAAGTGGAGGAAATACAGGCACACCTCATTTTATTTCATTCCACTTTACTGCACTTCACAGATACTGCATTTGTTACAAGTTGAAGGTTTGTGGCAACGCTGCACTGTTAGGTAACTATTGTTCAGTTACTCAGTCATGTCTGACTCTTTGTGACCCCATGGACTGCAGCATATCAGGCTTCCCTGTCCTTCATTATCACCCAGAGTTTGCTCAAACTCACATCCATTCAGTCAGTGATGCCATCCAACCATCTCATCCTCTGTAGTCCCCTTCTCCTCCTGCCCTCAATCTTTCCCAGCACAGGGTCTTTTCCAATGAGTCAGCTCTTTGCATCAGGTGGCCAAATTATTGGAGTATCAGCATCAGTCTTTCCAATGAATATTCAGGGTTGATTTCCTTTAGGATGGACTGGTTTGATCTCCTTGCAGTCCAAGGGACTCTCAAGAGTTTTCTCCAACACCACAGTTCAAAAGCATCAATTCTTAGGCTCTCAGCCTTCTTTATGGTCCAACTCTCACATCCATACATGACCACTTGAATAACCATAGCTTTGACTATATGGACCTTTGTTGGCAAAGTGATGCCTCAGTTTTTAATATGCAGTCTAGATTTGTTATAGCTTTTCTTCCAGGGAGCAAGTGTCTTTTAATTTTGTGTTTGCAGTCACTGTTCACAGTGATTTTGGAGCCCAAGAAAAAAATCTGCCACTGTTTCCATTTCCCCCCCATCTATTTGCTACGTATAAAACCTAACTGAAAGAATATGTTGTATTTAGGAAAAAGTGAATAGTTTACTTGCAGGAGAGGCGGGTGAAAGCACAAGTGGAGAAGATTAGAAACAAGGCTCCAATAGAGAGCCTAATTATAAGCTTAGAGCGCCATGCTAAGGAGTTTAAATATGATCTTGTCAAAACTGAGAAGTTTTATGCAGAAGGGTACTGACTCCTATCTGTGTTGTTCAGAAAGATCACTCTTACAGCAGTATGGGGAATGGGAGAAGAAAGAGAGACCAATAACAGTTACGAGCAGGTGGGAAGCGATTTGTTGATCTCATACAAACTTAAGATAGTGGTAGTTAGTGTAGAGAAAAGACAAATGTGGGTGGTATTTAGGAAGAATGGAGAGTGCTTGATGTGTGATTCAATATGGGGGGATGTGCAAGGGGAGGAGTAAAGGACCCTAACTTAGACAAGTGGATGAATTATGGAATCATTAACAAGAGAGGGGATAAAAAAGGCTTGAGAGCACATAATTTTGTTTGGGATATGTTGAGCTCCAAGTGCTCACAGCCCATCCATCTAGAGAAGCCTAGAAAAGTCAAATAGGTATTTACAGCTTGAAGAGAAGGGGCAAGAAGAGATCTGGACTGGATTTAATTATAGGTATCTAGAGATGGTTCAGTTCAGTTCAGTTCAGTTCAGTCGCTCAGTTGTGTCCGACTCTTTGCAACCCCATGAATCACAGCACGCCAGGCCTCCCTGTCCATCACCAACTCCCGGAGTTCACTCAAACTCACGTCCATCGAGTCGGTGATGCCATCCAGCCATCTCATCTTCTGTCGTCCCCTTCTCCTCCTGCCCCCAATCCCTCCCAGCATCAGAGTCTTTTCCAATGAGTCAACTCTTCGCATGAGGTAGCCAAAGTACTGGAGTTTCAGCTTTAGCATCATTCTTTCCAAAGAACACCCAGGACCGATCTCCTTTAGAATGGACTGGTTGGATCTCCTTGCAGTCCAAGGGACTCTCAAGAGTCCTCTCCAACTAGAGATGGTAACCGAAGCATAATACCAACTGAGGGAACTTAAGGAGAGAATGCAGAGTGAGAAAATGGTGCCAGTAGTAAGCCCTGAGCAACAGGAGTTTCCAAGGAGCAGAGGAGGGGAACACACAGAGGAGACTGACACAGGGTGACCAGGAAGGATGTTCAGTAGAGAAGATTTTAAGAAGCAGGGAACATTCAAAAGAACCAAATAGCTATCCACCCATGAGTGTGGGTAGGATAAGAATGAAGAACAGATTATTGGGGTTAACAATTAAATAGTGTCTGGTCACGGCCAGGTCTAAGGCAATTTCAGCTGATGGAGAGAGAGAGCTGAAAAGTGACCGGAAGGCAATTATGAAGATACAGCAATGGTGAAATACTCTTAGAAAGCTTGATGAAAGGACTGAGCAGGGAACTGGTTGCAAGAATAAAATGAGTCCAAGTGAGATAATGCATATGAAAGTTCTATAAAACAAATTCACAGGACAGTTATTCCGATAGGCAAGGGCTGTTCTCCAAAAAAGAAAAAAGGCACTCCCACCAGCAAGTCAATGAGTCATTAGGTAAAGGAAATGGAGTTCCTGTTATTATTCCTGTTTTCATGGAAATGGCAGCACTGTCCATTCATATATGTTTTCAGAGATCTCATTAAGAAATTACTCCCTTGGTTTGATTGGGCAGTTTCCTTTGATACCCAGAGTGGAAGTGGGCAGCAAGGCATTGCATCAAGCAAAAGGCCACAACCTTGCCACTGCCAAAGTTCTACCTATATAAAGACCAATCAAGGGGTTTTGAGGAGAAGGCAATGGCACCCCACTCCAGTACTCTTGCCTGGAAAATCCCATGGGCGGAGGAGCCTGGTAGGCTGCAGTCCATGGGGTCGAGAAGAGTCGGACATGGGACACGACTGAGTGACTTCACTTTCACTTTTCACTTTCATGCATTGGAGAAGGAAATGGCAACCCACTCCAGTGTTCTTGCCTGGAGAATCCCAGGGACGGGGGAGCCTGGTGGGCTGCCGTCTATGGGGTCCCACAGAGTCGGACACGACTGAAGTGACTTAGCAGCAGTAGCAGCAAGGGGTTTTGATGACTTTTGAGCTGAATTGATCCTGATTTGGTATTGTGTTGACCAAGCCTGGGTCTCCCAATCAACCACAAAGTCCTTATATTAAACCACACATCACACACACTTTAGTAGTGAGAGAGAGAAAAGAGAGATAGTACAACCCAGCCTGAGGATTCTCAGGGAGAAAGCTTATAGGGAGAAACAGGGAGGGAGGGAAAAGAGAGAGAGAGAAAGAGAAACTCCTTTGTTATTGCATAAAAATATCAGGCTCTGGGAAACAATATTCAATATCTTTAAATAAACCATAATGGAAAAGAATATGGGAAAGAATATGAAAAATAATATATATACTTCAATTTAAAAATTAAATTTAAAAATATCAGGCGATGGGCAAGTGGGAATATTCATAGAGGGAAAATTATGACCCATGACACTGGTTTTCTGCTCTTCTAGCATCCTCTGAAATAAGGAAGAAGAATCACTTTGACAACAACAATAATTTTTTTATATATAACTGACAAAATCCCTTCACATCCATTCTGTCATTTGATCCTAACAATCCAACAAGGTAGGTCGCGCAGTGATTAGAGTCCCCTTTTGCAGCTGCAGAAACTAAAGTGCAGGAGGCTCCAAGTTATTTCTCAACATGGCACAGACAGTAAGTAGCAGAGCCAGGGCTCTGCCCCAGATCTCCTGCTTCTGAGTCCAGCTCTCATTCTGCTAACTATATAGCCAGTCTAAACAAACAGCAGCCAAACAATTCTGTGGCCCTAATGGCACCATGGATACAACACTAAGAAGGTAGAAACAGGTGCTCAAGGATATTTGGGGACATGTATATAAAGTCAGGTTTTTGTTCCTTAGAGTTAACTTTTTCTTCTTGAACTGCAGATCACTGACTTAAATTCTTGGTGCATCATGTAAAGATTCTTGTTTGAGTAAGACAGAGAATCTTGCCCATACTGTGCCCGTCTCTGATTTTCTGAACAATACTCCTCACTTTGTTAAATCTTCCTAGATTTCTTACTCATCTACCCCCACCCCCCACATTCAGCTGAGAAAAGCCACCGCACCTGTGAATCCCACATTTTGAAATTTGAATGACAATTTGGATTTATTTCCATGTCTATTATTACTGTCGGGATATAAGATGAGGTAAAATGGACACATTAGAGAAATGAATTCAGCATAATGAAGGTCATTTTCAATTGTGACTGCCCATTATACTACTCTTTGGCTGGCACTACAGATGCCATGCAATAGATTTTTTTTTCTGATATCAAGTTAGCTTCTTGGCAGGCTAAGGCAGCTCATTAGTAATCTTGGATCTCATTCTATATTTGCGATTCAACACTAGATGTTGGATAGTAGGTGAACTAGGCTTTGTGCCATTAAAATCCACAATGACATTTCCATACAAATCCTGATTATTGAGAGGGGAGTGCCCCTTCTTAAGATGCAAGTCTGTTTTACCCTGAATTAGTAACCCTAGTGTAGGGTTAGCTGGGACTGGACATAGGGAAAAATGGGGCAGAATATGGAAGAGACAGAGGAGGAGGAGGAAGAGGAGCCAAAACTATTTTAGTTTAAGAGTAACAGTTGCAAAGACCATTTTAAAAATAACCTAAAACAAGCTACAGAGTAGTTTTGAGGGTATTCCTACAAAAGTCTGGAGTGGCATTGTTTCATGCGTGTGTACAGGAATGGTAATCAATTTCCTTTTGCTTGCAGGTGTGTGTGTGTGTGCATGCTAAGTCATGTCCAACTCTGCAACCCAATGCACTATAGCCCACGAGGCTTCTCTGCCATGGGATTCTCTAGGCGAGAATACGGGAGTGGGTTGCCATTTCCTCCCCAGGGGATCTTCCAACCCAGGGATCAAACCCGGGTCTGCAGTGTCTCCTGCACTGGCAGGCAGATTCTTTACAACTGAGTCACCTGGGAAATAAACATTTTGCTTAGTTTATGTCCTAAGATTCTTTTTAAAATAATCTAAGTTTTTATTTTCCAGGAGTTGATTCCTACAACGTGAAGCAAATTAGAAGTTCCAAGAGGTTCTTCCTCTGACAACTAGTCTCCTTACTTCTAGTCTTTTCCTCATCCATGCATCACACACATTTCCACAGTGATCTTCCCAAGAACACATTGAACCATAGCGTATTCTGGTTAAATGCTTCAGTGGTTCAACAAGTCACTCCCACACACCCTACCCTTTAGCCACCAAATTATAAGCCATTCTGAACATACACTCTCAGTGAGTAGTACATCTATTAATCTGTATTCTTTGAGTCTGCCATAACAGAAACTCAACTCGGACAAGTTTAGACCAAAAAAAGGAAAATTACTGAAAGGATACTTGGATAAAGCTGAGGGAAGGGCAGGGATGCAGCTGCCCTTTATCTCAGAGATAAATGAACCCAGGCAAACACCATCTCTCTCAATCTCTCTCTCTCTCTCACTTCCATTTCTGTCCTGTCTCTCACCCCAGCTTCTGCTAAACTTTAGCCTCATTGTCTTTCATTGCTTATGAGCATCCTTTATATGATGAAAACTATAACCAGGAGCACCTCTTGACTTTTATCTGTTACTACATCCACCAACAGATACTAAATCTATCAATCTTAGTTTAAAATACCTTAGGGAAGAATTCCATCTGCCCAGCTGAGAGACTTAATACAATCTTGTGGTTGGAGAGAGAACAGGCAATTTCCAGGAAAAGGGAAGGTTGTTGTACAGAGATGCCATAAATGCCCACTATGTTCTATCTGCTCCTGGGCCTTGTCCTCATCTTTGTTTATTGTTCTCCTTTGTTCTATTTTGGCCTATATCCTCCTTTCATTTCTTGAAACTTCTGTAGAACATGTTAGTAACAACCATCAGATTGCTTTTTTATTTGACTATTTCACAAGTTTATTACTTTATATGCTAGTGACATGGTAAGGGACAGAGACATACCTTATAACTCTTTGAAGCCCTGCCACTGCTTCTACAGCTGCTCTAATATACAGGAAGCTCATGTGCTTCCTGAGTTGAACTGAACATTTGTTAGATTTCTATTGCAGAGAACCTTAGATCAGAAATAATTCATCTACCCACTCCTAGCTTTAGCCACTCAATAGAGAGAATGGCATTTTATTTCATTTCATCCATTCATGCATCCATCCATTCATTGGAAAACATTTTATGAATTATTACCCTATTTCAGTCTTGGTGTTAAGTGCTGAGGATACAGAAATTAATTAGATAACGCATCTGCCTGGAGGGTACAATCTGGCTAGCAAACAGACATGAAGACAAATAAATCATCACCATACCAGGTGATGAGTGTGTAATGAGAGTACAGAGTGCTGTAGGAGCCCAGAGGAGGTGATTATAGGTGGATCTCTGGTGTTGGCATTAGAACTCCAAAGAAGCAACTTCATATCTAATTGATTGGAGCCCACATAAGATCACTCATCTTTGACAGTTTCCTTACAAGGTTGTGCGGCTCCCAAACAAGTGAAAGAAACCAAGAGAAGTAATTTTCTCTGTTCCAAATTCTTTTCTCAGGGGTAGGATTCCGTGTTCTGACTTTTTTTTTCTTATCTGCTTCTTGTGGAAACTTCTCACTCTCCCCTTGCACCAGCAGTCAACCGCCTTAGGAGAGCGTGACATGATTGTTCCTCCTTGCACAACCTTGTCTAATGGAGCAAGACAGCCAGGAAATCAGGCATTCGAGTGAGGGGATCTTACAACCAGGACCTTCTGCCAAATTATTCCTCTTCTGATGATCTTCTGTTTTAAATTTTACTGGTTATTGTTGTGGATGATGGGTAGACACTCAGAATATTTCCTCTGTAAAACTACTATGGAGAGGTAAAACTGTACTCTAATATGCAGGTGTGACTTGACTGAGATGTCAGATAGATTTCGCTTCACGGATATTGTAAGGAATCTGACCAGGGAAGAAGCTATCTGGAAGATCAATCCGGCAGTTTGGAGTGCAGCTGCCCTTTCCATGGTCCTGATTTGTAACCAGTAGTTTTGTAAATTCCAGTCCGCTGGAGACTCTGGCCAGGCAAACCCTCTTTACTTACCAACTACTAAACATGCAGGAAGCTACACTTTGAAGGTTTCAAATGTGATGGGACAGCAGCCAGGGCAGCAATGGAGGGAGAACAGAGGAGAACCAAGCAGCCTTCATCGCAGGTCCAGAGAAACAAGGAGGGTCTCTACTAACCATCTGGCATTTTTAGACGTTTATTTTCTTGCCACAGATGTTGCTTCAGAATCCAGCCACACCTTCACCATGCCAACACTCCCACACAGCTGTTCTTGGGAACTGGACAAACAAATCACACTAACGATGTGCCCAGCTGCAATCTTAACTCTCAGTAGGCATGAAACCACATCCAGGGAATTACTTGATACTCTGCTTGGGGCATTCCTGCCCCACTTAAGATACCAGGAGAGGTACCACCACTGGTGCTAGAGCAAGCAAGGCAAGGTTTGGCCCTGAGCATGGCAGCCGACTGCAACATTCACAGGGCGCTGCATCAAGCACCTCACCTGCTCACTAGTGTTTACTAATGAGAACCAAATATGTGAATCCAACAGAGCCCTTATGTTTACCCTGAGTGGCCTGTCAGTACACACAGGAAATAAAACTGCCATTATGCTGTATTTGCTGTCACAGTGGTTTGGCACCCAAACATTTAAAATTTCACTAGATCAATGAAATTTTCCTTGTCATAGACCTCAGCTCTTAGGGAAGATCACTTCTGGATACTTTATCAATAGACTCTTGGGGTGTTTATTTCCTCTTATTTAAGGCAGATCTTGGAGACTTAGTTTGCTAAGTTCTTACTCCAGAATCCTTCTGCTCTTCCCATTTTCTGATACATGTAACTTATTCCTCACTTTTTTAAGGGTTACTTTGATGTAACTCTTGTATTAAATAACTTCTTCAACAGAGTCCAGGCTACTGTTGGGCAGAGGAAATGGGAAATCCTGATTCACTTGGTCCAACAAGCTATATAGGAAAATATGTTATTCTGATCAACTCACATGACAGCACTCCTCTCTTTTTTATTCCAAAGGATTATTATATATATATATATATATATATAGAGAGAGAGAGAGAGAGAGAGAGAAACAGACAGACAGACAGACAGAGATGGAGACAGGGAGAAGCAGAATAGTATAATAAACCTTTATATATCTGTCATCGCCTTTAACCATTATCGACTGGCCAATCTTATTTTATCTATACCTATATACACCTCAGAGAAGGCAATGGCACCCCACTCCAGTACTCTGGCCTGGAAAATCCCACAGCAGAGGAGCCTGGTGGGCTGCAGTCCATGGGGTCGCTAAGAGTCGGACACGACTGAGCGACTTCACTTTCACTTTTCACTTGCATGCGTTGGAGAAGGAAATGGCAACCCACTCCAGTGTTCTTGCCTGGAGAATCCCAGGGATGGGGAAGCCTGGTAGGCAGCCGTCTATTGGGTCCCACAGAGTCAGACACGATTGAAGAGACTTAGCAGCAGCATATATACCTCACTGTCATATATTATTTCAAAATAGATCCTGTACATCAGATAACCTCATCCATAAATATTTCAGGGTACAGACTCATTTTTTAAACAAAATTACAGTACCATTATCACATACAACATTAAATAAAATATCCTATGTTCCTAAGAACACTTTTAACGCAAGTTCAACAGAAGACCACCCTGGAGCCTAAAGTGAAACACCATGACAAGCCTGCATATGAGTACATGTGAGTCTCCTTGGGAATCCCTGGATCTAGACTTGATGGGGCCAGAGACTTGGGGTATAGCACTAGGTAGATGGAGGCAGCAGCCAGAGACATTTAAATTATCTCTGTTAATACAACCCACTAGTGCTCATGCACTTGAGAGGCCAGGAGAAATTGGAGCTACAGCATGATATACAATGGGGTTACTTCAAACCACCAGCTAATAATTTGAAAAAAACTGTTTAATGTTTTCCTTTCACAGTAAAGAGTTGAGCTTGTTTTGTATCATTTTAAACTGTCCACCTTCACAAAGTGCAAACTACTTTTTTTGATATAGAAACTGGGTTATGAGGTTATTGAGAAAGGACGAAAATTGGAATCACAATATGGGGTTCTACACTTGACCTTTGTCACTTGTTACGTGTGACATTAAAGAAGTAACTTAGCCCACTGGATTTTATTTTTCCTCATTTATAAATGAACCTGATAAAAGTAACACACAAAGTTGTTTCAAGGATGAAATGAAAAAATCAATAATTCTTAGAATGTCAGAAAATGGAAGATGTTATGTTATTATATGCAATTTTCAATAAAATTTGATTAAACAATTTTGAAAATGGGGTTACTTTAACAAAAATTAGATTACACATAGAAACTGAAACCCCTGTCATCACCTTGACCCCTTACATGTTCTCTGGTTCCTAGAGACGCAGGAGTTTTCTTGCGGTCCCTGGCACATGTCCTGCTGCCAGTGTCATGCTATCAGGTCTCCCATCTCACCAAGATCTCCAGCCATGTATTCCTAGCCTAACTCCACTGGGACCCACACTGGTGAGAACCCTCACCTCGAGAACCCCCTCAGCATTTCCTGAATTACCAAATACCTGTCAACCTGCCTGTAAAATTAGTTCTGATGGAGAGATGAACTGGAAGAACTCTCCTTTTCTCTTTTGTTTCCTATGTATGGGGAATAATCTCCTCTCTGCTACCAGAAGCCATGAACAACATCCTCCTTTGCTCCATTCTCAGTTACAGACTCTGACCCACACGTCCCCTAGTGGCTGGTCCAGTTAACACCCCCCCCCCGCCCCCCGCCACCACCACCCCAGCTCCGATGGCTCAGCGGTAAAGAATCCGCTTACAATGCAGGGGATGGGCATGCCCCGGGAGAAGCAGGTTTGATTTGTGGGTTGGGAATATCCCCTGGAGAAGGAAATTGCAACCCACTCAGGTATTCTTGCCTGTGAAATCCCATGGACAGAGGAGTCTGGTGGGCTCCTCCATGGGGTCTCAAAGAATTGGATACGATTCCATGGGATCACAAAGAATTGAATACGACTGAGAAACCACACATGTTTTTCAGCCTTCCACTGGGTTATATAACCTCTTCGTCAAAAGCTTTTTATTAACCCCTACCAGCCCAGAGATGGAGAAGGCAATGGCACCCCACTCCAGTACTCTTGCCTGGAAAATCCTGCAGTCCATGGGGTCACTAAGAGTCGCACATGACTGAGTGATTTCACTTTCACTTCTCACTTTCATGCATTGGAGAAGGAAATGGCAACCCACTCCAGTGTTCTTGCCTGGAGAATCCCAGGGACGGGGGAGCCTGGTGGGCTACCGTCTATGGGGTTGCACAGAGTCAGACAGGACTGAAGCAACTTAGCAGCAGCGGCAGCAGCAGCCCAGAGAATTCTCTTACTCCATCATCTCAGAGTGGATTAACCCCCACCCCCAACAGCCTCTGAGCTAACCTCTATCAGTACTTATAACACTGTACTGCCCTCCTCTCACCCACTGACTATGCATACCTTCAGGGCCAAACTCCAGCTCTTATTAATCTATGTGAATATGGGGCCCAGGACAGTGTCTGATGTACAGTAGGTATTCAATAGACGTTACTGAATTAATGTTGTTGAGAAAGATTTCTGACTTCTCTTTCTTAACTGTAGCCTCTAACCTATACCTCTAACTCTTTTGAGAAGCAACACACATACCCACTCTCCTTTGACTGTCTCTGACTACCATGTAACACCCAGAGTAAGAAATTTATGAATATTCTACTTTAGTGTGTTTTATACTTGGGCATATTTATTACACTAAACCAAGTAAATCAAATCTTTGCCCGTGTACTGTCTTGTTGAACATTCTTGGCACAGAGTTATATTGAGAAGTTTAATTCACAGCAAGCAATATTTAACAACATTTGTTCAGTACTTGGTAGATGAAGCTGGCAAGCTCCTCTTCCCCACGCTGCCAAGTTCCTGTTCTTACAGCCAAGCGTGATTCCACTCAGGCTTTACTGCCTCTGCTACATGCTCTCCTGACTTTCTTACTTCAACTCTTCAATGGATCATCTCTCTGTGGGATCTGGGAGGGGCCACATAGAGGTCACCTGCCATTCCAGCTGTGAACCAGACTGCTTCACTAACTCCCAAACCCCCTATTACTAAGCTCATTTTTCTGGGAGGCAAAGGCTCTTTTCCCCACTGAGCCCCACCCCCAACTTTCAAGTATTCCTTTTCCTCTTAACTCCTTCATTTCTCAGTTTTGCTTTTCTGCTTTCCAGCCTCAAAACGAAGCCTTTCCTCTCCTAACAATGGACAGATACCCACATGCATACACTAGAGCTCTATCAATGCCATGGAAAAGCCCTGGGTTTTTGCCAGATGTTGTCCATTTATGATCAAACTATATGCAGATATGTCGACAGACTCATAAAATCTGGAGGCTGGAAGAGAATTCAATGGTATGCTAGTCCTGCTGCCCTTGCAAAGCTGGAATTCTCTTGGTTTGCAGTAGATAGAGGACTTTAGCTAGAAGAAAATCTAGTCACAACAAAATCTGACTCTGTCACAGTCCTATGGGTTTAACAGTTTACCATACAGGTTATCCTGCTGTGGAAAGGCAAAGCAAATGTGCTCTTTCTCATGAAGTCCTGGGACTTGTAGAAAATCATCAACAAAGAATCTTGATTTACAAACTGAGTAGAGGTTTCAACCATGTGCATGCCCACACTCTAGCACTCTAGACCTTGTGCTAACATGCAGAGTTCAGAGATGCCATATGCCATGAGGCTGGCAGTGGTCAAGAGCCCAAGAGCCCTTGAAGATGGAGGGATGCAGGGTGTCTAGAATGAAAAGCCTACTTCACACTTTCTCAGGCTCTTCTTTTGTCTCACTTTCATGTCAGGGCCTTACCTGCTACTCTTACCTCCCTCTTGTCTTGAATCTCAGCTTCTCCCAGGGGACACTGGCCTTAGTTTTTGTTGATAGTCTCCTCACGAGGTACACATGATTTCAGTCTGAATATGACTTCAATTTGATATGCACCTTTGCCACTCAGCCTAACAGCATGTTTTCTTTGCATATAATCTATCTTTTATCCCAGACTTGGTATCACCCTGCTCTTTCCAGGTCATCATTCAGGTGCTCAGTCATGCATCCACATTCAGTCTGAAAGGTGCAATACAGACTCTGTTGATTCGATACAGAAGATTTGGATTCAATTAGAACTTCATCCATTCATGTCAATACATACTTCATTTTCACACTTATCAAAAGGGTTCTGGTTTCAATCTTTTTCTTCACTTGGTTGCACATTCCAATAGAAGACCTGTACACTTCATATAAAACAGGGACCTAGGCAACTTGGCAATTTGGATCAAGAGCCTTAAAATGTATATGTTCATTGACTCAATGATCAACTTCTTTGAATCATCTTAAAGAAAACAAATGCATGCAAAGATTTAGCTTCAAGTGGCTATTCATTGAGGCATCATGTATAAGAATGAAAAATGGAAGGAAACCATATGCCCAGTAGAAAGCATCATTAAATTTTTTATTTCCATGAGATGGAATACTATAGTCCTTAATAACAAGACTATAGGTTTATATTTACTGGTAGTTGAAGATATTGTGGATAAATTGTTCATTGAAAATATCAGGTTTCAAAGCAGCAAATATGTTATGCTCCTTTTTAAAAAATATATGTGCAAATATATCTATAGGAAGATATCTGGAATGTCAAGCACCAAGATATTAATGGTGGTTATCTGTAGGTGACCCTCCATGGATCACAGCCTTGTCACGGCAAAGGGGCTTGCATAATTCAATGAAGCTATGAGCCATATTTTTCAGGGCCACCCAAGATGGGCAGGTCACAATGGAGAGTTCTGACAAAATGTGGTCCACTGGAGGAGGAAATAGCAAACCACTCCACTATTCTTGTCTCAAGAACCCCATAAACAGTATGAAAGGGTGAAAAGATATGACACCAGAATATGAGCCCTCCAGGTCGGAAGGTGTCCAATATGCTACTGTGGAAGGGTGGAGGACAATTACTAATAGCTCCAGAAAGAATGAAGCAGCCAGGCCAAAGCGGAAACGACGTTCAGTTGTGGATGTGTCTGGTGGTAAAAGTAAAGTCCAATACTGCAAAGAACAATACTGCATAGGAATCTAGATGTTAGCTCCATGAATCGAGGTAAATTGGACATGGTCAAGCAGGAGATGGCAAGAATGAACATTGACATCTTAGGAATCAGCAAACTAAAATGGAAAGGATGGGCTAACTAAATTCAGATGACCATCATGTCTACTACTGTGGGAAAGAATCTCTTAGAAGAAATGAAGTAGCCCTCATAGTCAACAAAAGAGTCTGAAATGCAGTACTTGGGTGCAACCTCAAAAATGACAGAATGATCTCTGTTTCCAAGGCAAATCATTCAACATCACAGTAATGCAAGTATATGCCCCAACTCCTGATACAAAAAAAGCTAAAGTTGAGTGATCTACAAAGACCTATAACACCTTCTAGAACTAAAACAAAAAAAAAAAGTCCTTTTCATAATAGGGGATTGGATTACAAAATTAGGAAGTCAAGAGATACTCGGATTAACAGGCAAGTTTGGCCTTGGAGTACAAAATGAAGCAGAGCAGAGGCTAAGAGAGTTTTGTCAAGAGAACATGCTGGTCATAGCAAACACCCTTCTCCAACAACACAAGAGATGACTCTTCACATGGACACCACCAGATGGTCAATACTTAAATCAGATTGATTATGTTCTTTGCAGATGAAGGTGGAGAAGCTCCTTGTGTGTGCGTGTGTGTGCAAAGTTGCTTCAGTCATATCTGACTCTTTTCAACGCTATGAACCCATAGCCCACCAGGCTCCTCTGTCCATGGGATTCTCCAGGCAATAATACTAGAATGGGTTGCCATGCTCTCCTCCAGGGGATCTTCCCAACCCAGAGATCAACCCACATCTCTTACATCTCTTGCTCTGACAGTCAAGATCTTTACCACTAATGCCACCTGGGAAGCCTTGAGAAGCTCTATACAGTCAGCAAAAACAAGACCAGGAGCTGACTGTGGCTCAGATCATGAGCCCCTTATTGCAAAATTTAGGCTTAAATTGAAGAAAGTAGGGAAAACTTCTATGCCATTTAGGTATGACCTAAATCAAATCCCTTATGATTATACAATGAAGGTGACGAACAGATTCAAGCATTAGATCTGGTAGACAGAGTGCTTGAAAAACTATGTATGGAAATTCGTAACATTGTACATGAGGCAGTGACCAAAATTATCCCCAAGAAATAGAAATGTAAGAAGACAAAGTGGTTGTCTAAGGAGGCTTTACAAATAGCTGATGAAAGGAAGTGAAAGGCAAGTGAGAAAGGGAAAGATATACTCAACTAAATGCAGAGTTCCAGAGAATAGCAAGGAGAGATAAGAAGGCCTTCTTTAATGAACAGTGCAAAGAAATAGAGGAAAACTATAGAATGGACAAGACTAGAGATCTCTTCAAGAAAATTGGAGATACAAAGGGAACATTTCATATAAGGATGGGCACAATATAGGACAGACCAGTAAGGACCTAACAGAAGCAGAGATATTAAGAAGAGGTGGTAAGAATACACAGAAGAACTATACAAAAAAGGTCTTAATGACCTGGATAACCACAGTGGTGTGGTCACTCACCTAGAGCCAGATATCCTGGAGTGTGAAGTCAAGTGGGCCTTAGGAAGCATTATTACAAACAAAGCTAGTGAAGGTGACGGAATTCCAGCCAAGCCATTTAAAATCCTAAAGGATGATGCTGTTAAAGTGCTGGACTCAATATGTCAGCAAATTTGGAAAATTCAGCAGTGGCCACAGGACTCTTAAAGGTCAGTTGTCATTCCAATCCCAAAGAAGGGCAATACTAAAGAATGTTCAAACTACCATACAATTGCACTCATTTCACATGCTAAGAAGGTTACGCTCAAAATCCTTCAAGCTAGCCTTTAGCAGTATGTGAACTGAGAATTTCCAGATGTACAGGCTAGATTTAGAAAAGGCAGAGGAGAAGCAAGGAAGTTACAGAAAAACATTTAACTCTGCTTAATTGACTACACTAAGGCCTTTGACTGTGTGGATTACAACAAACTATGTAAAACTCTTAAAGAGATGGGAATACCAGACCACCTTACCTGTCTCCTGAGAAACTTGTATATGGGCAAGAAGCAATAGTTAGAACCAGACATGAAACAACTCACTAGCTCCAAATTAGGAAAGGAGTGCAACAAGGCTGTATATTGTCACCCTGCTTATTTAACTTATATGCAGAGTACATCACGCAAAATGGTGGGTTGGATTAATCACAAGCTAGAATCAAGATTGCCAGGAGAAATATCAACAACCTCAGACATGCCAATAATACCACTCTGATGGCAGAAAGTGAAGAGGAACTAAAGAGCCTCTTGATGAGGGTGAAAGAAGAGAGTGAAAAAGCTGGCTCAACATGAAACTCAACATGAAAAAAATGAAGATCATGCCATCCTGTACCATCACTTCATGGCAAATAGAAGGGGAAAAAATGGAAGCAGTGACAGGTTTTTATTTTCTTGGCCTCCAAAATCACTGCAGACAGTGACGGCAGCCATAAAATTAAAAGATGCTGCTCCTTGGAAGAAATGCTATGACAAATCTTGACAGTATATTAAAAAGCAAAGACATCGCTTTGCCAACAAAGGTCCATATAGTCAAAGATATGGCTTTTACAGTAGTCATGTACGGATGTGAGAGTTGGACCATAAAGAAGGCTGAGTGCAAAAACCTTGATGCTTTTGTATTATGGTGCTGGAGAAGACTCTTGAGGATTCCTCTGCACAGCAAGGAGATCAAACCAGTCAATCCTAAAGGAAATCAACCCTGAATTTTCATTGGAAGGACTGACCCTGAAGCTGAAGCACAAATGCCTTGGCCACCTGATATGAAAAGCCAACTCATAGGAAGAGATCCTTATGCTGGGAAAGACTGAGGGAAGGAGAAGAAGCGGGTGACAGAGGATGAGATGGTTGGATAACATCACTGACTCAATTGACATGAATTTGAGCAAACTCTGGGAGACAGTGAAGGACCCAGGAAGCTGGTACTGCTTCAGTCCATGGGGTTACAAAGAGTCAGACACAATTTAGTGAGTGAACAACAGCAAAATCTGTAGGTGATGGTCTGATGGGTGACTTTTTAATCTATATTCCTAATTTTACAGCAGGAAATTTACATTGCTTTTATAATTTACAAAACAATACTAGAGACTTACACACCGTATCAGAAAGGAGCTTGGTAGAAGTTAGCTACCGAGTAGCATGCCAGCAGCTGCCATTGGAGCAGAACTGCTTACACACAGAACTAACAAACCACACATTTCCTTAGTGACTTAATGTAATCATTTCTTTTTCTTATGATTCTGCGGTTTGTGCAGGGCCCAGTAGGGATGGTTTGTTACTGCTCCATTTGGCACTAGCTGAGACAGCCCAACTGGGGCTGAAGGATACACCTTCAAAATGACACATTCACAAGGCTGGCAAAATGTTGGTAGCTGCCATGTGGGTTACCAGCTAGGGCTGTTTGCCAGGAGTCTTATTTCTTTTTCTCATGGACATTTCCACAGGCCTTCTTGGTCTTCACAGCAGAGTGCTGGGTTCCAAGAAACCCAGGTGGAAGCTGGAAGGTTTTTTTATAACTTAGAAGCAAAAGTCCCAGAACATTACCTGGATCAGCCCAGATTCAAGGGGAGGAAAATCAGACTCTGCCTTTTGATAGGAGAAATAGCAAAGAATTTTTAATCCACCACTCATGGGAACAGAAATAGCTTTTCCACTTGGCCAAGGATGCAAATCCTGGTGAAGGCTGGATATACTTTGATTTCCCATGATTCACCCCTGAGGTATTATGTTATTATCATAACCATTATCCAAATAAAGAAGTGTCTGTTTTATGCAAGAATGAAGAAATCATGCTCAGTAAAAAAAAAAAAAAAAAAAAAGTTGTTAGATGTTTTTCATTTCTGAAACCTTCATTTTAAAAAGTTGTAATTCCAGGGCAGCAGCTCCTATTGTGGTTTCCCATTATCCATCTTTTTGAAATTGAGTACAAAAATCACAAGTTGATACCAGTGCTTGCATATCATAAGACTCTATAGGTCTTAATCTCTCCAACTGCTTGGCCTTTGTTCTTTCTATCCTCTTTGCCTAAAATGCCTTTCCCATGTCAATGTCCTTCCTACTCCTTCTTCAAAGCCCTGCTTGAGTCCTGCCTCCCTCAGATAAAATTTCCCTCTCCATCACCCTGTCTATATATGTTTTAGCAACTATCATAGTCTGCCTTTCTAGCACAGGCCCTTTCCCTTAATAGATGTACTGTAGATATTCACTTAATGGATAAATAAATGAGTGCTAGAGTCGCTTGTATGACTGTCTTCTTTACTGAGCTGGTAGTCCTTGACAGACAGGCTCCACATTATAGTAATCTCTACAGTCTCACTCCATCCTACAAGTAATAAAGAACCTGCAGTGAGTCTTTCCTTCCTTCCTTCCTCCTTTCTCTCCTCCTTCCCTCCTTTCTGCTTCTCAAAAAGCACATATTCAAGCCCTAATTTCTGCCAGCCATTATGGTAGTCCTTAACCTGGTGGAGCCTATATTCTGATGGAAGTGACACGCAGGTAAACAAAGCAATTCTAAACTGTGATAAGTGCTACAAAGGAAAATAACAGTGTCCTATGAAAGAGAATAAGAGAGGGTAATGTTTACCTAGACCTAAAGAAAGAGACCTATATGCAGGTCAGGAAGCAACAGTTAGAACTGGACATGGAACAACAGACTGGTTCCAAATAGGAAAAAGAGTACATCAAGGCTGTATATTGTCACCCTGCTTATTTAACTTCTATGCAGAGTACATCATGAGAATCGCTGGGCTGGAAGAAGCACAAGCTGGAATCAAGATTGCCGGGAGAAATATCAATAACCTCAGATATGCAGATGACACCACCCTTATGGCAGAAAGTGAAGAGGAACTAAAAAGCCTCTTGATGAAAGTGAAAGAGGAGAGTGAAAAAGTTGGCTTAAAGCTCAACATTCAGAAAAAAAAAGATCATGGCATCTGGTCCCATCACTTCATGGGAAATAGATGGGGAAATAGCAGAAACAATGTCAGACTTTATTTTGTGGGGCTCCAAAATCACTGCATATGGTGACTGCAGCCATGAAATTAAAAGACGCTTACTCCTTGGAAGGAAACTTATGACCAACTCAGATAGCATATTGAAAAGCAGAGACATCACTTTGCCAACAAAGGTCCGTCTAGTCAAGCTATGGTTTTTCCAGTGGTCATGTATGGATGTGAGAGTTGGACTGTGAAGAAAGCTGAGCGCTAAAGAATTGATGCTTTTGAACTGTGGTGTTAGAGAAGACTCTTGAGAGTCCCTTGGACTGCAAGGAGATCCAACCAGTCCATTCTGAAGGAGATCAGCCCTGGGATTTCTTTGGAAGGATGATGCTAAAGCTGAAACTCCAGTACTTTGGCCACCTCATGCGAAGAGTTGACTCATTGGAAAAGACTCTGATGCTGGGAGGGATTGGGGGCAGGAGGAGAAGGGGACGACAGAGGATGAGATGGCTGGATGGCGAAGAATAGGGGTTCAGGTTGGGGAACACGTGTACACCCATGGCAGATGCATGTTGATGTATGGCAAAACCAATACAATATTGTAAAGTAAAAAAAATAAAATAAAATCAGAACATAACAACAACAAAAAAAAGAATAGGAGTTTAATAAAGATTGACTTAAGTGTATTTATTGGTTGCTATGGGTGGATGATAGTCCAAATTTATCCAAATTTAACATTTTAGCTTTCTCCATTGCAGTTCATAAATCTGTTGCTTTTAAAGAAAAACAAGATTGAAGATTACTGTATTTGCATGAAGTGATGTGATATGTGGTATTTATGTCAAAATAATCTCAAAGTGAATAAGTAAGTTATAGGTGAAACAAGGCTGGACATGAGTTGATAATTGTTGAAGCTGGATGATAGGTATATAGGAGTTTATTATACCATTTAATATACTTCTGCATATTTTAGAGATTTTTTTATAACAAAGGTTTTTAAGAAGTGTATTTGCTGACATAGTCCCTTCATATTTTCCCTAAAACTCTCAGTTATCAATAATGCAAAAGAGAGAGGAGGCGCTACAACAGAGAGTTGAAGAAGCAGGAAGTTGTAGAGGATCATGGTGAGGAGTGTTTCTAAGATTTCTAGATGCGAAGGAATTCTAAAGTAGTGCTTCATGAATGTGCAGAAACTGCTAGTTCCCCCTGTTTCCGTAGTAACAGAATGTCCAATTTTTACCTGAGTACATGGCCAGTCAGCATAAAAACTACATTTCCCATCACAATTTGCAGCTAAGTGAGGCTATGTGATAAGGTCATGACTCACTGGACATGAACAGAAGTGATTTATGCAACTTACAATGTGTGCCCTTAAAGAGAAGTAGCACCTCTTCCCTTCTCACTGGCAGGAATGGAAACCTAGTCATAAGAATGATGACAGCATCTCTGGGAAAGCTAAGCCAAAAAAAAAAAAGGAGCCTGGGCCGTAGACAGACCCACCAGAGCAAGGTCACCAAGGCAGCTCAGGCCTTTATGCTTAAGCTCATGTTATTTTGAGTGTCTCACATTTAGGCAAACCTGTTCTCAACTAATGCAGTGAATTAGATTGCAAAGGAAGAAGGAAATATTAGTGCAAAATGTATGCTTTTAGAGAAAGCTTCCTCTGGATCAGAAAATCCTAATGCAAATCAATCAGAATGTCTCCTTAAAGAAAAACACCCTGCAAACATGCTATCAAATTCAAAGAGTACAGATACCAAATTAAGAGTGTTGACACATATGCTTACCCCAATATAGAACAAGGTACATATTGTAGATAAATCACAGATTTAGAAAATATCTGCAACAAGGATGACAAATGAGTTCACTACATCATTTACAAGAAGCTTCTGAAAACTGAAAAGAACAAGGCACACAATTCCACATAACATTGGCAAAATATACAGACAGTCAGTTTAGATAACAGCTAAACCAAAAGGCCAACGAACATATGGAAAGATGTTCAAACTCAGTCTTAGAGAAGTGGGAAATAATGTAATGCTGACATAGCACATTATGTTCAGCAGACTGGCAACATAGTGTAGCAACATCTATTTCTTATATGTGTTAGTTGAAAAACCATTATGGCCTTTTGATAAAACAATCTGGCAATGGCTATAAAATGTAAAATATATGTGCCCATCTACTGAGCAATCACTTCTCAGAAGATAATGTGGATTAAAAGCACCAATACATAATGATATACATGCAAGGATGTTTATTGCAATGATGTTCTCAGTGGCAAATTTTTTAAACAAATTGATGTCTGTCAATTGGGAAGTGATAGAATTAATTTAGGTATATACACATCTATACCATGAAATACTACGCACACATCAGAGAGAGAGGGGATAACAGCTATACCAGCGGACTTGAAGGGATTTCCATAGGATATTGAAGAGTGAAAAAAGCAAGAACTCTGTTCATGATTCTATTTTTTTAAAGTAATAACCAGGAAAATTTTGCATGCATGTGTTTGCATATGATTATATGGGCATGGAGATATTTATTTTAATATATGGGAAGATATTTCTATATATAATATATTAAATATATGTTTAAATCTACATATGCATATAGATTTATAGTATGTGTGTGTGTGAAGAGAGATTCAGGAAAAAATGATTAGTAAGATGTCAATGGTGATATTGCACATAAGACCATAACCTCATGGTCCAAAAGATTAGAAAAAATAATCTTGTGCTGGATATCTTGTTTGCCTCTCCAGATTCATCTTCTACTCTCCATCCTTCTCCATCCTGCTCTGAACTTTTCCAACTTTCTCTAAAAGACAACAGCTGCTCCTGCTGCTGCTGCTGCTAAGTCGCTTCAGTCGTGTCTGACTCTGTGCGACCCCATAGACGGTAGCCCACCAGGCTCCCCCATCCCTGGGATTCTCCAGGCAAGAACACTGGAGTGGGTTGCCATTTCCTCCTCCAATGCATGAAAGTGAAAAGTGAGAGTGAAGTCGCTCAGTCGTGTCCGACTCTTAGCGACCCCATGGACTGCAGCCCACCAGGCTCCTCCGTCCATGGGATTTTCCAGGCAAGAATACTGGAGTGGGGTGCCAAAGACAACAGGTTGGTAACAATTTTTGTTATTTCTTGTAACTATAAAACTGTCCAAAGTAACCCCAGAACTCTATTCAGGACAAATGTAACCATAAGAAATTTCCTGGATATGAAGTAAAACCGTAGAGCCTGGATTTCCATCTCAGGCAAACCTGAGTGCTGTTAGAGACCTTGACCTCTGTTTGTCTACACTGCACTCATGAGTGACCTTTGCTCACAGAATGAGAGCCCTTGAATTTACATTTATATAGCCCATTTGATACAGCTTCAATCTTGCTGGGTTTTTTTTTTTTCATCAAAACTGGAATAAAAACACAACTCATCAGATTTTGATAGGTTTTTGTTCCTTTGCCCATTTGCATTGCTATTGTCTGGTTTCCCATCTCCCCAGTATGTATAAGTATTGCGAGACTCTTAAATATAATACCAAGGGGTAAAAGTATACTTTTGTCTTTGGAAATGAAAAACACAATCTCTTATGATCCTAGCTCCAATGAGGCCTCAGCCACGTCAGCACAGGCCACATTTAAATGGTCCCCTGAGATCCATGCTATTGTGATTACTGAATCAATTACTCCCATTACTAGATCACATGGCAGAATATAGACAAAAATATTTCTTGACCAAAACAAATATCTTAGAAATGATACCAATAGTCATCAGAGCTTGGATGAGCCTAAAGGAAAATATTGGGTTATTACCTGAAGGAGAAATAAAAAGATTGCTAACCAGATAGTCTCTTTAAGTTACATGAAAATGCAGCCTTGAGAGAAAGAGAGAGAAGTACTTATATGTGATTGAAAAATATAAGCTGCTCCAACATTATAAATGAGTTGTGTTTCACAAGGTCATTTAAATGAGTATTGCTACTCCAGCTTTCTCATGAATTCCATTTGCATGGAATACCTTCTTCCATCCCCTTACTTTCAGTCTGTAAGTGTCCCTAGGCCTGAGGTGGGTCTCTTGTGGACAGCATATATATGGGTCTTGTTTTTGTATCCACCTAGCCAGTCCATGTCTTTTGGGTGGTACATTTAATCTATTTACATTTAAGGTAATTATTGATATGTATGTTGGAGAAGGAAATGGCAACCCACTCCAGTATTCTTGCCTGGAGAATCCCATGGTCGGAGGAGCCTGGTAGGCTACAGTCCATGGGGTCGCAAAGAGTTGGACACGACTGAGTGACTTCACTTCACTTCACTTCACTCACTATGATCCTATTACCATTTTCTTCATTGTTTTGGGTTTACTTTTTGTAAGCCTTTCCCTTCTCTTGTGTTTCCTGCCTAGAGAAGTTCCTTTAGCATTTGCTGTAAAACTGGTTTCAGTTCAGTTCAGTCGCTCAGTCATGAATTGTAGCATGCCAGGCCTCCCTGTCCATCACCAACTCCTGGAGTTCACTCAGACTCATGTCCATCGAGTCAATGATGCCATCCAGCCATCTCATCCTCTGTCGTCCCCTTTTCCTACTGCCCCCAATCCCTCCCAGCATCAGAGTCTTTTCCAGTGAGTCAAATCTTCGCATGAGGTAGCCAAAGTACTGGAGTTTCAGCTTTAGCATCATTCCTTCCAAAGAACACCCAAGATTGATCTCCTTTAGAATGGACTGGTTGGATCTCCTTCCAGTCCAAGGGACTCTCAAGAGTCTTCTCCAACACCACAGTTCAAAAGCATCAATTCTTCGGCGCTCAGCATAAAACTGGTTTAGTGGTGCTGAGTTCTCTTAACTCCTGCTTGTCTGTAAAGCTTTTGATTTCTCCATCAAATCTGAATGAGAGTCTTGCTGGGTAGAGTATTCTTGGTTGTAGGTTCTTCCCTTTCATCACTTGGAATATATCGTGCCATTCCCTTCTGGCTTGTAGAGTTTCTGTTAAGAAATCAGCTGATAACCTTATGGGATTTCCTTTGTATGTTACTTGTCTTTTTTCCCTTGATGCTTTTAATATTCTATCTTTGTCTTTAATTTTTGTCTCAGATGGTAAACCATCTGTCTGCAATGCAGGAGACCTGGGTTTGATCCCTGGGTCGGGAAGATCCCTTGGAGAAGGAATGGCAGCCCACCCCAGTACTCTTGCCTGGAAAATCCCATGGACGGAGGAGCCTGGTAGGCTACAGTCCATGGGGTCGTGAAGAGTCAGACACGACTGAGCCACGTCACTTTCACTTTAATTTTTGTCAGTGTGATTACTATGTGTCTCGGTGTGTTCCTCCTTGGGTTATCCTTCCTGGAACACTATGTGCTTCCTGGACTTGGTTGACTATTTCCTTTCCCACGTTAGGGAAGTTTTCAGCTATAATCTCTTCAAATATTTTCTCAGGCCTTTCTCTCTTCTCCGTCTGGGACCACTATAATGTGAATGTTGGTGCATTTAATGTTGTTCTAGAGGTCTCTTAGGCTATCTTCATTTCTTTTCATTCTTTTTCTATATGCTGTTCTGTGACAGTGATCACCATTCTGTCTTCCATGTCACTTATCCAGTCTTCTGCCTCAGTTATTCTGCTATTGATTCCTTCTAGTGTATTGTACATCCGTGTTAATTTGTTCTTTAGTTCTTCTAGGTCTTTGGTAAACTTTCTTGCATCTTCACAGTCTTTGCCTCCATTCTTTTTCCAAGGTCCTGGATCATCTTCGTTATTATTATTCTGAATTCTTTTTCTGGAAGGTTGTCTACCTCCAGAGAAGGCAATGGCACCCCACTCCAGTACTCTGGCCTGGAAAATCCCATGGATGGAAGAGCCTGGTAGGCTGCAGTCCATGGGGTAGCTAAGAGTCGGACATGACTGAGCGACTTCACTTTCACTTTTCACTTTCATGCATTGGAGAAGGAAATGGCAACCCACTCCAGTGTTCTTGCCTGGAGAATCCCAGGGATGGGGGAGCCTGGTGGGCTGCTGTCTATGGGGTCGCACAGAGTCAGACACGACTGAAGCGACTTAGCAGCAGCAGCAGCAGCCTACCTCCACTTCATTTAGTTGTTTTTCTGGAGAGGTATCTGGTTCCTTCATCTGCAATATAATCCTATTTCTTTTCATTTTGGTTAGCCTTCTGTGATTGTGGTTCTTGAGGCTACAGGACTGTAGTTCTTACTTCATCTGTCTGCCCTCTGGTAGATGAAGATAAGTGGCTTGTGCAAGCTTCCTGATGGGAGGGACTGTCTGTGGGGAAAACTGGGTCTTTCTCTGGTGGGCAGAGCCTTGCTAAGTAAATCTTTAATCCAATTGTCTGCTTCTGGGTGGAGCTGTGCTTCCTCTCTATTAGTTGTTTGGCCTGAGGCGACCCAGTCATGGGGTCTACAGGCTTTGAAGTGAAGTTGCTCAGTTATGTGCGACTCTTTGCAATCCCATGGACTGTAGCTTGCTTACCAGGCCCTTCCGTCCATGGAATTTTTCAGGCAAGACTACTAGAGTGGCTTGCCATTTCCTTCTCCAGGGGATCTTCCCAACCCGGGGATTGAACCCAGGTCTCCCACATTGCAGACAGACGCTTTACCCTCTGAGCCACCAGGGAAGCCCTACAGGCCTTATGGTAGGGCTATTGGTAAGACCTCCAAGAGGACTTACACCAAGACTCACCTCCCAGGACTGCTGCTGCCAGTGCCCCCATCCCCGCAGCAGGCTGCTACTGACCCACGCCTCCACAGGAGACCCTCAAACACTCACAGGTAGGTCTGGCTCAGTTTCCTGTGGGGTCACTGCCCCTTTCCCCTGAGTCCTGGTGTTCAGAAGGTTTTGTTTGTGTGCTCCAAGAGTAGAGTCTCTGTTTCCCCCAGTCCTCAGGAAGTTCTATAGTCAAATCCCGCTGGCCTTCAAAGTCAGATTCCCTGGGGATTCCCAGTTCCTTTGCTGGATCCTCAGGTTGGGAAGTCTTATGTGGGGCCTAGGACCTTTGCAACAGTGCGAGAACTTCTTTGGTATTACTATTCTCCAGTTTGTGAGTCACCCACCTGGGAGGTATGGGATTTGATTTTAACATGATTGTACCCCTCCTACCATCTCTTTGCAGCTTCTCCTTTGTCCTTGGACATTGGGGTATCTTTTTGTGGTGTGTTCCAGCATCCTCCCGTCAATGGTTGTTTACTAGGTAGTTGCGATTTTGGTGTTCTTGCAGGAGAATATGAATACATATTCTTTCTACTCCACCATCTTGAACCAGTCTCCTCAAAAAGTCATTTACAAATTAGTGCTTAGGGGCCTCACAAGTGGGGCTAGTAAAGAACTCACCTGCCAATGCAGCAAATGTAAGAGATGCAGGTTATTTCCCTGGGTTGGGAAAATCCTCTGGAGGAGGGCATGGCAACCCTCCAGTTTTTTTGCCTAGAGAATCCTACGGACAGAGGCACTTGGCAGGCTACAGTCCATAGTGCTGCAAAGAGTTGGACATGACTGAAACAATTTAGCATTAGCATGCTTTGGCTCTAGAATGTGTTTCCCACAAAGACAATAAGCTGTACAGTTGAGGGGGTCCTAGGATGGCCCTGCAAAACCCATCATCCTGCATTTGGTTACCATCTCCATGAACCCAAGTGCTGTCAGGGAAATGCCTCATGTTCTGCTTAAAGAAAGAAGGGGAGGAGTAGACAAGCAGTTGTTAATAACTGGGCTTTAGAGCCAGACAGATCTGGGTTTGCATCTGGACCCCTCCATCTATTATCTATGAGACCCTGGGAAAATCACCTAAACTCTTTTCTTTCATTTCCTTCTCTGTGAAATGAGGATTATAATTCCTATTTCACAGTGTCATTGTGAACTTTAATAAGATAATACACCAAAAGTGTCTGACATTTGGTAGAAAATAAAATATAACTACTGTTGTTAGGGGCAGAACTGGCCTCAAACAAAACTTCAAAAACCAGTGGTGTTTATCTTTAATATCCTTCTATCTGCCTTCCTTTACCCAGCATTTTCTTTGTATTGTCCTAGATCCCTGAGTACCCATAGCTTTTATCTCTGCTCTAAATTACCCACTAGGACACTTTACCAAAGTGCCCTCCCTGGATTAGTGTTCCATGCTATAAAAACACATGAAGTTTTTCTTCTCTGCCCTATCCCCCATCAAAACTCCTAGGCAATGCAGTTTGGAAAAATAAATGACCTGTTAATCAGAAATAAATTCATTTTTTCAGAAGAACTCTGGTTACCTTAAATGATATTCTAATTGGTAAAACTGCAGGCAATATAACAAAAAGTTCTAGACAGCACCAGGAGAGATATTTCAGGAGCCCATATACCAGGAAAGTGGGAACATCTATTCATGAGAAACTTTTTAAAAGTACAATTTTCGACTTCTGCTTCCCGGAAGGTAGGGTAGATGTACATTTCCCTGTTCTTCTCACTAAGTGAAAATAACTCCCTGGACAACTGCATACTATATATGAAGCAACCATAAGAAGACTCTGAAACATGCAGAGAAGAAAGCAGCAGGTTAGAAAACTTGGAACCCAAGGAACAACACAGTAGTAAGTTCCTTTGGTTTTCATTTTGCCTCAGATATACCAGAACTGAAGAAGCTGATAACCTGGAAACACCAACTGAAGCAAACAAAAAAAAATTCCCACCATAAGCTTTCTTTCTCTTTATAAGACATCAGGAAAGGTGAGATTTAGTAAGGAAGAAGAATTTTAAACAACAATCACTCTACTCCAGCCAAATGTAACAGAAAAAACTGTGGTCCCATTATAGTTATGGTGAACGGTGTCAGATTCATGATCTCCAAAGAAAATTTATCTTCAGGACCAGAGACCAGGCTTGACCACTCAGGACTCTTGTGTGGCAGAAGTTTTATTACAGTGAAAAAGGACAGAGAAAGCTTCTGACTTAGACATCAGAAGGGGGCAGAAAGTACGCCCTCACCAGTCTTAGCAAGGGAGCTATATACTTTTTCAATTGGTTATTACAGAAAATCAAAAGAATGTTTCAAAGTTGTAAAGGTCTTACTAGAGCCACTCCCACAATTTACATTTTAAGATGACAGGATTAGAACTAATAGAAAGATCTTACCAGACCCACTCCCACAATATGTATTTTAAGATAACAGGATTAGTCAGAAGGTTTTTAAGAAGGATAAGTATATCCTCAAGCAGGATACATAGTTGTTATATAATCCTTGAAAGTGAAAGTGAAAATCACTCAGTCCAACTCTTTGTGACCCCATGGACTATATAGTCAATGGAGTTCTCTAGGCCAGAATTCTGGAGTGGGTAGACTTTCCCTTCTTCAGGGTATCTTCCCAACACAGGGATCGAACCCAAGTCTCCCACATTGCAGGCAGATTTTTTAGCAGCTGAGCCACAATAATCCTTAGTACAGAGTTTAAACTGAGTTGTTTTGTTGTTCAGCTCTGGGCTGAAAGAAAAAAAATGTTTTATGTGACTAAGACTAAGGAATGTAGAAAAAAAAGTTTGTCCTTTTCTTCTCCTTAAGAACCCCAGACCCCTATCTTTTCCTTGAAAGCCCCAGATCCCTTTCTCCTCCTCAGGGACCCTTGACTTCTTATCAACCTACCTAAGAATTGACTCTCTCCCCGTTATGCCCCATAGAGATAAGGAAACTGGACTTTCATTCTTGGAAGGCTATAACAAGGCCCCACAATATCCCAATCAGGACTCTGTCAGAGAAGGCCAGAACTTTCATTTCTGCTGGTAAGTAATGACCTCCCACCCACACAGTGTCACTGGACACCCCCTGAGAAGGTTGTACTTCTACCTCCACTGAAAGTTATGGGGTGCCCTTCTCCTTCTCTGCCAGGTTATTGTCAGATGAGGCCTAATGGAGAGTCAAGACTTTCACCATTGGCCAGTGATTACAAAACCATCCCCACCACAGTGTCAATAAAGACCATGTGTGAAGCTAGAATTCCCTCCTCCACCCAACAGCAACAAGGAACCTGTCCCCTGGGTGTCAATGGAGGCCAAGTAGGGAACCTGGACTTCTGTCACCACCTAACAATAATAAGGCAGTGCCCTCACCTGTCCCTGTCAGAATAATATCAAAAAAAGACAACTAGAATAGAAGATTCACAGTCTTACAATACAAAACTGACCAGGTTACAAAAAGAAAAAAAAAAAAAAAAAACCGGTCATTCCAAGAATCAGGAAGATTTCAAACTGGATGTAAAAAGGAAATAGCTGTCAACACCAAAATGACAGAAATGTTAGAATTATCTGACAAAATTTTTAAAGCAACCATGATCTAAAATGCTTTGTACCAACTATGAACACTCTTAAAACAAATGAGGAAAAAAAAGCCTCAGAAAAGAAATAGAAAGTCTCATCAAAGAAACAGAATATGTTAACAAAAACCAAGTGGAAATTTTGGAACTAAAAATTACAATAACTAAAATTAAAGGTTCAGTCACTAGGCTCAACAGAAAAATGGACGTGACAGGGAAATAACTGGTGAACTTAACGACTGAACAATAAAAATTACTCAACTGAACAACAGAGGAAAATAGACTAAAAAATAAACAAAAGCCACAGGAACCTATGGGCATATAACACAATATCTAACATTCAATGTGATCAGAGTCCTAGAAGAAGAGAGGGAAAAGGGCAAGACTGAAAAAGTACTCAAGGAAATAGTGGCTAAAAACTTCCCAAATTTTGAAAGAGACATAAAACTACATATTAAAGAGATTAAGCAAATCCTAAACAGAATAAATTTAAAGAGGGTCTTAGAAGAAGAGAGAGAGAAAGAGGCAGACAACTTATCTGAAGAAACAATAGCTGGAAACTTCCTTAACCTGGGAAAGGAAACATCTAGGTCCAGAAAGAAGAGGAAATCCCAAACAAGATGAACCCAAAGAGGTCCACACCAAGATACATTACAATTTAAATGGCAAAATTAAAGATAAACAGAGAATCTTAAAAGCAGCAAGAGAAAAGCAACTAGTTACATAAAAAGGAACTCCCACAAGACTATGATAAGATTTTTAAGTAAAAACACTGCAGGCAAGAAGGAAATGGCACTATATATTCAAAGTCATGAAAAGAAAAACCTATAGCCAAGAATATTCCACCTGGCAAAGATATCATTCAGATTTGAAGGAAAGATAAAGAGTTTTACAGACAAGTAAAAGCTAAAAGAATTCAGCACCACTAAAATGACTTTCTAAGAAATGTTAAAGGAACTTCTCAAAGCAGAAAATAAAACACCACAACTAGAAATATGAAGTTTATGAAAGAAAAGGTAAGGGAAATATATATCAACCACTTACAAAGCTAGCAGGAAGGTTAAAAGACAAAAGTAGTAAACTCATCTATAGTCACAGTAAGTAGTTAAGGGATACACAGAAGAAAAATATGCAAAATATGGTGCTAAAAATATTAAACATTGAAGGGAAGTAAAAATGCAGAGTTTTAGAAAGCATTAAATTTTAGAGATCATCAAATTAAATACAGGCATATTGCCTGCAATTCAGGAGACCTAGATTCAATCCCTAGGGCAGGAAGATCTCCCAGAGAAGAGAATGGCTACCCACTCCAGTATTCTTGCCTGGAGAATTCCATGGACAGAGGAGCCTAGCGGGCTACAGGTCATGGGGTCACAAAGAGTTGGACATGACTGAGTGACGAACACACATATATATGGGCTTCCCCAGTGGCTCAGCAGTAAAGAAACTGCCTGCAATGCAGGAGACATGGGTTCAATCCCTGGGTCAGGAAGATCCCCTGGAGGAGAAATGGCAGCCCACTCCAGTAATCTTGCCCAGAAAATTTCATGGACTGAGGAGCCTGGTGGGCTACAGCCATGGGGTTGTTAAGGAAGTGCACACGACTGAGCAACTAAACAACAATAATAATTACATATATTATATATATATATATATATATATATATATATATATTTCTTGGTAACCACAAACCAAAAACCCATAAGAGATACACACAAAAAGAAAGAAATCCAAATATAATACTAAAGATAGTCATCAAATCACAGGAAAAAGAAGAAAAGCTGGACCATCTATATGCAGAAGAATCAAACTGGACTACTTTTTCACACACATATAAAAATAAACTCAAAATGGACTAAAGGCTTAAATGTAAGACCCCAAGCCATAAAACTCCAAGAAGAAAACATAGGCAGTACACTCTTTCACATTGCTCTTAGTAATATCTTTCTAGACATGTCTCCTCAGGCAAGGGAAATAAAGGCAAAAATAAACAAGAATTTATCAAACCAAAATGTTTTTTCACAGTGATGAAAACTATCAACAAAATTAAAAGACAACATATCTGCATATGATATATCTGATAGGGGGTTACTTTCCAAAATATACAAAGAACTCATAAAACTAAACATCAAAGACTAAAATAAACAACCAGATTAAAAAGTGGGCAAGGACCTGAAAAGACATTTTTCCAAATAAGATATATAGATTACCAACAGACACATGAAAAAATTCTCAACATCACTAACTGTGAGAAAAATGCAAATTAAAACCAGAAGATAACACTTCACACCTGTCAGAATGGCTATTATCAAAAGTTAAGAAACAGGCCTTCCCTGGTGGCTCAGTGGTAAAGAATCTGCCTGCCAATGCAGGAAACATGGGTTAAATCCCTGATCCAGGAAGATCCCACATGCTGGGGAGCAACTAAGCCTGTGCACCACAACTACTGAGCCTGTGCTCTGGAGCTTGGGAGTCACAACTACCGAGCCCACGCGCTACAACTACTGAAGCCCTCAGGCTCTAGAACCTGTGCTCTGCAGTAAGAGAAGCCACTGCAATGAAAAGCCCACCAAGCGCAACTAGAGAGTACCCCCTCGTTGCCATAACTAGAGAAAAGCCCACGCAGCAACAAAAATCCAGAACAGTCAATAAAAATAAATTAACACACTTTTTTAAATAGTTAAGAAATAACAAGTGTTGACAAGGATGTGGAAAGAAGGGAACCCTCGTGTACTGTTGGCAGATTGGAAAACAATATGGCGGTTCCTCAAAAAATTAAAATAGATTTGCCATATGATCTAGCAATTTCACTTCTGGGTATTTACCAGATGAAAACAAAAAAACTAATTCAAAAAGATATGTGTGTCCCTATGTCCATAAAATGGGTACGAAAATAGTATCTATTTCCTGGGGCCATTTTGAGGATAAGTGATAAACCATGGAGAGTGTAGTATATTTGCTGATCAACATATACTTCCCATTAAGTCTGAGAAAAACAAACTTGTGCCTAATTACATCAGGGAAAACAGGCTTTTTAAACAGTAAAACAGCACAAACTACTCATGTAATAAAACTGTACATGTAAGTCAGACTAGACATTTTCATAAATAAGAAAAAGTCCTTTATAAACATTTATTTTTAGCAAGCTGGATCACTTTCTACTCAAATGGTAAAAGACTGCTACTAGGCATATTTAAGCATTTCTTTGTTCAGTTCAGTTCAGTTGTTCAGTCGTTTCCAACTCTTTGCAACCCCATGGACTGCAGCATGTCAGGCCTCCCTGTCCATCACCAGCTCCCGGAGTTTACTCAAACTCATGTCCATTGAGTTGGTGATGCCGTCCAACCATCTCATCCTTTGTCATCCCCTTCTCCTCCTGCCTTCAATCTTTCCCAGCATCAGGGTCTTTTCCAATGAGTCAGCTCTTCGCATCAGGTGGCCAAAGTATTGGAATTTCAGTTTCAGCATCAGTCCTTCCAATGAACACTCAGGACTGATCTCCTTTAGGATGGACTGGTTGGATCTCCTTGCAGTCCAAGGGACTCTCAAGAGTCTTCTCAACACCATAGTTCAAAAGCATCAATTCTTCGGTGCTCAGCTTTCTTTATAGTCCAACTCTTACATCCGTACATGACTACTGGAAAAACCATAGCCTTGACTAGACGGACCTTTGTTGGCAAAGTAATGTCTCTGCTTTTCAATATGCTCTCTAGGTTGGTCATAACTTTTCTTCCAGGGAGTAAGCATCTTTTAATTTCATGGCTTCAGTCACCATCTGCACTGATTTTGGAGGCCCAAAAAATAAAGCCAGCCACTGTGTCCACTGTTTCCCCATCTATTTCCCATGAAGTGATGGGACTGGATGCCATGATCTTAGTTCTCTGAATGTTGAGCTTTAAGCCAATTTTTCCACTCTCCTTTTTCACTTTCATCAAGAGGCTCTTTAGTTTTCTTCACTTTCTGCCATAAGGGTGGTATCATCTGCCTATTTGAGGTTACTGATATTTCTCTCAGCAATCTTAATTCCAGTTTGTGCTTCATCCAGTCCAGTGTTTCTCATGATGTACTCTGCATATAAGTTAAATAAGCAGGGAGACAATATACAGCCTTGATGTACTCTTTTTCCTATTTGGAACCAGTCTGTTGTTCCATGTCCAGTTCCAACTGCTGCTTCCTGACCTGCATACAAATTTCTCAAGAGGCAGGTCAGGTGGTCTGGTATTCCCATCTCTTTCAGAATTTTCCACAGTTTATTGTGATCCACACAGTCAAAGCCTTTGGATAGTCAGTAAAGTAGAAATAGATGTTTTTCTGGAACTCTCTTGCTTTTTCTATGATCCAGCAGATGTTGGCAATTTGATCTCTGATTCCTCTGCCTTTTCTCAAACCAGCTTGAACATCTGGAAGTTCACGGTTCATGTATTGCTGAAGCCTAGCTTGGAGAATTTTGAGCATTACTTTACTAGTGTGTGAAATGAGTGCAACTGTGTGGTAGTTTGAGCATTCTTTGGCATTGCCTTTGTTAGGGATTGGAATGAAACTGACCTTTTCCAGTCCTGTAGCCACTGCTGAGTTTTCCAAATTTGCTGGCATACTGAGTGTAGCACTTTCACAGCATCATCTTTTAGGATTTGAAATAGCTCAATTGGAATTCCACCGAAATCAGATTGATTATATTCTTTGCAGCCAAAGATGGAGAAGCTCTATACAGTCAGCAAAAACAAGACCAGGAGCTGACTGTGGCTCAGATCATGAACCACTTATTGCCAGATTCAGACTTAAATTGAAGAAAGCAGGGAAAACCACTAGACCATTCAGGTATGACCTAAATCAAAGCCCTAATGATTATACAGTGGAAGTGACAAATAGATTTAAGGGAGTAGATCTGACAGAGTGCCTGATGAACTATGGACAGAGGTTCATGACATTGTGCAGGAAACAGGGAGCAAGACCATCCCCAAGAAAAAGAAATGCAAAAAAGCAAAATGGCTGTCTGAGGAGGCCTTACAAATAGCTGTGAAAAGAAGAGAAGCCAAAAGCAAAGGAGAAAAGGAAAGATATAAGCATCTGAATGCAGAGTTCCAAAGAATAGCAAGGAGAGATAAGAAAGCCTTCCTCAGTGATCAGTGCAAGAAATAGAGGAAAACAATAGAATGGGAAAGACTAGAGATCTCTTCAAGAAAATTAGAGATACCAAGGGAACATTTCACGCAAAGATGGGCACAATAAAAGACAGAAATGGTACGGACCGAACAGAAGCAGAAGATATTAAGAAGAGGTGGCAAGAATACACAGAACTGTACAAAAAAGATCTTCACGACCCAGATAATCACAATGGTATGATCACTCACCTAGAGCCAGACATCCTGGAATGTGAAGTCAAGTGGGCCTTAGGAAGCATCACTATGAACAAAGCATTTCTTTGTCTGAGGTTTCAAATCTTGTTTTAAATGAAACAAAAAAATTTGTTTCTCTTGAGGTTTTTAATTTATATACTTAATGAGTAATCCTGTTAAAATCTTAGTGAAGGACTCTGCATTCAATACAGTTGACTACAGTAGAATTTTCCTAGTAGAAAATTTTCACTTGCTGGTACTCTTCTGAATTCTAATAAACCCACTTAGCTTTAAAGCCACTGGGAATATCCTTTTTCAAGTATATCATTTAAAACATCAGATCTTGAGAACTGTGCCTGTGGAAGCCTTGCAGGCCCACTGTTCGTAATCCAGATGCCATCCCCCGGCAGCCATGGAGAGGAGCTGATGGGATGTCTGTCAAGGAAGCAATGGCTGATTCATTGATCTGAGCACCTCCAGCCACAGTACCTTTGGGATCTGGGGCAGCACTGGAACCCAGGCCGTGCTTTTTCCAGGCTGCCCCCAGTCAGTAACAGAATGACAGGGGATGTTGGGGCCTGGCCAGTTCTGCCAATGTGGACCTCCTCTATGGGATCTTGTGGTGCCAGAGTTCCCTGTTGGGCTGGCCAAGACTTTTAAGAAGCCACACCTATGTCTGAGGCTCTTCATACCCAGTTCTCCTTCTTCTCCCCACTCCCTTTTTAGGTATCAATCAGATCAGCATTATGACCTGAAGGCTCTCTTTGCCTACTCTTTGGCCCCTTCTGCTTATCTTTTATGGGGAGTATTCTGGATAACTATCATGCCCTTCAACTCCATATTGTCTTCCCAGAGGATCCAAACTGACTTGCAAACTTAAACTGTGTTTCTGAACAGAACAAACACTTGGGTATTCACATGGTTTCTGGAGGAAAAAAAAAAAAAAAGCCCCCAGAGACTCCTAGAAATAATTAGCTATGGAACTTTGCAAACTGTAGGGATCCTAAAATAGCCAGTGGGGTTGAGATAACAACCAGAAACTCAAGGCCATTGGGAAGGGGGACTCTGTAACTCTGAAAAGCGCTCATATACAAGAATCATTCACTGCCTAGGTCTTTCCCTTCTAATCCCTTCCCCTATGGAAGCTAAAGGAACTAAATTTCAAATTGCCAGAGTTTATCAGAATATGAAAATTAATTAAGCAATCCGGTTGGAGGGGGTCCCATTTCTGTTTAATAGCTGATCAGTTTAACTGTTTAATAGTCATTTCAAAATCAGCAGTAGCCACCCCTCCTCTGACACACACTCACATTTTACTTGTCAAACTGAATGACAAGGGGATTGCAAATGAGGAGGAGATAAATACAGCATGCTGTAATTAGTGCATAAGTTAAATATTTGTATGATTGTGTTTTATTCTAAGAAGATGTCTAAGTGATATTCTGAATTAAATCCAAAAGCTGTTTCCACTCCTTACTAACTTAGCCTTTCTTCCTGGCAGAAACCCCTGAGTTCATGTGTATTCATTAAAATCCAGTCTAATTGCTCCCTAGTCAGCTATGAATCTTAAGAAGCTTAGCTGTTAAGTGCTTAAATTGTGTTTGCTCACAGAAAATAGAATTTCTCTAATGATTTGCTATGAAAGTCTCCATATTGTTATTTTAGTGATTTTATTCATAGTAAGTTTCAGAAATTGTGCTAAGAGCATTCCACATTAATACATACTCATTTAAAAAATTAAGCAGGATGAGCCATCTTTGGACCCTTCTTCATAGATCAGTTAACAGCATAGGCCATTGAAGGAATTCTTAAATTCACAGATGTGACAGAGTCCCACTCTAATGGACACATGTTGATCCAACAGTATTTCCTGGATCCAGAGCTTCTCTCCCAAAGATGGTGGTGGGGTTGGCTGGGGGCAGTGGGGAGGGCAAATGAGAATCTTAGTCCTTTCACTTAAGCTCCTGGATCACATTAGGTCCACAGCACCCTCTGCTACCCCTGTCCTAAGCCCCACCACAGCCTCCTTGGCTATTCCCCCAATGAGTTCATAAGATCTGTGAGGGCAGGGACACTGTTTGTCTTGCTCCTTTTATTATATACCCAACAGCACAGAATTTGGCATGATTCTGACTGCCAAACTTCTCCAACCGCACCCTTGAGCCACTCACAACTCGAGCCATTTCTGACTGACCTGCCCTTTTACATAATAATACTAATTAAAATGTAATAATAGATAATGATAGTAATAATGCTCTAAAACATAATAATAATATAATAATAGCAATTAACTTTGAGTCATTTTGTTCTATAGACCAAGCATCTTCTTCAATATTATAAAACCTATGAAATAAACAATGAATTTGTTTATTTTTCAGATGAGAAGACAATGACTCTGAAGAAGAAATGAGGAGATAGATAGGATCTAGAAGTGGCACTGGGAAACAAGAAGTGATACATACTCCCTAAAGCCTGGTCATCACAACACCAAGAAGCCACCACCCTCCATCCTCAAGTCCATGCAATCTGGTTCTTCTCAGTACTCCATGACAACTGCTCTTAGCTTCTCAGTGATCTGCTTCTGGCTAAATCTAAATGTCTCTTCTGCATTTTCCTGTTGACTGCGGAGCTATTTGCCACTTTCTAAGTATGGAGAAGGCAATGGCACCCCACTCCAGTACTCTTGCCTGGAAAATCCCATGGACAGAGGAGCCTGGTAGGCTGCAGTCCATGGAGTCAGGAGGAGTCAGACATGACTGAACGACTTCACTTTCACTTTTCACTTTCATGCATTAGAGAAGGAAATGGCAACCCACTCCAGTACTCTTGCCTGGAGAATCCCAGGGACGGGGGAGCCTGGTGGGCTGCCGTCTGTGGGGTCACACAGAGTCGGACACGACTGAAGCGACTTAGCAGCAGCAGCAGCAGCAAGTTCCCCATCCCCTTGTCTTTCATCACCTGCCATCTCTCCTGTCATCTTCCTACCCTTTGAATCATTGTTTTTGCCTTCACTGGTTCCAAAACTTAACATTTGTCTCACTCTGTGGCTACCCCCTTTCCATTACCCAATAATAAAAAAAACCTGGCATTTTTACAGATAAGGGAACTAAAATTCAGATAGGCTAAGTATCAGCCCAAATGCCAGGGGAAAGTAGAATGGGTATTCAAATTTTAGTCTTATTCTTAATTACTGTACCTCCTGAAACCTTCTTCTCACCTAAATTCTGCTCCCTCACTCCCACCATTGATTTTCAACAAAGGAGACACAACAAGTGGTAGATGAAGAGAGCTTTTAGATGCTCAATAGGTTGTTTATTTAATATGAACCCAGAATTAGCAATTGCCAGAGGAGACAAAGGCTGTGTTTCTTTGTATCTTCTTTCTGTTTCCATTCCTTCAATTCTGGGAACATCGTGGTTTGGAGAAACTGGAGCCCCATTTTCAATCTCTCATGAACCAAAAGGCCAGATTTATATAAAACACTCTGAATCTGAGGGAATGAACCTAGCATTGCAATCTCTGTTAAAACTCTAGGTGGAGGTGCCAAGACCTGACTGCCAAATTGTGCACTGTCTCCTTGGAGACCCCCAAGTGAATGACAGCACTGAGGAAGTAGCGTGGGCAATTGAGATGCACAATGAACCTACTGAGCATTACAGATGCTCTGACAATCTGTAACTGATGTGAAAGAGTAATGCACTCCTGGCTCCTATTGTTTCATGCTCTCCCCTGCAAGAGTCTTACTTCCTTCCTGGACTGGAAGCCCCCAAAGGGCCATGAGAGGCCTCTAGAAAGATCATGTGGCATTTGGGAGGAGCACAAAACAGCAGGGCAGAAGGCCAGGCTTCTGGTCTTACTTTCACTTTTCACTAGCTATGGGAGATGAGACCATGGGCAATATTTTAACCTCTTTGAGCCTTAATTTCTTCATTTTTCAGTAGGGAATCACAATTTGGTCCTACATGGTCATTACTATGTTATTAATACTTGCATCCCCCAACGGCACCAAACTTAATGATAGGCATGTATGCAATAAATCCATATTGGATTTGCCCCCAATCCAAATGAAAAATTCTTGTCCATCAGTAAAATTAACAATTGGGTTAAATCTTTGAAAAATATAAGTCATAAGAAATAGAGTGTTAAATTTAACTAATCAAGTCAGTTAGGCAAGCAAGAAACTTACATTTATTGAGTACATATATGTGTAAAACAGTGTAAAGCCATGCTAAACAAAGACCGAGTCCTTGTTTTCAAGAGGATGAGTGATAACCTGGAAAGCTAAAACATACATAATTTGAAACAATTTGAGAACAACAATCAATAGCGACAACAATCATAAATGCTATTTATTTGGGATTTACTCTGTGCTAGGCACGGTGCTAAGTACCTCACATCTTGCACCCCTTTAGATCCTCACCACAACTCTCTGAGAGGTATATCTTTGCTAAGTTAGTAATTAGGATACTGAAAGTTTCTTAAGGGCCATAAACCTGAAAAGGTCACAACTAGAATGGGGACTCAAGTTCATCAACTGCACCCATGTCAAAAAGTGCTAAAATGAAACTGGGTAGAGGGTAGTGAGAGTTGATAGGAGTTAATCAGGGAAGATTTCCTAAATGAAGTAAGCTTGAGCTCTGACAGAATGTGGTCCACTGGAGAAGAGAATGGCAAACCACTTCAGTATTCTTGCCTTGGGAGCCCCATGAACAGTATGAAGGCAAAAAGATAGGACACTGAAAGATGAACTCCCCAGGTGGGTAGGTGCCCAATATGCTACTGGAGATCAGTGGAGAAATAACTCCAGAAAGAATGAAGGGATGGAGCCAAAGCAAAAACAACACCCAGTTGTGGATGTGACTGGTGATAGAAGCAAGGTCTGATGCTGTAAAGAGCAATACTGCATAGGAACCTGGAATGTTAGGTCCATGAATCAAGGCAAATTGGAAGTGGTCAAACAGGAGATGGCAAGAGTGAACATCGACATTTTAGGAATCAGCGAACTGAAATGGACTGGAATGGGTGAATTTAACTCAGATGACCATTATATCTACTACTTTGGACAATAATCCCTTAGAAGAAATGGAGTAGCCATCATAGTCTACAAGAATCTGAAATGCAGTACTTTGATGCAGTCTCAAAAACAACAGAATGATCTCTGTTCATATCCAAGGCAAACCATTCAATGTCATGGTAATTCAAGTCTATGCCCCAACCAATAATGCTGAAGAAGCTGAAGTTGAATGGTTTTATGAAGACCTAACAAGACTTTTTAGAACTAACACCCCCCAAAAAGATGTCCTTTTCATTATAGGGGACTGGGCTGCAAAAGGAGGAAGTCAAGAAACACTTGAACTAAGATGTAAATTTGGCCTTGGAGTACAGAATGAAGCAGGGCAAAGGCTAATAGACTTTTGCCAAGAGAACGCACTGGTCATAGCAAACACCCTCTTCCAACAACACAAGAGAAGACTCTACACATGGAAATCACCCAATGGCCAACACTGAAATCAGATTGATTATATTCTTTGTAGCCAAAGATGGAGAAGCTCTATACAGTCAACAAAAACAAGACTGGGAGCTGACTGTGGCTCAGATCATGAACTCCTTATTGCCAAATTCAGACTTAAATTGAAGAAAATAGGGAAAACCACTAGACCATTCAGGTATGACCTAAATCAAATCCCTTATGATTATACAGTGGAAGTGAGAAATAGATTTAAGGGCCTAGATCTGATAGACAGAGTGCCTGATGAACTATGGACGGAGGTTTGTGACACTGTACAGGAGACAAGGATCAAGACCATCCTCATGGAAAAGAAATGCGAAAAAGCAAACTGGCTGTCTGGGGAGGCCTTACAAATAGCTGTGAAAAGAAGGGAAGCGAAAAGCAAAGGAGAAAAGGAAAGATATAAGCATCTGAATGCAGAATTCCAAAGAACAGCAAGGAGAGATAAGAAAGCCTTCCTCAGTGATCAATGCAAAGAAATAGAGGAAAACAACAGATTGGGAAAGACTAGAGATCTCTTCAAGAAAATTAGAGATACCAAGGGAACATTTCATGCAAAGATAGGCATAATAAAAGACAGAAATGGTATGGACCTAACAGAAGCAGAAGACATTAAGAAGAGGTGGCAAGAATACACAGAAGAACTGTACAAAAAAGAGCTTCACAACCCAGATAATCGCAATGGTGTGATCACTGACCTAGAGCCAGACATCCTGGAATGTGAAGTCAAGTGGGCCTTAGAAAGCATCACTACGAACAAAGCTAGTGGAGATGATGGAATTCCAGTTGAGCTATTCCAAATCCTGAAAGATGATGCTGTGAAAGTGCTGCACTCAATATGCCAGCACATTTGGAAAACTCAGCAGTGGCCACAGGACTGGAAAAGGTCCGTTTTCATTCCAATCCCAAAGAAAGGCAATGCCAAAGAATGCTCAAACTACCGCACAATTGCACTCATCTACACGTTAGTAAAGTAATGCTCAAAATTCTCCAAGCCAGGTCTCAGCAGTACGTGAACTGTGAACTTCCAGATGTTCAAGCTGGTTTTAGAAAAGGCAGAGGAACCAGAGACCAAATTGCCAACATCCACTGGATCATCGAAAAGCCAAGAAAGTTCCAGAAAAACATCTCTTTCTGCTTTATTGACTATGCCAAAGCCTTTGACTGTGTGGATCACAATAAACTGTGGAAAATTCTGAAAGAGATGGGAATGCCAGACCACCTGACCTGCCTCTTGAGAAATTTGTATCCAGGTCAGGAAGCAACAGTTAGAACTGGACATGGAACAACAGACTGGTTCCAAAGAGGAAAAGGAGTACATCAAGGCTGTATATTGTCACCCTGCTTATCTAACTTATATATAGAGTACATCATGAGAAATGCTGGGCTGGAAGAAACACAAGTTGGAATCAAGATTGCTGGGAGAAACATCAATAACCTCAGATATGCAGATGACACCACCCTTATGGCAGAAAGTGAAGAGGAACTAAAAAGCCTCTTGATGAAGGTGAAAGAGGAGAGTGGAAAAGTTGGCTTAAAGCTCAACATTCAGAAAACGAAGATCATGGCATCCGGTCCCATCACTTGATGGGAAATAAATGGGGAAACAGTGGAAATAGTGTCAGACTTTATTTTGTGGGGCTCCAAAATCACTGCAGATGGTGACTGCAGCCATGAAATTAAAAGACGTTTACTCCTTGGAAGGAAAGTTATGACCAACCTAGATAGCATATTGAAAAGCAGAGACATCACTTTGCCAACAAAGGTCCATCTAGTCAAGGCTATGGTTTTTCCAGTGGTCATGTATGGATGTGAGAGTTGGACTGAGAAGAAAGCTGAGCGACAAAGAATTGATGCTTTTGAACTGTGGTGTTGGAGTAGACTTTTGAGAGTCCCTTGGACTGCAAGGAGATCCAACCAGTCCATTCTGAAGGAGATCAGCCCTGGGATTTCTTTGGAAGGAATGATGCTAAAGCTGGAACTCCAGTACTTTGGCCACCTCATGAGAAGAGTTGACTCATTGGAAAAGACTCTAGTGCTGGGAGGGATTGGGGGCAGGAGGAGAAGGGGACGACAGAGGATGAGATGGCTGGATGGCATCACTGACTCAATGGACGTGAGTCTGAGTGAACTCCAGGAGTTGGTGATGGACAAGGAGGCCTGGCGTGCTGCAATTCACGGGGTCGCAAAGAGTCGGACACAACTGAGCAACTGAACTAAACTGAACTGAACTGACATCATGACAATATTGAATCTTCCTATCCATGGACATGGAATATCTCTCCATTTATTTAGCTCTTCCTTAATATCCTATATCAGAGTTTTGTAGTTTTCTTTATAGATAGATCTTGCACATGTACATCATAGGGATTTTGTACATTGGTGTGACTTATAGAAAGTCTTAGCCAGCTCAACAGGGACCTCTGGCACCATTTTTAGATTTATACCTAAAGTTTTCAATTTTTGAAGGTGCTTATGTAAATAGTAGTGTGCCTTTTATTTCAAATTCCACTTGTTATTTTCTAGCATATAGGAAAGAAATTGACTTTGTATATTAACTTTATCCTTTAATCTTGGTTTATTAGTTCCAGAAGGGGTTTTTTGCTCAATTCTTTCAGAATTTCTATATAGACAATCATGTCATCTACAGATAAAGACAGTTTTGATTTCATGCTTCTCAATTTATATACCTCTTATTTCCTTTTCTTGTCTTATTGAATTAGCTAGGACTTCCAGTAAGATGTTGAAAAGCAGTGATAAGAGGCAACATCCTTGCCTTGTTCTTTATCATTGCAGAAAAATAAGAGGCAACATCCTTGCCTTGTTCTTTATCATTGCAGAAAAGCTTTGAGTTTCTCACCACCAAGTATGATGTTAGCTGCAGGGTTTTTGCAGTTCTTTATTAAGTTGAGGAAATTCCCTTCTATTTCTGGCTTACTAAGAGTCATGAATGAGCACTGGATTTTGCCAAGTACTTTTTACACATCTATTGATATAATCATTTGATTTTTCTTCTTTAGTCTGTTACTTTGTGAATTACATTAATTGATTTCTGAATGTTGAACCAGCCTTAGATACCTGGGATAAATTCCAACTGGCTATGGTATATAATTCTTTTTTTATACTTTTTATTCAATTTGCTAATATTTTGCTGTGGATTTTTAAATGTATATTCTTAAGAATTACTGATTTGTAGTTTTTTTTTCTTGTAATGTCTTCTCTGATGTTAGTATTAATGGTAATACTAGTCTCACGAAATGAGTTAGCAAGCATTTCCTCTGCTTCTATCTTCTGAAAGAGATTGTAGAGAATTGGTATAATTTCTTCCTTAAATGTTAAATAGAATTCACCAGTAAACCCATCTGGGTTTAGTGCTTTTTGTTTAAAAGTTTATTAAGTATTGATTCAACTTCTTTAATAGAAATCAGTCTATTCATATTGCCTACTTCTTGTGTGACTACTGGCAGTTGAATTTCTTTCAAGGAGTTGATTGATTTCATCTAGGTTACCAAATTTGTGGGTATCTGTCATTGCTGTTTAGTCATGTCTGACTCTTTTGTGACCCCATGGATTGTAGCCCTCCAGGCTGCACTGTCCATGGGATTTCCCAGGCAAGAATACTGGAATGGGCCATTTCCTTCTCCAGGGGATCTTGCCGACACAGGTATCAAACTTGCATCTCCTACACTGGCCGGCAGATTCTTTACCACAGAGCCACCAAGGAAGCCCTTGTGGGCATCTAGTTGTTAACAATATTCTTTTATTATGCATTTAATGTCCGTAAGATCTGTGGTAATGTCCCTTCTTTCATTCTTTATATTAGTAATTTGTGTCTTCTATTTTACTTAGCCTGCCTAATGTTTATCAATTTATTGCTCTTTCCAAAGAACTAACTGTTGTTTCCATTGATGTTCTCTACTGATTTCCTGTTTTCAATTTCATTGATTTCTGCTCTATTTTTTTTGTTTTTATTTTATTTATTTTTTATTGGAAGATAACTCCTTTACAATATTGTGCTGATTTCCACCATAGCCACAGGTAGCTGCTCTAATTTTTATTATTTCTTTTCTTTTGCTTACATGGAATTTCATTTGCTTTTTTTTTTTTTTTGTAGTTTCCTAAAATGGAAACTTAGATTATTGATTTTAAATCTTTCTTATTTTCTAATACATGCCTTCAATGCTATATATTTCCCTCTAACCACTGTTTTCACAGAACCCTTCAAATTTTGATAGGTTGTATTTTCCTTTTTGTTTAGTTCAAATGTTTTTTAATTTCTCTTGAGGTCTGTCTGTGTTACAGAAGTGTACTATTTAATCTCCAAGTATTTGGGAGATTTTCCAGCTCTCTGTTATTGATTTCTATTTTAATTCCATTGTGGTTATCTGAGAATAAACATTATATAATATCTATTCTTTTAAATTGGTTAAAGTATGTTTTATGGCCTAAACTGTATTGACAGTTAATTTTGGTGATGTTCTATGTGAGCTTGAGAAGAATATGTTATCTGTTCTTGCTGGGTAAAGTACTCAATAGACATCAATTATATCCAATTGACTGACGGTGCTGTTGAGTTCAATTATGTCCTCACTAATTTTCTGCCTGCTGAATCTGTCCATTCCTAATAGAGTTATGCTGAAGTTTCCAAGAGTGGATTCTCAGGACTTCCCTGGTGGTCCAGTGGTTAAGGATCCATGTTCCAACGCAGGACACATGAGTTTGATCCCTGGTCGAGGAACTAAGATGCCATAGGGCAACTAAGCTGGCACACTGCAACTATCGAGCCTGCATACCACAACAAAGAGCCCATGCACTGCAATGAAAGATCTCACATGCAGCAACCAAGATCTCATGCACCACAACTAAGACCTGATGCAGGCAAATAAAGAAATAAATGTTTTACTTCTTTAAAAAGAATACATTTGAATCAGTTCTAATGAGGTGGATGAAACTGGAGCCTATTATACAGAGTGAAGTAAGCCAGAAAGAAAAACACCAATACAGTACACTAACGCATATATATGGAATTTAGAAAGATGGTAATGATAACCCTGTATGCGAGAGAACAAAAGAGACAGAGATGTATAGAACAGTGTTTTGGACTCTGTGGAAGAGGGAGAGGGTGGGATAATTTGGGAGAATGGCATTGAAACATGTATAATATCATACAAGGAACGAATCGCCAGTCCAGGTTCGATACAGGATGCTTGGGGCTGGTGCACTGGAATGAACCAGAGGAATGGTACGGGGAGGGAGGTGGGAGAGGGGTTCAGGATGGGGAACACGTGTACACCCGTGGCAGATGCATGTTGATGTATGGAAAAACCAATACAATATTGTAAAGTAATTAGCCTCCAATTAAAATAAATAAATTTAAATTTAAAAATAAAATAAAATTCCAAAAAAGAAAAAGAAATAAATGTTTAAAAAAATAAAATAAAATAGTGAAATTCATCTATTTCTGCTTGCAATTCTATCAGTTTTCATCCCATGTATTTTGGCACTCTGTTGTTAGGCATATATACAATAAAGAGCTGAATGAATCACAGGCTAGAATCAAGATTGCCGGGGGAGAAACAGCAACAACCTCAGATATGCAGACAACACCCTTATGGCAGAAAGTGAAAAGGAACTAAAGAGCCTCTTGATGAGAGTGAAAGAGGAGTGTGAAAAAGCTAGCTTAAAACTCAACATTCAAAAACCTAAGATCATGGCATCTGGTCCCATCACTTCATGGCAAATAGATGGGGAGAAAGTGGAAGCAATGACAGATTTTATTTTCTTGGGCTCCAAAATTACTGCAAACAGTAACTGCAGCCATGAAATGAAAAGACACTTGCTCCTTGGAAGGAAAGCTATGACAAACCTTGACAGCATGTTAAGAAGTAACCATTAGTTTGTCTTCTACATTTATTACTCTACTTCTGTTTTGTAAATAAGTTCATTTATACTTTTTTTTTATGATTTCTTACATAAGCAAGATGAGAAGGTGGTGGCAGAGGATGAGATGGTTAGATAGCATCACCAACTCAAAGGACATGAGTTTGAGCAAACTCTGGGAGATAGTGAAGGACAGGGAAGCCTGGTGTGCTGCAGTTCATGGGGTCACAGTCAGACATGACTTAGCAGCTGAACAACATATAAGTGATATCATATGATATTTGTCTTTCTGTTTCTGACTTACTTCACTGAGTATTACAATCTCTAGGACTATTCATGTTGCTTCAAATAGCATTGTTTTGTTCTTTTTTATGACTAATACTCCATTGTATATATGTACCACATCCTCTTTACCCATTCCTCTGTTGATGAGTTTGTTTTACATTCCTCACATAAATGGCGTCATGTAATATTTGGCCTGTGTCTGGTTTATTCCTCTATGCATAATGTCCGCCAGATTTACATATGTTATCACAAATGGCAGAATTTCCTTTTTAAGGCTGAATAATATTCCATTGTGTGTATATAGCACATTTTCTCTATCCATTCATCAGTTGATGCACATTTAGGTTGCTTCCGTGCCTCCACTACTGGGAATAATATTGCAGTGATCACGGCAGTGTAGATATCTCTTCAAAATCATAATTTCAGTTCCTTTGGATATATACCCAAAAGTGGAATTGCTGAACCTTTTGTAGTTTTATACCATGTCCCCTACATACAAATGAGTTTCATTCTGAGAGTGAGTTTGTTAAGTCCAATTTGTTCATAAGCCGTACAAAGTTAGCTTAGGTACCCAACTAACACAATCAGCAACATAGTACTGTACTGTAATAGGTTTATAGTACTTTTCACACAACTAATACATAAAAAAACAAACATAAACATAATAAGTAAAGAAAAGACGTTTAATCTTACAGTACAGCACCTTGAAAAGTATAGTAATACAGTACAACAGCTGGCATAGAGGGGTTGTCATCCAGTGAACAGGCAAGAAGAGTTATTGGCTGGAGGAGGGAGGGCAGATTGGAAAGGGTAGAGCTGAAAGAGCATCAGCAATAGGAGATGGAGTGTAAGCTGCAATTTCACTCATACCTGAGGATAATGGAATGCACATTTGCATCTTTGAAAGTTTGCAATTTGAAGGTTCACATGTAGGAGACTTAGTACAATTGAGCATTTTATTATTTTATTTTCCATCTTTTCTTAGTATATCAGTTATATTTCTTTTTTTTAAACTTTTTTAGAGGTTTCCCTAGAGTATGCAATATACATTTATAACTAATCCACAGTGTAAGTACCATATACAAAATATTCCTAATTCCTTCTTTCCAAATTTATCATTGCTGTCATTCATTTTGCTTATACATAAGCATACAGAATCAAATACATTGTTGTTATTTTTTTATTTTGAGCAAGCTATTTTCTGTTAGATCAATTGATAAGAAAAATAAAAGGTTTTATTTTACCTTCTCATATTCTTTCTGCAATGCTCTTTCTTTATATAGAGTTTCTGATCTATACAATTTTCCTTCTCTCTGAAAATGTTCTCTTAACATTTATTGCAAGGCACATCTACTGATGACAAATTTCCTCAATTTTTGTTTGTATGAGAAAGTATGTCTCCTTCACTTTTGAAGAATAACTTTGCAGAGTACAGAATTCTAGACTAGTGTTTTTCTTTCCTCAACATTTAAAATATTTCACTCCAATCTCTTCTTGCTTGCATGGTTTCTGAGAAGAAATCATTATAAGTCTTATGTTTACTTCTCTATAGGCAAGGAATTTTTAAACTATGGCTTCTTTCAAGATTTTTTTCTTTATATTCTCTGCTTTTTTCTTTATATTCTCTGCAGTTTGAATATATGCATATGTGTGATTGTTATTTGGCATTTATCTCATTTGGTGTTCTTTGAGCTTCCTATATCTGTGATTTAGCATCTGACATTAATTTTGGGGAAAATCTCAGTCATAATTGTTTCAAATATTGCCTGTTATTTTCCCTTCCTTTTCTTTTTGATATTCCCAGTACATATATGTTATACCACTTGTAGTTGCCCTACAGTTCTTGGCTATTCCATTCTAGGTTTTTCCAGTCTTTTTTCTATTTTTCAGTTTTGGAAGTTTCTGTTCTCTCATCATCAAGTTCATAAATTATTTTCTCAGCTATATCTAATCTATTAATGAGCCCAGCAAAATTATTCTTCCTGTTATACTGTTTTTATCACTATCTTTTCTTTTTTTTAGAATTTCCAACTCTCCGCTTACATTATCTACCTGTTCTTCCCTATTATCTACTTTTTCCATTGAAGTCCTTACACATTAACCACAGTCTTCCAAGATTTCTGCCATATCTGACTTTGGTTCTGATGCTTGTTCAATCTCTTTGAGCTATGTTTTCAGCCTTATAGTATGCCTTGTGATTTTTTTGTTGTAAGGTGAACATAATGTACTGCTGTTATGGATTGAAAGTTTGTGTCCCCCTAAAATTTATGTTGAGCTTTAAGCCAACTTTTTCACTCTCCTGTTTCACTTTCATCAAGAGGCTTTTTAGTTCCTCTTCACTTTCTGCCATAAGGGTGGTGTCATCTGCATATCTGAGGTTATTGATATTTCTCCCACCAATCTTGATTCCAGCTTGTGCTTCCTCCAGCCCAGCGTTTCTCATGATGTACTCTGCATATAAGTTAAATAAACAGGGTGACAATATACAGCCTTGACGTACTACTTTTCCTATTTGGAACCAGTCTGTTGTTCCATGTCCAGTTCTAACTGTTGCTTCCTGACCTGCATACAGGTTTCTCAAGAGGCAGGTCAGGTGTTCTGGCAATTCCATCTCTTTCAGAATTTTCCACAGTTTATTGTGATCCACACAGTCAAAGGCTTTGGCATAGTCAATAAAGCAGAAAAAGATGTTTTTCTGGAACTCTCTTGCTTTTTCAATGATCCAGCAGATGTTGGCAATTTGATCTCTGGTTCCTCTGCCTTTTCTAAAACCAGCTTGAGTATCTGGAAGTTCACAGTTCACAGATTGCTGAAGCCTGGCTTGGAGAATTTTGAGCATTTCTTTACTAGCATGTGAGATGAGTGCAATTGTGTGGTAGTTTGAGCATTCTTTGGAATTGCCTTTCTTAGGGATTGGAATGAAAACTGACCTTTTCCAGTCCTGTGGCCACTTAAAAGTGAGTTTTCCAAATTTGCTGACATATTGAGTGTAGCACTTTCACAGCATCATCTTTTAAGATTTGAAATAGCTAAACTGGAATTCCATCACCTCTACTAGCTTTGTTTGTAGTGATGCTTCCTAAGGCCCACCTGACTTCACAGTCCGGGATGTCCGGCTTTAGGTGAGTTGGCTTAAAGCTCAACATTCAGAAAACTAAGATCATGGCATCTGGTCCCACAACTTCATGGCAAATAGATGGAGAAACAGTAGACACAGTGGCTGACTTTATTTTGGGGGGCTCCAAAATCACTGTGCACGGTGATTGCAGCCATGAAATTAAAGATGCTTGCTCCTTGGAATGAAAGTTATGACCAACCTAGACAGCATATTAAAAAGCAGAGACAGGGGACGGTCCTAAGATGGCAGAGGAATAGGACTGGGAGACCACTTTCTCCCCCACAAATTCATCGAAATAACATTTGAACACTGAGCAGATTCCAAAAAACAACTTCTGAATGCTGACAGAGGACATCAGGCACCCAGAAAGGCAGCCCACTGTCTTTGAAAGGAGGTAGGACAAAATATAAAAGATAAAAGGAGAGACAAAAGAGGTAGGGACAGAGATCCATCCCGGGAAGGGAGTCTTAAAAAAGAGAGAAGTTTCCAACCAGGAAACACTCTCACCGGCAGGTCTGTGGCGAGGCTTGGAATCTCAGAGTGCAACATAACTGGGAGGAAAAATAAATAAATAAATAAAACACACAGATTACATGCCTAACGGCAACTCCCAGCAGAGAAGCAGCCCAGATGCTCTCATCCACCACTAGCAAGTGGGAGCTGGACAGGGAGGCACGGGCTGCATTGCTTAGGGTAAGGACTGGGCCTGAATGCCCCGAGGGCAATCTGAGGGAACTAACTTGAGATAGCAACCCAGACTGTGGGATAGCTATCCTGCAAAAAGCCCTGACCTAAGACACTGCCAGGCCCACTCACAGAACAAAGGACTGGACTGAGCAGAGCTAACCAGTTGCAGACCGGCCCATCCCCCACCAGAGACGGGCAGACGAGGGCAGCCAGAGCCAGAAGGGGGCAATCACAGCCCTAGAGAGGCATCCTCTACCAAACTGCAAGCAGGCTTCTTTGCTAACCAAGACTTCTTGGGATTCTGGACGGTTGACATCCACCAGGGGGGTCGCAGCCAGAGATCAGCTCCCCAGAAGAGACACATGGTACACCTGAGAAGTCGCGCCTGTTCTACACCCAGAAAACCGAGCAGCTGGGATGGGGGAGGTGATAAGATGCACTCTCCAACTGAGGGTGACTGTGCTCACCAAGCACCTGGTCACCTGAGCTGCTCGGACCTGGGAAGGGCACAAAACGCAGGCCCAACCAACTGCGCCTTTGTGGAGTACCCGAGAACCTGAACCTGAGTGGCTTAGACCTGGGAAGTGCATGCAACCCAGGGCCCACCTCAGACAGTTCCTGGCAGAGGAACCTAGAGCCTGAGAAGTGTAGACCATGAAAGTATACACACTGTGAGCAGGAGCAAACCCAGTGCAGCTGAAACACTGCAAACACTCCCCACACACGCCAGTGATATTTGTTTGCAGTGTTCCTCCCTCCCCAGAGCAGGACTGAACAAGTGAGCCTAAAAAAGTGACCACCACCACCCTCTTGTGTCAGGGCAGAAATTAGACCCTGAAGAGACCAGCAAACAGAAGAAGCTAAAATAAGCAGAGGGAACCACTTTGGAAGTGACAGGTGCAATAGATTAAAACCCTGTAGTTAGCATCAACTATATAGTAAGGGGCCTAGATCTTGATAAGTATAAGCCAGATCAAGGAACTATTTGAAAATGAACTGACCCCACACTGTCCACAACAGCTCCAGAGAAAGTCCTAGATATATTTTTACTATTATCATTTTTTTTAATTAAAAAATTTTTTTTATTTTTAAGTCCTCTATTCCTCCTTTAATTTTCATTTTTATAACCTACTATTACCTTGCAAAAAAACCCTATTTTTAAATCAAACTTATATTTTATAAATTTTTTAACTTTGTTTTGTTTTTTTAATATTGTATTTTGAGAATCTAACCTCTACACTAGATTTTTAATCTTTGCTTTTTGGTATTTGTTATCAATTTCATACCTTTAAGAACCCAGTCTTCAGTACCCATTTTTACTGGGAGTAAGATTACTGGCTTGATTTCTCTCTCCCCCTTTTGACTCCCATTTTTCTCCATCAGGTCACCTCTGTCTCCTCCATCCCCCTTCTCTTCTCTACCCAACTCTGTGAATCTCTTTGTGTGCTCCGGGCTGTGGAGAACACTTAGAGAACTGATTACTGGCTGGATCTGTCTCTCTCCTTTTGATTCCCCCTTTTACCCTCCTGGCCACCTCTGTTTCCTTCCTCCCTCTTTTCTTCTCTGTGTAAATCTGTGAATATCTCTGAGGGAACCAGACTGTGGAGAGTACATAGGGAAGTGATTACTGGCTAGCTTGCTCTCTCCCCCTTTGATTCCCCCTCTTCTCCTCCTGGTCACCTCTATCTCCCTCCTCCCTCTTCTCTTCTCCATGTAACACTGTGAACCTCTCCAGGTGTCCCTCACTGTGGAGAAACTTTTCATCATTAACCTAGATGTTTTATCATCGGTGCTATATATATGGAGAAGTCTTGAGGCTACTGTAAGAATAAGACTGAAAACCAGAGGCAGGAGGCTTAAGTCCAAATCCTGACAACACCAGAGTACTCCTGACTCCAGGGAACATTAATCGATAAGAGCTCATCAAAAGCCTCCATACCTACACTGAAACCAAGCACCACTCAAGGGCCAACAACTTCCAGAGCAAGACATACCACGCAAATTCTCCATCAACACAGGAACATAGCCCTGAGCTTCAATATACAGGTTGCCCAAAGTCACACCAAATCCACTGACATCTCAAAACTTACTACTGGACACTTCATTGTACTCCAGAGAGAAGACACACAGCTCCACCCACCAGAACACGGACACAAGCTTCCCTAACTAGGAAACCTTGAGAAGCCACCCGTCCAACCCCACCCACAGCAAGGAACCTCCACAATAAAGAGGAACCACAAACTGCCAGAATACGGAAAGGCCACCCCAAACACAGCAATATAAACAAGATGAAAAGGCAGAGAAATACTGAGCAGGTAAAGGAACAGGATAAATGCCCACCAAACCAAACAAAAGAGGAAGAGACAGGGAATCTACCTGATAAAGAATTCAGAATAATGCTAGTGAAAATGACCCAAAATCTTGAAAACAAAAGGGAGTTATAGATAAATAGCCTGGAGACAAAGATTGAGAAGATGCAAGAAATGTTTAACAAGGACATAGAAGAAATAAAAAAGAGTCAATATATAATGAATAATGCAATAAATGTGATCAAAAACACTATGGAGGGAACTAAGAGTAGAATGATTGAGGCAGAATATAGGATAAGTGAGCTGGAAGATAGAATGGTAGAAATAAATGAAGCAGAGAGCAAAAAAGAATTAAAAGAAATGAGGACAACCTCAGAGACCTCTGGGACAATGTTAAACACCCCAACATTCGAATCACAGGAGTGCCAGAAGAAGAAGACAAAAAGAAAAACCATGAGAAAATACTTGAGAAGATAACAGTTGAAAACTTCCCTAAAATGGGGAAGGAAATAGTCACCCAAATCCAAGAAGCCCAGAGAGTCCCAAACAGGATAAATCCAAGGTGAAACACCCCAAGACACACATTAAGCAAATTAACGAAGATCAAACACAAAGAACAAATATCAAAAGCAACAAGGGAAAAGCAACAAATAACACTCAAGGGGATTCCCATAAGGATAACAGCTGATCTTTCAATAGAAACTCTTCAGGCCAGGAGGGAATGGCAGGACATACTTAAAGTGATGAAAGAGAAAAACCAATAGCCCAGATTACTGTTTACAGCAAGGATCTCATTCAAATATGAAGGAGAAATCAAAAGCTTTACAGACAAGCAAAAGCTGAGAGAACTCAGCACCACCAAAACAGCTCTCCAACAAATGCTAAAGAATATTCTCTAGACAGGAAACACAGAAAGAGTGTATAAACTCAAACCCCAAACAACAAAGTAAATGGCAATGAGATCACACTTATCAATAATTACCTTAAATGTAAATGGGTTGAATGCCCCGACCAAAAGACAAAGACTGGCTGAATGGATACAAAAACAAGATCTCTTTATATGTTGTCTACAAGAGACCCACCTCAAAACAAGGGACACATACAGACTGAAAATGAAGGGCTGGAAAAAATATTCCACACAAATAGAGACCAAAAGAAAGCAGGAATAGCAATACTCATATCAGATAAAATAGACTTTAAAATAAAGGTTGTGAAAAGAGACAAAGGACACTACATAATGTTGAAAGGATCAATTCAAGAAGAAGATATAACAATTATAAATATATATGCACCCAACATAGGAGCACTGCAATACGTAAGACAAATGCTAACAACCAAGAAAGGGGAAATTAACAACAACACAGTAATATTGGGAGACTTTAATACCCCACTCACACCTATGGACAGATCAACTAAACAGAAAATTAGCAAGGAAACACAAACTTTAAATGATACAGTGGACCAGTTAGACCTCATTGATATCTATAGGACATTTCACCCCAAAACAATGAATCTCACCTTTTTCTCAAGTGCACATGGAACCTTCTCCAGGATACATCACATCCTGGGCCATAAATCTAGCCTTGGTAAATTCAAAAAAATTGAAATCATTCCAAGCTTCTTTTCTGACCACAATGCAGTAAGATTAGATGTCCATTACAGGAGAAAAACTATTAAAATTGCAACATATGGAGGCTGAAAAACACGCTGCTGAATAACCAACAAATCACAGAAGAAATCAAAAACGAAATCAAAATATGCATAGAAACAAAGGAAAATGAAAACACAACAACCCAAAACCTACAGGACACTGTAAAAACAGTGCTAAGGGGAAGGTTCATAGCAACACAGGCTTACCTCAAGAAACACGAAAAAAGTCAAATAAATAACCTAAATCTACACCTAAAGCAACTAGAAAAGGAAGAAATGAAGAACCACAGGGTTAGTAGAAAGAAAGAAATCACAAAAATTAGGGCAGAAATAAATGCAAAAGAAACAAAAGAGACCATAACAAAAATCAATAAAGCCAAAAGCTGGTTCATTGAGAAGATAAATAAAATTGACAAACCATTAGCCAGACTCATCAAGAAACAAAGGGAGAAGAATCAAATCAACAAAATTAGAAATGAAAATGGAGAGATCACAACAGACAACACAGAAATGCAAAGGATCATAAGATACTACTATCAGCAACTATATGCCAATAAAATGGACAACTTGAAAGAAATGGAGAAATTCTTAGAAAAGTACAACTTTCCAAAACTGAACCAGGAAGAAATAGAAAATCTTAAAAGACCCATCACAAGCACGGAAATTGAAACTGTAATCAGAAATCTTCCAACAAACAAAAGCCCAGGACCAGATGGCTTCACAGCTGAATTCTACCAAAAATTTAGAGAAGAGCCAAAACCTATCCTACCCTAACTCTTCCAGAAAATTGCAGAGGAAGGTAAACTTCCAAACTCATTCTATGAGGCCACCATCACCCTAATACCAAAACCTGACAAAGATCCCACAAAAAAAAAAAAAGAAAGAAAACTACAGGCCAATATCAGTGATGAACATAGATGCAAAAATCCTTAACAAAATTCTAGCAAACAGAATCCAACAACACATTAAAAAGAAGACCAAGTGGGTTTCATCCCAGGGATGCAAGGATTCTTCAATATCTGCAAATCAATCAATGTAATACACCACATTAACAAATTGAAAGATAAAAACCATATGATTATCTCAATAGATGCAGAGAAAGCCTTTGACAAAATTCAACATCCATTTATGATAAAACCCTCCAGAAAGCAGGAATAGAAGGAACATACCTCAACATAATAAAAGCTATATATGACAAACCCACAGCAACCATTATCCTCAATGGTGAAGCACTGAAAGCATTTCCCCAAAAGTCAGGAACAAGACAAGGATGCCCACTCTCACCACTACTATTCAACATAGTTTTGGAAGTTTTGACCACAGCAATCAGAGCAGAAAAAGAAATAAAAAGAATCCAGACTGGAAAAGAAGAAGTAACATTCTCACTGTTTGCAGATGACATGATCCTCTACATAGAAACCCTAAAGACTCCACCAGAAAATTATTAGAGCTAATCAATGAATATAGTACAGTTGCAGGATATAAAATTAGCACACAGAAATCCTTTGCATTTCTATACACTAACAATGAGAAAACAGAAAGAGAAATTAAGGAAACAAGCCCATTCACCATTGCAATGAAAAGAAAAAAAAATACTTAGGAATATATCTACCTAAAGAAACAAGACACCTATATATAGAAAACTATAAAACACTGATGAAAGAAATCAAAAATGACACAAATAGATGGAGAAATATACCATGTTCATGGAATGGAAGAATCAATAAAGTGACAATGAGTATACTACCAAAAGCAATCTATAGATTCAGTGCAATCCCTATCAAGCTACCAATGGTATTTTTCACAGAACTAGAAAAAAATAATTTCACCACTTGTATGGAAATACAAAAAGCCTCGAATAGCCAAAGCAATCTTGAGAAAGAAGAATGGAACTGGAGGAATCAACCTGCCTGACTTCAGGCTCTACTACAAAGCTACAGTCATCAAGACAGTATGGTACTGACACAAAGATAGAAATATAGATCAGTGGAACAAAATAGAAAGCCCAGAGATAAATCCACGCACCTATGGACACCTTATCTTCAACAAAGGAGGCAAGAATATACAATGGAGAAAAGACAATCTCTTTAACAAGTGGTGCTGGGAAAACTGGTCAGCCACTTGTAAAAGAATGAAACTAGAACACTTTCTAACACCATACACAAAAATAAACTCAAAATGGATTAAAGATCTAAATGTAAGACCAGAAACTATAAAACTCCTAGAGGAAAACACAGGCAAAACACTCTCCAACATAAATCAAAGCAGGATCCTCTATGACCCACTTCCCAGTGTACTGGAAATAAAAGCAAAAATAAACGAATGGGAACTAATTAAACTTAAAAGCTTTTGTGCAACTAAGGAAACTATAAGCAAGGTTAAAAGACAGCCTTCAGAATGGGAGAAAATAATAGCAAATGAAGCAACTGACAAAGAATTAATCTCAAAAATATACAAGCAACTTCTGTAGCTCAATTCCAGAAAAATAAACAACCCAATCAAAAAATGAGCCAGAGAACTAAACAGACATTTCTCCAAAGAAGATATACAGATTGCTAACAAATACATGAAAAGATGTTAAACATCACTCATTATCAGAGAAATGCAAATCAAAACCACAATGAGGTACCATTTCACGCCAGTCAGAATGGCTGCGATCCAAAAGTCAACAAGCAATAAATGCTAGAGAGGGTGTGGAAGAAAGAGAACCCTCTTACACTGTTGGTGGGAATGCAAACTAGTTCAGCCACTATGAAGAACAGTGAGGAGATTCCTTAATAAACTGGAAATAGAACGACCATATGACCCAGCAATCCCACTGCTGGGCATACACACCGAGGAAACCAGAATTGAAAGAGACACGTGTACCCCAATGTTCATCACAGCACTGTTTATAATAGCCAGGACATGGAAGCAACCTAGAGATTCATCAGTAGATGAATGGATAAGAAAGCTGTGGTACATATACACAATGGAATATTACTCAGCAATTAAAAAGAATACATTTGAATCAGTTCTAATGAGGTGGATGAAACTGGAGCCTATTAACAGAGTGAAGTAAGCCAGAAAGAAAAACATCAATACAGTATATTAACGCATATATATGGAATTTAGAAAGATGGTAACGATGACCCTATATGCGAGACGGCAAAATAGACAGAGATGTATAGAACAGTCTTTTGGACTCTGTGGGAGAGGGCGAGGGTGGGATGATTTGGGAGAATGGCATTGAAACATGTATATTATCATATGTGAAACCAATCACCAGTCTAGGTTCAATGCATGAGATAGGGTGCTCTGGGCTGGTGCACTGGGATGACCCAGAGGGATGAGATAGGGTGGGAGGTAGGAGGGGGGTTCAGGATGGGGAACACATGTATGCCCGTGGCAGATTCATGTCAATGTATGGCAAAACCACTACAATATTGTAAAGTAATTAGCCTCCAATTAAAATAAATAAATTTATATTTTTAAAAAAGCAGAGACATTACTTTGCCAACAAAGGTCCATCTAGTCAAGTCTATGGTTTTTCCAGTGGTCATGTATGGATATGAGAGTTGGACTATAAAGAAAGCTGAGTGAAGAATAATTAATGCTTTTGAACTGTGGTGTTGGAGAAGACTCTTGAGAGTCCCTTGGACTGCAAGGAGATCCAACCAGTCCATTCTGAAGGAGATCAGTCCTGGGTGTTCATTGGAAAGACTGATGTTGAAGCTGAAGCTCCAGTACTTTGGCCACCTGATGAGAAGAGCTGACTCATTGGAAAAGACCCTGATGCTGGGAGAGATTGAGGGCTGGAGGAGAAGGGGATGACAGAGGATGAGACGGTTGGATGGCATCACTGATACAATGGACATGGGTTTGGGTGGACTCCCAGAGTTGTTGATGGACAGGGAGGCCTGGCCTGCTGTGGTTTGTGTGGTCGCAAAGAGTCAGACATGACTGAGCAACTGAACTCAACTGAACTGAAAATTTATATTGAAGCCCTTCCCTATGTGATGGTACTTAGACATGGAGCCTTGGGAAGATAATTAAGTTTAGATGAAGTCATGAGTGTGAGGCCTCCATGATGAGATGAGTGTCCTTATAAGAAGAAGAATATACCAGAGTTTTCTCTCTGCCGTGTGAGGACCCAAGAAGGTACCAACTTGCAAGTCAGGAAGAGGATCTTTCAGATCAGATCAGATCAGTCGCTCAGTCGTGTCCGACTCTTTGCAACCCCATGAATCGCAGCACGCCAGGCCTCCCTGTCCATCACCAACTCCCGGAGTTCACTGAGATTCACGTCCATCGAGTCAGCGATGCCATCCAGCCATCTCATCCTCTGTCGTCCCCTTCTCCTCTTGCTCCCAATCCCTCCCAGCATCAGAGTCTTTTCCAATGAGTCAACTCTTCACATGAGGTGGACAAAGCACTGGAGTTTCAGCTTTAGCATCATTCCTTCCAAAGAAATCCCAGGGCTGATCTCCTTCAGAATGGACTGGTTGGATCTCCCTGCAGTCCAAGGGACTCTCAAGAGTCTTCTCCAACACCACAGTTCAAAAGCATCAATTCTTCGGCACTCAGCCTTCTTCACAGTCCAACTCTCACATCCATACATGACCACAGGAAAAACCATAGCCTTGACTAGACCAGGCACCAAATCTGCTGGTACCTTGATTTTTTTACTTCCTAGCCTCTATAGCTGTGATAAGTACATGTCTATTGTTTAAGTTACCCATTACATCATATTTTGTTATAGCAGCCTGAACTAAGACAACTGGGTTAAAGGAACTGTGGTAAATAGGCATTTAGTAATGTCATGACGTGGAGAAGGCAATGGCACCCCACTCCAGTACTCTTGCCTGGAAAATCCCATGGACGGAGGAGCCTGGTAGGCTGTAGACCATGGGGTCGAGAAGAGTCGGACACGACTGAGCGACTTCACTTTCACTTTTCCCTTTCATGCATTGGAGAAGGAAATGGCAACCCACTCCAGTGTTCTTGCCTGGAGAATCCCAGGGACGGGGGAGCCTGGTGGGCCGCCGTCTATTTGGTCGCACAGAGTTGGACACGACTGAAGCAACTTAGCAGCAGCAGCAGCAATGTCACGATGAGGTGTAGGGGAAGAGGAAGCATTCTATAGCCCTATGATTAGGTCATAATCTTTTGGTGATCCTGTACCCTTGGATGGTAAATTTCACAGGATGGGTAGTGGGGGTTGGAGTTGGGTGCTTCCCTTCCCTCAAGCAGGCTTTTATAAACTCTAGCATGTGAGGTTCTAATAAAATAGTTTCTGGTAAAATAGCTTCTCCTGAGAGCATACCTTGTTAAGAAGAACATAATGGTTCCAACATAATTTCTTTTCTCCTCTGCCTGCTAGAAACACAAAAGAATCTTCTCTGATATTTACTGTGATGGCCTGGTCAAGCTCCTAGAAGCAAAACTCACAGAAGTTTGGTGGCCCCCATATGACTGGGTCCCTCTGGGGTCTTTAACTCCTAGAGCTGTCCACACTGATCCTCCAGCTCAGTTTACTGTAACTGAAATTCATTGATCCCAGCTCACACTCTCCTACTGCAACACTGGATCCCAAGGAGGTTTCTCCTCATAGATTTCTAATTCATCAAGTAGTGATTCTCTGTATATGTCTGTCTGTCTATCCAATTTCAGGGGGAGCAATTTGCCCTGTGACCTCACTTCTCTGACAGATCTAGGAAGAGTTTTTGGTTTTTCCATTTGCTCAGCTTTCTATTTGTTAAGACAGCATGGCAACTTCTAAGTCAGTTATTTGTTTTTCCTACCTAAGTATACATACCTTCTTTAGCCACTCAGTCCCTGCTTCCTACAGTAAAGTTATAAACAGATTTGTTTGTTTTTTAAAGGAAAGTGACATAACAATAAAGATGAAAATCATACTCAATTCTTTAGATGATTTTTTTTTCATAAACATATTTTCCTGTTACGGTAAATTTATATTAAGTAAATAATGATGGCATTAACTGGTATTCTTGATGTGCTTTTGATCATCTTTTTCCAAAAGCTACTGCCAAGAGAACTTCCTAAGAAATACCACTTAACCACTAAATGACCATTTCTTATATAATGGCCATTTCTTATATATAATGATAGCTTAGTTAGATATTGCTCTTCATTCCATTTTCTTCTCTATTCTATTGCCATTAACAATAATGAGATTTCCACACTTTCTCTTAAAATATAATAGATTCATTGAGCAATTGTTTCCCTGCCAAATATTATTGTAGAAAATGAAACATGTCTTCAGAATGATGTTTAATAGCTCGAGCCTTACCCAAAGCCCTCAAGCTTAGGATCCATATCTAATTTGAACCTTATTTATGGCCCTTATCATACTGTACTATAATTGATTGTTTACTTGTCTGTCTCCAGACTGGATTTGCAGATCCTCAAGGGCAAAGGCCATATTCATTCATCTTCCATGTCAAGCACCATGCCTTGGCACATAGCTGGCACTCAGGAAATACTTGTTGAACTGGGATGTACTTCCTCTTACCCTTGGTTCACTTTTTGCCATATATTCATTCACTCACTCACTAAGTGAGCACATATTCAGCGTAAAAATGCTCCCTTCCATAAACATGGAAGGGGACTTTTCAAGTACAACCTTTTCTGTATAACCCTTTCAAAGACAGGTTTTCACTGCACATCATTCATTCAATAACAAAAAAGTTTATTGAGTACTTCATTTGTGCCTGGGCTTTCCTGGTAGCTCAGCTAGTAAAGAATTCACCTGAAATGCAAGAGACCCCAGTTTGATTCCTGGGTTGGGAAGATCCCCTGGGGAAGGGATAGGCTACCCACTCCAGTATTCTTGGGCTTCCCTGGTGGGTCAAATGGTAAAGAATCCATCTACAATGCAGGAGACCTGGATTTGACCCCCGGGTTGGGAAGATACCCTGGAGAAGGGAATGGCTACCCACTCCAGTATTCTGGCCTGAAGAATTGCATGGACAGACGAGCCTGACAAGCTACAGTCCACAGGGTCACAAAGAGTCAGACACAACTGAGCAACTTTCACTTTCACATATGTGCCTGGAATGATGCTAGGCACTGAGGCAACAATAATACATAAGACCGATGAGGTCTTCACTCTTATACTGAAAGAGACAGATATTAAACAGTTATTTAATCACACTAGCATGTGTCTCAACAGAGCACAATCATACCGTTTCTAAATTGCCTTTCCTCATCTGTCTACCCCTTTGGAGTCATGCCCTTAAGGACAAGAACTCTGTCTACCTGCTTTACTGACTCTCACCCTTCAAGCACCTACCACAGTGCCTGACATATGCTGCTGCTGCTAAGTCGCTTCAGTCGTGTCCAACTCTGTGCAACCCCATAGATAGCAGCCCACCAGGCTCCTCCATCCATGGGATTTTCCAGGCAAGAGTACTGGAGTGGGGTGCCATTGCCTTCTCTGGCCTGACATATGGGACAAGACCAAAAAACATTGGACAAATAAATAAAAAAATTAAAGAGTGAATGGCCAAATGAATAAATATTGTCAATATTACTATGTGGTAAAATTAACTAGGCAGTCTTCATACCTCCTACTGAGCAGGTCCTCTTGGATTTACAAACAACAGATACAACTTACAGAATCATAGCCTGTGTGATTATGGCCTATGGAACTTAAGTACTCCCTATTTCTATCAAATTATTATTCTTCCCAGAGGAAGGAGAATCATTGATGAGAAGTTAAAGAGGACAAGGAGAGACTCAATAATAATATATAGCAGTTATTGATAATGAACCAAAGTCTGTACTAAAAGGTTTATGTAGAATATCTCATTAAGTACTTATAGCATCTCTTTGACATGGTATAATTATCACCACTGATAGAGAAAAGAGAACCCTTCTACAATGTTGGTTGGAATGTAAATTTGTACAACCATTATAGAGAACAATATGGAGGTTCCTCAAAAAAACTAAAAACAGAACTACTGTAGGAGCAATCCCACTCTTGAGCATATGTCCAGAGAAAAGCACAATTCAAAAAGATATATGTACCCCAATGTTCATTGCAGCACTATTTGCAATAGCTAAGACATTTAGGAAGCAACCTAAATGCTCATTGACAGAGTAATGGATAAAGGTGTGGTACATACATACAATGAAATATTGCTCAGCCATAAATAAGAATAAAATAATGCTATTTGCAGTGACATGGGTGGGCCTAAAGATTCTCATACTAAGTCAAGTAAGTCATACAGATACAGCCAAATATCACACAATATCACTTATATGTAGAATCAAAAAAAAAAGATACAAATGAACTTATTTACAAAACAGAAACAGACTCACAGAGTTCAAAAACAAACTTATGGTTACCAAAGGGGAAAGGTGGGAGGGATAAACTAGTAGTTTTGAATTAACATATACATACTACTGTATATGAAATAGATAATCAACAAGTACTTACTGTATAGCACAGAGAAAACTATTCAATACTCTATAATAACCTATATGGGAAAAGAATCCGAAAACGAATGGATATGTGTGTGTGTGTGTATATATATATATAACTGAATCATTTGGCTGTACTCCTGAAATTAATATAACATTGTCCATCAACTATACACTAATATAAAATAGAAATTAAATTTAGAAAACAATAATTATCACCATTGTTTTTTAAACATGAAGAAACTGAGATCAGGGAATTTAAGTGATTTTTCCATGGTCACAGTTAGTAAATAGTATAAGTGGAAATGCAACTCAGGTCTGTGTGTCTCTAAAATAGAGCACTAAAATGCCTTGATAGATGCCTAATATAATTGACCAAGGGTTCTCAGTGTGAGAAAAGGAAATCAAAATCTGCAGAGGGTCATATATAATGTGAAAAAGTATATATTCACTTGGTTAAAGATGCTAGATTGACAACACATATTTATCTCCTTTCCTTCCTAAAACTTCTAAAATGACACCAAAGGAATTTTTTTAAGGTATAAATCTATAAAGACCGAAAAGATTAAGAGAGAAATCATCAGAAGCCATCACCCAGAAGCCATGGGTGAGATTTCAACAATTCTTGGAAGTAGAGACTTCAGAGGAGGATATTGGATAAGCCAGCTGATCTGCTCTGTGAAATCCCCAAGAGACACCAATAAGGTAGGAGTGTAATTCAGAAATGAATACTGGAGAATGGCTGAGTATCTGTGTGTGAACTGAACATCCTCTGATGTCCCTACCCTTATTCCAAGCAGTAAGGCAAGAAACTATAGGTTCTATCTCTGGAAACTCAAATGAATAAGGTCATGACTTAAAAGACACCAAACTATGCTGGAGAGCAGTGGTTAGATGTCTTAAAATTTTGCTTCTAAAATCGTGAGACCATTCTCACTCCCACCTCCAGATTCCTCCCTGCTAGGTTCAAAAAATGACAACAGCCAGGCTTCTGTCAAGACATGGAAGTATTATTTTTGGAGACACTGGCCTATCTGAGCAAACTATCTCCACATACTTACAGCTGAGATGTGAGGATCTCAGTAGAAAAGTCTGGCTTCTCACCCAACTACCAGCTGTAGGCTACCAGTCAACAAGCTTTATCTGCACACAGACTTCCTATAAGTGTTTTTGTACCTCACCCTAAATATATATAACATGTACCAATCATCATCTGACATATAATCATCATCCCACTTAGAATATAAACTCCATGAAAGCAAGGGTTTTGTTTCTTTTTTTGTTTATTTAAAACAATTTACTCAATATAGTTGAATGAATGAATAAATTTTAGGAAGGTCTCCAACAATAAATGAGCAAACAAATAAAGCATAAATAAGGGAATCCAGAACTATAACAGAGAAAATGGGGGGGCACAGGAAAAAAAATTTGCGTTTTAGAATCTCCATATTGACATCAGTAGGAATGATAGAGTATGGACATCTAAAAATTCTCTCCTCCGTAAAATCAACAAGAACATGGCATGGGAGCGGGGGGCAGATTGTTAGAATCAACATTTTAAGAACTATGTATATTAATGAAAAGATTGCAGCAACTGTATTTTTTAAGAAAATGGCTGGTTTTCTGTGTAAGAGTGAGCTTTGAGGCATTTTTAACTGACTTTATCCCCACATGGCTCTCCCTAGCTCAAGAGTAGCCTTGAAACCTAACATCCTGCAATTACAGTGAATAGCAGCAGCCTGGCAGCCACTGGAGGAAAAATGGGGTTCAATAAACTATAAAACCCAGAGAAGAGAACTGTCATTATTTGGCCTATCTGGTGATTTCCTGGAAGATTCCACTCACAAGTTTCACTGTTATTTAACCAGACTGCTGTTGCTGCTAAGTCGCTTCAGTCATGTCCAACTCTGTGCGACCCCATAGATGGCAGCCCACCAGGCTCCCCCATCCCTGGGATTCTCCAGGCAAGAACACTAGAGTGGGTTGCCATTTCCTTCTCCGATGCATGAAAGTGAAAAGTGAAAGTAAAGTTGCTCAGTCGTGTCCGACTCTTCACTCCCCATGGACTGCAGCCCACCAGGCTCCTTCGTCCATGGGATTTTCCAGGCAAGAGTACTGGAGCGGGGTGCCATTGTCTTCTCCAATTAGGAGCTTGTTAAATACCTAAAATCTTTTCCCCAGAGAAAATTATAGAAAATAATAAGAAGTGGTTGAAAAACTTCAAGACTGCCTTTAGGAGTAGTTAACAGTTCAAAAATAGGCTAACAAGCAAGTTTGAAAGGAAAACCTGGAGAATGAGATATCCAGGGGCTTTGACAAGTTCTGACATAGTCCACGGAATCTAGAAAGCCATGTGCATGTGTAATGAGAAATCAGCTCTTATTGAGAATCCCTTGTATGTCCCACACTCTTTTCAAGATTCTCTGTTTGTCTTTCAACAGTTTAATTATGATATGTCTAGGTGTCGCTGTCTTTGAGTTTTCCTACTTAGAATTTGTTGAATATTATGTAGATTATTTAGATGACCCAGGAAAAATGTATAAACTCCTAGAAAGACATTAACTAGCAAAGATGAGTCAAGAAGAAATAGGAACTCTAAATAAACCTCTAAGAAGTAAAGCAATTAAGTCAGCAATCAAAAAATTTCCCACAAAGAAAAGCCCAGGTCCCTATGGCTTCACCAGCAAATCTTAAAGAAGAATTAACACCAAAAACTTGCACATTCATCTAAAAACAGAAGAGGAGATACTACCCAACTCATTCTATGAGGCCAGTATTACCCTGATACTAAAACAAGACAGACTTAAAAAGAAAACTATAAACCAAAAAAAAAAAAAAAAGAAAAGAAAACTATAAACCAAGCTCTTATGAATTGAGATGTAAAATTTCATCACAAAATACTAGCAGACTTACACAAAATGCTGCTGCTAAGTCGCTTCAGTCGTGTCCGACCCTGTGCGACCCCATAGACGGCAGCCCACCAGGCTCCCCCGTCCCTGGGATTCTCCAGGCAAGAACACACAATAACCATAAATAAATCCAGCAACATATACAAAATATTGTAAACCATGACTGACTGAGATTTAACCCAACACAAGGTTGGTTCAACGTCAGAAAATTAATTGATGTAATATACCATATTAATAGAATAAAAGATAAAAAACCACAGGATCATTTCAGTAGGTGTGTAACAGTCATTTGATACAACCAAAACCCTTCCATGATAAAAATAAAATAAACAAACTAGAAAAAGAAATTAATTTCTTCAGTCTAGTAAAGGGCATCCTATGAAAAATCCACAGCTAACATCATACATAATGGTGAAAGACAGAAAACTCTCCTTCCCAGATATCAAAGGCAAAACAGGAATGTTCACTCTTGCCATGCCTATTCAATATTGTACTGGAAGTTCGAGTCAGGGCACTTAAGAAACAAAAAGAAATAAAAGGCTTCCAGATTAGAAACAAGTAAATCTATCTCTAACTACAAATGACATAATTTTGAGTACATGAAATTCAAAGGAATACACACCAAAGAAACTGTTAGCACTAATAAATATGTTCACCAAGACTGCAATATAAAAGAACAAATACAATAATTGATTGTATTTCTATACACTAGTGATAAACAATTCAAATGAAATTAGGAAAATAATTCCAACAACAATAGCATCAAAAAGAATAAAGTATATAGGAATAAATTTAACAAATGAAATACCCACACTGTCTCGAAGAGATTGTTGGTAGGAATATGATCATTAAAACACACTACTATATAAAAAATAGATAACTAATAACAACCTACCGTATAGCATAGGGAACTCTACTCCATACTCTGTAATGGCTTATATGCAAAAAGAGTCTTAAAAAAAACAGTGGATATATGTATAATTGATTGTTTGCTCTACACCTGAAAATAATAAAACACTGTAAATCAACAATAATAAATCCAATAAAAAATCCAATCCAATAAAAAAATTTTTTTAAAGAAAGGAATTTTTAAAGTGATTGGGAGGAGATTTCAGATGAAAATAAGGAATATGTTATTGGAAACTGTAGGAAAGGTGATCCTCATTATAAAGTAGTAAAGAAGTTGTGTTCTAGTGTTCTGTGGAACGTTAAAAGTGATAAACATGGATATTTAACCAAGGAGATTTCTAAGCAAAGTGTTGAAGGTGCAGTCTCATTTCTCCTTACTGTTTTTAGTCAAATAAAAGGGGAGAGACAAATTGAAGTAATTGTTAAGCAAAAAGGAACTAGAACTTGAAGATTTGGAAATGTCTCAGCCTATTCTTATTATGAAAAATGAGAAAGCATGTTCTGGAGAGAATACCAAGAGAATGGCTGGAAAATCATTTGATAAAAAGATTATGGGTGCTATTCATAGATTTAATCAGCCATCTCAGCAGAAGCTAGGAATAGCAATGAGATTATATTAACAGAAATATTGCCGGCTTGGTCTAAAGAGGACAGAGGTCAAAATGAAGGAAGGCTCTTAGACTCCTGGGATTCTATAAGATGAAACAATAGAGCTGTCCAGCATCAAACATGTGCTGTCTTTCAAGAAGAGGGAAGAATGACCCTGAAAGTGTTTCAGAAGTCAGTAGGGCTGCCACTCCCATCACAGACCGAGGGGACAAGGCTGTCTCCTCCTCAGTTTCAGCAGTCCATGCTGCTGCTGCACAGTGTCACAGGGACAGGGCCCCCATTCATAGCTACACAGGTGATGCTGCTATTGCAGTGGGCCCAGAGGGCAGAGCATTGAGCCAAAAAGGATTATACTTGAGCTTTAAGATCTAATAGAATTTGCCTGTACTTGTGACTGCATTTGGACACAGGGCTTTTAAAGAGGTAAAGTTAAATCAAGTCATAAGGGTGAGTCCTAATCCAATATTCCTGGTGTCCTTATAACAAGAGAAAGAGAGACCAGAGACACACATTCCCAGAGGAAATTCCCAGAGGAAAGGCCATGTGAGGACACATTGGGAAGATGGCCATCTGCAAGCCAAGGAAAGAGGCTTCAAGAGAAATCAACCCTATGGGCACCTTGACCTTGAACCTCCAGCTTCCAGAACTGTGAGAAACTAAATGACTATTGTTTAAACCACTAGTCTATGGTATTTTGTTATGGCAGCCCCAGAAAATGAATATAGCCACTGCTGCTGCTGCTGCTAAGTCGCTTCAGTCCTGTCTGACTCTTTGTGACCCTGTGGACTGTAGCCCGCCAGGCTCCTCTGTTCCTGGGATTCTCCAGGCAAGAATACTGGAGTGGGTTGCCATGCCCTCCTCCAGGGAAACTTCCCGACCCGGGTATCAAACCCGCTTCTCCTGCATTGGCAGGCAGGTCCTTTACCACTAACACCACCTGAGAAGCCCAATATAGCCACTACAATCAAGTTTCTACAGTTTGTCACCAAAAATATTCCTAACTGCTACAATGTATCACAGGCAAAGGACTATACATCTATATGTGTGTGTAAAACCAAATAAAGAAGAATGACTCTATAGATAAAAAGAAAATTAATATGAAGAAATAAATGTGTTCTTAAACACATGAAAAAAAATACTCAATCTCACTCATAATAAAAGAGATATACCTTCAAACTACAATGACATATAACTTTTTAGGTAAAAAGTTAGGTAAAAAAAAGTACATGATGCATGGTGAAAATGGACACTCATACATCACTGATGGAAGAATAAATCTCTAAGAACAATATTTAAGGGGTAAATTTAGCAAAATCTATAAAAATATAAAATTCACATATTCTTTGACCCAGTTCCTAGAGGTAGCTCTAGGAACTGATCCTACACACATAGTCATATGGGTGCAGACTGAAATATGTTTAAGGTTATGCATTGAAGAATTTTTTGTAATAGCAAAGTCTGGAAGCAACCTACATATTCAGCATAGGAAATTGGTTAAATAAATTGGTTAAAATTTATACAGTAGAATATTATGCAGCCACTAAAATAAATGAGATAGTACTAATTGGACTGAACTCATATGGACTCATCTCCATGATATAAGGTTAAATGACAAAAAAAAGTAAGGTGCAGAACTATATGTAAATTATTTTAGTAACTAGAAAAGGAAAAACAAAGTACACTTACAGATCTGGCTATATACACATAGAATATCTCTGGAAGGATACACAGAGATGATAGTGGTTACCTCAAAATAAAAATAAAGAAAGAAAGGAAGGGACACACATAGATCAAAAGAACAGAATGCAGAATTCAGAAACAGAGTCACACAAATATGGACACTCTGTTTGGGGCAAAGGAAATTCAATAGGGGGAAGGGATAATCCTTTCAAAAATGCTACTAGAATGACTGGACAACCATACGCAGATCAGATCAGATCAGTTGCTCAGCCGTGTCCGACTCTTTGCGACCCCATGAATCCCAGCACACCAGGCCTCCCTGTCCATCACCAACTCCTGGAGTTCACTCAGACTCATGTCCATCGAGTCAGTGATGCCATCCAGCCATCTCATCCTCTGTCGTCCCCTTCTCCTCCTGACCCCAATCCCTCCCAGCATCAGAGTCTTTTCCAATGAGTCAACTCTTCGCATGAGGTGGCCAAAGTACTGGAGTTTCAGCTTTAGCATCATTCCTTCCAAAGAAATCCCAGTGCTGATCTCCTTCAGAATGGACTGGTTGGATCTCCTTGCAGTCCAAGGGACTCTCAAGAGTCTTCTCCAACACCACAGTTCAAAAGCATCAATTCTTTGACACTCAGCCTTCTTCACAGTCCAACTCTCACATCCATACATGATCACTGGAAAAACCATAGCCTTGACTAGACAAACCTTTGTTGGCAAAGTAATGTCTCTGCTTTTGAATATGCTATCTAGGTTGGACATAACTTTCCTTCCAAGGAGTAAGCGTCTTTTAATTTCATGGCTGCAGTCACCATCTGTAGTGATTTTAGAGCCCAGAAAAATAAAGTCTGACACTGTTTCCACTGTTTCCCCATCTATTTCCCATGAAGTGATGGGACCAGATGCCATGATCTTCGTTTTCTGAATGTTGAGCTTTAAGCCAACTTTTTCACTCTCCTCTTTCACTTTCATCAAGAGGTTTTTTTAGTTCCTCTTCACTTTCTGCCATAAGGGTGGTGTCATCTGCATATCTGAGGTTATTGATATTTCTCCTGGCAATCTTGATTCCAGCTTGTGTTTCTTCCAGTCCAGCATTTCTCATGATGTACTCTGCATATAAGTTAAATAAACAGGGTGACAGTATACAGCCTTGACAAACTCCTTTTCCTATTTGGAACCAGTCTGTTGTTCCATGTTCAGTTCTAACTGTTGCTTCCTGACCTGCATACAAATTTCTCAAGAGGCAGATCAGGTGGTCTGGTATTCCCATCTCTTGAAGAATTTTCCACAGTTTATTGTGATCCACATAGTCAAAGGCTTTGGCATAGTCAATAAAGCAGAAAGAGATGCTTTTCTGGAACTCTCTTGCTTTTTCCATGATCCAGTGGATGTTGGCAATTTGATCTCTGGTTCCTCTGCCTTTTCTAAAACCAGCTTGAACATCAGGAAGTTCACGGTTCACATATTGCTGAAGCCTGGCTTGGAGAATTTTGAGCATTTCTTTACTAGCGTGTGAGATGAGTGCAATTGTGCGGTAGTTTGACCATTCTTTGGCATTGCTTTTCTTTGAGATTGGAATGAAAACTGACCTTTTCCAGTCCTGTGGCCACTGCTGAGTTTTCTAAATTTGCTGGCATATTGAATGCAGCACTTTCACAGCATCATCTTTCAGGATTTGGAATAGCTCAACTGGAATTACATCACCTCCACTAGCTTTGTTCATAGTGATGCTTTCTAAGGCCCACTTGACTTCACATTCCAGGATGTCTGGCTCTAGGTCAGTGATCACACCATCATGATTATCTGGGTCATGAAAATCTTTTTTGTAGAGTTCTTCTGTGTATTCTTGCCACCTCTTCTTAATCTCTTCTGCTTCTGTTAGGTCCATACCATTTCTGTCCTTTATCGAGCCCATCTTTGCATGAAATGTTCCTTTGGTATCTGTGATTTTCTTGAAGAGATCTCTAGTCTTTCCCATTCTGTTGTTTTCCTCTATTTCTTTGCATTGATTGCTGAAGAAGGCTTTCTTATCTCTTCTTGCTATTCTTTGGAACTCTGCATTCAGATGTTTATATCTTTCCTTTTCTCCTTTGCTTTTCGCTTCTCTTCTTTTCACAGCTATTTGTAAGGCCTCCCCAGACAGCCATTTTGCTTTTTTGCATTTCTTTTCCGTGGGGATGGTCTTGATCCCTGTCTCCTGTACAATGTCACGAACCTCATTCCATAGTTCATCAGGCAGTCTATCTATCAGATCTAGGCCCTTAAATCTATTTCTCACTTCCATTGTATAATCATAAGGGATTTGATGTAGGTCATATCTGAATGGTCTAGTGGTTTTCCCTACTTTCTTCAATTTAAGTCTGAAAATTTGAGACCTAAACCTCACACCTTAAATAAAAATTAATTCAAGATAGATCATAAGCCTACAAATGAAACATAAAGCTATAAAATTTTTTAGAAAAAAATTAGAAATCTTTGTGACCTTGGGTTTAGCAATTAGTTTTTAGATCATGAGTCATACAAGAAAAAATTAATGAATAGGATTTTTGTCAAATTATAAACTTTTCCTCTGCCAAAGATACTGTGAAGAGACTTAAAAGACAAGTCATAGACTTGGAGGAAATATCTTCAAACCACATATCTAAAAAAGTTCCTAAACTATAGAAAGAGCTCTTAAAATTTAACAATAAGAAAATTAATATGAATTAAATTTTTTAAATGGGAAAATATTTGAACAGACATTTCATACCAAAGATTATTTACAAATGGCTATAAGCACATGAAACCCCACTCAAAGTCATTAGGGAAATGATATTAACAAGGATGCAGACTGTATTAGAAAGAGCCCTCATAAAGCAGTTAATATATTATATCAAATGTAGTACTCAATTGAATCACTGAGCAAGTCACTTAACCAATGTACAACTTTTCTGCCTCTGCAAAAATGATGGACCTTGACTAAATTATTCCTACAGTCTCTGCAGTTCTTACATCCAATAATTCTAATTATTCAAAATGTCTCTAATCCTTAAATATTTAGTGTTATCTCTCTGTATTTACTGAATTAAAAATGTGCTGCCTTGTATTTTAATCACTCCTAAATGTTAATCACATGACCCTGGCTAGAATATAAACTTTTTAGTACAGGGACTATGTCTCACATACGAGAAGGGGGCAACAGAAGATGAGATGGCTCAATGGCATCACCAACACAATGGACACGTGTTTGAGCAAACTCCGATTGACAGTGAAAGACAGGGAAGCCTGGCATGCTGCAGTCCATGGGGTCACAAAGAGTCGGATATGACTGAGCGGCTTAACAACAACAAATGTCTCACATATCCTTTGTATTCACTATAGCAGTAAGAAAAGTACACTAGAAGAATAGTTACTTAATACTCATTAAAGTGAAATTAATTCTAAATCCTTTAAAAGATTGCTATGTTTTTCTATATGTAAATGTATTTCAATTAAAAACAAATAAATATTAAACTTAATGATATTCACACTGAAGAGTTTAGAAGTGATGTATGCTGATGTCTGCAACTTATTTTCCAATAATCAAGACAAAGCTCATAAAATGGACTGATGGATGGAAAGAGACACAGGTGGATAGATATATAATAAAGCAAAAATAACATGTTCGTTGTTAAATCCAAGGAAGGATGAATGTGTAGATGTTCACTATAAATGTCTCTCAACTTTTCTGTGTGTTTGAAATTTTTCATAAGAAAATATTGGAAGAAAAGCAAAGCATGAGACAGTACTATGAAAGGAGTCATAGGATTTTAAAGTTTATCAGATAGGAACAAGTCTTTTAAAAGATATCCAAAACGATGCTATGGGTAAGGAAATCAAAGTTAAAATGACCTACACATGATGGCCCAGCTTGAAAGTGGCAGAGAAAGGTCTGGAACCCACATATGTCCATTCCCATAGCATGCAAAGTCTTCTCAACAGCAAGCCTCCAGAGGCACAGTGCCACAACCACATACAGCTGTCCTCTGTCTAGCACAAAACCATGTACAGTGAGCACTTTGAGCCATTAGACAAGGAGGGAGGACATGTCTTCACCAGCTCTGCTCAAAGTTTTATTCAAAGAGTTTTAGTGAAATCAGGTTCTGGGCTTCATTTGTCAACAGAGAATTTTAAACTTCCCTTGGGATATTTGTAGGCATGAAACTTTCATTCCAGCCTTTCTTACACCTAAGAGGCACTGCTTTCTCATCTTTGTTGAGTCAGAAACACTTCAGTTAAGTAAATAGCCTGGAGAGAACTACCATTGCTTACATCAATCTTTTTGGACCAGATTGCACATTTTAAAACACAAATAACCCTAATATTCATCAACAGGAGAATGAATGAAAAATCGTGATGCCATTATGCAATGGAATACCATGCAGCAATTAAAATTAAATGAATGCACTAGCACTGCATGTAACAAAATGGATAAATCTCAAAAACATCATGTTGAACAGAATGCGAAAGTTACAGAAGAATGTATTTAGCACAATATCATGTTTCAAAATTTTAAAAACATACAGAACAATCCTATACATTATTTGAGGATATGCAGCTATGCAGTTAATGTATAAAATGATAAAAACCAAAATCAGAATAATACTTTCCTCCTGGAAAAGAGAGGAGTTACACAGGTGGCTTCTGTAATTCTTTAGAGATAAAAATTTAAAACATAGACTTCTGTTTCTGATCATTGCAGATGAGCTCATTCAGAACTACCTTTCTGCTAAATAAAACTAACAAAGTATTTTTATAAGAACATATTTTTTAAATTATCAAGGAACTAATAAAAGAGTGTAGAATTACCAAGCCTAGATTCAGGCTTGGATTAGAAAACTCAGATAGGTATTTGGCCCACTATTGCCCATGGGGATTTTGCCAATATCAAAGTAGCTGCAAGGTGAGCAACTTGTTGACAGTTCTAGAGCAACAAAAGTTGGAGCCCAGGATCCACAAAGGGTGGGAACTGTGTAAACGACCCCTAATCTGGGGCGGGGACCTCAAAAGACCAAACACTAGGTGGCATAAGCATGAACTGGAAATAAACCATACCTCACATGGATTACAGCCCTGCTTAGGATTATCTGGGTGGTCCAGAACACCTCAAGCCCTAAACCTGGAGCAACATGATCTTGAATAGCTAACGTAGAGTTCTGACACTTAAGCATTTGGAAGTACATTCTTCCGCAGTCTAGCCTCCAAATGAGAATTCAGCCTGTCTGACCCCTTGAATGTAGACTTATAAGCCCCTAAACAAAGAACCCAGTTAGGCCATGCCCAGACTCCTGACCCACAGAAACTGTGAGATAATAAAGTGTGACCCTTCAAACGTGGTTGTTTGAAGCCCCAGAGTGTGTGGTAATTTGTTACATTTCAATTGATATATAATACAACCCTCATGTTGACTCGGAGAAGGCAATGGCAGCCCACTCCAGCACTCTTGCCTGGAAAATCCCATGGATGGAGGAGCCTGGTAGGCTGCAGTCCATGGGGTCACAAAGAGTCGGACACGACGGAGCGACTTCACTTTCATTTTTCACTTTTCACTTCCATGCATCGGAGAAGGAAATGGCAACCTGCTCCAGTGTTCTTGCCTGGAGAATCCCAGGGACGGGGGAGCCTGGTGGGCTGCCATCTATGGGGTCGCACAGAGTTGGACACGACTGAAGTGACTTAGCAGCAGCAGCAGCAGCATGTTTACCAGTCACTGGATGCAAGTTGTCCCCAAGAAGGAGGCTTGATCTTGGACAAGGTCCTCTCTTCAACAGAAGCAATTCCTATAAAAAGCTGGCAGCTAAAGACTGGTATGCAACAGAACCTCAGAGGATGGGTGAATAAGTCCTTGAGACCTAAAAGGGGACTGAGGGAGTACAGCACAGAATCCATAGCAATCACACCCATCATTCACGTCTCATTCAGTAGTTTCCTGTGATTGCCCGAAAAAAGCACAGTTCTGGAGGCAAGAAGTCTGAGATCAAGGTGCTGGCAGGGCCACACCTCCCTTACTGAGAATCTCTTCCAGCTTCTGGTGGCTGCCTGGCAGTTGTCTGTCCCTGGCTCGTGACTTCAAGATTGCTGGCAGAAATATCAGTAACCTCAGATATTCAGATGATACCACCCTTATGGCAGAAACAAAGAAGAACTAAAGAGCCTCTTGATGAAAGTGAAAGAGGAGAGTGAAAAAGTTGGCTTAAAACTCAACATTCAGAAAACTAAGATCACGGCATCTGGTCCCATCACGTCATGGCAAACAGATGGGGAAATAGTGGAAACAGTGAGAGACTTTATTTTGGGGGGCTCCAAAATCACTGAAAATGGTGACTGCAGCCATGAAATTAAAAGATGCTTGCTCCTTGGAAGAAAAGTTCTGACCAACCTAGACAGCATATTAAAAAGCAGAGACATTAAATTTGCCAACCAAGGTCCGTCTAGTCAAAGCTATGGTTTTTCCAGTAGTCATATATGGATGTGAGAGTTGGACTATAAAGAAAACTGAGCGCCGAAGAATTGATGCTTTTGAACTGTGGTGTTGGAGAAGACTCTTGAGAGTCCATCAGACTACAAGGAGATCCAACCAGCCCATCCTAAAGGAAATCAGCCCTGAATATCCATTGAAAGGACTGATGTTGAAGCTGAAACTCCAATACTTTGGCCACCTCATGCGAAGAGCTGACTCATTTGAAAAGACCCTGATTCTGGGAAACGTTGAAGGCGGGAGGAGAAAGGGACAACAGAAGATGAAATGGTTGGATGGCATCACCTACTCAATGGACATGAGTTTGAGTAAATTCCAGGAGTGGTGATGGACAGGGAGGCCTGGCATGCTGCAGTCCATGGGGTCGCAAAGAGTAGGACACAACTGAGCGACTGAACTGAACTGAACTGTGGCTTCTTTGCTACAATCTGTCTCCATCTTCACATTGCCTTCTGAGTCTGTGTGTCTTGTGTTCTTCTGTCTCATAATGATATTTGTGTTCCCTCAGCCAGATGTGACTTTATCTGCTGGTTCCAGTCCAAAGTTCTACCCTCATGTTCTCTATCCTTGGAAACTCCAGAATCCCTGAGTGGCACTTCCTTTATGGCATTTTCCTTAGAACACCTTCTCTTATAGTCCTAACCTTGTATACCTTCACCCTTACCACTATTCATCTCTGAGCTCCAGGGAGGCAGCATGTGCTTTATGTTCAACTTCCAACTCAGTCACTTACTAGTGTGTGTGACCTTAGGCAAGCTCCTTTAGTCATTTACTTTATACATATTTATTGAGTGCCTTCTATTTTCCACACATCTTACCAAGTGCTAGGTATACAGCAGTGAACAAAGCCCCCTGTGAGACATACCTCTAGAGAGAAAGACAAACAGTAAATGAGATAAGAGTGAAATGTATTTTATATATTTACATGTGCTTACTCAGTCATGTCTGACTCTTTGTGACCCCGTGGACTGTAGCCCACCAGGCTCCTCTGTCCACAGGATTCTCCAGGCAGGAATACTCAAGTGGGTTGCCATGCCCTCTGCTGATGTATCTTCCCGACCCAGGGATCGAACCAAGGTCTCCCACATTGCAGGTGGATTCTTTACCATCTGAGCCACCAGGAAAGCCAGGTATATATATTTACATACTTTATATCAAATAGTAACAAGGGATCTGGAGTAAAATGAAGCAGTAAGAGAGTTTAGAAAGCACGGGGTGGTGAGGAATTTGGAACAGAACTGTCAAGGAAGGTCTTACTGAGAAGGCGGCAGTTGAGGAGAAATTTTGAGGTAATGAAGCCACTAGTCATGTGGTTATCAAGAGGAAATCATCTCAAGCTGAAGAAATAACATGAACAAAGGTCCTGAGGCGGGATCATGCTTGAAATATGAAGTATGAGCTAGAGGGAGAATAAGTAAGAGGAGGGTAAGTGAGAGGGAGAAAGTAAGAGATGCAGTCAAGGTGGTAAGGAGCAGAGTCCAGATCATAAAGGGCCTGGTGGGACATGGTGAGGACTTTGAGCTTTACTCTGAATGAGCCTGGGAGTCACTGGAGAATTTTGAGTAGAAGAATGACAGGATCTGGCTTACATCTGAACAGGATCACACTAGCTGCTGGGTAGAGGAGATACTGCAAGGGGATGTGGTAAGCAGAAGACTGAATATACATCCCCAGCCAAGAATTCTATCCCCTGGTTATTCAATCAAATGCTAATCTGGGTAGCACTGTGAAAAGATTTTTCTAACATAAATGAAGTCCCAAATCAACTGACATTAAAATATGGGGATTGGGACTTCCCTGGCAGTCCACTGATTAAGAATCCACTTTCTAATGCAGGGGACTCAGGTTTGATCCCTGGTTGGGAAACTAAGATCTTATATGCCACAGGGCAACTAAGCCCATGTGCCACAACTCGAGAAGCTTGCAAACTGCAACAAAGACTCCATGTAGCCTAAATGAATAAATAAATAAAATCTAAGCTTAAAAAAAATAAATCATGGAGATTATCAGGGTGAGCTGGACCCAATCAAGTAAGCCCTTGCTCTGGGTGGTAGCAGAAGAGGAATTCAGAGAGATCTGAAACACAAGTCTTTGATGTATTTGATGTGCCATTGCTGAATTTGAAGATGTAGGGACCACATGGGAAGGAATGTGGTTGGTCTTTAGGAGTTCTCCCCCTGACAGCCACCAGCAAGGAAACAGGGACCTTGGACCTACAGTCACAAGTATATGGATTCTTCCAACAGCCTGAATGACCTGGGAAGTAGATTCTTCCCCAGAGCTTCCAGGTAAGAATCCAGTCTGGTTGACACCTCAACTTTGGCCTTGTGAGATCCTAAGCAGAAAACTCAGCCAACCCCTCCAGACTCCTGACATATACAAGACTGTGAGATAATATATGAATGTTATTTTAAGCTGTTCAAAGTGTTAGTTGCTAAGTCGTGTCTGACTCTTTGTGACCCCTTAGACTGTAGCCTGCTGCCAGGCTCCTCTGTCAATGGAATTCTCCAGGCAAGAATATTGGAGCAGGTAGCCATTCCCTTCTCCAGGGGATCTTCCCAACAAAGGGATCAAACCCAGGTCTCCTGCATTACAGGCAGATTCTTTACCATCTGAGCCACCAGGGAAGCCCATTTTAAGCTGCTATGTTTGACTTGTTATGCAGCAATAGGGGGCAAGAGAAGAAGCTTGGAAACCAGTTAAGAAGAACAATTACTATCAATGGTAGCAATTTAGATAAGAGAGGACAGTAGTTCAGGCCAAAATCGGAGCCATGGAGATGGACAGAAATAGTCCAATTCCAGATATATTTTGAAAATGTGAGAAAAAAGTTTTTGATCCAAGAGCAGGAAGAATAGAGATTCCCAAGACAGGAGGGAAGAAGGCAGGGCACAGCCATTAATAGAATGACAGCCACTGAGAAGAACAGGAAAAGCTAAGACTCTTAGAACCAGCTAGGCCCAAGATGGCAGATGTAACTTCCAGTGAACCTTGAGCCTCATTATATGCTCACTAAAACTCAACATTCAGAAAACGAAGATCATGGCATCTGGTTCCATCACTTCATGGGAAATAGATGGGGAAACAGTGGAAACAGTGTCAGACTTTATTTTTGGGGGCTTCAAAATCACTGCAGATGGTGACCGCAGCCATGAAATTAAAAGATGCTTACTCCTTGGAAGGAAAGTTATGACCAACCTAGATAGCATATTGAAAAGCAGAGACATTTTGATATTTGGCAAAACTAATACAATTATGTAAAGTTTAAAAATAAAATAAAAAACAAAAAAAAAGAAAGAAAGAAAAGCAGAGACATTACTTTGCCAACAAAGGTCCGTCTAGTCAAGGCTATGGTTTTTCCAGTGGTCATGTATGGATGTGAGAGTTGGACTGTGAAGAAGGCTGAGTGCTGAAGAATTGATGCTTTTGAACTGTGGTGTTGGAGAAGACTCTTGAGAATCCCTTGGACTGCAAGGAGATCCAACCAGTCCATTCTGAAAGAGATCAGCCCTGGGATTTCTTTGGAAGGACTAATGCTAAAGCTGAAACTCCAGTACTTTGGCCACCTCATGCAGAGTTGACTCATTGGAAAAGACTCTGATGCTGGGAGGGATTGGGGGCAGGAGGAGAAGGGGACGACAGAGGATGAGATGGCTGGATGGAATCACTGATTCGATGAACGTGAGTCTGAGTGAACTCCAGGAGTTGGTGATGGACAGGGAGGCCTGGCGTGCTGCGATTCATGGGGTCGCAAAGAGTCGGACATGACTGAGCGACTGAACTGAACTGAACTGATACATTTGTTGTTGTTATTCAATCACTAAGTCGTGTCAGACTCTTTATGATCCCATGGACTGCAGCACGCCAGGCCTCCCTGTCATTCACCATTTCCTGGAGGTTGCTCAAATTCATGTCCATTGAGTCATACATTAGCATGCTAAGTAACACACGGATAGGTCATGACAGTTACAAGGCTGACCATAAAATGCCAAAAAGTGGTCGGTGGCCCAATTCCTGGATATCTCCTCTCCTTCCCCCAAAATAATTGGAATAATCCTCCCATTTATTAGTCTATGAAATTACCCAGCCCATAAAAACCACACCCACACCCTGGGTCTATTCTCACTGTCTGAGACTGATCACACTCTGCCCATGGAATGTGCATCTCTCTAAATAAGCCTTCTTTCATTTTACTACAGGTCAGTGTAAAATTTCCTGTGCAAAGCCAAGGACCCTCACTTGATGGCTCATCCCAGGGACTCATTGGAAATCTGGGACATGATCATCCTCTCTCTCGCACCCCATTTTCCTGCAACAATCTCATCAACTCAGATTGGGAAGATAAGGAAAAAGCATTTTAAGGGAAGGGGAACTCCATTCAGGACATAAATCTGAGATGCCTATTCAACAAATATGGTGGGATCTAAATATGGTGGTGCCATGAAACTAAATGAGATCAAATCTAGACCAAGAAGAGATCCAAAGACCAAGCCCTGGGGTACTCCAGAGTTAGGTCAGGAAGATGAACCCACAAAAGAGAATGAGAAAGAGCAGCAGTTAGTTTCTCCAAGCCTTAGCTTCCTCATCTGTACAATAGGGATACAAATAGTACTTCTATAGAGTCACTGAGGGCTTCCCTGATGGCTCAGATGGTAAAGAATCCACCTGCAATGCAGTACACCTGGGTTCAATCCCTGGGTTGGGAATATCCCCTGGAGAAGGGAACAGCTATCCACTCCAGTATTCTTGCCTGGAGAATTCCATGGACAGAGGAGCCTGGCAGGCTACATTCCAAGGGGTCGCAGAGTTAGACACAATTGAGCGACTTTCACTTAGAGCCACTGAATTAAGTAATGGGTCTTTTAAAATATTTACTTATTTATTTAGGCTCCACCAGGTCTTAGTTGTGGCACAGAGGAATCTTTGATCTTCTTTGCAGCATGTGAACACTCAGTTGTGGCATGTGGGATCTAGCTCCCTGACAAGGGATGGAACCCAAGCCCCCTACATTGGGAATACAGAGTCTTAGCCAGTGGACATCCAGGGAAGTCCCAAGTAATGGGTTTTTAAGAACGTAGAACAGTGCCTGGTACACTGGATGCATTCAACAAATGTTAGTGATTATTCAACAGGGCAGAGGCCATCTTTCATTTATCCTTTATCCTTGTCACCTCCACCTCTCTGCCTCCATCCCCACCACCTCACCAGCACCAATGCAGGGCTTTGAACACAATCATCACTAGATTGATCAATATCTACTAAAGTGAATTTAATACTCCATCATAGTGTTCTAAAGCTGGGATTACTTTTTCAAGCTGAGTGAAATGAGCAAATCCATATGGCCATATGCAACTCAGGATCTGGGGAGCCAAGGGCAAGAGAAACTGTCAAAAAACGAATTCCTTCATTTTGGCAAGTGGCTTCTGTCATTATGCCACAGCCATGCTGACGACTCTACACACACAGCTTTTCTCCCTAGATTTCCATTCTGGAGTAGTCGTAAGTGGAACAACACAACAACAGAGAGAAAACCAATTCTGTTGACAAGACAAGGCCACAGATACTTAGTTTTCAAATGAAATATCCCCGTAGGGTTTACTTATTTTCTGTTTGGAATCATTTCTTCAGACCCTCAGGATATTTATAAACTCCTAACTGAAAAATACTGCCCATGGTAGGTCATAATTCTTTGACATGTGCTTTGTGGTTTCAAACAGTGACCTGAACAGTGGCTACTGGGAATACTGGTACATTTCCCTCCTAACTCCTCCTCTGAGACTTATTTACTGAAATACTTTATTGCCTCTGCACTGAGAATTATTTAAAACTGCAGTTAAGCCTGTAGTGGTTAAGTAAAAGCATGCATCATTTGGATTGAATTTGTTGAGAATGAATCAACTGTTCACTATCTGCCATGAAATTTTGAAAATTCTAGGCAATTAGCTCCTTGAAAAGAAAAACTGTTCTAATTTACTCGGCTGCACAGAAATGCACTCAGAAGTGCTGTTCAAAGCCTTAACGTTTGCCTTCTGTGTTTTAAGGTAACTGTTCCAATCTCAGGAAAATGTGTGAATTTAATTAATGGTATCCAAACAAAAGAAGCGTTTCCAAAGTGCTCCAATCCATATGAGACCAATATGTTGACTTGTTGATGTGAATTTAATTAGTGTCTTCGGGCATTAACTCCAAAAGCCCCTTTTATCTAATCATCACATTTATATAAACCGTTAGCACGTAGTACTTGGTTTGAAACGCTTTGCTACATAATCCAAACTGTTGTCCTACCCTAGGAGAGTCTCTAATAAACTCAGTATATTTCGACAGAGAAACTTTTGTACCCACATCAAGTAAATTTAGGTTCAATTGTTGCACAGAAAGTAACTTAAAACTGGTCTTTAAGCACGTGTAACGGAAGTGATTTAGTGCTTGTTCTGTTTTTCCACCACCTTCTGTCATGAATAAAAAGGAAGCTTCTGCACATCAAAGGAAACTATTAGCAAGGTGAAAAGGCAGCCTTCAGAATGGGAGAAAATAATAGCAAATGAAGCAACTGACAAACAACTAATCTCAAAAATATACAAGCAACTCCTACAGCTCAACTCCAGAAAAATAAATGACCCAATCAAAAAATGGGCCAAAGAACTAAATAGACATTTCTCCAAAGAAGACATACAGATGGCTAACAAACACATGAAAAGATGCTCAACATCACTCATTATCAGAGAAATGCAAATCAAAACCACTATGAGGTACCATTTCACGCCAGTCAGAATGGCTGCGATCCAAAAGTCTACAAGCAATAAATGCTGGAGAGGGTGTGGAGAAAAGGGAACCCTCTTACACTGTTGGTGGGAATGCAAACTAGTACAGCCACTATGGGGAACAGTGTGGAGATTCCTTCAAAAACTGGAAATAGAACTGCCTTATGATCCAGCAATCCCACTGCTGGGCATACACACCGAGGAAACCAGAAGGGAAAGAGACACATGTACCCCAATGTTCATCGCAGCACTGTTTATAATAGCCAGGACATGGAAGCAACCTAGATGCCCATCAGCAGATGAATGAATAAGAAAGCTGTGGTACATATACACAATGGAGTATTACTCAGCCATTAAAAAGAATACATTTGAATCAGTTCTAATGAGGTAGATGAAACTGGAGCCTATTATACAGAGTGAAGTAAGCCAGAAAAGAAAAACACCAATACAGTATACTAACGCATATATATGGAATTTAGAAAGATGGTAACAATAACCCTGTGTACGAGACAGCAAAAGAGACACTGATGTATAGATCAGTCTTATGGACTCTGTTGGAGAGGGAGAGGGTGGGAAGATTTGGGAGAATGGCATTGAAACATGTATAATATCATGTATGAAACGAGTTGCCAGACCAGGTTCGATGCACGATACTGGAAGCTTGGGGCTGGTGCACTGGGACAACCCAGAGGGATAGTATGGGGAGGGAGGAGGGAGGAGGGTTTAGGATGGGGAACCCATGTATACCTGTGGCGGATTCATCTGGATATTTGGCAAAACTAATACAATTTTGTAAAGTTTAAAAATAAAATAAAATTTAAAAAATAATAAAATAAAATAAAAATTAAAAGGAGGAAATCAGATTGGGCTAGCTTAACCAGTCTCTCAGGAAGCAGCCTGAGTGAATGACTAAACTGAGTCCCAGGGTTCCATGCTGCACAGAGTGACAATGACTGAAGAAGTCAGTTCGTCAGGCAATATTGACTTGACAGCTTTAGGTGAAGAAATACCACTCTTGGGTGTGCCAGGAACAATTTCTCAGTAATAAGTACATTTATCTTCCAGTGACTCCTTTTCCCTGTCTCTCAAAAAAAAGTTCTTAAAAACAAAAAAGAATTTTAATATGGCTTTCAGTAATCACTGTAATGACTCTGTGACCCTAAAATTTGACTGTGTGGATCACAATAAAGTGTGGAAAATTCTGAAAGAGATGGGAATACCAGACCACCTGACCTGCCTCTTGAGAAACCTATATGCTGGTCAGGAAGCGCCAGTAAGAACCGGACATGGAACAACAGACTGGTTCCAAATAGGAAAAGGAATACGTCAAGGCTGTATATTGTCACCCTGCTATTTTAACTTATATGCAGAGTACATCATGAGAAACGCTGGGCTGGATGAAGCACAAGCTGGAATCAACATTGCTGGGAGAAATATCAATAACCTCAGATATGCAGATGACACCACCCTTAGGGCAGAAAATGAAGAAGAACTAAAGAGCCTCTTGATGAAAGTGAAGAGGAGAGTGAAAAAGGTTGTTTATTTATTATTTTTTTAAATTTAAATTTATTTATTTAATTGGAGGCTAATTACTTTACAATATTGTATTGGTTTTGCCATACATCAACATGAATCCGCCAAGGGTGTACCCGTTTGTTTAAAGCTCAACATTCAGAAAACTAAGATCATGGCATCCAGTCCCATCACTTATGGCAAATAGATGGGGAAACAGTGGAAACAGTGGCTGACTTTATTTTGGGGGGCTCCAAAATCACTGCAGATGGTGATTGCAGCCATGAAATTAAAAGATGCTTACTCCTTGGAAGGAAAGTTATGACCAACATAGACAGCATATTAAGGAAGCAGAGACATTACTTTGTCAACAAAGGTCCATCTAGTCAAGGCTATTGTTTTTCCAGTAGTCATGTATGGATGTGAGAGTTGGACTATAAAGAAAGCTGAGTGCAGAACAATTAATGCTTTTGAACTGTGGTGTTGGAGAAGATTCTCGAGAGTCCCTCAGACTACAAGGAGATCCAACCAGTCCATCCTAAAGGAAATCAGTCCTGAATGTTCATTGGAAGGACTGATGTTGAAGCTGAAGCTCCAATATTTTGGCCACCTGATGCAAAAAAACTGACTCATTTGAAAAGACCCTGATGTTGGGAAAGATTGAAGGCAGGAGGAGAAGTGGACGACAGAGGATGAGATGGTTAGATGGCATCACCGACTCAATGAACATGAGTTTGGGTAAACTCCGGGAGTTGGTGATGGACAGGGAGGCCTGGTGTGCTGCGGTTCACAAAGAGTTGGACACAACTGAGTGACTGAACTGAACTGATCGTGGTGGTGATTTAACTCTTTAGAATCAACACAATAAGAAGCCAGCCTTTTGGATATAGCCTGAGATCCAAGACAGGAAGGTAACGGGCCAGTAGGAAGCAGGCTCTGAGGTCAGACTGAACTGGGTTCAAATCCCAGCTCTGCCCTTACTCTGTGACCTTGTGCATGTCACTTACATTTCTGTACCTCAGTTTATTCATCTGTAAAGTGGGGATAAAACTAGTAACCCCTGTATGAGTTTGCTAGGGTACTATGTTACCACAGTGCCAAAAACTGAGTGACTTAAACAACAGAAATGTATTTGTCTTACAGTTCAGCCAGCCAGAAGTCTTAAGACTTGTTAGCAGGGTTGGTTCCTTATGAGGCCTCTGAGGGAAAGATCTAGTCCAGACGTCTCTGCATGGTTTGGTGATGGCCATCTTATTCCTCTGTCTCTTCACATCAACTTCCCTTTATGTCTGTCTGTCTTTGTCTCCAAATGTCCTCTTTTCATAAGGACAGGGATCATATTAAATTGCAGCCCACCTTCACAAACTCATTCTAACTTGATTCCCTCTACAAAGGCCCTATTTCCAAATAAGGACACATTCTGAGGTACTGTAGGTTAGGTCCGCAACATGTAGATTTTGGGGGAAGACAGTTTAACCAAGAACATTCCATAAGCAGGTGCTGTGAGGATGTGATGAGATAATATATGCAGCTAGCAAAATTTAGCATAGGTTCTGGCTAATATAAGCACTAAAAAAAAAAAAAAACTAGTTAATATCAGGCACTGTGGGGGTCCATACTTACTGATTTTATGGGCTTAGATAATTTTTAGTAAAAATGAAATCAGTAACTATCCGCCCCCCACCACCACCGCTAAAGAATACTTTCTTCAACAAGTACAGATGGTCGAGGTGAGAAATGCTAAAGCATTGCAAAAAGTAACGAGGGGGACAAACTTGGGCAGTGAGGTACCTTGAAAGTAGAAACTGAATCTAAGGTAGTAGGAAATGATAAAAATTCCTCACCTGACAGACTGCAAAATCAATGTTGGATCATCAAGCAATCTTGGGATGGTGTAAGATACTTTGAAGATGACTTCAGTCTAGAAAAAACGGCAAGCATTTTAACAGACTAATCAAAAACCCCAGAATGACAAGGCTAGAAGCCCTCAATCCCATGGTCTGTTCTATGGAAAGACTGGAGTTCAAGTGCAATCTGAATCATTCCCTTATAGCCAAAGGAACAATAGGCTCTGCTATGGTAAATTTATCAGGTTACTCTTTCAATAATGCGTATTCATAAACACAGGACATGTGGCCTGATCATAAAGAAAGTAGATGGAATTTCTCATACATTTCTATATACACGTATGCTTAGGCAAGGAAAATGGGTCCATAGAGACTGGAAGAAAATGGCCACCAACAGAGTCAATTCTGACTGTACAGTTGAAAAAGGAACTGTGTGGTAGAAGAAATGTAAAGCTACCAGTAAAGAGACTTGCTTCTAGACCTAGACGTGCTACTAACTAGCTTTGTAACTTTGTTTAAATCACTTCTCTCTGGGCCTTACTGAAAAAAGAGGATTGGGCTGGATAACTGCTACATTTCTGTGCCTTGGTTTATAATTAACTCTTTTATACAATAAAGCAATAAATAATACACCCTAAACTATTAGCAGTGGTTCTGGGAACTGCAGACTTCACAGTGTAATTACATCTTCCCATAATGTCTATGTACTATCAAATAGAGTTAAAGTTTCAGAAGACAATCCCACCCTCTTGAGAAGCTTTGCCAACTGCCATTTTCTTTCACATAGCAGATGCCCCATTTTCTTCCTATGCATCTTATCTTAGTAAATGGCACCTTCCTCCACTTCATACTTCTGGGAGATATCCTTCATCCCTCCCTCTCAATCCCCACAACCAGCCAACTACCAATTCTCATTCATTCTATTTCATAAATATTTCTCAGATCTATTTACTTTTACCAACTCTACTGCCACTAACCTAGTCCAAGCCACTTACCTACTTCAAGTCACTAACCTAGTCCAAGCTACATCATCTGGGCTGTGACAATAGTCTTCTTCATTGATCTACCCACTTCTACCCATGCCCACTCTTCCCAGTCTATCTTCTACGTAACAACCCAAGGGATCTTTTTTTCTAAGTTCTCATAACACTTCCCCATGGAAGTGGGGAAGCACTTACTTTATTTTGCAAAAATAGCACTTCACATATTGTCACACACTTTATTGTATACATATCTATCTCTTCCACTAGGTTGCAAAATTGTAGAGATGAGGAGCTGGATCTTACACATTTTTCTACTTAGGATATTTGGTACTTAAAAATACTAAGGTAAAGAAAATTGAACCAAATTTTAATGAATAATATCAACAAAATTACATAATATTACAGTGTTTGTAAATATATAGTTGGCATATATGAATGTGTGTTCATATTATACAAATATACTAAAATGTTAAGGATAATTTATTCAGTGAGGTAAGGTTATGGGTTATATTGTGTATTCTGTAACTGTTTTGTAAATTTTCTTTTATAACTATTGAGATGTAAATATAAAACTGTACATAATTAATTAATACAACTTGATGAGTTGGATATACACATATACACACGAAACCATTATCAAAATCAAGGTAAAAAGCATATTCATCACCTCCAAAAGTTTCCTTGTGTCCCTCTTCTTCTGTAGGGAGTGGAGGTATGGACACAATATGCAAATCATATCATATTACATCCTTTTCTAACCCCACCCCCAGTGGCTTCCCACTGCACTTAGAATAAAACCCAAAGTCCATAACTCAGACCTCTGTTTCCTTATCTCTCTAGGCCCCCATCATCTCTCACCTGGACCTGCTTTTCCCCAACTCATGCTTCATATTCCATTTTCTATAGAGTCAATGATCTTTTTAAAATACATCATGAATTTGTCAATCTCATGATTAAGACCCTATCATGGTTCCCTACTATCTATTGGGTTAAGTCCCAACTCCTTCAGTTCAGTTCAATTCACTCTCTCAGTCGTATCCAACTCTTTGTGACCCCATGGACTGCAGCATGCCAGGCTTCCCTGTCCATCACCAACTCCCAGAGCTTACTCAGACTCATATCCTTCGAGTCAGGTGATGCCACCCAACTGTCTCATCCTTTGTCGTCCCCTTCTCCTCCTGCCTTCAATCTCTCCCAACATCAGGGTCTTTTCAAATGAGTCAGTTCTTCGCATCAGGTGGCCAAAGTATTGGAGTTTCAGCTTCAGCATCAGTCCTTCCAATGAACATTCAGGACTGATCTCCTTTAGGATGGACTGGTTGGATCTCCTTGCAGTCCAAGGGACTCTTAAGAGTCTTCTCCAACACCACAGTTCAAAAGCATCAATTCTTCAGTGCTCAGCTTTCTTCACAGTCCAACTCTCACATCCATACATTACTACTGGAAAAACCATAGCTTTGACTAGATGGACCTTTGTTGGCAAAGTAATGTCTCTGCTTTTCAATACACTGTCATAACTTTTCTTCCAAGGAGCAAGCACCCAACTCCTTAGCTTCCAAGGAGCAAGTACCCAACTCCTTAGCTTGGTATTTAAGGGCTTTTCATAGTTTGCCCAACATTCTCCCCCCGATCATACCATCTATTTCATCAGCCTCACCTTTGGACACTCACTTTCACCTTTACTTTGTCCTAACTATAACAAATCTCTTATTTTTTCTTTGTTTTAAAATTCTATTGTGGAAAATTTCAGATGTACACAAAAATAGAAAGAATAGGACAATTAATTTCCTAATATCTATCATTGCACTTCAAAATTATCCACTCTCTGTCATTCTTGTTTTGTCTATTTGGTCTCCTCCCCACCCCACAGACTTTTATCTTTCTGGAGCATTTTGGAGCAAACCCCAGATTTCACATACACTCACCTGTTAATATTCAAGTGGGCAGTTCTCACAGAGGAGAACTCACCAACCTGCTTGGTGTTCTCCAAATATGTCTACTTTCCCCTGTGTCTCTGCACAGTGTGTTCCTTCTGCCTATTGTGGGCTCGGTTCCCTTACTTCACCTGACAAACTCCTAGGTACCATTCAAGGCCCACCTCAAAAGTTAGTCTCTCTGTGAAAACTTCCCTGCCTCTCCTCTGTGCTCCCACAGTGCTTTGTAATATGCTACACATTTACTGATGAAATAGACACATAAAATAATAAGTATGGTGGTGGTGGTTTAGTCACTAAGTTATGTCCAACACTTTGCAACCCCATGGGACTGTAAAGCCTCCAGGTTCTTCTGTTTATGGGATTTCCCAGGCAAGAATACTGGGGTGGGTTGTCATTTCCTTCTCTAATACATAAGTATAGCTCATATTAAGTTATATTAATAGATCATATAATGCTATTGTATATTTCCTATTTCAAAAAATTTTATAAAAATAGAATATAATATCTAGCCTATTGAATACCTATTGTATTTAAATTCTGTGTTTTTGTGCCTTTCTCTCCTACTAAAGGGGAAGCCCTTTGAGACAGAGAATGTTTCTATTTCTGTCTTTTCTCACAGGTTGAGCCCACCATGTTTGTACTCAGCACCTAGCAGTATTTGGTACATAGGACTGATTTGCAAATATTTGTTGCTGCTAAGTCACTTCAGTCATGTCTGACTCTGTGCGACCCCATAGATGGCAGCCCACTAGGCTCCCCCGTCCCTGGGATTCTCCAAGCAAGAACACTGGAGTGGGTTGCCATTTCCTTCTCCAATGCATGAAAGTGAAAAGTGAAAGTAAAGTTGCTCAGTCATGTCTGACTCTTCACGACCCCATGGACTGCAGCCCACCAGGCTCCTCCATCCACGGGATGTTCCAAGCAAGAGTACTGGAGTGGGGTGCCATCGCCTTCTCCGAAATATTTGTTAAATTAATACATTAATCAGGTGTAGTATCACAAAAAGCATATAGAAATTGGAGTTTAACAATTTATAATAGCCAAGACATGGAAGCAACCTAAATGTCCATCAACAGAAGAATGGATAAAGATATGGTATATATACACAATGGGGTAGGCATGTGTGCATGCTAAGTCACTTCAGTCATGTCTGACTCTTTGCGATCCCATGAACTGTAGCCCGCCAGGTTCCTCTGTCCATGGGATTCTCCAGGCAAGAATATTGAAGTGGGTTGCCATGCCCTCCACCAGGGGGTCCTTCCAATCCAGGGATCAAACCCAAGTCTCTTATGTCTCCTGCATTGGCCAGAGGGTTCTTTACCACTAGCACCACCTGGTAAGGCCAATTGAATATTGCTCAGCCATTTAAAAAAAGAAAATAATGCCATCTTCAACAATATGGATGGACCTAGAGACTATCATACTAAGTGAAGTAAGCCAGCCAGAGAAAAGATAAATGATATTGCTTATATGTGAAATCTTAAAAAAAAAAAAAAAGATATGAAAGAACTTGTTTACCAAACAGAAATAGATCTACAGACTTAGAAAATAAACTTATGGTTACCAAATGGGAAAGGGAGGGGAATAAATTAGGAATCCGGAATTAACAGATACATTCTACTATATATCATAAAAACAACAAGGACCTACTATACAGCACAGGGAACTATACTCAATATTTTGCAATAACTTATAAGGGAAGAGAAACTGAAAAAGAATATATGTTTTCGTCAATGTAATGAAGGATAGGGAACCCTGGCATGCATGGGGTTGCAGTGAGTCGGATGTGACTTGCTAAGTCACTTCAGTCGTGTCTGACTCTGTGCAGCCCCATAGACGGCAGCCCACCAGGCTCCCCCGTCCCTGGGATTCTCCAGGCAAGAACACTGGAGTGGGTTGCCATTTCCTTCTCCAATGCATGAAAGTGAAAAGTGAAAGTGAAGTCGCTCAGTCATGTCTGACTCTTTGGGACCCCATGGACTGCAGCCTACCAGGCTCCCCTTGTCCATGGGATTTTCCAGGCAAGAGTACTGGAGTGGGGTGCCATTGCCTTCTCCGGACTTAGTAGCTGAACAACAGCAAATACACACATACACACACACACACACACACACACACATATATATTCAGTTATATGTATATGTAACTGAATCACTATGCTGTACACCTGAAACTAACCTAACACTGTAACTCAACTATACTTCAATTTTTTTAAGTTAGAAATTAAAAAATATTAATTTGGAGTTCAACAGACTTGGATTTAAGTTCCAGTTCCAGCAGTTATTTACAAGCTATCTTACCTCTCTGAGCCTTGATTTCTCATTTGGCAATTGGCATAGTAATGCCTGTGTATGTGTATGTTAGTTACCCAGTTGTGTATGACTCTTTCTGACCCCATCAATAGTAGCCCATCGGGCTCTTCTGTCCATGGAATTTTCCAGGCAAGAATACTGGAGTGGGTTGCCATTCCCTTCTCTAGGGGATCTTCCAGACCCAGGGATTGAACCTGGGTCTTCTGCATTGCAGGTGGATGCTTTAGCACCTGAGCCACCAGGGAAGCCCATAGTAATGCCTACATCCCTGTATTGTGTGTAGGGGGGGGGGGGATAAGTAAATAGTAACACAGTAGTACGGAGAAGACGATGGCACCCCACTCCAGTACTCTTGCTTGGAAAATTCCATGGACGGAGGAGCCTGGTAGGCTGCAGTCCATGGGGTCCCAAAGAGTCAGACACGACTGAGCTACTTCACTTTCACTTATCACTTTCATGCATTGGAGAAGGAAATGGCAACCCACTCCAGTGTTCTTGCCTGGAGAATCTCAGGGACAGGGGTGCCTGTTGGGCTGCCATCTATGGGGTCACACAGAGTCAGACATGACTGAAGTGACTTAGCAACACAGTAGTAAATACAAAAACAATCACTACATACAAAAACCTTCCACGTGTACGGCAACAACAACAAATATGCAACATGACCTAAGGCATGAAAGTGTTTCACACAATGCCTAGAATATAGAAAGTTCTCAGTGGTTGCAAGCTATTATCATTATGCTTGGCAATGAGGCTGATGCCAGCCACCCTACTTATTCATTCACCTTTTGTGTGTGGGAGAAGTGATTGATGGATAACCAAGCAGCTCTGCCCATATAGCAACTGCTCTTCATTTGTTGGTTCCATGGCTATGTGACTGCTGCTTGCACTCTCTTACGTCTGCAGTTTATCAGCCATTGAAAATATTCCATACGGAGGAGGTCCTAAGATGGCAGAGGAATAGGATGAGGACACCACTTTCTCCCCCACAAATTCATCAAAAGATCATTTGAACGCTGAGCAAATACCACAAAACAACTTCTGAACCCTGGCAGAGGACACCAGGCACCCAGAAAGGCAGCCCATTGTCTTTGAAAGGAGGTAGGACAAAATATAAAAGATAAAAAGAGAGACAAAAGAGTTAGGGATGGATACCCATCCTGGGGAGGGAGTCTTAAAAGAAGAGAAGTTTTCAAACACCAGGAAACTCTCTCACTGGCGTGTCTGTGGGGAGTTTTGGAATCTCAGAGGGCATTACAACCAGGAGGAAAAAATAAATAAATAAAACCACAGATTAGGCGCCTAACTGCAACTCCCAGTGGAGAAGTAGCCCAGAATCTCCCGTCCACCACAAGCTAGCGGGGGCTGAACAAGGAGGTGCAGGATGCATTGCTTAGGGTAAGGACCAGGCCTGATTACCCTGAGGGCAATCTGAGGGAGCTAATATAGATAGCAACCCAAACCGTGGGATAGCCAGAGAGGAAAAAAAGAAGAGGAGAGAGAGAGAGAACTTTCCTGCGAAAAGCTCTAACCTAAGGCACTGCGGCCCACTCACAGAACAAAGAACTGAATAAATACCAGAGGAGAGTTAGCCGGCTGCAGACCCTCCCATCCCCCGCGGGAGGCAGGGAGGCAGGCAGGCAACAGCCAGAGCTGGAAGGAAAGGGGCATCCTCTACCAAACTGCAAGCAGGCTCCCAGTTGCTAATCAAGTCTTCCTGGGATCCTGGATGGTTGACATCCATTAGGAGGGTCGCAGCCAGAGATCAGCACCCCAAAAGAGACACACGACACACATGAGACGGCACACCCACTGCGCACCCAGGAAACCAAGCTGCTGGGACCGGGGAGGTGATAAGACGTACAGCCCATGTGGGAAGAGAGCACTCGCCAAGCACCTGGTCACCTGAGCTGCTCGGACCTGGGAAGGGCACAAAACGCAGGCCCAACCGAGTCTGTGCCTTTGTGGAGCACCTGAACCTGAGCAGCGTAGATCTGGGAAGTGCACACAACCCAGGGCCCGCCTTAGACTCTTCCCCAGCAGAGCAACCTGGAGCCTGAGCAGTGCAGACTGGAAAAGCACACATGCCGTGAGCAGGGGCAAACCCAGTGTGGCCCAGACATTGCAAGCACTCCCCACACATGCCAGTGATATTTGTTTGCAGTGTTCCTCCCTCTCCGTAGCACAATTGAACAAGTGAGCCTAAATAAATGACCACCTTCGCCCCCTTGTGTCAGGGCGGAAGTTAGATACTGAAGAGACTTGCAAACAGAGGAAGTCAAAACAAACAAAGAAGAAGGAATGACTCTGGAAGTGACAGGTGCAACAAATTAAAACCCTGTAGTTAGCACTGGCTACATTGGAAGGGACCTATAGACCTTGAGAAGAAGTATAAGGTGGAATAAGGAACTATCTGAAACTGAACTGACAACACACTGTCCTCAACAGCTCCAGAGAAATTTCTAGATATATTTTACTATTATCATTTTTCAATTTAAAAAAATTTTTAAGTTCTATATTACTCCTTTAATTTTCATTTTTAAAACCTACTATTACCTTGAGGGAAAAAAAGACCCTATTTTTAAAGCAAATTTCATATTTTTTTATATACCTTTTGTGATTTTGTTTTGTTTTTTTAACATTGGATTTTTGAGAGTCTAACCGAAGAATTGATGCTTTTCAACTGTGGTGTTGGAGAAGACTCTTGAGAGTCCCTTGGACTGCAGGGAGATCCAACCAGTCCATTCTGAAGGAGATCAGCCCTGGGATTTCTTTGGAGGGAATGATGCTGAAGCTGAAACTTCAATACTTTGGCCACCTCATGCAAAGACTTGACTCATTGGAAAAGACTCTGATGCTGGGAGGGATTGGGGGCAGGAGGAGAAGGGGACGACAGAGGTTGAGATGGCTGGATGGCATCACTGACTCGATGGACGTGAGTGTGGGTGAACTCCAGGAGTTGGTGATGGACAGGGAGGCCTGGCATGCTGCAATTCATGGGGTCGCAAAGAGTCGGACACGACTGAGCAACTGAACTGAACTGAACTGAACCTCTACTCTAGATTTATAATCTTTGCTTTTTGGTATTGGTTATCAATTCTGTACCTTTAAGAATCCAATCTTCAGTACCCATTTTTACTTAGGAGTGTGATTACTGGCTTGATTGCTCTCTCCCCTTTTGACTCTCCTTTTTCTCCCCCAGGTTACCTCTATCTCTTCCCTCCCGTTTCTCTTCTCTACTTAAATCTGTGAATTTCTTTGGGTGTTCCAGGCTATGGAGAACACTTAGGGAACTGATCACAGACTAGATTGGTCTCTCTCCTTTTGACTCCCCTTCCCCTCCTCCTGGTCACCTCTATGTCCTTCCTCCTTCTTCTCTTCTCTATGGAACTCCGTGAACCTCTCTGAGTGTTCCAGACTGTAGACAGCAAATAGGGAATTGATTACTGGCTGGCTTGCTCTTGCTCCTTTTGATTCCCTCTCTTCTCCTCCTGGTTACCTCTATCTCCCTCCTCCCTCTTCTCTTCTTTATGTAACTTTGTGAACCTCTCTGGGTGTCCCTCACTGTGGAGAATCTTTCCACCATTAACCTAGATGTTTTGTCATTTGTGCTGTATGGATGTCTTGAGGCTACTACAAGAATAAGACTGAAAGACAGAGGCAAGAGGCCTAAATCCAAAACTTGAGAACACCAGAAATCTCCTGACTCCAGGGACCATTAATTGACAAAACTCATCCAAAAGCCTCTATACCTGCACTGAAACCAAGCTCCACCCAAGAGCCAACAAGTTTCAGAGCAAGACATATCTAGCTAATTCTCCAAGAAAGCAGGAACATAACCCTGAGCACAAAAATACAGGTGGCCAAAAGCCACACCAAACCCATAGACACCTCAAAACTCACTATTGGACACCTCATTGCACTCCAAAGACAAGAGATCCAGCTCCACCCACCAGAACCCCAACACAAGCTTCCCTAGCCAGGAAACCTTGACAAGACACTTGTCCAACCCCACCCACAGGGAGGAACCTCCACAATAAAAAGGAACCAAAAATTTCCAGCATACAGAAAGGCCACCCCAAACACAGCAACCTAAACAATATGAAAAGGCAGAGAAATATTCAGCAGGTAAAGGAACATGATAAAAGCTCACCAAACCAAACAAAAGAGGAGGAGATAGGGAGTCTACCTGAAAAAGAATTCAGAATAATGATAGTAAAACTGATCTAAAAATTTGAAAACAAAATGGAGTTACAGATAAATAGTCTGGAGACAAGGATTGAGACGATGCAAGAAAAGTTTAACAAGGACCTAGAAGAAATAAAAAAAGAGTCAGTCAATAATGAATAATGCAATAGCTGAGATCAGAAGCACTCTGGAGGGAACCAATAGTAGAATAACTGAGGCAGAAGATAGGATAAGTGAGGTGGAAGATAGAATGGTAGAAATAAATGATGCAGAGAGCAAAAAAGAAAAAAGAATTAAAAGAAATGAGGACAACCTCAGAGAACTCTGGGACAATGTCAAACGCCCCAACATTCAAATCATAGGAGTCCCAGAAGAAGACAAAAAGAAAGGCCATGAGAAAATACTTGAGGAGATAATAGTGGAAAAATTCCCTAAAATAGGAAAGGAAATAGCCACCCTAGTCCAAGAAACCCAGACAGTCCCAAATAGGATAAACCCAAGGCAAAACACCCCAAGACACATATTAAGCAAATTAATGAAGATCAAACACAAAGAACAAGTATCAAAAGCAGCAAGGGAAAAACAACAATTAACCCACAAGGGGATCCCCATAAGGATAACAGCTGATCTTTCAACAGAAACTCTTCAAGACAGAAGGGAATGCCAGGACATACTTAAAGTGATGAAAGAGAAAAACCTACAACCCAGATTACTGTACCCAGAAAGGATCTCATTCGAATATGAAGGAGAAATCAAAAGCTTTATAGACAAGCAAAAGCTGAGAGAACCCAGCACCACCAAACCAGCTCTCCAACAAATGCTAAAGGATCTTCTCTAGACAGGAAACACAGAAAGGGTGTATAAACTCGAACCCCAAAAAACAAAGTAAATGGCAACGGAATCATACTTATCAATAATTACCTTAAATGTAAATGGGTTGAATGCCCCAACCAAAAGACAAAGACTGGATGAATGGATACAAAAACAAGACCCCTTTATATGTTGTCTACAAAAGACCCACGTCAAAACAAGGGACACATACAGACTGAAAGTGAAGGGCTGGAAAAAGATATTCCACGAAAATAGAGACCAAAAGAAAGCAGGAGTAACAATACTCATATCAGATAAAATAGACTTTAAAATAAAGTCTGTGAAAAGAGACAAAGAAGAACACCACATAATGATCAAAGGATCAATCCAAGAAGAAGATATAACAATTATAAATATATATGCACCCAACATAGGAGCACTGCAATATGTAAGACAAATGCTAACAAGTACGAAAGGGTAAACTAACAATAACACAATAATAGTGGGAGACTTTAATACCCCACTCACACCTATGGACAGATCAACTAAACAGAAAATTAGCAAGGAAACACATACTTTAAATGATACAATAGACCAGTTAGCCCTAATTGATATCTATAAGACATTTCACCCCAAAACAATGAATTTCACCTTTTTCTCAAGTGCACACGGAACCTTCTCCAGGATAGATCACATCCTGGGCCGTAAATCTAGCCTTGGTAAATTCAAAAAAATTGAAATCATTCCAAGCTTCTTTTCTGACCACAATGCAGTAAGATTAGATGTCCATTACAGGAGAAAAACTATTAAAAATTGCAACATATGGAGGCTGAACAACACGCTGCTGAATAACCAACAAATCACAGAAGAAATCAAAAAAGAAATCAAAATATGCATAGAAACTAATGAAAATGAAAACACAACAACCCAAAACCTACAGGACACTGTAAAAGCAGTGCTAAGGGGAAGGTTCATAGCAATACAGGCTTACATCAAGAAGAAACAAAAAAGTCAAATAAATAACCTAACTCTACACCTAAAGCAACTAGAAAAGGAAGAAATGAAGAACCACAGGGTTAGTAGAAAGAAAGAAATCTTAAAAATTAGGGCAGAAATAAATGCAAAAGAAACAAAAGAGACCATAGCAAAAATCAACAAAGCCGAAAGCTGGTTCTTTGAGAAGATAAATAAAATTGACAAACCATTAGACAGACTCATCAAAAAACAAAGGGAGAAGAATCAAATCAGCAAAATTAGAAATGAAAATGGAGAGATCACAACAGACAACACAGAAATACAAAGGATCATAAGACACTATTATCAGAAACTATATGCCAATAAAATGGACAACTTGGAAGAAATGGAGAAATTCTTAGAAAAGTACAACTTTCCAAATTGAACCAGGAAGAAATAGAAAATCTTAATAGACCCATCACAAGCACGAAAATTGAAACTGTAATCAGAAGTCTTCCAACAAACAAAAGCCCAGGACCAGATGGCTTCACAGCTGAATTCTACCAAAAATTTAGAGAAGAGCCAACACCTATCCTACCCTAACTCTTCCAGAAAATTGCAGAGGAAGGTAAACTTCCAAACTCATTCTATGAGGCCACCATCACCCTAATACCAAAACCAGACAAAGATGCCACAAAAAAAAGAAAACTACAGGCCAATATCACTGATGAACATAGATGCAAAAATCCTTAACAATATTCTAGCAAACAGAATCCAACAACATATTAAAAAGATCATACATCATGACCAAGTGGGCTTTATCCCAGGGATGCAAGGATTCTTCAATACCTGCAAATCTATCAATGTAATACACCACATTAACAAATTGAAAAGATAAAAAACCATATGATTATCTCAATAGATGCAGAGAAAGCCTTTGACAAAATTCAACATCCATTTATGATAAAAACCCTCCAGAAAGCAGGAATAGAAGGAACATACCTCAACATCAGATCAGATCAGATCAGATCAGTCGCTCAGTTGTGTCCGACTCTTTGTGATGCCATGAATCGCAGCACACCAGGCCTCCCTGTCCATTACCAACTCCTGGAGTTCACCCACACTCACGTCCATCGAGTCAGTGATGCCATCCAGCCATCTCATCCTCTGTCGTCCCCTTCTCCTCCTGCCCCCAATCCCTCCCAGCATCAGAGTCTTTTCCAGTGAGTCAACTCTTCGCATGAGGTGGCCAAAGTACTGGAGTTTCAGCTTTAGCATCATTCCTTCCAAAGAAATCCCAGGGCTGATCTCCTTCAGAATGGACTGGTTGGATCTCTTTGCAGCCCAAGGGACTCTCAAGAGTCTTCTCCAACACCACACTTCAAAAGCATCAATTCTTTGGCACTCAGCCTTCTTCACAGTCCAACTCTCACATCCATACATGACCACAGGAAAAACCCTAGCCTTGACTAGATGGACCTTTGTTGGCAAAGTAATGTCTCTGCTTTTCAATATGCTATCTAGGTTGGTCATAACTCTCCTTCCAAGGAGTAAGCATCTTTTAATTTCATGACTGCAGTCACCATCTGCAGTGATTTTGGAGCCCAGAAAAATAAAGTCTGACACTGTTTCCACTGTTTCCCCATCTATTTCCCATGAAGTGATGGGACTGGATGCCATTATCTTTGTTTTCTGAATGTTGAGCTTTAAGCCAACTTTTTCACTCTCCTCTTTCACTTTCATCAAGAGGCTTTTTAGTTCCTCTTCACTTTCTGCCATAAGGGTGGTGTCATCTGCACATCTGAGGTTATTGATATTTCTCCTGGCAATCTTGATTCCAGTTTGTGTTTCTTCCAGTCCAGCGTTTCTCATAATGTACTCTGCATATAAGTTAAATAAACAGGGTGACAATATACAGCCTTGACGAACTCCTTTTCCTATTTGGAACCAGTCTGTTGTTCCATGTCCAGTTCTAACTGTTGCTTCCTGACCTGCATACAAATTTCTCAAGAGGCAGATCAGGTGGTCTGGTATTCCCATCTCTTGAAGAATTTTCCACAGTTTATTGTGATCCACACAGTCAAAGGCTTTGGCATAGTCAATAGAGCAGAAATAGATGTTTTTCTGGAACTCCACTGCTGTTTCTATGATCCAGAATAAAAGATATATATGACAAACCCACAGCAACCATAATCCTCAATGGTGAAGCACTGAAAGCATTTCCCCAAAAGTCAGGAACAAGACAAGGGTGCCCACTCTCACCACTACTATTCAACATAGTTTTGGAAGTTTTGACCACAGCAATCAGAGCAGAAAAAGAAATAAAAGGAATCCAGATTGGAAAAGAAGAAGTAACACTCTCACTGTTTGCAGATGACATGATCCTCTACATAGAAACCCTGAAGACTCCACCAGAAAATTACTAGAGCTAATCAAGGAATATAGTACAGTTGCAGGATATAAAATTAGCACACAGAAATCCCTTGCATTCCTATACACTAACAATGAGAAAACAGAAAGAGAAATTAAGGAAACAAGCCCATTCACCATTTCAACGAAAAGAAAAAAATACTTAGGAATATATCTGCCTAAAGAAACAAAACACCTATATATAGAAAACTATAAAACACTGGTGAAAGAAATAAAAAATGACACAAATAGATAGAGAAATATACCATGTTCATGGATTGGAAGAATCAATATAGTGACAATGAGTATACTACCCAAAGCAATCCATAGATTCAATGCAATCCCTATCAAGCTACCAATGGTATTTTTCACAGAACTAGAACAAATAATTTCAGAAATTGTATGGAAATACAAAAAGCCTTGAATAGCCAAAGCAATCTTGAGAAAGAAGAATGGAACTGGAGGAATCAACCTGCCTAACTTCAGGCTCTACTACAAAGCCACAGTCATCAAGACAGTATGGAACTGGCACAAAGACAGAAATATAGATCAATGGAACAAAATAGAAAGCCCAGAGATAAATCCATGCATCTACGGACACCTTATCTTCAACAAAGGAGGCAAGAATATACAATGGAGAAAAGACAGTCTCTTTAACAAGTGGTGCTGGGAAAACTGGTCAACCACTTGTAAAAGAATGAAACTAGAACACTTTATAACTCCATACACAAAAATAAACAAAATGGATTAAAGACCTAAACATAAGACCAGAAACTATAAAACTCCTAGAAGAAAACATAGGCAAAACACTCTCCGACATAAATCACAGCAGGATCCTCTATGACCCACCTCTGAAAGTACTGGAAATAAAAGCAAAAATAAACAAATGGGACCTAACTAAACTTAAAAGCTTTTGCACAACGAAGGAAACTCTAAGCAAGGTGAAAAGACAGCCTTCAGAATGGGAGAAAATAATAGCAAACAAAGCAACTGACAGAGAATTAATCTCAAAAATATACAAGCAACTCCTTCAGCTCAGAAAAATAAATGACCAGGAAAATAAAATTCCAGAAAATAAAGGACCCAATCAAAAAATGGGCCAAAGACCTAGACAGACATTTCTCTAAAGAAGACATACAGATGGCTAACAAACACATGAAAAGATGCTCAACATCACTCATTATCAGAGAAATGCAAATCAAAACCACAATGAGGTACCATTTCATGCCAGTCAGAATGGCTGCTATCCAAAAGTCTACAAACAATAAATGCTGGAGAGGGTGTGGAGAAAAGGGAACCTTCTTACACTGCTGGTGGAAATGCAAACTAGTATAGCCACTATGGAGAACAGTGTGGAGATTCCTTAAAAAACTGGAAATAGAACTACCATATGACCCAGCAATCCCACTGCTGGGCATACACACTGAGGAAACCAGAATTGAAAGAGACACGTGTACCCCAATGTTCATCACAGCACTGTTTATAATAGCCATGACATGGAAGCAACCTAGATATCCAGTAGCAGATGAATGGATAAGAAAGCTGTGATACATATACACAATGGAATATTACTCAGCCATTAAAAAGGATACATTTGAATCAGTTCTAATGAGGTGGATGAAACTGCAGCCTATTATACAGAGTGAAGTAAGCCAGAAAGAAAAACACCAATACAGTATACTAACGCATATATATATGGAATTTAGAAAGATGGTAATGATGACCCTATATGCAAGACAGCAAAATTGACACAAATGTAAAGAACAGTCTTTTGAACCCTGTGGGAGAAGGCGAGAGTGGGATGATTTGAGAGAATAGCATTGAAACATGTACATTATCATATGTGAAACAGATTGACAGTCCAGGTTCGATGCATGAGGCAGGGTGCTCAGGGCTGGTGCACTGGGATGACCCTGAGGGATGGAATGGGGAGGAGGTGGGAGGGAGGGTCAGGATGGGGAACACATGTACACCCATGTCTGATTCATGTGAATGTATGGCAAAAACCACAATATTGTAAAGTAATTAGCCTCCAATTAAAATTTAAGAAAAAATAAATTTTAAAAATATATAAACAAATAAAAGTTAAAGGAACATAAAAATAAAATAAATAAAGTCAATTTTAACAATTTATAAAAAGAAAAGAAAATATTCCATGCTACTGAATGCCAGGGTTCAAGACAGCGTTAAGTTTATCCAAGCTGATGGTCAAGGCTGGAGGAATCATACAGATCCCAAAGTGTGTAGGATAGTCTCAGGCTATGTTTATGGTATTCTTTCACTTTCAAGAGGGTTATTTGTTGTTCATGTCCAACTCTTTGCGACCCCATGAACTGCAGCACACCAGGCTTCCCTGTCCTTCACTATCTATCTCCCAGAGCTTGCTCAAACTCAAGTCAATTGAGTTGATGATGCCATCCAACCACCTCATCCTCTGTCGCCCCCTTCTCCTGCCCTCATTCTTTCCCAGCATCAGTGTCCTTTCCAATGAGTTGGCTCTTCACATCAGGTGGCTAAAGTAGAGGGTTATAATTTGCACAATAAATGATACTATGGTTAGCTTCATCAAGAATATATAATATTTGCTACTCAAGTTACTTGTTTTCATAACAATAAGAAGAAAAAACCCCAAGTTAAAGTCTTATTAGGCTCTTCTCCAGAGAAATATCTTTCTTATATTTGGCACAAGGGGTTTTTTTTTTTTTTTTTTGGGGGGGGGGTGATTTTTCTTTTGGCTTGTTTTTGCCTCCACACAGCACATGGAAGCAGACCATGAGGGAAATTAAGAGTGGTACAAGCAGCCTTGTCTCATAGCCCCTGGGTTTATTTACATGAGGAACTATTCTGTATTTGCATCTATCTGCTCCTTGTAGCAGCACGAGCAGGATGCCTTCCTGGACTTCAGAGGGCATTCTATTTGGAGCTCTACCATCTGCCCACTTTTTGGCCACTGGCCACATGGCAGGGCAGTGCCTATAGCCATAACCTGCGCAAATGGTCTCCAGTCCCCAGCTCTCTCCCAGACTGCAGTTTTAAGGGGGCAACTTCATTTCCTTGTGGCTCAGCTGGTAAAGAATCTGCCTGCAATGAGGGAAACCTGGGTTTGATCCCTGGTTTGGGAAGATCCCCTGGAGAAGGGAAAGGCTACCCACTCCAGTGTTTTGGCCTAGAGAATTCCATGGACTATATAGTCCATGGGGTCACAAAGAGTCGGACACGACTGAGCAACTTTCACTTTCACTTTTCACTTCATTCTACAGCCTGTGCCCTCAGTTACCTGGAAACTTACAGACAACTCTGCAACCACTCCTAGCTACCGCTTGAGGGGCAGGGGTGAGAACCAAGGGCCACAAACCACGTTGGCCAACTTCAATATCTCTACTTAACCTCCTCTTATGTTGACTGAGCCAGAGTCAGTTAGATATGATTCATTAAAAAGCATTCTGTCAGTCAGACTATGCCACAGATATTTACATCTGCTGGTTTAGTCCTTATTAAAGCTGTTCAGCCATGGTATATTGTAGGCAAAACTTCAGTGTCAGCTGTTCCCAGTGAGAAGAAACATCGTTATGCATGACGATCCAGCCATCATGAACTGTGCTTGACTGATGCCTGTTCCGTGCCCTGCACAATGAGGAGAGAAAGTCTAAATCCCACTGGGAAAATCAGAATGCAAACACAGAGCAGGGTAATTTATTCCGATCAGGGAAGGACTTAACTCCTTCGTTGAATCTATGGATCTCCTCTACTGAACACGAGGGGAACAGTGGTAACTGAGACAAGCACCACTCCTGCCCTCATGGGACTTACAAGAAAGTAGGCAAGACAGACATTAAAACTGCAATTTTAAAATGCCCTGAAGGTTAAAACAACAACAGGATATAAAGAAAGGGCTTAACATGGTCTGGGATGGCCAGGGATACTCTCGGGACTGACTCCTAGAGGAACTGGCAACTAACCTGAGACCTGAAAGAAGTTAGCTGCACAAGAATCAACAAATTGTTTTCATTCACACAGTCATATATTTAATGGGTATTTGTTGAATGCCAGGCTCTGTGCTGAATGCCAAGGAAAGTGTTTTGAAGAAGACAAAATGAGTCATCATAAAGCATACTGTCTAGCAGAATTTCCAGAAAGTTCATGATCAAGGAGAGTTTTCAGAGACCCTGAGCGCTTCTGTTCCCTCCTATCTTTCCTAGCTAGAGAAACACAGGCCGCTTACCCCAAAGTTTAAGGTAACTGGTCTCCTAGCTTGTAAAACAATCCCATTCTAAGGCTGTGAAGCCTACTCTCCTTTTGAGTCTGGTGTTTAGGTCAAGGGGAAGCTTTGATTTTAGATTTTTTGGACTCTGAGTCAGGAATCACTGAACCCCCTCTATACATATATACACATCCTAGTTTCTGTTCCTTACTTATTTGCAAAATATCTCCCTGGCTCCCAGAATCCCCAGGCTGGTATAAGAATCCTTCTAAGACCTTGTTTCTTAGTCTATATACGCATTAGAGATGGGCTTTACTCTTTCAAAATACCCTCTGTATTCCAAAACAGACAAATTTTGTGGAAATCACTTCTAATACCCTGTCATTTTCAGTGTATTTACTTCACAAAACATTTCATAATGTAGAGAGGTTTTCAGTCTAGAGCATTTTCCCCAATATTTCTATTAGAAAAATATCAAAAATACAGAAAACTTTGAAAGAACTGTACAATGAACACACACATACACATCACCTATATTATACAATGAACATCTCATTATATTTACTTTATCACATCACTGATCAATCTATCTTATTTTGGATGCACTACATAGTAAATTGCAAACATTTTTACCCCTAAACACTATAGTATGCATTTTTAACTAAAGTTTAACATTTGTTTATGGTTCTTTTTTTTAGGTTAAAATTTGTAAAAGGTATAATGTACATATCTAAACCACTGAATGAGTTTTGACAAATGCATGGACCTGTGTAAACCAAACTTCTAACAAGGTGTAGAATATTTTTATCACCCTAGTAACTTTCCTTATGCAGCCTCTCCTAGTCAATTGCTACTTATCCACCACTGGCAATGATTGCTACAATTTTTTCATCATAGATAGGTTTTGTTTATTATAGAACTTCTTATAAATGGAATCACAGTGTATAATCTTTTGTGTCTTTCTCATTTCACTCAACATACTTTGGAGATTCAACCATGCTATTGCATATATCAGCATTTCATTCATTTTTATTGCTGAGCAATTTACCATTGTATGACTATTCAACTCCCATTCCATAAATTTTGGAAAACACATTGCCTTTCCAAGATTTCTGTGAATTCCCAGGAAAGAAGAGCCAAGTGTCAACAGACAAAGTAGAGAACAAAATTTAGATGATAGAAGCAAAAAAAAAAAAAAAGGACAAAACCCTAGGGTTATATCAGGAAATGGGCTGGAGTAAGCTGGAGACCAGGCTTCCCTGGTGGCTCAGATGGTAAAGAATCCACCTGCAATGCGGGAGACCTGGGTCTGATCCCTGGGTTGGGAAGATCCTCTGGAGAAGGGCATAGCAGCCCACTCCAGTATCCTGGAAAATCCCTAGGGACAGAGGAGCCTGGCGGGCAACAGTCCATGGGGTCGCAAAGAGTCAGACACAACTGAGTGACTAAGCACAGCACAGCACAACCTGGAGACCAGTAAGATACAGCAAGAAGACCAGTGAGGGCTCAGAGAACATGGAGACAGAACAAGGTATGGGAACAAGCCAGGACTTCAAGAGTACTTTTGGGGGTTGCTCAATTCCAGACGTGTTCTCCCTTTGTTCCTAATTTGAGGAACTCCTACCAGACAAACACAGGTAGTGCAGGGACTAATCAAAGTCAGCATCAGGGGAAAATGAGATAACAAAGAGGGCCTAATCTAGATGGAATGTTGAAGGAGGAAGCAGCATGAAAGACTGTTCTAGAAAACAGCCAGAGCAAAGGCTCAGAGGCAAAAAACCTGTTGAGGAAATGATGAGAAGGCAGAATGGCTACTGTAGGGCCTGGTAGGGAGACTGTCAGAAGATAAGGCTGAAAGAGCATGAACAGATCATGAGATCCTTGTAGGCCACTGAAGTTTTGCCTTTATCCTAACAACAGGCATATTTAAGAGAGGCTTTAACGAAGAGGGGAGGCAGATGATTGCATTTGTGTTTCAAAAAGGTCACAGTGGCCATGGGAGGGAAGATGATTTGGACAAGGGCCAGGGTGAAGGCATAGATCCCAGTTAGGACACTACTGCAGATGTCCAAGTGACAGAAAGAGATCTTTGGATCATGTTAGTGACACTAGAAGTAGCAGTAAGATATCAAGATGAATTTCACAAGTCAAACTGACAACTTTAGGGTCTGAAGTGAGGAAACTGGAAAAAGAGAGTCCCAGCTCCTGTTCTGTAATAATTTTTTCCAACTGCTTTTCTGCATTATCCTTTGATCATGGAATGTGGCTGTGGTCTTCTTTGCTGGAAATGTTTAGGTTTCCTGTTTTGCCTACAGAGGCCTCTCTCTTCTATTTCTGATTCGTGCACTTAATAGCATCCCCAGATATTATCTCTGAACATTAATCTAATGCCATGTGGGGACCCTACTTAAAACCTAGACTTTGGGTGGATGAATATTTGTGAGTGTGTGTTTTGCCTAGAAAATGTCTGGGAACATAACCACCAAGTGTTAGTAGGGACTTTCTCAGGATAGGAGGTATTTTCTTGAACTTTTTATTTTGTACTGGGGTATGGCCAATTAACAATGTTGTAACTGTTTCAGGTAAACAGCAAAGGAACTCAGCCATGCATACACATGTATCCATTCAGGATGGGAGGTATTATTAACAGATTTTTATTTCCTTCTTTGTTATTGTAGTTTTTTAAATTACCACAATGAATATGGATAACCGGTGGGGGATGGGTGGAAGCAACAAAGTTATTACATTCTTAAATCCCAAAGAAAGGTGATATCAGACCTTAACCATAGACACGACTATCCTTTGTGTTATGCTGACCCCATCAGAGGCCCTCCACTCTCCAGAGAAGATCTGAAGTGTGTGACTACCTCCTGGGAAACTGCCTTCAGGACCTGCAGTCCAAATTTCCAGTGTGCTCAGTGGCCACACATCTTCACCCTCTGGGTGGGGCTTAAAGTTTTGCAGTCATAAGTTATTTGGAACCACATCTGTTGGGCCTTCAGGGTAGAGGGTGGTTGAGGGAGCCAAAGGTGAAAAGGTAAGTGATGCTATTTTAGTTAAAACAACCACCACCTGTGACTCCAATGTTCTAAGACCTGGTTCTTCTGTTTTGCTCGTAAACTGCCTCTGAAGACAGATCCCAAAAAAAGCTTGCTTGTAGCCAGCTTTTGAGGAATGGATGCATTCTTACATGCAGCCTAGACATCCTTCCAAGCTTAAAAGCCAAAATCTATCTCATGACCTTACAGTCATTTCTTATTTATTACAGGCAAATTCTCATTGCTGAACACTAATAGGAAATTTCTGCATCCTATTCCTTTCCTCCAACCAAAGTCTAGGTTTTAAGTAGGGTCCCCAAATAGCATTAGATTAATGTTTAGGATACTATCTGGGTGCATGAATCAGAAACAGAAGAGAGAGGCCTCTGTGGGCAAAACAGAAAACCAGAACATTTCCAGCACAGAAGACCACAGCCACATTCCATGATCAAAGGATAATGCAGAAAAGCAGTTGGAAAAAAATTATTACAAAACAGGAGCTTAGACTCTTTTTTTTCCAGTTTCCTCACTTCAAACCCTAATGCTAATACCAGCCAATCAGATGCAATTTTTGATCATGAGTGTTTTGGCTCTAAGGGAATAATAATAATAAAAAGCCATCTAACTTTTTCAGCAGTTTATTTTAAACTCTCTAAAACTTACCTCTTGTCAGTGATATATTAGATGACTCTTGGTATTTTATGGTGATGCATAAAAATAATGTAATTATGAATGTGCCATTTGCAGAACAAAGTCAGTAAGTATGTTGGGGAAAATTGCTCTTGTAATTGGCTGCAATAACTATCCCGGATTTAAGGACCTGAAATATGTGACTGTAATGCAGAAAAACCTAAGGAAAGTTAAAATAAGGACTTCAGAGCTCAAATATGTAATTTTACCCAGAATCTTAGTGTCTGAGTGCTCTCCATAAGATCTAGGCCTAGAAAGGGAAGACATTTGTCTGCCTGACCCTCTCAATGGCTACTTGAAAACGATTAAGAGCCAGGAAAGCTGCTAAGGACTCACCTAAGACTATGGCTATATTGGAACTCTGTAGGACAGTGAAAGGTAAGACCCCACATGTTTTGTCAAGTATTTGAGCAGGTTTTTCAATGCAACTCTTTATTACCTGTCTAAATGGAAGAGCAATTGTTACTGCCTTTACCTCTTCAAAGGAAAAGATAAGCTCTCATGGTCTGCCTCCTGAAACATCTTCCAAAACTGCAGGTCTGCTCATGCCACTCAGATACTCACATGTCTCTAGGTGTCCTCATCCTGAACCACACTGCCTACAAAATAAAAAGCCTCCGCCTGACAGCTATCTCCTTCTATTTCCTTGTTCCCAATCAACATCCTCAACTGTGTTGACCCATACGCAACACTCCCTTCACATACTCTATGTCTTTGTAAGGACTTTTAGTTGCTGTGGTTGTAGGTGTTTGGGTTTTTTTGTTGTTGTTGTTATTTGGTTGGGTTTTTTTTCTTTGGTTGGTTGTTTGTTTGGGAGAGATTGTTTTTGTTTAATTGTTGTTGGTGGTGGTGGTGGTTAGATGAGATCATTTGCTAGGACAAAATGTCAAAAAGAGAATAGGGTCCAGGACTCAGTCCTGGGTCACTCCAACATTGATAAGCTGGGAAGAAGAAGAAAATGAGTCTGATAAATAAAAAAAAAAAATGGAGGCCAGAAAGGTAGGAGAAAATTCTGGGGAGTGAGGTGTCCCAGAAGCCAAGAAGAATTTCAAGAAAGAGGGAGCAGTCATTGGGGTCAGATGCTCTGGAGACATTAAGATAAGGAGGTCTGAAAACTGACCACTGGATTTAACACAACAGAGCAGGGCCGGAGAGAAGAGCATAGATATAGAGAAAGAAGCAGGAAAGCCCAGGGTCCTGAGTAAGAACTACCTGTTACTTGAAACAAGCTGTGCCAATGGTATTTGGTGGCCCCAGGTTTTAAGGGTGGCTGAAGGAATCTGGGTGGCTTTGTGAACAAGAAGGGCTGGCAGGCACTGGAGGAGGGGAGATTCACTGCTCATCGTTAGCAGCTTCTAGAAGACTGTCTCTACAAGATTCTTCCTCCTCCTTAGCAGCTATCTCCCTCGCTTTCCCAGAGGTCTTGTCCCCCATCAGCTGCTCTACCTGCTACTCAGCCTATTTAAACATCAAACCAGCTGTACCAATCAGCACTGGCCCAGCCATCCAGAGCCTGAAAAGAAATGAAGTGTAAATGCAAAAGTCAGGATAAAGAAACCCTCAGAAAATGCTCCCCCATCTCCCCAAACCTGCTGTTACACTTTTTCAAGGTAGGGAAGGTTTTCCACAAGATGCTGTGAGAGCAGGGAGGGGAAAACACACGTGCAGCAAAAAGCAAACATGGCCAGGAAAGACCTTCATGAGCTGATCTTTCCAGGGTCTGTTTGTAGAGCTGTATTAAACTTTCTCTGGAAACCTTATATGACATTTGACAGAGAAAATCAAACTAGCTCTGTGAAGGGTTTGCATGAGGATTGTTAATAAGGAATATGCTCAACTGTATCTATGGATTAATCAGACTCATTAGAAGAGAAATGTTGATCACTGTGTCCAAATGTGCTTAGGTTCTGGGACCGAGACGAGTCACTTGGGACTTGCCTGAGATGCACCACTGTCTGTACTGCAGACTCTGTTTAAATATCAGGAAACAGCATCAAATGGCCGCTTCTACACTTTAAGTTTTTCAGTGGAGTGAAATTGATAATTCCATATACAGCAAAATGATTGTAATGAACACTACTGCTCCTCAAAGTTAGCTCCCGGAAATGGTCCTCATTTCTCTTTTGCCCTCCATCTTAATGAAGTGCAGAAACACCCACTCCTAGCTCCCAGGCCTGTTGCCATCAGTTCTTGTCACCATTCATGATGCTAAAGAAAGAAGAAATGTCCCAAGTGCAAATTCAGGCAGTATGCTCAAGCTCTGGCCTGGGAAACTCAGAGACAAATCCAAGATCTGCCACTAACTCACCTGGTAACTGCATTGGCATTCTCTCAGCCTCCGTTTCTTCAGCAGTAAAGTGGGAGGAGTAAATGAGGACAGTCCAAAGACGATTTCCAGAACAACCTGTGAGGGTTTCTCTTGAACTTGGTTTGTTTTTTGCTTTACTGTCATTGTACGGCCACTGAAACATCTGGATAAGATACAGCTGCCCTTGGGCTGCCACTTTCCCCTTAAAGAGCCAAGTCTCCCAAGTTCGAGGAAGGAGGCTAGTCATAAGCTGTGGATTTGTTTCAGCCTTTTCAAACCAACACCCCAAGGACTCCCAAGTTTCTGTCCTAAACATGCTTGCAGGCAGAACTTGCACATATTCTAGTAGGCAGGTATTAGTACTTAATATGAAAATTAGGAATTTGGGTCAGAAAGAAATCCCAAAACTTTAAGACCAATAGAACACACAGAATATCAATAACCTCAGGTATGCAGATGACACCACCTTTATGGCAGAAAGTGAAGAGGAACTGAAGAGCCTCTTGATGAAAGTAAAAGAGGAGCATGAAAAAGTTGTCTTAAAACTCAACATTCAAAAAACTAAGATCATGGCATCTGGTCCCATCACTTCATGGTAAACAGATGGGGAAACAGTGGAAACAGTGTCAGACTTTATTTTCTTGGGCTCCAAAATCACTGAAGATGGTGACTGCAGCCATAAAATTAAAAGACACTTGCTCCTTGGAATAAAAGCTATGACCAACCTAGACAGCATATTAAAAAGCAGAGACATTACTTTGCCAACCAAGGTCCATCTAGTCAAAGCAATGGGTTTTCCAGTAGTCATGTATGGATGTGAGAGTTGGACTATAAAGAAAGCTGAGTGCTGAAGAAGTGATGCTTTTGAACTGTGGTGTTGGAGAATACTCTTGAGAGTCCCTTGGACTGCAAGGAGATCAAATCAGACCATCCTAAAGAAAATCATTCCTGAATGTTCATTGGAAGGACTGATGTTGAAGCTGAAGCTCCAATACTTGGCCACCTGATATGAAGAACTGACTCATTGGAAAAGACCCTGATGCTGGGAAAGATTGAGGGCAGGAGTAGAAGGGGACGACAGAGGATGAGGTGGTTGGATGGCATCACCAACTCAATGGACACGAGTTTGAGCAAGCTCTGGGAGTTGGTGATAGACAGGGAGGCCTGGTGTGCTGCAGTCCATGGGGTCGCAAAGTCAGACACGACTGAGGTACTGAACTGGACTGAGCAGAGAGAGCTGAATTTGAGTCCAAACTCCTCCCCTATCCTGTGTGACCTTCAGCAAATTACCTAACTTACTGGATTACCAATTTCCTCATCCATAAAATGGAAATGCTACCAGTAGTCCTTAACACACTAGGTTCTTCTAAGGATGAAAAGAAACAAGACACATGCCCTTCCCAAGCATGATGACTAGATGATACATTGACTACCTACGGTTTTAAATCCCTTGTTTTGAGCTTGTGGCTAAGACTATGGCAACAGTTTCCAAGATGAAATTTCTTTCCTTTTCTCAACCCTGGAAACCATCTGAGAAATACCCAAAAGGTGGGGCAGAAGAACAACGGCTTCATTGCTCTTCAGCACCTATTAGTGTCCACACTACTTAATCTCTCCTAATCCAAGGAAAATGAAAGGTGGAAACTTCCTGAGAAAGTCCCCTTGGCTCCCTCTTAGACCTTAGGGCCCTAATCTGAATTTATCAGAACACATTACTTTGAAACATGCTATTTTGACTTCTCACACATCAAATTGAAAATCAAAATCATCTAAGCCTTACTTAGATACCTGAGATGAGTCACCCCGTCTCTTCTTTCACTGGCCCGACAAGGCTCTTTCCAATCTCTTGTTGGGACTTCTGAGAAATGATTATACATATTGTTGTTGCTGAGAAGCATTTGGTCTACAATTGTTTTCATTTTCCCCTTCGGAAGCAATAGCAATTGAAGAAAAATAAAGTTGGATTATCTTAAAATAGGGGGAAATGCATGAGCAAACAAAAATATCACAAAATGCTCCTCTTTATGCTGAGAAAAACAGATCTACTACTTCTCTCTTGAGATCCCAAAGGCCTCATTCAGCATATGGTGTCAGGGCACTTAATAAATATTGCTTAAGGGGATGATGATGAAGATGATGATTTTAATAAGAATAAATACCTCTCCACCAGGCACACATCTCAGCCTTCTCTTCTGTAATAGAACCAATGTCTCTTCTTTCCCATCTGTCACTACAGATCATGTTTTCTAAAGAATATTGCTACTTGCCAAACATGGGTCTTCAGACAAGTTATTTAACCTCTCTGTACTTCACCATAAGGACCATGATAACAGTTTGAGCACAAAAACACACCCTATTGACCCTGTTTTGTTTCAGGAAATGGCTAGCCACAGACAATCTGACACTCTTAACAATGAATAATGTTACCTCTATTGAAATGTCCCTAAAATGCTTGTTTACCCCCATGGAGCTAATCACCAACTGCCAACCATACCTGAATTAAAAGTTACCTTGCTTCCAAAATTCCCACACCAATTGAATGCTTGCCAGTCAAAGACTGTCTTTGTATTTCCTCTTTTATACTCTATAAAACTTACTCTCCTTTCTAACATGTGTCCCACCTGCTGAAACAAAAGTTACTGCAGCAAGTTTATGAATCAGCACCCTTGTTAATTCTGTCTGTAACTTCATTTTGTCTTTGACACGCTCAAGAAACAGCAGCTATATCAATTCATAGTTCTATACTCCACTCCACTTGTTCAACCAGGCCTTGGACACAGAAAGCACACAACCCATATTAATGAAATAGTTAACAGTAAGTTAATTATAAATTTATAATTACCAAAGGGTAAAGAGGGGAGGATTAAATCATGAGTTTGGGATTAAAATATACATACTACTAGATATAAAACAGATAACCAGCAAGGACTTACTGAAATGGAAAAGAATCTTAAAAAGTATAGTGTGTGGCTGATTCATGTTGATGTATGGCAAAAACCATCACAATATTGTAAAGTAATTATCCTCCAATTAAAACACATTAATTTTTAAAAATCATAAAAATAAAAAATAAATTATAAAAGTATTGTGCGTGTATATACACACACACACATATATAACTGAATCACTTTGCTGTACACCTGAAACTAATACAACATTGTAAATCAACTATATTTCAATAAAATTTTTAAAAATAGTAAGTTAATTATTACTTTAATCAACATTTATTGAGCCTCCTACGTCACTAGTCCCTGTACGAGGTGTTTTCACTCACATTTTCTCTTTTTACCACATTATTCATCAACTCAATCTTACAGGTTGAAAATCTTTTCATTATTTTCTAGAAGCTGTGTTAATGATAAGAAAGAGTTCTGTTGTCTGTGAAAATTGAGATCTGGAAATCCTAGTCCCAGGACACTTCTGACTTACACTTTTACTTGTACTTTAAAATAGTATAGCTGGTGGGATTCCCTCAGCATGCAGGAATCATGATAAATAAATAATGTTCTTTTTCCCTTTCCTCACTTTGCCAGTCCTTGTAATGTATTTCCCTAATTGCCAAGATCCTCTTATCTTTTGCATTTTACACCGTGTGAGATTGTAAGGTAGGGGCAGTGGAGGAAACATCCCCTTAAATTTAGGAGAAGGACTTAAAAGTTCATCCACCATGAATGAATAAAGCCCTGAAAAGGAAGGAAATTCTGAGACATGCCACAATGTGGGTGAACCTTTAGGACATTATGTTTAGTGAACTAAACCATTTGCAAAAAGACAAATACTCCATGATTCCATTTATATAAAGTAGTAAAATTCATAGAATCAGAGAGCAGAATGGTGGTTGCCACAGGCTAGGGGGAGGGAGAAATGGGAAGTTGTTGAATGGGTACAGAGTTTCCATTTTGCATGATGAAAAGAGTTCCAGAGATCTGTTGAACAACAGGATGAATATATTTAACACTACTGAGCTGTACACTTAAAGTAGTTAAGATGGTAAATTTTTTTTGTTGGTTTTAGCACAATGAAAAAATATTAGAAGATGCAGATTCCACAGTGATCCAAGGGCCTTGGTGAGGCAGCATTAAGCCATCAGCCCCAGGCATCTCCTACAATGCCGTTCATTTTGAATTGAGGGCCCACCACTCAACACACATGTCTCTTCCACTGCCATGACTTCTGCAGCTTCTTATTTATGATCCTACAAGTGAGCTTTACTTCAGGGCAGGAGACTAAGAAAACAGAAGTGCATGAGACAAGCACTTTCCCACCAATTGCTTTCCAATTGATACTGAGAAATATTCAATCTCCTCTATGGAACAGTGCATGGGAATTTGCTCATCTCTACTGTGTTTCCTTATTACCAGGAGCTCTGTCAAAGTCATTCCACGTGAGCTTTTAACTAAAGCTTATGGATCAACTGAGTCACTGTATGCATATGAAACATGTTCATAATAAATATTTAAAACCCTAGAGCCTAACTTTCGGAGAAGGCAATGGCACCCCACTCCAGTACTCTTGCCTGGAAAATCCCATGGATGGAGGAGCCTGGTGGGCTGCAGTCCATGGGGTCGCTAGGAGTCAGATACGACTGAAGCAACTTAGCAGCAGCAGCAGAGCCTACCTTTAAATATCCTCATTACTGTGAAACTCATCAGTGAAAAAGAGCAACTCCAAGGCAAAAGTGACCAGCATGAAATTGATGAGCAGAGAGTGGCTGCGAGAGAAAAGAAAACTCAGCTCTGGTTAAAATTTCACCTTGTTGATCCCCTTTGTGTGTGTGCTGGGCGGTGATTTCTGGCCAATCTAGGATGTTTTAATTTATCATAGTGTTCATGTAACCAAGGCAGTTAATTGAATAAATGCCTTAAATATTTCCAGCTTAATTGAGGAGAACATCAATATGGTTTTTTGACCTCTAACATTTGCATAATAAACTCTAAACAAATCTCTCATTACCAACTTCTCTGAAAAACAAACATATCCTGCTAAAAATGGAAGGCTCAGAAACAGATGGGGATCACCTTCATTCTGTCCTCAAAATGTCCCTAGATTCACATCTACCCATGACCTTGATTCTCCTTCCTCCATATCTCCCCCACTCCCATATCCCCTGCCTGCAGCAATGCCATCCTATCAGTGAATACTTACAAAATAGTCTCCTAGTCATTGCTCTACCATTGGATATCTGCTTCATTGTATTAACAGCAATAATAGCAGTAGTAATAGTAATAATACTGACAGTCATAACAGCAACAATTTATTGAGCCCCTAATACGTGCCAGACAGTAGTAAATGTACATTTATGTATACGGATTTCTTTAATACTCATTTACAGTGCTGTAAAATAGACACAGATGAAGAAGGGTAAATCTAAGTCTAACACACAATCAAAATCTAGTGTAGCTAGTAAGTAGAACTAGGTCTGTCTGACTCCAAAGTCCATTACCTTGGTGTCCCTCCATGCCACCACTAAGAATCATATTTCCAGAACTGGGCAAATATTATAAAGAACTCCAAGTGTTATAATCCACATTCATACAATGCATGACAACAAAGTAAAATGTGGTTTCTCTTTTCCAACCAACCACCAGAACTTCTGTATCAAAGTGAATGATGACCTTCTGAGTGGCACCCATGGGAGGACATATACTGATTCCAAGGACATGAGCATTGATCCAGTGTTCCAACATTTCTTCAACCCTCTTTATCAGAACTGCCTATAAAATGCACTTTGAAGCTACACAGGAAAATCTGTCTCCTCACCAGAGAGACAGAGCTCATTTCAAAATTCAAAACATTCACTGCTGGGCATGATCACCCACCTTATCCACCAGTGTGGGCTCTAATGACTTTGGGCTGTTTGTTCAAATATAGCCTGTTCTGAGAGAATAAAGATTTATCACCACAGAGGAGATTCAAAGGAACATGTGACAGGCTCTGAATGCAACTTGACAATAGAGTGGCTTCTTCTTCCCCAACATCTAGCATCTGGTTTGCCTTTTGAAAATGTCATGGCAAACAGGCAAGAAGGAATCGAGAAGTTCTTTTCTGAATTAGAAAACAAAACTTTTTCCTCTAAATGTAATGTCCCAGAAAGTTTGCCTTCTCCAGACGACATTCATAGATCCTGGAAGGGCTACTGCTGGAAACAAGTTGCTAGTTGACCTTTGCTTTGCAGTGGCCAGAAACCAACTGGCTCCCTGGGGGTTATTCACAGTGAAACAGGAAACAAACTATTTCTCACCGCAACTCTCCTTTGGTTGGAACTGTTTACTCCAGGAATAAATTCACTGCTGGTATAAAACTCTATTCCTACTTTGCCTGATGTATGTCTGTGAGAGGAGAGAGCAAGGCCCTTTGCCAGGTGGTTGCTTGGAGATAAACAGGCAGTGGCAAACCAGCTGCCAGTTGGTCATCCTTGCAACCACCATCAAATACATATTTCAAGCTGTCTCTCCTGCTCATACTGATAAAATTTCTAGTATATTTATTGTGCAGGAAGTAATCAACATAAGCATGATGTACCAAACCACATTGCTAAGTAAATAAGATATATGCTTCATGGATCAATTACCTTCATGCAAATTGCACATCACTTTAACACTCTCATGATGTGTCAAGCTTTTTGCATTTGAATGCCAAAAAGGATATAAAGGGGAATTATTATTTTGGTGCTAGGGATATGATACCAATGTAACATCCCTGGGCCAAGCAATGGGACTTTCTGGATGTGGGAGTTGCAAAGAAAGGGGCACTTGAAAAATAGCCTGAGTGAAGGATGGCCAACCTGTGGTTAGCCCTTGAGCAAATGGGAAAGAAAACCCAAGGCCATTCTGAATGGGATTGATGCTGTAATTAAATTGCATTTTATATTTCTTAGATTATATATTGCCTTGAAATGGCTGGGAGCATTATAATCAATAAGCAATGGTGGAAAGCAGGGGAATTTCATGATCTTCTTTTCAAATAAAGCAGACAGTGGATTCAGTCATTCATCAGTGGTCCTGTGAAATCTAGCATTTGCTCTTAGATTCCATTGAAAATCTCATGCTAAATCGTCCAGGGAGCAGTCATTTGGGGCAATTTATTGGAGGTTCACTGGGTTCTTGAAGCTTCCTACCACCTTCCTCTTCTCGCTTTTCATTCCCAGGCTCCCACATCCCTCTTCATCCTCTGAAGGCCATCTGAGGTCACTCTCACAGATCTCCTGGTCTAAAATGCTGCTCTGGGTTAACACAGAGGCTTTCTGACAGCCTTAGACCTGTGTTTAACTTTGTTAGGTAAATTCAAGTGAAACCCAACTGAGGATCTGCTGTGAAAAGCACATTCTACACAAAATGTATTGGTATCTATAATCTCACTAGTGAGTAAAATTCACATTCCCACATGAACTGGAAATGCTCGATTTCTTCCCCAGGGTTTTTCTCTTACTAGGCTGCCTTTATCAGAGTCAAGGCTCAATCAAATACTCTTTATTTGTGTGTGTGGTGTACAAGCCTCTAAGAGCTCTTTAGTCATTTTCCTCCTCAGTCTGGTTTTTAATTTTCCTCAAGGGAGAAAAATCTGTTTTACATGTAACCTGAGCACATGACAATATCCAAATCATTTTATAAGCCAATGAAATGTTGTAATAAGCACTGCCAGAAAGTTAGTAATGTTAGCCATAAACATTACCCATGCTCGCTGTACATTTGCCCCATCAGCAAAATCCATCTGCATCAAGAAATGTCTTAGCAACACTAATGTACCATCATGACCCTAAATGCATTCAGATTTTCTTATAAACAGAAACAGGAAGCACTAGACTAGAAGGGTTGGCTGTGGGAGCAGATTTTTTTTCTCTGCCATATTATTTCCTTTCATAAAGACTCCTGATTTTTGGTGACTTTGCCTCTTGGTGGGTCCCATGAGAACTCGGTTGATCATAAGGACTCTGCACTTTTCCCAGCTCTCCTGGGACTACTAGCCAGAGAGGACATTCCCAATTGGTCATCTTTTTCAGCAGGGCATGTTGCCTGACACTAGTGAATCTCAGAGCATGAATACAATCCCTCTCAAAGGCTGTATTTGCTGCCACTGAAGTTTGTGAACACATCAAGTTTGACAAAAAGTAATTTCACAGGAGCTTGTCTGGTACTACCTGGGACCAGATCCTTTTATTTTGTTCTAGCACCTTTTTACAAAATGCCACATATTTACTTGGAAGTCTAAGTGGTAAAACAATCTCTAATGCAATCCCCCAATCAGTGGCCCCAAGATTAGGTCATGAGAGCTGGGATACTTGCAGACTTGGTTAAAGAATTCCTCTCCTTGATAGTACAGCAGACCCCAAATACCCCTTGAGGTCAAATGCTTCATCAGTTCAGTATCCTATATGGATACTGCCACAAATTCCCTGTGTCCCCACCCTACTGGAGAGTAAAAATGTTCTAAATATCCATTGATAACCATTTGAAGCATGCATTGATGAAAGACTTTGAACAGCTATGGGTACAGCCCTGGGAGGGCTGCAAAATATTAATACATGTTTTGATTTAACAAACTTTTTATGATTATGAAACAAACGAGAAATCATTCCTAAGCCCACAACATATTTTACAACCATTTAGCAAGTGTGTGTACATCTTCAGTAAAGTCAATATAAACCGAATACAGTCCTGCTATTTTGTCATTGCTGAGAGATTTCTCAGTTAGCCTGATGACATCGCCAATACTATCTTTTGCTGTTGATTTAGAAACATACTCTGTAAGCACTTCTCCCTTTATTTGCGCAGAAGGCATTCAACTACTTATTGACGATGAAACTCGCTGGTCAAAGGAAACACTCAATTTGACTCCTTGACTTCTCCCATTTGGGGGACAGTCTCAAATGCCTCCAAGGAGCAGCATAAGCATCTGGTCAGTTTTTCTCTAATAACACCTGCATTTGCTCTTAAACAAGCAGGACTGAGCAAGGAGGCAGAGAGGGAGAAGGGGAGAAGCAACAAAGGCACTAAAGCTTAGTTAAATCCCTTAGAATAATGGTAATAGTGCTTATTTAACCCCCCAAAATTAATGGTCAAAAGTCAAAACCAAGAGCAATCAGTTCCCCTATTCTTTAGGAAAATATGTGTTCTTTTAAAACACAGCCAGTAACATAGCTGAAATTGGCTTATTATGCACACTAAGCCAGGATTCTTGTTACTGCCATGTCACCTGAGTTCAAGTCCAATCTTTTCTCTTTTGTACAAGCCAGGTGAGCCTGAGGCAAGTCATTCTACTTCTCTGAACTGTTTTCAAATAGTAGCACGTAGGAAAATCACAGTATCTACTGCACAGCATCGTTATGACACTTAAAATCAAGATGAGAGGACGGGACACTATAAAGTACTCGGCAACGCCTGCAGACTCTCAAGCAGTTTATAAACATGAGGTAATGTTATCTACAATTTAGGGACCACCCAAGTTCATGTGGTTGCTGGGAGAAGCTGAAAGATTCCAAAGTGCTTTTAGCAGTAAGTATAGTTAGGTCTGTTCTCATTCCTCTCAGCCCTCATCTTCCATGCATGTAGTACGTATCTACTAGGCAGACCAGTTGGTTACTCAGCCACTCCACTTCCCAATAAGACTGAGTAGAAGAGTCTACCAACTGCTTTGACCCAGAGCTAGGTGTACCCTCTCATCTCTGTGTCTGCCTTATTGCCACCCACCTCCAGGCATCAGACAATGCAAGAGAGAGGGAGAGAGGGAGGGAGAGGGAATATGTAGGTAATGTGACTCCTTTACTACATGCAACCGACTGGCAGATACTTGGCTGTTGGCCATTCAAATCCTAGAGTCCATCTGCCAATAGGATGATTGCCTTTACCCCTCCTGGGCTCACAGATGTATACAGGATGGCAATTAGCTCAAACCATGGCTAAACAATTTCATTCAAGCTACTTTCCACAAAAATATTCACACCCCATTCCAGGATGAATAACCAACTAATAACCCCGTGTCATTGGTGGTTCACGTATAAACTGTGTATGAAACCAGCTTACATGAGTGTTATATTCTCATGAAGTACTTTGCCTCATGTTATTCTGCATTTCTCCTCATAACAACCTGGGAGGGGGTGGGTAAGATAGGTGCTACCCTCTCCTCTTTCAAAATGATGAGGCTAAGACATAGAATGTTATTGCTCCAAGTAATATAGCTGCAGCACAGGGAACTATATTCAATATCTTGTGATAAACCATAATGGAGAAGATTATGAAAAAGAATATATATCTGTAAAAGTGAGTCACTTTGCTGTACAGCAGAAATTCACTCATCATGTAAATCAACTATACTTCAATACATTTTTTTAAAGTAATACAGTGGATCAGTGAGAGGCCCAGACCTAGAACTCGGGCTTCCTGACTCCCAGTGCTCTCTCTAGGTGCTAGGTGTCAACAGAAAGGGAGCTGTGGTCAGTATAGGCAAGAGAGACAGAGGCGCTCTTAGCAGGGCTACATCAGCACCCCGTCACACTGGCCCGCCCACATGCAGCACTGACAAGGGAAGATGTCTGAGCTTTTCAATGCAAAGACTGACTGTCACACTGAATGCAAAGAGAAGTGCTCCATGTTAACAAGCATATTCTCTTGCAGCCACCAAAAAACACGGGTTGACCCAGCATCTCCTTCTCCCTGGAAACTCAGCTTTGGAATTTCACCAGCCTGATCTCCAGAATCACACTGTGTAAACCCTACAACATGACTACGAACTCACCCAGTTCCTCAGCTTCTTGGCTTCTTTTCAGGAACAAGGAGGGGAAAACTTGCCGCCCTGCACAGAGAACACTGTGGACCATTCATCAGCACTCATGGCCAAAATAAATAAATAAATAAATAAAATCTCAAAGATAAACAGGGCTGCCCTTAAACAGGTTGTATTCTACCCAATTTTGCCCTGGGCTGTATCTCTCATGAGCCTATCAATTTCTCGGAAAGCTATTTTTATTGCTTTTATATAATGACTATGCCTGCAGGCCTATGAACTTCTGCACTGGAGAAGAGTCGCAAATAAGGCAGAGTCATGGTTTTCACCCACAAACACGGCAAGTCATTTCATACTCCCTGGCCCTACTAATTACTGAAAATAATTATGCAACAGTGAGAGCTTTCTCTCTCATTGTGTTTGGACTGATCATAATAGAAAGCCCTCAGGAAAATTAGAAGTCTAGCAACTGCTTTGTTCAGAGTGGGAGAGAACAGTAAACTGGGAGGAGGAGGAGGGCACAGGAGTAGAGCCAACTAGAACTGGAGTGATTTAGGTTCATGCAGGAAATTTCTCACCTCAGAAACAGTCAATTTCCTTGTGTCTCTTCCCGTATTTTAAGTGCAAAACAAGAATAATAGCTCAAGTGTGTCCCAGTTGAACCATAGGCTCTCCCTGAACTGGAATAGGTAGCTCTTTGGTCAGGTCAATGAAGCGATTTTCTTGGCTGAGAGAGATCACTGGCTTCTGTGGCAATTCCCAGTAAGGGCTCCCAGAACTCGTCAGTGACAACCAGTGAATCCAAGCTACTGTAAGGGAGGGGCTCCTCCAGCCTCTACAGCACCCAACTCCCTGCAAATGCTCATGGTCAGTTTCATCCCTGGCACCTATGTTCCATCCCCTGTTTGCTTGTTTCTGATTTGTATAAGTAAAATGTATACAGAGAAATGCACAAGTCTTAAGTGTACCATTTAAAGTTGTTATTCAGTCGCTAAGTCATGTCTGACTCTTTGCAACCCCATGGACTACAGCATGACAGGCTTCCCTGTCCTTCACCATCTCCCGGAGTTTGCTCAAACTCTTGTCCATTAAGTCAGTGATGCCATCCAACCATCTCATCCTCTGTTGTCCCCTTCTCCTGCCCTCAATCTTTCCCAGCATCAGGGTCTTTTCCAATGAGTCGGCTCTTCCAATCAGGTGCCCAAAGTATTGGAGTTTCAGCTTCAGCATCAGTCCTTCTAATGAATACTCAGGGTTGGTTTCCTTTAGGATTGACTGGTTTGATCTCCTTGCTGTCCAAGGGACTCTCAAGAGTGTTCTCCAGCCCCACAGTTCGAAAGTTATCAATTCTTCGTCACTCAGCCTTCTTTATGGTCCAACTCTCACATCCATACATGACTACTGGAAAAACCACAGTTTTGACTATATAGACCCTTGTCAGCAAAGTGAGGTCTCTGCTTTTTCATACGCTGTCTAGATTTGTCATAGCTTTTCCTCTAGGAAGTAAGCATCTTTTAATTTCATGGCTAAAATCACTGTCTGCGGTGTTTTGGAGCCTTTTCCCCTTCTATTTGCCATAAAGTGATGGGACAGGATGCAGTGATCTTAGTTTTTGAATGTCAAGTTTCAAGCCAGCTTTTTCACTCTCTTCTTTCATCCTCATTAAGAGGCACTTTAGTTCCTCTTCACCTTCTGCTAGTAGAGTGGTATCATCAACCTATCTCAGGTTGTTGATATTTCTCCCGGCAATCTTGATTCCAGCTTGTGACTAACCCAGCCCAGCATTTCTCATGATGTACTCTGAATATAAGTTAAATAAACACAGTGACAATATACAGCCTTGATGTACTCCCTTCCCAATTTGGAACCAGTCTGTTGTTCCATGTAAGGTTTTAACTGTTGCTTCTTGACCCACATACAGCTTTCTCAGGAGACAGGTAAAGTGGTCTGGTATTCTCATCTCTTTAAGAGTTTCCCACAGTTTGTTGTGATCCACACAGTCAAAGGTCTTAGTGTAGTCAATGAAGCAGAAGTAGATTTTTTTTTCTAGAACTCTCTTACTTTCTTTATGATCCAACAAAAGTTGGCAATTTCATTTCTGATTCCTCTGCCCTTTCTAAACCCAGCAGTACATCTGGAAGTTCTTGATTCATGCACTGCTGAAGCCTAGCTTGAAGGATTTTGAACATAACCTTAATAGCATGTGAAATTAGCACAATTGTATCATAATTTAAACATTCTTTGGCATTGCCCTTCTTTGGGATTGGAATGAAAATTGACTTTTCCAGTCCTGTGGCCACTGCTGAGTTTTCCAAATTTGCTGACATATTGAGTGGACCACTATAACAGCATCATCTTTGGGGATTTTAAATAACTCAGCTGGAATTGCATCACCTCCACTAGCCTTGTTTGTAACAATGCTTCTTAAGGCCCACTTGACTTCACATTCCAGGATGTCTGGCTCTAGGTGAGTGACCACACCACTGTGGTTTTCTGGGTCATTTTCTGAGTCATCTATACACAGAACTTTTTTGTATAGTTCTGTGTATTCTTGCCACCTCCTCCTAATCTCTTCTGCTTCTGTTAGGCCCTTACCATTTCTGTCCTTTATAATGCCCATCCTCGTATGAAATATTCCCTTGATATTTCCAATTTTCTTGAAGATATCTCTAGTCTTTCCCATTCTATCATTTTCCTCTACTTCTTTGCATTGTTCATTTAAGAAGGCTTTCTTATCTCTCCTTGCAAATGCAAGTTTCCTCTGGAACTCTGCATGAATCTGAAGATGGGTATATTTTTCCTTTTATCATTTGCCTTTCACTTCTCTTCTTTTCTCAGCTATTTGTAAGGCCTCCTCAGACAACCACTTCACCTTCTTGCATTTCTTTTTCTTGGGGATGCTTCTGGTCATTGGGCTTCCCAGGTGGCGCTAGTGGTAAAGAACCTGCCTGCCAATGCAGGAGATGTAAGAGACGCGGGTTCAATCCCTGGGTCAGGAAGATCCCCTGGAGGAGGAAATGGCAACCCACTCCGGTATTCTTGCCTGGAGAATACCATGGACAGAAGGAATCCATAGGGTCACAAAGAGTCGGACATGACTGAAGCAACTTAACATGCACACACAGTTTTGGTCATTACCTCCTGCAAAATATGAACTTCCATCCATAGTTCTTCAGGTACTCTGTCTACCAGATCTAGTCCCTTGAATCTATTCATCACCTCCACAGTATGATCATTAGGAATTTGATTTAGGTCATACCTGAATGGCCTAGTGGTTTTCCCTACTTTCTTCAATTTAAGTCTGAATGTGGCAATAGGAGCTCATGATCTGAGCCACAGTCAGCTCCAGGTCTCATTTTTTTCTGACTATACAGAGCTTCTCCAACTTCGGCTACAAAGAATATAATCAATCTGATTTCGGTATTGACCATCTGGTGATGTCCATGTATACAGTCATCTCCTGTGTTGTTGGAAGAGGTTGTTTGCTATGACAGTGCATTCTCTTGGCAAAACTCTGTTAGCCTTTGCCCTACTTCATTTTGTACTCCAAAGCCAGACTTGCCTGTTACTCCATCTCTTGACTTCCTACTTTTTCATTCCAATCCCCTATGATGAAAAGGACATCATTTTTGGTGTTAGTTCTAGAAGGTCTTGTACGTCGTCACAGAACTCGTCAACTTTAGCTTCTTCAGCATTAATGGTTAGGGCATAGGTTTGAATTACTATGATGTTGAATGGTTTGCCTTGGAAACAAACCAAGATTCTTCTGTCATTTTTGAGATTGCATCCAAGTACTGCATTTTGGAATCTTTTGTTGACTATGAGGGCTACTCCATTTCTCCTAAGGGATTCTTCCCCACGGTGGTAGATATAATGACCACCTGAATTAAATTTATCCATTCACATCCACTTTAGTTTGTTGATTCCTAAGATGCTGATGTTCAATCTAGCTATCTCCTGCTTGACCAGGTCCAATTTACCTTGATTCATGGAACTAACATTCCAGGTTCCTATGCAATATTGTTCTGTACAGCATTGAACTTTACTTTCACCACCAGGCACATCCACAACAGAGGGCAATTGCCCTCTCCTCTTCCTCAGTAGCATATGGGACACCTTCTGACCTGTGGGGTTTCATCTTCTGATGTCATATCTTTTTGCCTTTTCATACTGTTCATGAGTTTCTCCAGGCAAGAATACTGGAATGGGTTGCCATTTACTCCTCCAGTGGACCACGTTTTGTCAGAACTCTTCAGTATGACCCATCCACCTTGAGTGACCTCGTATGGCATGGCTCAGCTTTACTGAGTTACACAAACACCTTCAACAAGGCTGTGATCCCTGAAAGGAACCATTCAATGAGTTTTGATAATGCACACACAAGGATAACCCACATCCCAATCAAGATATAGAATATATCACTCACCCCAGTTCCCTCATTCCTCTTTGTAGTCAGCACACATGCTCATACAAACATATGTGTGCATGCCACCCTCAGAGCCCCAGTGGTCTGACTGTTCTCACTACGCCCTATTTTAGTACTTCAGTCAGTCAGTTCAGTCGCTCAGTCATGTTCGATTCTTTGTGACCCCATGGACTGCAACACACCAGGCCTCCCTGTCCATCACCAACTCCCAGAACTTGCTCAAACTCATGTCCATTGAGTTGGTGATCCCATCCAACTATCTCATCTTCTGTTATCCCCTTCTCCTCCTGCCTTCAATCTTTCCCAGCATCAGGGTCTTTTCCAATGAGTCAGTTATTCACATCAGGTGGCCAACACATCGGAGCTTCAGCTTCAGCATCAGTCCTTCCAATGAATATTCAGGACTGATTTCCTTTAGGATTGACTGGTTTGATCTTCTTGCAGTCCAAGGGACTCTCAAGTGTCTTCTCAAACACCACAGTTCAACATCACAGTATTCATGTAATGGAAACATAAAACCATATACTCTTTTGGATAAGACTTCTTTCACTTTCATAGATATTCATCTATATATTTATTCACTAAGTAGAACTCTAATACATGACTATACTATAGTTTTTTTAATCCCTTCACCAGCTGATAGACATTTGGGTTGTTTCCAGTTGGAGGTAATAAAACTGGTATAAGCTTTCTTTTACAAGTGGAATCAGGCTTCCATTTCATTTCTCTTGGGAAAACGCCTAGGCGTGGGATAACTGGGTCATAGGGTAAAAGTGTGCTTAGTTAAATATGAAACTACTAGATTTTTTTTCCAAAGTGGCATGCCATTTTACCTTCCCATCAAAGGTGTATGAATATTCCAATTGCTTCCATTTTTCTCCACACCTGGCAGTCAGTCTTTTTTAATTTTAGCCATCCCAGTGAATGTACAGTGGTATCCCATGATTTTGGTATGCTTTCCTAATGACCAAAGATGTTTAACACTTTTTCTGGTACTTATCAGCCATTTGTATTTTCTCCCTTTGAGAAGTGTCTGTTCAAATCATTTGCCTATTTTTTTATTGAATTTTCTCATTATTGAGTTGTAAGAGTTCTTTATACATTCTGGGTATAAGTTCTTTGTCTTAGTGCTGTGAATATTTTCTCTCAATCTAAGATTTATGTATCCATTTTCTGAATGTTATCATTTGGTGAGAAGTTACAAATTTTTATGATATTTAGTTTATCATATTTTTCTTTTATGATTTTTGTTTTTCATGTCCTAAGAATATAATCAATTTTAAGTCCTGTTGATGCTCCCTCTTCAATTGGTCTTGTTTCTGGCCCCCTTTCCCTTTTCTTTCCCTTTTGCAAATAATCAACTCCGAGCCACCATCATCTCTTGTCAAGACCATAAACTCTTCGGAAGCCAAAATAGATCTCACAATTCCCAACTCTCCACTCCCACTCCTACCAGTCCCTCCCTTGGTCTCCCCAATCCTTTCCACACCCTGGAATCTTCTCTTGCTCTTACACCATATGGTAAGTGCATCAAGAAATCATACAAGCTTTCTTCTCAAACATGTATCACAGTCTACCTGGAGTACAGCAGCAGGTGTTTTTCTAGTCTTCTCTAGAAGAGTGCAAGCTCCTTGAGACAGAGATGCTACCTCATTTACACTCATGCAAAGAGAAGGCAATTGTTTACATGCTGCAATGTCATGCACCAGATGATCTCTCCCATCACAGTGCTCACATGTCTCAAATATCAACATCAGAACTCCTTTGTCTGGGGTCCTGAGTCTATTTCAAATGCCAGCATTCCTGGAATGTCCCACCAAAGTGTTAGTGGTGCATCACATCTGCTTCCTTCATGTGAACGCATTAGCCCATAGGGGAGAAGGAGAACACCACCCAAAGAGAAGGACAATGGAAAGAAAGGCCCACAGTACAATTTCATCTTGCCTTTGCCCTGCACATTGCCAATACCCCATGGGTAGCAGAGCGGTCCCCGACTGGCTACACAAGGAAATGTTTATACTCAGAATGCGCCATACTATTCCTTTCCTCCACAGATGTTACACCAGAGAACATAAAATAAAGTTCTTCAAGACCTTAGAAGAATAATTTTTATTAAAAAAGTTAAACAATAGGAAGAGGTAAGAATCTAACCAAGAAGATGGAAACTGGTAAAACCTTTCTGAAAAGCAATTTGGCTCTTGGCATCATAAGCCTTTGACCCAGCAATTCCCCATTTGGAAATCAATCCTCTGTGGGGAAACAAAATCCAGAAAAAGAATTCTATGTAATGATACACATTTTTAATGGTCAACAAAATGGACGACCGATCTGTCCAACAACAATGGATCGGGTAACAGATATAAGGGAATACTATGCAGTCAATGAAAGTTGTATTTTCAAGGAATATTTAATGACCTGGGGAAATGCTCATGATATAATTAAAGTGGATAAACTAAATGCAAAACTACAAATGCAGTATGTGTATATTTTTGATGGTGTTTATTGCATAAACAATTTGTCTATTGTGCCTACAATAGTGGCTGCCATGTAATAGTGCCTGGCTTAACAAATAATCATTAAATGGATAAATGTCATATATATAATATGTAATAGTCCATCTAGTCAAACTCAAAAACATAGTCTATGTTTTTTCCAGTAGTCATGTATGGATGTGAGAGTTGGACTATAAAGAAAGTTGAGCACCAAAGAATTGATGCTTTTGAACTATGGTGTTGGAGAAGACTCTTGAGAGTCCGGTGGTCTTCAAGGAGATCAAGCCAGTCCATCCTAAAGGCAATCAATCCTGAATATTCATTGGAAGGACTGATGCTGAAGCTAAAACTCCAATACTTTGGCCACCTGATGCGAAGAACTGACTCATTTGAAAAGACCCTGATGCTGGGAAAGATTGAAGGCAGGAGAAGGGGATGACAGAGGATGAGATAGTTGGATGGCATCATCAACTTGATGGACATGAGTTTGAGCAAGCTCTGGGAGTTGGTGACGGACAGGGAGGCCTGGTGTGCTGCAGTCCATGCGGTCGCAAAGAGTTGGACACAATTGAGCGGCTGAAGTGAACTGAACTGAACTGAATGTAGCATTATACAACACAGTCTTTGAATGATTAAAATATTTGAGTGTTCACAATGTATCACACTCTACACAGAAAGCTTTATATGGTATGTGCATGCATGTGTGCTAAGTCGCTTCAGTCATGTCCAATTCTGTGCAACCCTGTGGACTGTAGCCTGCTAGACTCCTCTGTCCATGCAAGCAAGAATACTGGAGTGGGTTGTCATGCCCTCCTCCAGGGGATCTTCCCCACCCAGGGATCGAACCCACATCTCTTACGTCTATCTACATTGGCAGGCAGATTCTTTACCACTAGCGCCACTTGGGAAACGCTTTACATGGTGTACATACCACATTTCATTCTTACCACAATCCTTGTGAGACAGTTATTGGCATTGTATCAATTTTTATAGACAAGGAAATTGAAAGTCTGAAAGGGTAAATAATTGTATCAAAGGATACTCAATTACTAAATGGCAGAGCTAGGATTCCCACCCAGGCAGTCTGATTTCACAACCTAAGTTCTGTAACAATATAGTAACACCATGCAGATTCAGCACTTATAGGGGAAAAAAGACAAGGAGAGAAAAACACCAGTATGTTACCAGTACCTTATCTCTGGCTGATAGGATAAAAAGGAATTGGTACATTCTGCTTTTGTTTTTCTTTATGTTCCAAATTCCCTATAATAATTTAGTTCAGTTCAGTTTAGTTCAGTTGCTCAGTCATGTTCGACTCTTTGTGACCCCATGGACTGCAGCATGCCAGGCTTCCCTGTCCGTCACCAACTCCCAGAGCTTACTCAAACTCACATCCATTGAGTCAGTGATGCCATCCAACCATAATTATGCATTGCTTTTGTACTCGGACTTTTTTTTTAATCAAGAATTTAGCTAGGAACTTTGAAGTTCTCAGCGCTCAAGTTCAGCCCTTGGTCCCAACTCCACTCTCACAGCTTGGGGCAGATCCACTTCCCTGCAGTCCTAACCTAGCACTGTGCTCTGACCTCCCTTGCCAAATCCACCTGATTTCCAGCTGTAAGTGTAAACAATGCTTCCTGGCAGAGGCTGGAGTTAGCTGTGTCCCTCTGTAGTCCCTAGTATCCAGCTTTCTGGCTTCCCTTGGTCTAAGCCCTTGTTCTGCCTTGCCCCCAGGCTCTCTGCCTCCCGGCAAACCATCCCCCACTATCCCCTACCCCTACCTTTCTTTCACAGAGCCTATAGGCCCAGTATGGCATTACGGCAACAGCGACTGCCACAGCTGGCGGCAGAGGAGGGTGGGGTGTGTACAGAGTCCTTGCAGCACACAGGATCCAGGAACAAACCACAACAGCACTCTCTCTCCTCTGTGACATCTTCACTTCCCTCTTCAATTATAGACCCCAAGCTGATCACACCACGTTAATAAGGCCCTGATCAATGCTAAGGAGTTATTTTATGATTCCTGCAGGTTGTATTCCTATTATTATTACACATCACAGCATCACATTAGCTTTCAAAAAACAAACCAGCATTGATCTGCTGACTCACTCTATGGTCTCCTATGACGCCCAGATCTTTCCATTATGTTTGCATCTCCAGGCAAAGAGAGAATTGATTTCCTCTCCAGCCCTCCATAAGAAGTTCCTGTTCATTCGCCACTCCCAATCTTCCCCCACCCTCCCATCCTCTGGACCGAAATTGGAGAAAAGCAGAAAGCAACAAAACCCTCAGGTCTATTTGTTAAAGCCCTGAAAAGCAACAACCAAAAAGACAAAAGCATTACAAGAAGTAAACTAAAGGCTTTTTGCCTAATTTCCCCAAATCTCTCCAATTTTTGATTTGAAAACTTTACAACCAAAATTATACTTTATTTTTTATGCTATAAATCAACACAATGGAGTAGTTAAGAGCTGAAGTTATGGAGTCAGAGAAATCTAGACTTAAAAGCCAGTTCCCAAATCTCCTAGCTGTATGATCTTGAATAAACCACTTTGCCTCTTGAGACCTCAGTTTTACCACCTGTAAAATGGGAGTAATTATAGTACAGTCAGGCTTCCCTGGTGGCTCAGCAGTAAAGAATCTGCCTGCAATGCAAGGGGCTAGGGTTCGATCCCTGGGTCAGGAAGATCCCCTGGATGAGGGCATGGCTGCCCACCCTAGTATTCTGGCCTGGGAAATCCCATAGACAGAGGAGCCTAGTGGGCTACAGTTCATAAGCTTGCAAAGAGTCAGACATGACTAAAGGGACTGAGCATACATGAATACTACAGTGAGTTTTGCAATAATGTGATGTATGACAGTTTTACATGTTAGACGGTTAAGAAATACATAAAAACTATAATAAAGGTAGCACTTTAAAAAGACTTGATTTGCAACAACAACAAAAAAAAGACCTGACTTGTGGAGGCAGCTGTTAAGAGGGTTGCAGCTTTTGAGTTCTTATGCCATGGTGGAGGGAGGGTGATCTGAAATCAGACAGAAATTTGTCAAGCAGATGTGGGCAAGTGTGGCTCATATCACACATGGTGAACTGACAGAGCTGGTGGACGTTTGGATTGTGTGTGTGTGTGTGTGTGTGTGTGCACACACATGCACAAGTGTACTCATATTCCTGCATGCACATACTTTGCATACTACTTTGTGGCTCAGTTCAGCTACATGCAGTTTCCTGTGTTCACTGAGAGTTTCTCATGGAGAGATTGTGCATAAGCATACACAAAGTTCATGTTATGCTCAAACTGGTCCCTAAAACATCAATCCCATTAGAACAAATTCACATTTCTCAAAAGAAGATTTTATAGCAGAACTGACTGTACCAATCTCCTCGGCTTGGGAAGATTACATGAAATAATGCCTTTAGCAAAAAGCCTAGTACCTGGTAAGCTCCCAGTAAATGATAGCTGCAGATAGCTAAAGCAGCACTAGTAGCTCAACCACTGTAGCCCTACAGTGCCTGCAGGTAGAACCCGGAACCACTTCGATGTGGGTTTTCCTTCACGTATCTGATGAGAGGCAACCAAAGTCCAGTAAAGCTCATCTCAGTTCGGATTCATCTTTCCCCACACCCTACTTGCTAATCAAGTGCCTGTAACACTTGCAATTAATTCTGGAACACCTTTTATGGCCCTACAGTACCAAACCATGGCTAAGCAGTGTAGAATTTACAGAAGAGCCACAACAGCCCAACGGCCTAAAAGAGTTTCCTCTGGGGACTTCCCTGGTGGTCCAGTGGCTAAGTCTCCACATTGAACCTGGGTTCAATCCCTGGTCAGGGAACTAGACCAAACATGCCACAACTAAAGATCCCCCAAGCCTCAACAAAGATCGAAGATCCTGCGTGTAGCAACTAAGACCTGGTGCAGCCAAATAAACAAACAATACCTTTTATAAAAAAGAGTTTCCTCTGATAATCAGTGGGCAGAGTGAAGTGTAAGGGGAGCCAGGGTGGTCTGGTTGAAGGGTCTCCGATAAGCAATAGAGAGACACTGTTGGTTCTGGAGAGGGCAGTGACATAATCAGAGCCATTGCTTGGAGCAGATGTCAGCAAATTTTGTTCATAAGAGTCCAGATTATAAATTTTTAGACTTTGCAGGCCATATGAGTTTTGTTATAACTAATCAAATCTGCTACTACAGCATGAAAAGAGCCATAGACAAAACATCCATGAATAAAGATGGCTGGGTTCCAATAAAACTTTCCTCATTAAAACAAAACAGGCAGATAGAACAAGATGGAGGAGGAGTTGGAGGACGTGGAATACATCTTTCTCCACAGATACATCAGGAATTCACCTTCAGACACCAAAGTGCATGCAGAACACCAGCTGAGAGCAGACAGGAGTACCTGACCAGTGGAAAAGAATATATAGAACCACGCAAAACTCAGTAGGATGAAGGAACTAGAGGGGGAAACAGGAGTGTTAGTAGGACTGGACCTGCCCTCAGTGGGTGGGGAAACTGAAACAGGGGTCCAATCCCCACCTTGGGGCAATTGTCTGGGTCAGAGGAGAAAGATTTAAGGCTGAGAGTGAAGCAGCTGATCTGTCACAGCCTAAATGGAATGAGAATCAGACAATCCTTGCCACATCCATACGTACCCTGGACAGAGACACAGGTCCCTGGGAAGGTGCAGTGATTAGGAGCTGGAGTTCAGGGATTGTGGAGCAAGCCCAGGGCGAGGGCTGCTGTTGACTGCTGGGAGATGGACTGAGGGGACGTGAGGGAGGAGATTGTGGTGGGAAATGCCTATGGGGGAAAGTCAGGCAGCCACGGAAGCAAGGTGATACTGCTGAGTCATGCACAGGGGATGGAGCCATCACCATAGCCTCTCTCTCCCCATGTGTCAGCACCGGCAGCTGAACAATAGAGAGGCTGGCCCATCAACCGCCTGTTGCGTGGAACAACAGAGTAGGACCCCACCCAGGGTGCTCCCTTTACGTGCCTGATACACCGAACAACAGAATAGGGCCCCAGGCAAGGGAGCCCTCTAAGTGCCTGAACAGGTGGAACAATGCAGAAAGATTAGCCAAAGAGGCCTTCTGATCGCCAGCTACCAGAGGCTCGAAAAAGGCAATGATAGGGCCATAACTCCTGCGTCTGAGGCAGTCCATGTCCCTGCATGCTTGATACCTCCAGGGTCCCCATGACCCAAACAGCTGCACCACCTTCACACTCAACCCTCACCAGAGCAAAACTGCCATGGGGGGAAAAGTCTTGCATCTATGCACATGTGGTTGCTTTGGTCATGTCCAACTATTTGCGACCCTGTAGACTGTGGCCTGCCAGGTTTCTCTGTCAGGGGGGTTCTCCAGGCAAGAATGCTGGAGTGGGATGCCATACCCTTCTAGAGCACTGTATTTCCTAGCCACCAACTCCTCTGAGTACCTGGTGCTGCCAGGGCCCCTGTGACCCAAGCAGCTGCACCACCTCCACACCTGGCACTCACTGGGGCAGACCCAAGTCCTCTAGGGCAGCCTCAGGAACAAGCCCCAGTGGATGGCCCACATGCAGAGGTGGAAATAAAATCACAATTGAAATCCAGGGCAGTGTGGCTAAGGAAGAGGACCCAAAACCTTCCCACCAGCTGTACAAGCTGCAGATTAAATCCACAAGATCAACTAGGCAGACTCTGTGTCTATGGAATACATAAAAGGACACTGAGACCTCCCACAAAAGAAAATGCACTCGTTCTGACAGCTGTGGACATTGGAGGCAAGAACACACAAGTGTAGGACCAGATCAGAGTCTGAGCTGCCCCTACAGCAGGTCCAGAGATGAGCACAGCGTTGGAGGGCATCCTAGGGAGGTGAGGTGGACTGTGACTCCCAGTGAGGGAAAGGATGCTGACAGCAAAGACTCAAGAAAAACATTTATTATTCTTATATTTCGACTTGTTCTGTAGTTTCTTTTGGATTATTTTTTTCATTTTGGTTTCTTTTTTTCCTCTCTCCCACCCCGCCTCCAGTCTGTTGTAGTTGTCTAGTCATTGATTTTATTAGCACTATGAAATCTATTTAAGCTTTTTTTAAAATCACACTTTTTATTTCTGTTATAAACTTCTGCCTCTAAGTTAGCCTTTCACAGTTCTGTAGAGTTTTCCTTTTTTATTTTCTTTTTCTTTTTTCTCTTTTGTTAATTTAAATTTTTTAACTTTTTAGACATTATTTTTTCTACATTTATTCCTTTGTTTGCTTTTCCTACTGTTCTTTTCCCCTTGCAATTAATCTTTACAATATATAAAACTTCTTTATCTATCTCTATTTAACTTTGCATTTATATTCTTTCTTTCTTTTCTTTCTTTCCCTTCTTTTTCTCACCATATTTGTTATATTTGTTAGTTTTGTTTTCATTGCTTTATTCCCAAGTTGGTACCTTGCTTTAGTTTTGTTTTCCAGTTTGTGCTTTAGTTAGTTTTGTTCTTAATTGGTGGATATCATTTTGGGGTTCCTTTGTTTGCTGGGTCAACCTATTGTACTTTATTTTTGTTGGACTGTTTTGATTTTGCTTATGGGTGTATATGTATGTTTGTATATTCCATTATTTTAATTATTATTTGCCTGGTTTTGTAATTGCCATTTGTCTGGGGTTTGTCTTTGGTTTCTCGTTTTGGGGTATCTGTTTCAATCTCATTTAATGCCATAACAAACCACCTGTGGAATCTACATTCCTGGCCAGAGATCAAGCCCTGAGCCTTTGGAATGGGAGCACTTACTCCAAGACCCTAGACTACCAGAGAACTCCTAACCCTAGGGAGTATTAAATAGTGAGAACTCCCAGAAAGGCAACCACTTGTATACAAGACCCAGCATCACCCAACTACCAGTAGCACCCTGTGCAGGATGCGTCATCCAAACAACAAAAGTGAAAGTCGCTCAGTCGTGCCCAACTCTTTGAGACCCCACGTTGCACAGTTCCACAGCTCATGGAATTCTCCAGGCCAGAATACTGGAGTGGGTAGCTGTTCCCTTCTCCAGGGGATCTTCCCAACCCAGGGACTGAACCCAAGTCTCCCGCATTGCAGGCAGATTCCTTACCAGCTGAGCCGCCAGGGAAGCCCTCCAAACAACAAACAAGACGAAAATACAATCCAATCAGCAGCCAGGATTACCACCTCATTCAGCCCTGCCCATCAGAGGGAAAAAAAAAACTCACTTCCTCCCACCAGAGGGACAAGTCACATCCTACACGAAGCTTACACAAACCACTAGACCAAACTTACGAGGGCAGAAACCAAAAGAAAGTATGTAACCTTGAAGACTGGAAAAAGGAGACCTCAAACACAATAAGTTAAAAAAAATTAATGAAAAGGCAGAGAAATACTGCACAAATGAAGGAAAAAACTAGAATCACACAAGTCCAAATAAATGAAGAGGAAATAAGCAAACTACCTGAAAAAGAATTCAGAATAATGATAGTAAAGATGATCCAGAACCTTGAAAATAAAATGGAGAAAATGCAAGAATCAATTAACAAAGACCTAGAAGAATTAAAGAATAAACATACAGAGACAAACAACACAATTACTGAAATTAAATTAAAAGTACTCTAGAAGGAATTAATGGGAGAAGGCAATGGCATTCCACTCCAGTACTCTTGCCTGGAGAATCCCATGGATGGAGGAGCCTGGTAGGCTGCAGTCCATGGGGTCGCTAAGAGACACGACTGAGTGACTTCACTTTCACTTTTCACTTTCCTGCATTGGAGAAGGAAATAGCAACCCACTCCAGTGTTCTTGCCTGGAGAATCCCAGGGGCGGGGGAGCCTGGTGGGCTGACGTCTATGGGATCACACAGAGTCAGACACGACTGAAGTGACTTAGCAGCAGCAGCAGCAGAAGGAATTAATAGCAGAATACCTGAAACAGAAGAATGGATCAGTGAGCTGGAAGATAAAATGTTGGAAATAACTGCTGAAGAGCAGAATAAAATAAAAAGAATGAAAAGAACTGAGGATAGCCTCAGAGATCTCTGGGAAAACATTAAACACACCAACATTTGAGTTATAGGAGTCCCAGAAGAAGAGAAAAAGAAAGGGTATGAGGAAATTGTTGAAGAGATTATAGTTGAAAATTTCCCCATGATGGAAAAGGAAATAGTCAATCAACTCCAAGAGGTGCAGAGAGTCCCATACAGGATAAACCCAAGGAGAAACACGCCAAGACACATACTAATCAAACTATCAAAGATTAAACACAAAAAAAAAGAATATTAAAAGCAGCAAGGGAAAAGCAACAAGTAACATACAAGGGAAACCTCCATACATTTAACAGCTGATCTTTCAGCAGAAACTCTGCAGGCCAGAAGGGAATGATAGGATATATTTAAAATACTGAAAGGGAAAAATCTACAACCAAGATTACTCTACCCGGCAAGAATCTCATTCAAAATTGATGGAGAGATAAAAAGCTTTACAGACAAGCAAAAGTTAAGAGAATTCAGTACCACCAAACCAGCTTTACTACAAATGTTAATGGGACTTATATAGTCAGGAAATACAAGAGAAGAAAAAGATCTACAAAAACAAACCCCCAAAGAGACACTGATGTATGGAACAGTCTTATGGACTCTGTGGGAGAGGGAGAGGGTGGGAAGATTTGGGAGAATGGCATTGAAACATGAAAAATATCATGTATGAAACGAGATGCCAGTCCAGGTTCAATGCAGGATACTGGATGCTTGGGGCTAGTGCACTGGGACAACCCAGAAGGATGGTATGGGGAGGGAGAAGGGAGGAGGGTTCAGGATGGGGAGCACATGTATACCTGTGATGGATTCATTTTGATATTTGGCAAAACTAATACAATTATGTAAAGTTTAAAAATAAAATAAAATTAAAACAAACAAACAAACAAACCCCAGAGGCGGTCCTAAGATAGCAGAGGAAAAGGACGGGGAGACCACTTTCTCCCCCACAAATTCATCGAAAGAACATTTGAACACTGAGCAAATACCACAAAATAACTTCTGAAAGTGTCGGAGAACACCAGGCACCCAGAAAGGCAGCCCATTGTCTTCAAAAGGAGGTAGGACAAAATATAACAGATAAAAAGAGAAACAAAAGAGTTAGGGATGGAGACCCGTCCTGGGGAGGGAGTCTTAAAAGAGAAGTTTCCAAACACCAGGAGACCCTCTCACCAGCAGGTCTGTGGGGAGTTTTGGAATCTCAGAGGGCAACATAACCAGGAAAATATAAATAAATAAATAATAAAATAAATACTAATAAAATAAAATAAATAAAACCCACAGATTAGGGGGTCTAACTACAACTCCCAGAGGAGAAGTAGCTCAGACGCTCGTGTCCTCCACCAGAAAGCTGGGGCTGAACAGGGAGGTGCAGGCTGCACTGCTTAGGGTAAGTATGGGCCTGAATGTCCTGAGGGCAATCTGAGGGAGCTAACATGAGATAGCAACCCAAAGTGTGGAAGAGCAGAGAGGAAAAAAAATATATATATATAAGAGGAGGAACGAGAGAGAGAATTTTCCCGTGAAAAGCTCTAACCTAAGGCACTACCGGCCCCGCTCACAGAACAAAAGGCTAACAAACACATGAAAAGATGCTCAACATCACTCATTATCAGAGAAATGCAAATCAAAACCACTATGAGGTACCATTTCACGCCAGTCAGAATGGCTGCGATCCAAAAGTCTACAAGCAATAAATGCTGGAGAGGGTGTGGAGAAAAGGGAACCCTCTTACACTGTTGGTGGGAATGCAAACTAGTACAGCCACTATGGAGAACAGTGTGGAGATTCCTTAAAAAACTGGAAATAGAACTGCCTTATGATCCAGCAATCCCACTGCTGGGCATACACACTGAGGAAACCAGAAGGGAAAGAGACACGTGTACCCCAATGTTCATCGCAGCACTGTTTATAATAACCAGGACATGGAAGCAACCTAGATGCCCATCAGCAGATGAATGGATAAGAAAGCTATGGTACATATACACAATGGAGTACTACTCAGCCATTAAAAAGAATACATTTGAATCAGTTCTAATGAGATGGATGAAACTGGAACCTATTATACAGAGTGAAGTAAGCCAGAAAGAAAAACACCAATACAGTATACTAACACATATATATGGAATTTAGAAAGATGGTAACAATAACCCTGTGTACGAGACAGCAAAAGAGACACCGATGTATAGATCAGTCTTATGGTCTCTGTGGGAGAGGGAGAGGGTGGGGAGATTTGGGAGAATAGCATTGAAACATGTATAATATCATGTATGAAACGAGTCGCCAGTCCAGGTTCGATGCATGGTACTGGATGCTTGGGGCTGGTGCACTGGGACGACCCAGAGGGAGGGTAGGGGAGGGAGGAGGGAGGTGGGTTCAGGATGGGGAACGCGGGTATACCTGTGGCGGATTCATTTCAATATTTGGCAAAACTAATACAATATTGTAAAATTTAAAAATAAAATAAGAAAAAAAAAAAAGACTGAGAGAATACCAGAGGACAGCTAGCCAGCTGCGGACCAGCCCATCCCCCGCCGGAGGCAGGGAGGCAGGCAGGTGCCAGCCAGAGCCAGAAGGAAAGGGGCAAACTCGGCCTAAGAGACGGCATCCCCAATCAAACTGCAAGCAGGTTCTCAGTCACTAACCAAGTCTTCCTGGGATCCATCAGGAGGGCCACAGCCAGAGATCAGCACCCCAGAAGAGACACAAGGCACACCTGAGATGCAGCTGCGCACTAGGAAAACAAGTGGCTGGAACCGGGGAGGTGATAAGATACACCGCATCTGCAGAATGTGCGCTCGCCAAGCACCTGGTCGCCTGAGCTGCTCAGACCTAGAAAGGGCACAAAACGGGGACACAAAACGCAGGCCCAACTGAGTCTGTGCCTTTGTGGAGTACCCGAGAACCTGAACCTGAGCTGTCTAGATCTGGGAAGTCCACGCAACCCAGGGCACGCCCCAGAAAGTTCCCTGGCAGAGCAACCTGAAGCCTAAGCAGTGTAGACGGGGAAAGCACACATGCCGTGAGCGGGGGCAAACCCAGTGTTACCCAGACATTGTGAACACTCCCCACACACACCAGTGATATTTGTTTGCAGTGTTCCTCCCTCCCCACAGCACAATTGAACGAGTGAGCCTAAATAAATGACCACCTTCGCCTCCTTGTGTAAGGCCGGAGGTTAGATACTAAAGAGACTTGCAAGCAGAGGAAGCCAAAATAAACCAGGAAGAGGGAACAGCTCTGGAAGTGACAGGTTCAACAGATTAAAACCCTGTAGTTAACACTGACTACATTGGAAGGGACCTATAGAGTTTGAAAAGAACTATAAGGTGGAACATGGAACTATCTGAAACTAAACTGACCACACACTGCCCTCAAGAGCTCCAGAGAAATTCCTAGATATATTTTACTATTATCATTTTTTAATTTATTTTTAAGTTTTTTATTAATCCTTTAAATTTCATTTTTAAATCCTACTTTTAACTTGAGGGAAAAAAGACCCTATTTTTAAAGAAATTTCATATTCTTTTATATCACTTTTGTGATTTTGTTTTGTTTTTTTAATATTGTATTTTTGAGAGTCTAACCTCTACTCTGACTTTTAATCTTAGCTTTTTGGTAATTGTTATCAATTTTGAGGTTGTACTTTATTCTAGTAAAGTAATGCTCAAAATTCTCCAAGCCAAGCTTCAGCAATATGTGAACCATGAACTTCCTGATGTTCAAGCTGGTTTTAGAAAAGGCAGAGGGACCAGAGACCAAATTGCCAACATCCGCTGGATCATGGAAAAAGCAAGAGAGTTCCAGAAAAACATCTATTTCTGCTTTATTGACTATGCCAAAGCCTTTGACTGTGTGGATCACAATAAACTGTGGAAAATTCTGAAAGAGATGGGAATACCAGACCACCTGACCTGCCTCTTGAGAAATCTGTATGCAGGTCAGGAAGCAACAGTTAGAACTGGACATGGAACGACAGACTGGTTCCAAATAGGAAAAGGAGTAGGTCAAGGCTGTATATTGTCACCTTGTTTATTTAACTTATATGCAGAGTACATCATGAGAAATGCTGGACTGGAAGAAACACAAGCTGGAATCAAGATTGCCGGGAGAAATCTCAATAACCTCAGATACGCAGATGACACCACCCTTATGGCAGAAAGTGCAGAGGAACTAAAAAGCCTCTTGATGAAAGTGAAAGAGGAGAGTGAAAAAGTTGGCTTAAAGCTCAACATTCAGAAAACGAAGATCATGGCATCTGGTCCCATCACTTCATGGGAAATAGATGGGGAAACAGTGGAAACAGTGGCAGACTTTATTTTTGGGGGCTCCAAAATCACTGCAGATGGTGACTGCAGCCATGAAATTAAAAGACGCTTACTCCTTGGAAGGAAAGTTATGACCAACCTAGATAGCATATTCAAAAGCAGAGACATTACTTTGCCAACAAAGGTCTGTCTAGTCAAGGCTATGGTTTTTCCTGTGGTCATGTATGGATGTGAGAGTTGGACTGTGAAGAAGGCTGAGCACCGAAGAATTGATGCTTTTGAAGTGTGGTGTTGGAGAAGACTCTTGAGAGTCCCTTGGACTGCAAGGAGATCCAACCAGTCCATTCTGAAGGAGATCAGCCCTGGGATTTCTTTGGAAGGAATGATGCTAAAGCTGAAACTGCAGTACTTTGGCCACCTCATGCGAATAGTTGACTCATTGGAAAAGACTCTGATGCTGGGAGGGATTGGGGGCAAGAGGAGAAGGGGACGACAGAGGATGAGATGGCTGGATGGCATCACTGACTCGGTGGACGTGAGTCTGAGTGAACTCCAGGAGTTGGTGATGGACAGGGAGGCCTGGCGTGCTGCGATTCATGGGGTCGCAAAGAGTCGGACACAACTGAGCGACTGATCTGATCTGATCTGATCAATTTTGAACCTTTAGAAATCAAATCTTCAGTACCCATTTTTATTTAGGAGTGTGACTACTGCCTTGATTGATCTCTCCCCTTTTGACTCTCCTTTTTCACCCCCAGGTCACCTCTATCTCTTCCCTTCCCCTTCTCTTCTCTACTTAATTCTGTGAATCTCTTTGGGTGTTCTGGGCTGTGGAGAATACTTAGGGAACTGATCACAGGCTAGATTTATCTCTCTCCTTTTGACTCCCCTTCCTCTCCTCCTGGTCACCTCTATCTCCTTCCTCCCTTTTCTCTTCTCTGTGGAACTCCGTGAACCTCTCTGAGTGTTTCAGAATGTGGAAAGCAAATAGGGAATTGAATACTGGCTAGCTTGCTCTCTCTCCTTTTGATTCCTCCTCTTCTCTTCCTGGTCACCTCTATATCCCTCCTCCCTCTCCTCTTCTTCATGTAACTTTGTGAACCTCTCTGGGTGTCCCTCACTGTGGAGAATCTTTTCACCATTAACCAAGATGTTTTGTCATTGGTGCTGTATGGATGGAGACGCCTTGAGGCTATTACAAGAATAAGACTGAAAGACAGAGGCAAGAGGCCTAAATCCCAAACTTGAGAACACCAGAAATCTCCTGACTCCAGGGACCATTAACTGACAAAAACTTATCCAAAAGCCTCTATACCTACACTGAAACCAAGCTCCACCCAAGAGCCAACAAGTTTCAGAGCAAGACATATCTAGCTAATTCTCCAACAAAGCGGAAATATAACCCTGAGCACAAAAATACAGGCAGCCAAAAGTCACACCAAACCCATAGACACCTCAAAACTCACTTCTGGACACCTCACTGCACTCCAGAAAGAAGAGATCCAGCTCCACCCACCAGAACCCCAACACAAACTTCCCTAACCAGAAAACCTTGATAAGCCACTCATTCAACCCTACCCACAGGGAGGAACCTCCACAATAAAGAGGAACCACAAACTTCCAGCCTACAGAAAGGCCAACCCAAACACAGCAACCTAAACAAGATGAAAAGGTGGAGAAATACTCAGCAGGTAAAGGAACATGATAAAAGCCCACCAAACCAAACAAAAGAGGAAGAGATAGGGAGTCTACCTGAAAAAGAATTCAGAATAATGATAGTAAAACTAATCCAAAATTTTGAAAACAAAATGGAGTTACAGATACATAGTCTGGAGACAAGGATTGAGACGATGCAAGAAAAGTTTAACAAGGACCTAGAAGAAATAAAAAAAGAGTCAATCAATAATGAATAATGCAATAGCTGAGATCAGAAGCACTCTGGAGGGAACCAACAGTAGAATAACTGAGGCAGAAGATAGGATAAGTGAGGTGGAAGATAGAATGGTAGAAATAAATGATGCAGAGAGCAAAAAAGAAAAAAGAATTAAAAGAAATGAGGACAACCTCAGAGAACTCTGGGACAATGTCAAACGCCCCAACATTCAAATCATAGGAGTCCCAGAAGAAGACAAAAAGAAAGGCCATGAGAAAATACTTGAGGAGATAATAGTGGAAAAATTCCCTAAAATAGGGAAGGAAATAGCCACTCAAGTCCAAGAAACCCAGACAGTCCCAAATAGGATAAACCCAAGGCAAAACACCCCAAGACACATATTAAGCAAATTAACGAAGATCAAACACAAAGAACAAATATCAAAAGCAGCAAGAGAAAAACAACAATTAACCCACAAGGGGATCCCCATAAGGATAACAGCTGATCTTTCAACAGAAACTCTTCAAGACAGAAGGGAATGGCAGGACATACTTAAAGTGATGAAAGAGAAAAACCTACAACCGAAATTACTGTACCCAGCAAGGATCTCATTTGAATATGAAGGAGAAATCAAAAGCTTTATAGACAAGCAAAAGCTGAGAGAACTCAGTACCACCAAACCAGCTCTCCAACAAATGCTAAAGAATCTTCTCTCGACAGGAAACACAGAAAAGGTTTATAAACTCGAACCCAAAACAACAAAGTAAATGGCAATGGGATCATACTTATCAGTAATTACCTTAAATGTAAATGGGTTGAATGCCACAAACAAAAGACAAAGACTGGCTGAATGGATACAAAAACAAGACCCCTACATATGTTGTCTACAAGAGACCCACCTCAAACCTAGGGACACATACAGACTGAAAATGAAGGGCTGGAAAAAGATATTTCACACTAATGAAGACCAAAAGAAAGCAGGAGTAGCAATACTCATATCAGATAAAATAGACTTTAAAACAAAGGCTGTTAAAAAAGACAAAGAAGGACACTACATAATGATCAAAGGATCAATCCAAGAAGAAGATATAATAATTATAAATATATATGCACCCAACATAGGAGCACTGCAATGTATAAGGCGAATGCTAACAAATATGAAAGGGGAAATCAACAATAACACAATAGTAGTGGGAGACTTTAATACCCCACTCACACCTATGGATAGATCAAAAAAACAGAAAATTTGCAAGGAAACAAAAACTTTAAATGATACAATGGGCCGGTTAGACCTAATTGATATCTATAGGACATTTCACCCTAAAACAATGAATCTCACCTTTTTCTCAAGTGCACATGGAACCTTCTCCGGGATAGATCACACCCTGGGCCATAAATCTAGCCTTGGAAAATTCAAAAAAATTGAAATAATCTCAAGCATCTTTTCTGATCACAATGCAGTAAGATTAGATGTCAACTACAGGAAAAAACTATTAAAAATACAAACATATGGAGCCTAAACAACACACTTCTGAATAACAAACAAATAACAGAAGAAATCAAAATATGCATAGAAACAAATGATAATGAAAACACAACAACCCAAAACATATGGGATTCAGTAAAAGCAGTGCTAAGGGGAAGGTTCATAGCAATATAAGCCTGCCTCAAGAAACAGGAGAGAAATCAAATAAATAACCTAACCCTACACCTAAAGCAACTAGAAAAGGAAGAAATGAAGAACCCCAGGGTTAGTAGAAGGAAAGAAATCACAAAAATTAGGGCAGAAATAAATGCAAAAGAAACAAAAGAGACCATAGCAAAAACCAACAAAGCCAAAAGCTGGTTTTTTGAGAGGATAAATAAAATAGACAAACCATTAGCCAGAGTCATCAAGAAACAAAGGGAGAAAAATCAAATCAATAAAATTAGAAATGAAAATGGAGAGATCACAACAGACAACACAGAAATACAAAGGATCATAAGAGACTACTATCAGCAACTATATGCCAATAAAATGGACAACTTGGAAGAAATGGACAAATTCTTAGAAAAGTATAACTTTCCAAAACTGAACCAAGAAGAAATAGAAAATCTCAACAGACCCATCACAAGCACAGAAATCAGAAATCTTCCAACAAACAAAAGCTCAGGCCCAGATGGCTTCACAGCTGAATTCTACCAAAAATTTAGAGAAGAGCTAACACCTATCTTCAAACTCTTCCAGAAAATTGCAGAGGAAGGTAAACTTCCAAACTCATTCTGTGAGGCCACCATCATGCTAAGACCAAAACCAGACAAAGATGCCACAAAACAAAAACAAAACAAACAAACAAAAAAAACTACAGGCCAATATCACTGATGAACATAGACGCAAAAATCCTTGACAAAATTCTAGCAAACAGAATCCAACAACATATTAAAAAGATCATACATCATGACCAAGTGGGCTTTATCCCAGGGACGCAAGGATTCTTCAATATCTGCAAATCAATCAATGTGATACACCACATAATCAAATTGAAAGATAAAAAACATATGATTATCTCAATAGATGCAGAGAAAGCCTTTGACAAAATTCAACATCCATTTATGATAAAAACCCTCCAGAAAGCAGGAATAGAAGGAACATACCTCAACATAATAAAAGCCATATATGACAAACCCACAGCAAACATTATCCTCCATGGATAATGGAAAAATTCACAGCATTTCCCCTAAAGGCAGGAACAGGACAAGGATGCCCACTCTCACCACTACTATTCAACATAGTTTTGGAAGTTTTGGCCACAGCAATCAGAGCAGAAAAAGAAATAAAAGGAATTCAATTGTAAAAGAAGTAAAACTCTCACTGTTTGCAGATGACATGATCCTCTACATAGAAAACCCTAAAGACTCCATCAAAAAATTACTAGAGCTAATCAATAAATATCACAAAGTTGCAGGATATAAAATTAACACACAGAAATCCCTTGCATTCCTATACACTAACAATAAGAAAACAGAAAGAGAAAGTAAGGAAACAATTCCATTCACCATTGCAACAAAAATAATAAAATACTTAGGAATATATCTACCTAAAGAAACAAAAGACCTATATATAGAAAACTATAAAACACTGATGAAAGAAATCAAAGGTGACACAAAGAGTGGAGAAATATACCAAGTTCATGGATCAGAAGAATCAACACAGTGACAATGAGTATACTACCCAAAGCAACCTATAGATTCAATGCAATCCCTATCAAGCTACCAACGGTATTTTTCAGAGAACTAGAACAAATAATTTCACAATTTGTATGGAAATACAAAAAACCTTGAATAGCCAAAGCAATCTTGAGAAAGAAGAATGGAACTGGAGGAATCAACCTGCCTGACTTCAGGCTCTACTACAAAGCCACAGTCATCAAGACAGTATGGTACTGGCACAAAGACAGAAATATAGATCAATGGAACAAAATAGAAAGCCCAGAGATAAATCCACGCACCTATGGACACCTTATCTTTGACAAAGGAGGCAAGAATATACAATGGAGAAAAGACAATCTCTTTAACAAGTGGTGCTGGGAAAACTGGTCAACCACTTGTAAAAGAATGAAACTAGAACACTTTCTAACACCATACACAAAAATAAACTCAAAGTGGATTAAAGATCTAAATGTAAGACCAGAAACTATAAAACTCCTAGAGGAAAACATAGGCAAAACACTCTCTGACACAAATCACAGCAGGATCCTCTATGAGCCCCCTCCAGAGTAATGGAAATAAAAGCATAAATAAACAAATGGGAACTAATTAAACTTAAAAGCTTTTGCACAATGAAGGAAACTATAAGCAAGGTGTAAAGACAGCCTTCAGAGTGGGAGAAAATAATAGCAAACGAAGCAACTGACAAAGAATTAATCTCAAAAATACACAAGCAACTCCCGCAGCTCAATTCCAGAAAAATAAGTGACCCAATCAAAAAATGGGCAAAAGAAGTAAACAGACATTTCTCCAAAGAAGACATACAAATGACTAACAAACACATGAAAAGATGCTCGACATCACTCATTATCAGAGTAATGCAAATCAAAACCACAATGAGGTACCATCTCATGCCAGTCAGAATGGCTGCTATCCAAAAGTCTACAAACAATAAATGCTGGAGAGGGTGCGGAGGAAAAGGATCCTTCTTACACTGTTGGTGGGAACGCAAACTAGTACAGCCACTATGGAGAACAGTGTGGAAATTCATTAAAAACCTGGAAATAGAACTGCCATACGACCTAGGAATCCCCCTGCTGGGCATACACACTGAGGAAACCAGAATTGAAAGAGACACGTGTACATGTACAGAATTGAAGGAACACATGCTGTTCATTGCATCACTGTTTATAATAGCCAGGACATGGAAGCAACCTAGATGTCCATCAGCAGATGAATGGATAAGAAAGTTGTGCTATGTATACACAATGGAATATTACTCAGCTATTAAAAAGAATACATTTGAATCAGTTCTAATGAGGTGGATGAAACTGGAGCCTATTATACAAAACAAATTAAATCAGAAAGAAAAACACCAATATAGTATATTAATGCATATATATGGAATTTATAAAGATGGTAACGATGACCCTATGTGCGAGACAGCAAAAGAGACACAGATGTATAGAATAGTATTTTAGATTCTGTGGGAGAAGGCAAGGGTGGGATGATTTGAGAGAATAGCCTTGAAACATGTATATTAACATATGTGAAATAGATCGCCAGTCCAGGTTCGATGCATGAGGCAGGTTGCTCAGGGCTGGTGCAATGGGATGACCCTGAGAAATGAGATAGGGAGGGAGGTGGGAGGGAGGGTCAGGATGGGGAACACATATACACCCATGGTTGATTCATGTGAATGTATGGGAAAACCACCACAATATTGTAAAGTAATTAGGCTCCAATTAAAAAAAAAAGAAAAAAAATAACAAACCCCAATTAAGAAAATGGCAATAGGAACACATATATATCAGTAATTACTTTAAATGTAAATGGATTAAATGCTCCAACCAAAAGACACAGACTGGCTGAATGGATACAAAAACAAGACCCATATATATGCTATGTATAAGAAACCCACTTCAGACCTAAAGACACATATAGACTGAATGTGAGAGGATGGAAAAATATATTCCATGCAAATGGAAATCAAAAGAAAGCTGGAGTAGCAATCCTCATATCAGACAAAATAGACCTTAAAATAAAGAAGATTACAAGACATAAGGAAGGACACTACATAATGATCAAGGGATCAATCCCTTGATCATTATAAATTGTAAATATCTATGCACCCAATGTAGGAGCACCTCAATATATAAGACAAATACTAATATACATAAAATGAGAAATTGACAGTAACACAATAATAGTAGGAGACTTTAACACCCCACTTACACCAATGGACAGATCATCAAAACAAAATTAATAAGGAAACACGTCTTAAATGATACATTAGATGAGATGGGTCTCATTGATATCTTCAGAATATTCCGTCCAAATGCAGAATACACCTTCCTCTCAAGTGCACATGGAACATTCTTCAGGATAGACCACATCTTGGGTCATAAATCAAACCTCAGTAAATTTAAGAAAATTGAAATCATACCAAGATTCTTTTCTGACCACAATGCTATGAGACTACATATCAATTACAAGAAAAAAAAACTGTAAAAAACACAAACACATGAAGATTAAACAATACATTTCTAAATAATGAACAGGTTACTGAAGAAATCAAAAGGGAAATATAAAAATTCCTAGAAACAAATGACAATGAAAACATGACAACTCAAAATCTATGGGATGCAGCAAAGCAGTTCTAAGAGGGAAGTTTATAGCAATACAATCCTACCTCAAGAAACAAGAAAAACATCAAATAGACAACCTAACTTTACACCTAAAAAGAACACACACAAAAAAACAAAATTAACAGAAGGAAAGAAATCATAAAGATCTGAGCAGAAATAAATGAAAAAGAAATTAAAGAAACAATAGTAAAGATTAACAAAACTAAGAGCTAGTTCTTTGAGAAGATAAACAAAATTGACAAACTTTTAGCCAGATTAATCAAGAAAAAAAGACAGAAGAATCAAATCAACAAAATTAGAAATGAAAAAGGAGAGCTTACAACAAACAGTGCATAAATACACAGGATTATAAGAGACTATTATGAGCAACTATATGGCATTAAATGGATAATCTGGAAGAAATGGACAGATTCTCAGAAAAGTTCATTCTTCCAAGACTGAACCAGGAAGAAACAGAAATTATGAACAACTCAATTACAAGCACTGAAATTGAAACTGTGATAAAAAAAAAAAAATCTCCCAAAAAACAAAAGCCCAGGACCAGATGGCTTCACAGGTGATTCCATCAAAATTTAGAAGAGCTAATATCTATCCTTCTAAAACTCTTTCAAAAGTTTTAGAGGACACTTCCAAACTCATTCTATGAGGCCACCATCACCCTGATACCAAAACCAGACAAAGACAACACACAAAAAAGAAAACAACAGGCCAATATCACTGATGAACATAGATGCAGAAAAAGCCTTTGACAAAATCCAGCACCCATTTATGATTAAAACTCTTCAAAAAATGGGCATAGAAGGAACCTACCTCAACATAGTAAAGGCCATATATGATAAGCCCACAGCAAACATTATTCTCATTGGTGAAAAACTGAAAGCATTCCCTCTAAGATCAGGAAGAAGATAAGGGTGTCCACTCTCACCATTATTCAACATAGTTTTGGAAGTCCTAGTTATAGCAATCAGAGAAGAAACAGAAATAGAAGGAATCCAGATGGGGAAAAGAAGAAGTAAAGCTCTCACTGTTTGCAGATGACATGATACTATACATAGAAAACCCTAAAGATACCATTAGAAAATTACTAGAGCTAATCAGTGAATTTAGCAAAGTTGCAGGATACAAAAATCAATACACAGAAGTCACTTGCATTCCTGTATACTAACAATAGAAAATCAGAAAGAGAAATTAAGGAATCAATCCCATTCACCATTGAAACATTAAGAATAAAATACCTAGGAATAAACCTACCTAAGGAGACAAAAAAACTGTATACAGAAAATTATAAGATGAAAGAAATCAAAGATGACTAAACAGATGGAGAGATATTCCATGTTCCTGGGTAGGAAGAATTGTGAAAATGACTATACTACCAAATGAAATCTACAGATTCAGTATGATCCCTATCAAATTACCAATGGCATTTTCCACGGAACTAGAACAAAAATTTCACAATTCATATGGAAACACAAAAGACCCTGAATAGCCAAAGCAGTCTTGAGAAAGAAGAATGGAGCTGGAGGAATTAACCTTCCTGACTTCAGATTCTTCAGATTAGGAAGAATCAAATTTCCTAATCTTCAGACTGTAGATTATACTACAAAGCTACAGTCATCAAAACAGTATGGTACTGGCACAAAAACAGAAATATAGACCAATGGAACAAGATAGAAAGCCCAGAAATAAACCCATGCATCTATGGGTACTTTATTTTTTACAAAGGAGGCCAGAATATACAATGGGGCAAAGATAGCCTCTTCAATAAGTGGTGCTGGGAAAACTGGACAGCTACATGTAAAAGAATGAAATTAGAACACTTCCTAACACCATACACAAAAGTGAAAGTGAAGTCATTCAATCGTGTCCGACTCTTTGCGACCCCATGGACTGTAGCCTACCAGGCTCCTCCCTCCATGGAATTCTCCAGGCAAGAGTACTGGAGTGGGTTGCCATTTCCTTCTCCAGGTGATCTTCCCGACCCAGGATCAAACCCTGGTCTCTCGCATTCCAGGCAGACACTTTAACCTCTGAGCCACCAGGGAACTCAAAATGGATTAAAGACCTAAATGTAAAACCAGAAACTATAAAACTCTTAGAGGAAAACATAGGCAGAACATTCGATGACATTAATTAAAGCAAGATCCTCTATGACCCACCTCCTAGAGTAATGGAAAAAAAACAAAAGTAAACAAGTGGGACCTAGTTAAACTTAAAAGCTTTTGCACAGCAAAGGAAACTATAAATAAGGTAAAAAGACAACCCTCGGAATGGGAGAAAATAATAGCAAATGAAACAACAAACAAAGGATTAATTTCCAAAATATACAAGCAGCTCATACAACTCAATAACAGAAAAACAAACAACCCAATCAAAAAGTGGGGAAAAGACCTAAACAGACATTTCTCCAAAGAAGACATATAGATGGCTAACAAACATATGAAAAGGTGCTCAACACCACTCATTATTAGAGAAATACAAATCAAAAATACAATGAGATATCACCTCACATCGATCAGAATGGCCATCATCAAAAAGTCTACAAACAATAAATGCTGGAGAGGGTGTGGATAAAGGGGAACCCTCTTAAACTGTTGGTGGGAATGTAAATTGATACAGCCACTATGGAAGACAATATGGAGATTCCTTAAAAAACTAGGAATAAAATCACCATATGACCCAGCAATCCCACTCCTAGGCATATACCCTGTGGAAACCAAAATTTAAAAAGACACACGTACCCTCAATGTTCACTGCAGCACTATTTACAATAGCTAGAACATGGAAGAATGTTCATTGACAGATGTCCATTGACAGATGAATGGACAAAGAAGTTGTGGTACATATACAAAATGGAATATTACTCAGCCATAAAAAGGAACACATTTGAGTCAGTTTTAATGAGATGGATGAACCTAGAGACTATTTTATTGAGTGAAGAATGTCAGAAAGAGAAAGGTAAGTATCATATACTAATACATATATATGAAATCTAGAAAGATGGTACTGATTAATTTATTTACAAGGCAGCAATGGAGAAACAGACATAGAGAACAGACTTATGGACACAAGCAGAAGGGAGGAGAGGGTGAGATGTATGGAGAGAGTAACATGGAAACTTATATTACCATATGTAAAAGAGATAGCCATTGGGAATTTGCTATATGTCTCAGGGAACTCAAACAGGGTCTGTGTATCAACCTAGAGGGGTGGGGTGGGGAGGGAGATGGGAGGGAGGTTCAAAAGGGAGGGGACATATGTATACCTATGGCTGTATTATGTTGATGATTGACACAAAACAACAAAATTCTGTAAAGCAATTATCCTTCAATTAAAAAATAAATAAATTTAATTAAAAAAAAAAAACAAACAGGCAGTGAGCAAGGTTTGGTGTTCATGTCATGGCTTGCCAATCTCTGCTTTAGAGAAGTCCTTATCTAATATAATCTGTGCCACAAATGCAAGCCACAGAGGTAACTTTAAATTTTTCTAGTATCCACATTTTAAAAAGCCAAAAGAAAGAGGTGTATTTTTTTAGTAGTGTATTTTTAGAGGAGTACATTAATAGTATATTTCATTTAACCCAGTATATCAAAAATATTATCATTTCAACATACAACAAACAAAGAAATTATTAATGAGATATTTTACATGTTTTTTATCATACCAAGTCTTTGAAATCGGTTACAGGCCAAATTGAATTTCTCAAAAGGGTGTTGAAGCTTTAATCCTCTGTACTTGTGAATATGATCTCATTTGAAAGAGGGTCTTTGCAGGCAATCACACGAAGACAAACTCATTACAACGGGCTCTAATTCAATAGGACTGTTATCCTTATTAAAAGAGGACATTTGAACACAGAAACAGACACATACAAAGAGAAAAAGCTATGTAAAGACAAAGGCAGACATTGGGGTGATGGAGCAGAAGCCAAGGAATGCCCAATATTGTCAACAAAGCACCAGAAGCTAGGGGAGAGGCCTGGAACAGATCCTCCCTTAGAACTCTCAGAAAGAACCAACCTTGCAGACATGCTAACCTCAGACTTCCAGTCTCCAGACAAGGAGGAAATAAATTTCTGTTTTTTAAGCCACTCAATGGGTGGTGCTGTGTTACATCAGCTCTAGGAAATGAATACAAAATCAAAGCCTTTGTATTTACAGCACAACTCAACTGATACTAAACATATTCCAAGTGCTCAACAGCCAACCAGGGCTAGTGACTACCTATTGGAGAGTGCAGCTTGAGAGGCAGCAATTTGGCTTCCCCTCAGAGTGGGTTGAGTAGCTTAGGGAAAGAAAGGCATCAGGGAAACAGGGAGTTTGAGGACTAAGTATAAACAAAGAACTTTTTACAAATCTTGACCTTTCTTGAAAATGTATTAAATGGAATAGTGCTAGGTGTTTACTTTCTTTCAATAGTTTAGGGCCCTCAGGAACTGACCACGGCAAAGCCAAGGAGTACTCCATTTTCTTTAGTTTGGGCCAAAGTCATTTCATTTCAGAGTTCTGTTTTTGCTTCTATGGTGTATGATCATTTTTAACTCCCAACTGATTTCCTCTGAACTCAATATGTGATATTTTCCCTTGAAGTAATTTGGTGGTTTCATCATTTTATTGATCTTACTTTCCCATTAACTGTATTCGAGTATGCAATATATTATCTGAAGTGACAGGAAGATGGTAACAAAAAGCTCCATTGTTGATGTCTGACTGCTGACAGCTTTCAAGCTACTTTCCCCTTTTCCCCTTCTGCCCCACATCTAGTAAGCCAATAAGAAAGGCTGAGCCCTCTCTCGCCTGGTGCTGATGAGAAAGCTCAAACCAAGTACACCCCGAGCCATGTTCAAGACTCTTCACCCCAACCCCATCTTCTACCCACACTAAAAACCAGAGCCTCTCACCACACATCCTTTGCACAAGGCAAGTGGATGGGCTTGAATGCCAGCCCTACTCTCTCCAGAAAGCCTCGTGATATGAATAATAAACCTTTTCACATCCTCTTGGTGCATGTGTGGCATCTTTGGCCTCAAGATTCAAACCAATTTGGTGTGTGAGTAGCAGGTATGATACTGCCCTTTCACAGAGGAACTCCAAGATGGTTGGTGCTGAGAACAGTAGTGTCTAAAAGATGCCCAGCACCTCCTGAAGGCCTTTCTTCTACTGCTTCCAGTTAACTACCTGGTTCCACAGCCTGCAGGCAAATCTGCACTCTGAGCCGCTCCCTAGGGCCTGCTGCCTAGTGTGCTCTTTGAACCGTGCTGCTACCTGCTAGTGAACTCACGTTAGAGTTGCTGCAGCATTTAATAAGTCCTAGCAAGCCTCAGTCAGAAGATTTGCATTTCAGGCCAAGACTATGGGATTGGGACCCTACTTAAAGTGGCCCTGTGTTGGGTATCTCAGCCTGGACCTATTGGTCTCAGATTGAGTCACGTGTCTCAATTCCTGCACAAGGTATGACTGATGCCATACTCAGGGGAACAACTCTCATCCAGTGATTGCTGAGTGTATGTTTCAACCAGGCATTGGTCCTATTCTATATAGTGTTCAGGGAAAAGACTGATAACATGTGCGATATGATGGTCATGGGTGGTCACTGGGGTAAGAAACAGTTGTCATATGGAATGCTGAGGTCACATGCCTAAAAGCAGATGGCATATTAGGACCCTAAATGACTCTGGTGCAACAAATATCTTGATCTTCAGTATTATAGTAGAAAGCATGCACCCCTGGTATCCCTGTGGCAAAGACCCTTATAAAAAACATCCTTAATGCTTTATTCCCAACCCTCTTAAAGAACTAGGGGTCACCATCACCTTATTGCTGCTGCTGCTGCTAAGTCGCTTCAGTCGTGTTCGACTCTGTGTGACCCCACAGACAGCAGCCCACCAGGCTCCCCCGTCCCTGGGATTCTCCAGGCACGAACACTGGAGTGGGTTGCCATTTCCTTCTCCACCATCACCTTATTAGATGGTTGCAAAATGGATCAATGAAGACTCTGGGTTCAACTGAGTACCACATGTGATCAACATACCAAAAGGTTAATTCAAACTCAATTTAAGCCCAGAGTCTCTAGGCCCAATAAAACAATAATTGCCCTAACAAAGGTCCCTAACCCTGATAATACTGATTTGGGACGCTTTGGAGGAAGAAACTTATAAACATGACCAGGGTAGAGAGGAGTCCTCCAACACAAGGTATATCCAGTAATGACCAAAACGAAAAAACGAAACAAACAAAAATTGATGTGGGATGGAGGAAACAGAGAAACTACAGTTGAGACCTGCAGTTGACTCAATTGCATATCCAAATTGTTGGAAAACAATTTATGCAACAGAAAGCTAAAAGTGTGCTGATTGGGTTTTGTACTTCTAAAACGTTCTAAATTAATTTTAACATCTGCTGAAATGAACCAACTGGCAAACTTCCATGGCCTTAATTGATACTGGGGCCCAAATTAAAGCCAACCTGTAGGTCTCACTAAATTTAAACAAGGTATCCTCTATATTTTCAGATAATTACCAAACATAAAGTAGAGGTGGGGAAAGGTATGCCTCACCTTAACCATCAGGACCGCTGCCTTGACTAAGTCCCCATGGTCACACTGCCCACTTCCCTAATACATCCCATAGCGGGCATGGATGCTCTGATCAAATGAGTAATAAATTGAAATAAAATTAAATATTTGGTATTTACAACTGGTGTGACAAAATGGAACCGTATAGACCTCCTCCCTGATGAAAATCAGCCAAGGGAAGAGACACATGGGACCAAGTTCCTCCAAACTGGAGCTTCCAGTTGTCCTCTCTCCACAGTCAAGGACAGCATTCGTTTCCTGGCATCAATATGTGACAATATACATTGAGTACAGTCCACGAGGGAAGCTCACCTGAGCCTTGAGTCCAGAGTCTTTAGTGTTGCTTGATAGTACACCCCTGGCCAGCCGTCCATATGGCTGATCTCAAACTCCAGTCCCTCCAGAGGTCAAGTGAGACCTCATGAGGTCTCCCACACTAAATCAGACTGTTACTGTGACCCAAAGTCCTGAGACAAATGAAGATATTCCTATTGGGCATGGCATTTCAAGGGCTTATCTCCAAGAAGCTAAGGGAAAAGGCTGGACCTGCCTCTGGGCAAGGTCACATTCTTTACTACACAGCTTCCATAACTAATGTTATTGAAATTACTGGACCCAATCCACAACTGGCAAATGTTCTGCTACTAAATATTTGGTGAATATGCTCTACTCAGCGCCTATTTCCATAGTCTCTCAATTGAAGTCTGCCCTCATCTTCAAAGAGATATAATATACCTTCACCCAGCTACACACAGGGTATCTCAAGAACCCTGCCATGGCACACACAATCTTTGCAGGGAAGATGTCAATGGCATCCAACTTTCCTCATGAGCACAGGTATAATATCCCACTGATGACATCTTCCTCTGAAGAGATTCATCTGACACACTGATTCAGGATAAAAAATTTCCACAAAGGAGCTCACAAAGGGGGATGAGCTATTGCCCCAGCATTTGGCTAAATTCCTGGAAATCATTTGGCCAAAGGGCCACTCCACCCCAATACTGTCAAGAAACAACTATTGACCGTTTCAGCAGCCACATCATTAAAACAAGCCAAACATCTTTTAGACATTTGGGGGTTCCCAAGGCAATATATTCCTTCTTTACAAATTTTACTTAAACCCACTTATGCTGTTACTTACAAATCAGCCCATCCTGAATGAAGTTCCCACCAATGAAATGCACTTGAATGTGTCCAAAGTGCAAGATGGCAGGCACTCTCATTACTGTCTTCCAGAGAGTCTTTCACTATAGAGGCTTGAGGAACCTCCTCTCCTGCCTCCTGGAGTCTCTGGACCACCTAGGATGGCCATAAGTTGTCTATGCAGAAAACCTTTTTTTTCTGATGCAAAAGCTGCTCCTCAGCCTCAGGCTACATGCATTAGAGCAACAACTGCTGGCTATTTGAGCATACCAGGCCCTTCTGCAGATGGAGACTCTCACAGGAGACTCTCCATGCCAGCTGCCCAGGATGCTTTTGATCATGGTGGCAGCACCCCTCCTTATTGAAACGAAAATAATATTTCCACAATAGGGCCAAACCTGGGCCTTATAGCATAGCTCACCTAGAGGAATGGGTGGCCTCCTCTGTCCCCAGGCCCTTGACAGATCCAATGATGCTGAAGGAGATTACCTTCTTCCAGATTCAATGATCACCTGAAGAGCGCCTTGGGATCAACTTCAGATCCGCAAAGGGAACTGGGACACTTTACAGACAGCAGCACTGCTGGAGAGCTGCTGCTGTTCATCATCCAACCTGGACATCCCTAATCATGGACAGGACTCAAGAGTCATCAAAACTGAGTCAACTACAGGCCATCATCTTAGCACTAGAGGATACCCTGGACAATCAATCCCATAAGCATTTGCTTGGTTGGTTGTTTTTTTTTTTATAGACTCCTGGGCCACTGCCAATGGTGTGGTCACCTAGTCCAACCAACGGCAACAACAATTCCTTATCCAAGGTTTCCCCTTTTGGGTAAAGAATTCTGGGAATTTATGGCTTCACAGTTACCCAAAATATAAATCAAGGTCACACATGTCTCTGCAAGGTCCCAGCAAGACACTCCTTATCCTCTTCAGAGTTCCAGACATCATTGATAGTGAATAAGGCATTCATTTCACTTTTCAGAATACACAATGCTAGGCTCTCGAAGCAGGTATTCAAAGGAACGTTCAAGACCCTCACTGGTCTCAGGCTGCAGACCTCACAGAGCACCATAATGGCTTACTTAAACAAGTTCAAATTCAATTAAATGAAACACAGCATAATTCAGTCATCAGTGAAACATCAGAGATGAATTACATCAAAAATAAAGAGTCTGAACCCATGTTTTATGCTTGCTGATGGCTTTCTAGCCCACTCCCTCTTTCTCATTTGTCCCAAGTTTGCACAACTCTGGAATAAAGTCCAAGTGATCCCTCCCTTCATGCCAGCAGGGAGGTTCAAACCATCAAAATTTCAAAGGAACCCTCACCCTTACCACATGCCCAAATCACAATAGAACCAAAACAACCACTAGCCTCTTCCTTCAATCAAGTTAAATGGACATGCTTGGGAGCTTGCCATGCTCGCCTTATGATGGAATAGCTTTTTTGTACCATCTTGGTGCATTATGACATCTCAGCCTTGATTTAAAAACCAATCTGAGGCTGAGATGATTCTTTCCTCATCAGGGCAACCATAAAACCAAGATTCTATCCATTAATAATAGAAAATGTACATCCCATTTCTGATGAAAGCTGACTCCACCTCCAGAAGTAACTGACTTCTAGTCACAAAAGGAGATTTTTGCAATTGTATCCATGAAAGAAGAACATGTTTGAGAAGTTTATATAATGTGTCACATACCTCCCCCACTCCCACTTAGTTACAGATTAATTTTCCCTTAAATATATTTGCAAAAGCTTACTTTTCTAGCCAGGCAGGAAAGAATGCAACATTCAAAGCCATCGTCTGTACAGAAATCCTGGTAAAGAGTTTTAAAGAACTGCAATGTCACAGCTCACCTGGTATTGTTAATCCATGAAAAGGAGAGTCAGCATTGCCCAAGAAAGCTTTGTTAATACTATAACCATCACACACTTAGCCAGCAAAAAAAAAAAAAAAGGAGCAATAGTAGGATTGAATCTTGAGTAGGTTTTATAGAAATGAAGGGTCTGTAAGAGGTTATATAGTGAAAATGATACTGACAAATGCCATAGCAACCAAAACTGCTTGTTGTCTCGTGAAAATAAAAATCTTCCTGATGGTCAGGCATCTGGTGTGTGTCTGTAGATAAGTGTATGAATAAAAAGGTTCCCTCGAAATAAAATCCATTCCAGGGCTGCTAAGACTGTTCAGGGAAAGGGGTAACTTCGATCATGGAACTCTTTTTTTTTTTTTTCAGTCTAATCCTACACAGAAGGTATCAATTTCAGTTTCCGATGAAAACAGAAAGGAGAAATCTGTATTTATGTGAGGATGTGAAGCAGCCACTGCACCGCCTGCCTGCACAGCTGGGTTGTGCTCTCAGGCAGGGCTCTTCAGAAATACTGTATTTCCACAGAATGAGATTTCATTTCCTCCTTTTGCTAAACACTGCTCACAGCCCTCACTCACAGAGTTCTTTCTGGGTCTAACTTCCATTCTTCTTGCCCTGGTTTCAGTGCTTCTCATTTTTCTGGAGATGGTTTTCCTTTTACCTTATTGGTAGATTTGGTAAGTAGATTTGAACCTTATTGGTAGGTTCAGCATCCTGCCACTTTGAGATAAGTCCTTGGCTCTTGAATCCAGTCCTGTCCACTGGTTTATAAACTCAGAAATATTTCCATTCCATCACTATGCTCACCCTGACATTAGTCCCACTTGAACATGAGTGCTCCTCTCTCTCTCTCTGCTAGGAGTCACTGCAATTTGCTATTTCCATCTCAAAGGACTTCTAATGGAACTCTTCTTTCTCCTCTGTCTTCTCCCCTTACATACACACACTTCACAGGATCCACATTCCCAACAAAGTGGAAAGCACTACTATAACTTGAATGCATCCTATGAGCTGTCCACTTGATGAACCCCTCTGATCCTCACTCAGCCTTACAGGTTGTCATCCTCCTTCTCCATATGAGGAAACTGAGGCTGAGAATCAAAGCAGAAGCCTTGCAGCACTAGCGCTCTCAGTTCAACCTGTCCATTTTGAAGGAGATCAGCCCGGGGATTTCTTTGGAAGGAATGATGCTAAAGCTGAAACTCCAGTACTTTGGCCACCTCATTCGAAGAGCTGACTCATTGGAAAAGACTAGCGCTATACACAACTGAAATTCCCAGTTTAACCCCTGGGGCTGCCACAGCTCCCCACCATCGGGCCTGGAGATCAAGGGCAGAGTCTCAGACTCTGGGTGGGGCAGGCCACTCCCTCCATCCTCCCTCCTTGAAAAGTGCTAAAAACACCATGAAAATATCCAGTGGTCCTTTCTGGGAGTCCAGCCTTAGGTCCACCAACCAGCCACATCTCCCAAGAAGACCAAGTACACAAAACAAAAAAACCAAGGCCCCTGGGGCTCTCTGCCACTTTCTCTTGGTGGTCCAGTGCATGTCCCTCTAAACCCAAGGTGTACAGACCTATACTAAGTCCTGAGCAGTGGAAGTGGCCTTCAGTATTTTTCCTGCTATGCCTTCCCAGATTTTCCCCTTGCAGGGAGGTTGCACAGTTACAGAGAAAAGCAAGCAGTTGAACACTGGCAGAAGAAATCAAGTTTGAACTTTGAACTTTGCATATGTGCAACAATAAAATTAAAAATAGAGAGGATAGGTAAGGGGGAAAAAGGAAGAAGAAAAATGTACATTTAAGAAGGCCCACACAATGGCAGTGCTTCTGCAAGCCTTGGGTTTTCTTAAAAGTGACATGCAATTGTTTCTTGCAATTGTATTTCTCTTATCATTTTCTCTCTCCAACCTCTTACAGATCTGCCTTTCACAGAAACACATTTGGTGATGGGTACTGAATTGGAACACTCTACTTGTGATAAACCTGTCCTGCCGAGTTCATATAAAGGGAGAGGGGAGGTGCGAGGAGGGGGAACTCAAGTAAGAGAAGATAATGCCATAATTGAGACAATAGTAATTCTTCTTCTTACCTTTACCGTTAAAAACATTTTAACATTTGAAGGGATGAATACATAGCCTCTCAGGCTCTGCTATTCAATAATATAATTCATTACAAGGGAGCAGAGAGGAATCTCGGTAGCATTAAGAACACCAAGCAAGGGGGAAATGAAGGCCGGTGTTACAAGCCCTATGGCCAAACCCAGAAATGAATGACAATTAGATTGCAGTTCGAAACGCTCAGGCGATCCAGACACACATTTTGAAGCCCATCCATATTTTTCAGAAGGAAGAGGGAGACGACGCCTGGAATGTTGTCTTTCAAAAGTATTAATGATGCACTATAAATTTCGTCCACGTATTAATGATAATTCAGTCCTCATTAAACGCCGGGTGCTGATAGCAACCCACATTTCGGCACAGCAGGCCCTCGCAAATTTATTTCCCTTTGTGAAACCCAGTTTTCTTTAATAATTTGTCGAAACATAGACTGAAGCTGCGCAGGGGTGAAAATCCATTTCTACGTCTGATCAAACTCAGGGTTTTCTAACCCGCAGCGCCTGCGCTCCATGGACCCGCGGGCATCTTCCTGGGTCTGCACATTTCGTGTGGTTCCCAACAGGGTACCAGAGAGAGAAAGAAGCCCCCCTTTCTCCTTGGAGTGCTTCCCCAAACATAAATGGTGGCGAGGGCAGCAGATGGCAGCCTCCAGGGCACTGCGGGATGGGGGCTGGAAGTGGCAGCTTCTGAGCCTGGCGGGCACAGCGGTCCCGAGACGGCGCGGTAGGGACCCCGGCTGCACGCTACTGAAGGCGCTGCCCTCAGGGCCAAGACCGAGCGCCCCGTTTTAAGCACAGTTTTGCTAAAGAAATAAAAGACCCGGAGCGCCACCCCCTAGGTCTGCGTCCTGGGGTCCAGGGGGACCCAGGACCCCGGGGAACGGAGATGGAGGCGCGTGGCGGTGCCAGGGGTCTTCGCAATCACTCTCGGTGATCCGAGCGGGCTGGGGGCTCGGGCACTCCCGCAGTGACAGCTCCGGGACACCAGAGGGCGCCGCGCGCACAGCTTGCTTTCGCCGCGAGCCGGGGACCGGCGGGGACTTGGGGGCCTCCGGGAGGCGAGGGACGGAAGCGAGGCTTCACCTGCCCTCCCGTCCGCCTGAACCACCGCCCCCTCCACCCACGCCCCCGGTAGCGCGCGGCCCCAGAGCTCCCTCTGCAGCCCACAGGGAGAGGCCTGCGCTTCTCGAAACATCGGATCAGGTAACCTCTGCTAACAAGCTGGCAAAACGCAAATGAAGGAGGGGGAAGCATCCATAACACCCACGGGAGCTCAAGCAAATGTCATTTTTAAACGGCTGAGAATGAGCAATTGCCATCAGACCACATCCTGCCGCACCTCGCAAATCCCTTAGCGCTGGCTCTGTCCTGAGGAATGTACCCCACCTCAGAGATGCCAGGTGCCACCCACCAAGGAGGCGTCCGCTAAGGACTGCATCACAGTCATCCGAAAAGCACCTACTATTGTACTTGCCACTGTCGCTCTGAGCACTTGCACATCAATCATTCTATTTAATCCTCAAAACTATCCCACGAGGCATTCTCAGCCTGACTTTACAGAGGCAGAAACTGTAGCTCAGAAGGGGTATAGGATCTGTTCAAGTTCACAGAAAAACCGTGTATTTTTCATGGTCCACACCGCCTCCCTGATGGGGAACACAGCTGGCCAAATGACTGCTTACACAATTCTTCAATCCAGCAAGAAATACTGGAGCTAAAAGGTATGCATATGAGTTTTTAAAAATAACTCAGGCTCTTAATTCCTTTTCACTTGGAAATAACCCCCAAACCTTCCTCTGGTGTCCTTTGAATGCAGTATCTCAGACTGACTGAAGTAAGCCTTCCCCACTTGAGTTAGGAAGTGATCGCCCACACCAGGAGCCATAGTGGCCCCAGACACCCAGAGTCCTTTAGACTCTCAGGCCTGGCTTCTTGCCAACATTTGCAAGATCTGCTTTCTGGGCACAGAATGGAAAAGCATCCAATAAGTGGTCCAGAGGTATCACTAAACACATTGGCATAAACTACTGATGCCAGGATCTTACCTCCTTCCAGAAGCTTTTTCAGCCCACATTAATTTCTGTCTCTGATCTCCTCCTAGTACTTAATGTAGGAGCCACCCTGTAGCGACTTGCTTGTTTCCATGTCCTGTTCTCTGATTCTCTTGTGTGTGTCTGTCTCCACAGAGAGCTGGCAAGAACCACAGGAGCAAAGGCCATGTCAGCACTGGACAACCAGTAGCTCTTGGGGACTTGTGAAACTGAATTAGGGCCACATCTCTACTCACAACATCTATCACTTTCCACCAATTAAACAAGGTGGCCCTGTCTGCTTTTTCGTCTAGTTTGGGGGTTTGTTTATTTGAAACACTGATGCCTGCTGACAGGTAGAGTTTATAAAAAGACAACAGTAATGGTGAAAAGGTGAATTATTTCCTTGGCATGATGTAATGTTCACTGTGTCCTCTCTTCTTGTTTGGATCCCTGTTTCATCTTTCTTTCACAGCTGTATTTTGATAACAGGTACTCACTATGCTATAGAAAACCAAAATACAAATGAATATTAATAGGAGACACCACTGTCTGGCGAATTCCCATCTTCTCCACCATTTGCTAGTAACGCACTTCAAGCAGAGTGCTGTGTAGCAATCAGATGCGCTGGGCTGGATGTCTCTCCCTCTCTCACAATGCAGTAGCCAAACAGGCTGTTACTGATAAGAAATGGAAAGATGGGCGGTGAGGAGGAGGAAGCAAGAACTGATAAGGAAACGTGATGAAAAAGGGGTGCTGGAAACTGGGAAAGCAGCAAGGCAGTATGTCTGTTGTGTGTAATCAGTCACTCAGTCGTGTCCAACTCTCTGCGACCCCAGGGACTGTAACCCACCAGTCTTCTCTGTCCATGGGATTTCCCCAGCAAGAATACTGGAGTGGGTTGCCATTTTCCTTCTCCAGGGGATATTCCCGACCCAGGGATGGAACCCGCATCTCCCGCATTGCAGGCAGATTCTTTACTATCTGAGCCACCAGGGAAGTCCCAGTATGTATAGACAGAACCCCATAACTTGAAAGATGAAGTGCTATGCACTGAATATTTGTGTCCCTCCCCCCAGATTCATATGTCAGAATTCTAACCCCCAATGTGATGGTGTTGGGAGGTAGGGACTTGGGGAGATGCTCAGGTCACAGAGGTGGAGGCCCCATGAATGAGGTTAGTGCCCTTATAAAAGACCCCAGAGAGCAGTCTCATTCCTTATACCATGTGAGGACACAGTGAAAAGAGAGCAGTCTCTGCACCAGGAGGCAGGCTCTCACCAGACACTGAATCTACTGCTGCCTTGATCTTGGACTTCCCAGCCTCCAGAACCATGAGAAATTAATATCTGCTGTTTTTTTTTTTTTTTCATTATGGCAGCTCAAAATAATATACAGAGGAAGACCCAAATAGTTGGCACTTCTTGCTAGACCAGGTATGCCACCCAAGCAGCTCCTTTCAAAATGCACACATTTGCAGAAGCTTCAGAGTTTCCAGATCCACCCCACCATGCTGCCTCAGCTTGAAAATGAGTTCCTCAGGCTAGCTAGGTACTTTGAAGTGAAAAGGACAAGGAGAATTTCATTCAGGATCCATTCTAGTTAATAATCCCCAGTGGCTGCTAACATCACAAAGAGTGAGATGACCACACAACACGCATCTCCTAACAGAGGCACATGACACCATCTCTGTGGAAGTCTTACTGAAAGGCAAATGTGAGTCTGATCAAACATCAATCCAGCTACCCATTTACAGGAAAAACAGAGGACAGAGAAACATGTTAAAAGACATCATGGGGATGCAATCAGCAATATCCAGACTCCCAGAAACTCTACATAACAAATGATCTCATTTCTTCAACAAATAAATTGGAGAGCAAGGAGAGAAGATATGGGGAAACCTGTAGATTAAAAAGCTTAAATAGGGGATTCCCTAGCAGTCCAATGGTTAAGACTCCAAAGCAGCAGGCATGAGTTCGATCCATGGTCAAGGAACTAAGATTCTTGCATGCCACACAGCATGGCCCAAAAAAGTCATTAAAAAATCTTAAATACATATCAAGCAATTGCAGTGTGTAGATCATAATTAGAACCTGATTCTAACAAAATATATAACTAACAAAATCCCATAGCATCTGAGAGATGATTGGAAACTTTAATCTCATTGGAGAGCTTAGGGTATTAAAGAATTATTATTAATTGGTTTACATGTGGTAATGGTGGTGTGTCTGTGACTGTTTTTAAGACTCCCATGCTTGATCTAGATCTACATATCCAAGTATTTACAGATGAAATGATAATATCTGAGATTGGCTTCAAAATGTTCTAGGGGTGAATATTTATAATAGTATTATTCATAACAGACAAAAAGTAGAAACAACTCAAATGCCCATCAGGTGGTAAATGGAGAAGCAAAATGTGATATGTCCATACGATGGAATCAATTCAGTTCAGTCGCTCAGTCATGTCCAACTCTTTGCGACCCCATGAATCACAGCATGCCAGGCCTCCCTGTCCATCACCAACTCCCGGAGTTTATCCAAACTTATGTCCATCGAGTTGGTGATGCCATCCAGCCATCTTATCCTCTGTCGTCCCCTTCTCTCCTGACCCCAATCCCTACAATGAAATACTATTCAGCAATTAAAAATGTATGAAGAGCTGATACACGCCACAGCTTCAAAAACATTATGCCACATGTAGAAAGCTAGAAGCAAAACCTGCATATTGTATGATTCCATTTATATAAAATGCCCTAAAAACACAAATATATAGAGACAGAAAGCAAACTGGTGGTTGCAGAGTGCTCAGGGTGAGAAAGTTCAGGAAAATGAGCACAAGGAATCTCTTTGGGGGTGATAAAAAATGTTCTAAAACTGCATGTGGTTATTGATAGTTCTACAACTCTGTATATTGACTAGAAGCCATTCAGTTTTACACTTCAAATGGGTAAATTTTTTAAAATGAGTAAATTCTATAGTTTGTAAATTATAACTCAATAAACCTATTTTGCTTTTAGTGCTTCAGGGGATGGGAGGAAGAAGTGGGTGGGAATTAAATGAGACAAGATCAGCCATAATTGCTTAAGCTGGGTGATGGGTACATGGGGTTTATTAAGCTATTGTCTTTAATTTTGCATATATCTGAGAATTTCCACAATAAAAAATAATTAAAAAGTGAGGGGAGGAAGTTGGAGGAAGTGGAAATTGAAAGTCATCAGGAAGTGAGGTTTCTCTGGAGACCTGCTACTCTCTGCATTTCTGTCTCTCATGTGTCACATTACCTCTCACGGTGTCCCGTGCCACTCGAATGACCAACTGACAAAGCCGCTCAACATTCTCTAGTCCAAATTCCAGATGGCACTGTCTGCATGGTCTGGCTGATTGCCAAGGCCACTATTAGGCCAAGCCCTTGGTGCCAGTCCCGGTAGGATCACTCTTGGGTCAGGTGCCCATTTCTGGTCCAAACAGTGAAGAAAGAAGGAAAGAAAGGAAGGGAGGAAGAAATAAAGAAAGAAGGACATGACTTCCCTGATGGTTCAGTGGCCAAGACTCCGTGCTCCCTGGGTTCCATCCCTGGTCAGGGAACTAGATCCCATGTGCCTCAACTAAAGATCCTGCATGCCACAACTAAGACCTAATAAATACATAATTTTTTAAAAGAAAGAAGGAAGGAAAGCGAGAGAGAAAGGAAGGAAGGAGGAAGAAAGGCAGGAAAGGGGAAGAAAGAAAGACATTCAAAATGATATGCACCGAGTTCCCTGGGGAGGGGGCTGTAGAATAGGCTGTTTGCTCTAGAAGTGAAAGCTGAGTGAGACGCTAGCATGTCCTATATAGACCCCATTCCTGCTGCCCATAGAACATAACAGAAGGTGCTACCTTTCGGGAACTGCCTTTCCTGCATGCAGCTCTAGCAGTTGAGTCTGAAACTCAACAAGCAAGAATGAACGAAAAGTGATGGGATGTACCCTAGTCTAGCATTGGATGGCAAAGGTTAAAGAACAAGTCAAACTCCTCTTAAGGGCCCACGGACGTTAAGTGTGAACCTAAAGAAACTCAGGAAGTCCCCAGCAACCTATAGAGGTCAGTAATTCAGCAGGCCCAGCACCTCTCCTCAACGCCTTTTCTCTGGTAACCTACTCTCAAGAGTTTTCTCCCAAAATTAATTGACCATAAAGATCATAAGAGAGATTTAAGAATTTGGGAGAATGGCATTGAAACATGTAAAATATCATGTATGAAACGAGATGCCAGTCCAGGTTCAATGCACGATACTGGATGCTTGGGGCTAGTGCACTGGGACGACCCAGAGGGATGGTATGGGGAGGGAGGAGGGTTCAGGATGGGGAGCACATGTATACCTGTGATGGATTCATTTTGATATTTGGCAAAACTAATACAATTATGTAAAGTTTAAAAATAAAATAAAATTTAAAAAAAAAAGAAAAAGAAAAGACTTCTGGGTGGCCAGACTTGTGTCTGCCTTCTTGTGGTGGGGCAAGTAAGTGACAGTGAGTGGTCGGTCCATTAGCAGCAGGTCACCCCTGCCACCTCTGAAGAGGCTGATTACAAACATTTCCCTGGTTATTACCCCATGAGCGCACCTCCCACCTCCCACACAAGTGGCGTGTTGCCTTAGGCAGGGAAAGTGCTACATTTGAGCAAAGAAAGCTATTCAGCCTCCAAGCCCCATTGGCTTGTCCTGCTTGAATACATCACAGGAAAAGTAGGACTCTCTGCCTGCTGCAGTTACACTTCAGCTGCCACTCCAGCTCTTTGGCTGGGTCAATGCCAGCCAAATGCTGGGGCAAATTCATGATGCCAAAGAGATACTCAAGACCGCCACAGTGAATTCCAACTAACTGACCCCTTTTCCCTCTGCCTGTAAGTGCCAAAGGAGCATGTCTCTGAAGGGACCAGTCTAGCCAAAGCTGCTGCACAAGCTGCGTATCTTAGTCACTCTCCCTAATTGCTCACCATGGTGGATGTGAGGAGCTCAACACAGCTCAGCCTTCACAAAGGACATTCTGCTTCAAAATGGACCAGACTCAGGTACATTAAGGACAAGTGTGCATGCCCTGAAGTGCTGTTTGCCCAACTCTTAATGTCTACTTTCTGGATCCCAGCTTCCCCCCTCACATGAGCTCCATGGCACACATGAGCAAGCTCTCCTGAAGGAAATCATGATGTCTCCATCAAGAAATAAAATATCAGGATGAGAGAGGTTTGAACTAATAACATTTGCCCTCCTCTACCATTTACTTTTCATTAGGCTCACTGCTTTTTTGTGTCCCTGGCTCTCTAAGTCTATTCATTCCATCCACTAGTCCTTCACCTTCAGTCAAACCATGGCTTTGCATTCAAACATAACTTCACTATTAATTGAGCTTTTACCATACTCTTGCCTGTTTTCTTCATAGATTTTGGCTGCTATAATAGAAAGCAATGGAGTCTCTTCCCCATTTGCCAGCCACAGAAGTACGTCCCAGTGATCCTATATCCACCAGCAAGCCTCCCATCACAGAAAGCACCCTGACTGAGACGCCATGAGAATCTGCCACTTGACGCTCCTTCCCTCTCCTTTGTATTGTTGGTGGGGCTCAGCACAGAATTATTGTCCAAGGGCAAATGACTCCTTCCAGATACAGTCAAGGCTCTGGATCAATTCTGGTGGTTTGCTGATCACCAACACTAGTCCTAGACCATGAAGTCAGAGCATAACCAAGCTGCAGTAGGGGATGCTGAGCTCAGCACAGGCCAGGAGCCACCTTCTAGGGCTGGAGCAATGAACCCGGGATCCTTAGACTCCAGATTACATGGACTTGCCTTCACAGGTCATGAACCCCCTACAACTATATTCAGATTGGTGTGTCTGTATGTGTGTGTGTGTGTGCGTACATGCAATATTTGGTGGACAGGGTCCCCAGCTTTCAGTAGTTTCTCAGAGGGGTCCCTGATCTAAAAACCAAACAGTTTAGCATCACTGTACTCAAAGAAACACTAAGCTTGGTCAGCAGTTCTCCCATGACATTGTGAAGAAGAACAAAAAGCCAGTGTACAGGGCCGGGCATGATGAAACCAAGGATGAAAGTTCAGGGCCATTTTCTTCAGAGCCGCACAGCCCAGTCCCAGCCACCAATCCAGACGGAAATCCTGGCTGCAGGGTTCAGGTATCTCAGTGATCTAAAAATCTTGCCTGATTGATCCATGGACAAGAGTGTGCATTGAAAATGTAGTAATGCAAACTGAATCACTGGGATAACATTTACACATCCCTGTCCTTCCTATGGGCCAGTCCTCTCATTAAAAGGATGAAACTGAGCCCAGGGCGGGGAAATGGCCTACCTACTATCATTCAGGAAAACTGTGACTGAGACTGGCTACAAGCTGGGTTTCTCTGACACCCCCATATTACCACATAGCACCTATTGGTTTCACCTGTCCTCTCCCTGCACCCAGGGCCCCTGTGGAAGACAGAGGCCTATAGTTAGTAATAGATACTGATCAGGTCATTTTGAATAAGGCTTCTAAAATGCTGATCCTGGAATAACCAGAGTCAGCATCCCAGTGGGAGAGGGAAAACCAAAAGAAATCCACCACAGACTGACTGACTTCATTCCAGCAAATGGAACCCTGACCAAACATGAGCATTCCTTAGGAAAGAACACGAAAAGGTTAAGTATGGCTATAACCACAAGAGGGCCGTAGATAGTTTAGAAAGTACCTTATCAAAAACCCAGGGCAATGTGTACCAAGAAGCCAAAATATCAGAAACTTTGAAAGAATTACCTTTGAGCAACTAAGTAGCCAAGTGAGAGAGAGAGGAGCTGTAAGATAAACGCTCCTTCTCCAAATGGAAAGGTGGCTCAAGCAAGGAACAAAGATGCTCTTGAAAAGTGTCACAACAAAGGCACTAAAACTCAGGGGGACCAAGGGAACTGAAAAGGAACCAGAGGAGTTACCTAAAAGCCAAATTTGAGATCTAGCCTAAGGAGAATGCCGGCAAGACAATCAATGGGGACAACTGACAGTTCGGAGAGCAGCCATGCTTGGGAGACCAAAAAGCGAACAAATACCAAGCAGAATATCAGTGGGATGTCTGCTCCCCCGCCCCCACTAGAAGTGTCCAAGTCATGAGACTAGATAGTGGCAAATGCTGTGGATGTCCAAGGCCTACAGAATAGCTTAACTCTGCACCCGTCACTAGGACTCAGGGGCAAGGCGTCTACGTGAAACTAGGTCCAAAGATGCAGCCTATCCTCAGCAAGGGCCCCATGCCAAGACTGCCACATTGCCAATACGAGCTCCATTCATAAAGTAGGGTCCTAAAGAGATCCCAGGGCACAGGCTGGGCAACACATAAGTTTTAAGTCAAAGGATGAGCTCAATGACCATTTGGACAACAGTTTACACAAGATGAAGTCATGCCAGACCAATCTATCAGAAATTTTTAAGCAGTAAAAATACATATGGATTAAAAAGGGAATGTGAAAGCAAAAGATTTTGACACAGTTCCAAACCACCATTGGAGTGCAAGTACAGTTGTATCAGGATAAATGATGGGCACAGGGACAGGAAACAGGGAAGAACCTGATTTTCTCTGAGGAGAGAAGTCTAGACCCCATGTGTACCCCGTGTGTGTGTGCATGCTCAGTCATGTCCAACTCTGTGTCACCCCATGGACTGTACCCCCCAGGCTCCTCCATCCATGGGATTTCCCAGGCAAGCATACTGGAGTGGGTTACCATTTCCTACTCCAGGGGATCTTCCCGACCCAGGGATCAAACCCACATCTCCTGCATTGGCAAGTGAATTTGTTTATCACTGAGCCACCTGGGACACCCTCTAGACATTATGGCCTCCCCTCAAAAAAAACTGATAGAGAGATCTAGTTCATCTGACTTACTCAAAAATTATGTGGAAGAAAGTCAGCCTAGTAAAAACTTCAGGTTTCCAGGCAACACTCAACCCTTTTGAGTAGTAACATGTTAAGATCTTTAGATTAAACTGCAGAAGATGCTGAGAGGCTGAACGAGTGGGCTGAAAAGTAGCAGGTGAGCGTCGGTGTAGGCAAGCACAACATAATGCACCATGGAAAAGAATCCCATTAACCACTCAAAATAACACACGAAGCAATCAAGCCTTCTTTGTAGAATCCTCCGGACATCTGCATCCAAAATAAAAGGGCTAATTCTTCTATTATATAAATGGAGTGACACAGAGGTCATCCAGCTAGAGATGAGGATATGGAGACCGAGGGACAGAGCCAGGAATAGAACCCAGGCCAGAGGACTTCACTGGGAGCATAGCAATCACAGAAGAGTGCATGCATGTGTGCTCAGTCACTTCAGTCGTGTTCGACTCTGTGTGACCCTCTGGACTGTAGCCTGCCAGGCTCCTCTGTCCATGGGACTCTCCAGGCAAGAATAATGGAGTGGGTTGCCATGCCCTCCTCTAGGGGATCTTCCTTATCCAGGGATCAAACCAGCATCTCTTCTGTCTCCTGCATTGGCAGGCAGCTTCTTTACCACTAGCCCCACCTGGGAACCCCCAGCAAAGAGTATTAGCCTTAAAGTATGAGTGGACAGCGGAGAAGGCAATGGCAACCCACTCCAGTACTCTTGCCTGGAAAATCCCATGGACGGAGGAGCCTGGTAGGCTGCATGGGGTCACTTAGAGTCAGACAGGACTGAGTGACTTCACTTTCACTTTTCACTTTCATGCACTGGAGGATGAAATGGCAACCCACTCCAGTGTTCTTGCCTGGAGAATTCGAGGGATGGGGAAGCCTGGTGGGCTGCCGTCTATGGGGTCACACAGAGTTGGACACGACTGTTAAGTGACTTAGCAGCAGCAGCAGCAGCATGAGTGGACAGATGAAGGAGTCTTGGAAACAGTATGGTATAACGGAGGGAGCACAGGTTTTCAGATACATTCTAGCTGTGTACAAATTCAGCAAGTTGCTTAATCTTTTTGAGTCTCAGTTACCTTAACTGTAAGATGGGAATCATGACACATACTTTCCAAGGTTGTTATCAGTAGAAGTATTTTAAAAGTGCTCTACAAAGGGATCTGAAAAGATGCTTAACATCACTAGTCATTACGGGAATGCAAATCAAAACTACAATAAGATTCTACTTCACATCCACTAGGATAGCTATAATCAAAAAAGGAAAATAACAAGCACTGGCGAGGATGTGCAGAAATTGAAATCCCAATACACTACAGGTGCACATGTAAAATGGTACAGCTGTTGTGGAAAACAATTTGGCAGATCTTCAATAAGTTAAAAAGAATCAACACATGACCTAGAAATTACACTCCTAGGCATATGCCCAAAAGAATTGTAAACAGATGTTCAAACAGAAACTTGGACATGAATGTTCATTGCAGCACTATACACAATAGCCAAAAGGTAGAAACAGCTCAAATGTCCATCAACTGATACACAGATAAGCAAAAAGTGGTATATCCATACAATGAAATACTATTCAGTCATGAAAAGGGATGAAGTACTGACACATATTACAACATGCATGAACCTTGAAAACACAATGCTAAGTAAAAGAAGCCAGTCACAAAAGATGACATAGTATATGATTCCATTTATACCAAATGGCAAGAATAGGTCAATTTAATAGATTTGAGACAATAAATAGATTAAGGATTACTTAAGGCTAAGGAGTGAGTACATGGGATGTGGGATAATGGGCTGTTAGCTAAAGGGTTTCTTTTTGAGGTCATGAAAATATTCTAAAATTGAGCATGGTGATGGTTGCACATATCTGTTAATATATTCAAATCAGTTGAATTGTACACTAAATGGATGTATGGCATGTAGTAAGTAAGTAAGTGTTAGTCACTCAGTTGTGCCCGACTCTTTGCAACCCCATGGACTGCAGCCCACCAGGCTCCTCTCTCCATGAGATTTTCCAGGCAAGGATACTGGAGTGAGTTGCTATTTCCTTCTCCAGGGGATCTTCCCAACCCAAGGGTCGAACCCGGGTCTCCTGCACTGCAGGCAGATTCTTTACCGACTGAGCTACATGTAGAATACATCTCAATATAGCTACATAAATAAACAGTATGTTCTACAGACAGTGATGTGTCGGTAAAGGTTTAGCATCTGGCTTTCAGAGAAATAAAGTCGTGATTTGTAGTGTTTGATGATTTCCATGGTAAAAATACTCCCTTGGCCAATTTCAAGTGATTAATGTGATGTCAGTCAACATGGAGTTGTAAGGAGTTGTGTGGCAGCACACCATTATAAAGTATTTGCACTATACATATACAATGGGCTTAGATAATCATGGATAATAGAAAAAGGTGATGAAATAATTAGGAAGTGATGTGTTTTGAGTATTTATTACCTTTTTTAATATAATTCATTTAACTGTACACTTTGCAATTCAATTTTTAACCATCACTTGCAAAATTCCTGATAACACAACAAACCAATACACCAGCTCTCACAAACCAGTACAGATTGTCTCTAGACTGTCTCTACCACACTGTACCACAGAACACTCTTTTTGAAGTTCACATGAGCAGCTTCCAGAAAACTGCCACCTTTTGCATTCCTCTGGGCCAAAGCTCTATAAATTATATGGTCATTACAGTTTGATTTGAAGAGGTTGCTTTCTCCCCCTCTAATGCTGATATCTGAGCATGGCAGAAATATTTTCCTAAATGTGGAAACATAATCCTACTTTCTGTCAACTCCATTTTGAGGCACTTTGGCCACATCTCTACAGCCAACAAGCAATACTAACAGTTCAAGGAATGCACCAGAACATACTTGATGAACCAACTCTCTCTCTAGCTGACCCACAGGCTCTGTGGCTCCCTTCTGATTCTTAACCACCATCAAACTCTGGTTTTTTTCATCAAATTTCCAAGTCTTAATTCAATGAAAAGCAAAATATAAATTTGCATTTGAAAACTCCACAGACCCTAACATTTCATGCAGAGACATGGGAGATTTGAAGTGTTTGGTACTTTGAATATCCAATACTCAGCAACCATACATCAGTTTTAACCACCCAAGTCCTCCACTCACGTGTCATAAAACAGAGCAGGCCATTTCAGTGTTCCTGGCACCTGACGCAGCACCAAAGTTAGGCTGTGAAACTCTAGAGCCTTTAAACAACTTGATTCAAGAAGAGTTTAGTATGGTTCCAAAGATGAGAGGATTTAAATCTTTCTGGCCCTGAGGATGACAGTAAGCTAAGCAGCTATGGAGAGTGGGCTCTGTAGTTACCCATATGCTATTGGGGTGGCTTAGAGCAAATTATTTAGATTCTCTGAGCTTCAGTTTTCTCATCTATAAAATAAGGAATATTAACAATACCCACCTCACAAGATTGTTGGAGAATCACATGAGATAAGGTGTATAAAGTTCCTCATGTATGAGTGATAACACATTTTTAAAAATTGCTTAGGATAGGGAAGCAAAATCGTGTCTCTGCTAAGCATCTGGACTATAAATTCAGAGTCAGTCCTAAATTCAAATTCAAGCCCTGCCTGTTTCTGAGTGACTCTGAGTAAGCCACAGCTTCTGTCTAAGCCTTTGGTTCCCCATATATAAAATGAGGTAAATGATAGCACAGTGTTCATTAAATGAGCTGGGAGAAGTCAAGTGCTAGGTACACTGTTAAATCCTCAGTAAATGAGAGCTGCTAAACTGCCATGAGGGGATGTACACAATTCTGCAAGCATTTGGAAAGAGCTCACATCGTGTTCCCATCACAGAGGGACAGAGGGGCGAGAACACTGATTACTCAAACACAAGGGTATGCTGATGAGAGCCAGGACGTGGTGCTGGGAGGCCTGATGATTCCCTTAGAGAAAGGTGAGTATTCTAATGCTGGAGGTGGGATCCTGGACACCCAAACCATTCGCTTTGGGTTTTTTTCCCCTGGGGACTTATTTTTACATACAGTTTTATTTAGGTATAATACATGTAGATTCAACTGCAAAAATCTAAACAGTACAATTTGATGAGTTTTGAGATAGGAATACACCACGAACCATCAACACCACCATCAAGATAGAGAACATATATGTTATCTCTAAAAGATTCTTCATACCCTTCCCTCTCTCTTCCCCCATCTCAACACAACCACTGATCTGCTTTATGTCACTTAGTTTGAATTTCTGGAATTTTACATAGTAAGGAATCTATATAGTATGTATTCTCTTTGAGTGGCTTCTTTCGCTCAGCATAATTATTGTGAGATTCAGCCATGCTGTTGTATATAGCAACACTTTGTTCTCTTTTCGGGTAAGTAGCCATCACCACACTCAATTTTAGAATATTTTCTTAACCACAATGTGTGAATATACCATTCACCTGTTAATAGACACTGAAGTTGTTTCCAGTTTGCATCTTACAAATAAAGGTTCTATAAACATTCATGTACATCTTTACATGGACAAATGCTTTCGTTTCTTTTAGGAATGGAAAAGCTAAGTCGTATGTTCAGTGTATATTAAACTTTTTTAAACCAGCCAAACTTTATCAATGTGGCTGTTTTATTTTACATTCCAAAAGCAGTGTATCAAAGTTATAGTTGCTCCAAATATCCTTGCCAATTATATGGCAAGGATTTATGGAGAAACAGGAAGTATTGTGATGTGTCTTGGTATGATTTTCATGTTTCCTGTGCTTGAGTTTTGCTGAGGTTCTTAGATCTGTGGGTTTATAATTTTTATTACCTTTGGGAAAGTTTCGGTGATTATCTCTTCAAATAACACTTCTGTCTTCCTAACTTCTTCTGGGGCTCCACTTACACTTATATTAGGCTACTTGAAATTGTCCCACAGCTCACTGTTTCTCTACTTATATTTTTTCTCTTCATTTTGGACAGTTTCTATTTCTATGTCTTCAAGTTCACTAAACTTTTCTGCTGCAGTATCTAATGTGCTAATAATGTCATCTTTGTATTTTTATCTCAGACATTATATTCTTCATCACCAGAAGTAAGATTTAAGTCTATTTTCTATCTTCTCTGTCTCTCCTTGACATACCTACACTTTCCTCTACCTTCTTAAACATACAAAATACATGTTTCAAGTCACTTTACTTTTTTTTGCCCAATTTCATCATTCATGTCTATTTCTATTTAAGGATTTTTCTTCTTATTATGGGTTGTGTATTTTCCTATTTTGCATGCCTTATAATATTTTATTAGATTTCAGACTTTGCAAATTTTACCTTCTGGTATGCTAGAGAATTTTGTACTCCTTTAAATATTTCTGAGCCTTGCTTTAAGTTGCAGTAAAGATACTTGAAAACAGTTCAAGTCTTTTAAAGCTTGCTTTTAAGCTTTGCTACATGGAACCAGAACAAACTTTACACCAAGGTTAACTTGGCTCCACTGCTGAGGTAATCTTCTTTGAGTACTCAGTCTAATGCCCTGAATATTTCGAGTTTCTTCTCTCTGGCTGTCGGGAAACTGAGCTATTCCCAGTCCTATGTGAGCTCTAGAAATCACTCCACCTACCCTTTTGGAGTCAGGTCTCCATAGCTCTCTCTCTGGGAAGCTCCTCTATGAAACATCCCTTGCAAATTCTAGCCACCCTTATCTACCCCCCTGAATTCTGACCTCTGTCTTCTCAGCTTGGGCAGACTTCTAGGTTCATCCTGGGTTCCGAGCTGGTAAACTCTGTCTAGGTGGTAAACTGGGGCAATCGTAGGGCTCACCTCATTTGTTTCCCTTCCTTGACAATCACTGTCCTGCACATCCTATTGTCCAATGTGGGACAACCATTATTTCATATATTTTGCCCACTTCTTTAGTTAGTTAAGAAGGAAGGATAAATCCATCCCCTGTTACTCGTCCATGACCAGAGGCAGAGGTCCAGTTTTCAGTTTTTAAAATAGTTGAGGTGGATTAGTTTGGGGATTTTTAATAACATCAAGATATAAAATAGATGGAATCAGTCAAAACCTGACAGGACCCTTGGAGATTACCTAACACTACCCCCACTTCATTTGGTGGACTAACAGAACTGAGATCAGAGAGGGGAGGGTATCTTCCCAGAGTCACACACCTAATTCTAGCCACAGAATTAGGACTAAAAATCAGGTCTCCTGCTCTTTATTTGTATTCCATCTGGTTATTTTCTGCTGATTTTTTCTTCCAAACCATTTTATTTGGATAGATACAGCTTGGAAATCTAGACCTTCTGTCCTGCCCAAGCCCACTGAGTGGGAAAAATTAGCTCACACCCAGAGGGTATTTAATTTCATGTGATTTTTGCAATCACAATCCCTAGGGTTGGCCTAAAGTGAATACCAGAGCAGCTCATAACACTGAAAAACTTAAAATACCCCCACGGGTAGGCACTCCAGAACAAAACCACATATTTTTCCCCATTGACTTATTATGAACTCACTATGCAGGAAGGAGTGTGACTTAGAATTTAGATTGGCTAATTTAGTCATTTCACCACCTATGGGAACCATGTATCCTACAGAAAGAAGCCATTATCACTGCAACTGCATTTGTCTTACCACAATTTTAGCTATTCATCTGGATTCAAAAACTCTTTCTGGGCTTGGTCTCTGGGAGCTTTTCTTTCTGTCCTGCCTCTTGACTCTTCCAAGAAGCAGCCTAGGATACGCTCCTGCTTTGGAGTCAGAACAGGTTTTACATCTCAGCTCCAATACTTACTTGCTGTGTGACCTTGGGTAAAGTTACTTAACCTCTCTGTAAGGACTAGGAGGGTACTGGCATATATTGATTCTAACGCTCATTTCTCTTCTCATTTTAGCATCTTTGAAATCAAGATGCATATTGCCAGCAGTGGTGTGAAGGTTAAATTTGCAGTTTTTTATTCCTAATAGTATATGATGTCTTGGATTCTAAAAATACTGTATTAATCTCTAACGTGCAGAGTCCCCTCGAGGATTAAATAGGATAAAGCAAGCATACATACAGTGTGGCATGTGGTAGGTGCTGAAGGACTCCTGCACTCCCACTGTTACTGGAACCAATACCTGACTGGGTCCTGGGCCTCTGACTTCCCTCACCTGGCAGTTGGTACATGCGTCGGGGCAGTCTGATGAGGTGAACAAGTCTGGGAAGACCGGGCTGGCACACTGCTGGCTGGTGTTGCAACTTGTGGTTGTCATCAGGCCCTAGAGGCTTTCTAGTAGCTTCCTGCCCTCCAGTTCTGCTTCAATAACACCACTAGCCTGATCTTACCTCTGCTGCTAAGGTGACTTCTGGTGCCATTATCCCAGACTCTCCCTGTCTCATCCCAAAGAACCTCCACAGAATCTAACAAAGCTTGTCAGTCGAAGGGCTCTCCCAAGGCCATCGAAATCAGACCCTGCAGGGCCTGAAGCCAGATTCACATTCCCCAAGGCCCCCCACATACCTCGAGTTGGGATGCTGATACTTGCATGCCTTTGAAATTCAAGGACACCAACTCTGCTCCCGCCTGGAGGGAAAAAACGGAGAAACAGACACCTGAGGATTAATAAACCTCAAACAACTCCCTGTACAGAAAAGTGGCTTACATTTCTTCCTCAGGGCTTCCCCACCTTTTGCACTGTCTCCTGCAGGCAGACTGACTTTGGGTGCAGAGGCCTCATCGCACTCAAGCTCTCCCATCATGTCCCTTGGCACCAAGGGGTGTAGCTGCTGATTCCATGAGCCCACCTCTCTGAGGCACTTACTTCTGACATGTACCGAGAGGTTTTCTCCCTGTGCCCTGCTGGATCCCAGCAGTCCAGGAAAAATCTCAGGACCACAGTGAAAAAGAAGAAAGAGCAGGACAGACTAGACTAGCCTTTGTCTTTGGTCATTTCTCCCAGCTTGACAGTCTCCTAAGTGATTCGAAAATATGGAGTCTGAGTGAACTGCCACATGACAGTTCATGCCACCCAGGATTCTGCACCATGGCCAGTGTGAGACTGGGAATTAATAATTGTGAGTGACTATCATGGAAACTGTCTCCAAGAAAAACAACCTCAGTTATACCATTCAAACTTCAGAAGATAAAACAGGCCTAGCTCCCATCCCCAAAAAAAGACAAGAAATCTACACCAAATGATAGGACTTGAAATCCAAAGAACATCTTGAGGCCTGATTCTACACTTGCCTTGTATCCCTACCCAAAGGCATGGGGTGCAGTGCGGGGAGGGGTGGATCTCCATCCATCCCATCAATCAACTCAGAATCTTGTATCATCCTGGACCCTCCCCAGCACCTCCCCGTCCTTATCCCTCTCCACTGTCAATTTTGCTTGTCTAGGGGTCTATGCTCAGCCCCCTTGTTGTGACCTGTTGAGACTGTCTTGTCTCCTGCCACGGCCTTCTTTGTGCTCTTTCCCCATTCAAAGTCTTGCCCCCTCCACTCCCAACCCCAGATCTGCTTCTAGGAGACCCTAGAAAAACAGAACTCTTCCCACATGGCCCTGCACAGAAACCATCAATGAAAACTGAAAATCGTTTTTAAATAATATATAATCTTATCATACACTAGATGATAACTTATAACACATCCACCTTCATATTCTGAATTCATGTATAAAAAACATATAGGCCATTTTAAACAAAAGTATCTAGCAGACTTCCCTGGCACTTTTTAAGTGTTTAAGACACTACACTTCCACTGCAGGGGGAACAGGTTTGATCCCTGGTCAGGGAACTAAGATCCCGCAAGCAGCTGTGGCACAATCAAAACAAAAAATAGTATCTAATTTTATACTCTGATTTTTTTCACTTATTAAACCTTCAAAAAAATCAATGAACAATAATGGCAAAATACTTGTTAAGATTGCATGGTGAGAACAACAGGGAGTTATATGATGATCCTCATCATATTTGTGCATGTTTGAAACTGTGCATAATAAAATATATCCTCAACGGCCCTCCACGGATCTTGGGATCAAGTCCAAACCGGCATTCAGGGCCCATAAGGACTTGCCTCCACTCCATTTTTCTGGCTCACCTGCTGGCATTCACCATGCTGCAGCCTCTCTTGGCACCCAGCTCTCTGCTGCAGCCCTCTTTGCCCATGCATCTCCTTCTAGAACACATTCTCCCCGTCTGTCATGCCCAGAAGGAGGCTCATCATCCCTTGGAAACCAGATGAAAACAACCCCTCGTCTGGACCACCTTCCTGGGCCACCTTCCTGGACACGACTCTCTTCTGGGAGGCAGAGGGAGTTACAGTCTGGTGTTTGCTGGCCTGGTAAAGAGCAAACAATCGATGTGCATGTGTTTGGGAGAGACCCAGAAAGTCTTAGTTAATAGTGAAGTGAAACTCGCTCAGTCATGTCTCACTCTTTGGGACCCCATGGACTATACAGTCCATGAAATTCTCCAGGCCAGAATACTGGAGTGGGTAGCCTTTCCCTTCTCCAGGGGATCTTCCCAACCCAGGGATCAAACCCAGGTCTCCCACATTGCAGATGGGTTCTTTACCAACTGAGCTACTAGGAAAGCCCCTAGTTAACAAAACAGGTACATTTACTTGAATTTCTGGCAAGTCAGGTAATCTCGCTCGGCTTCTGCTTCTGTCTCTATAAAAATGAAGATAATAGCAGCACTTATCTCACAGGGCTGGGGTAAGGATTCGACGGTATTCTCTGTGTAAACAGTTTTCCCACAGTACCTGGGGGTGGGTGAACCAAGAGACTGACTTATAGACAGACTTCAGTCAAATACTAGAGTGGATAATTGAGCAGCTCGTCTTAGAGGAAATGCTCCCAAGGCCTACAGGAAAGGAACTGCTCTTTAGCTCTTGCTGGGAGCTAGAGCAAATTGTGGCAAATCGGTGATATCAGAGTCACTTCCTCTCAGAGTCCCGGGGAGGTTCATACTTGAGGGAGGGTGGGAGTGAGGCGGGGGGAGGGTCTTCCAAGGTCGAGGCCCCAGGCCCCGGCTAGCTTTCTGCTTCTCTTCGGAAGACGCGTGCCAGTCTCGGGCCTGGCCCTGGACCGAAATCCGGGGGGCTAGTCGGCAGGAAAACCAGCCCCGGTGACGCTCCCCAGTCTGAGTCCCCAGTGAGCTCGGACCGCCCGGGGCGCTGATGCCGGGTGAGCGGCGCTAAGCGGCCCGACGCAGTGCCCCCCGCCCGCCCGCTCCTCCGGACGCCCGCGGCCTCGTGCGTCAGCGGCGCGGGCGGGCGCGGGGGGAGGGGGGCGCCGCAAGGTGAGGGCCCCGCGCAGCCTTAAGACGCCGCGCGCCCCCGCCGCCGCTTAGAGCTCGCAGCGCGCCGCGCCGGCCGGACGTGCGGGCTCGGGCGCCCCGGCTCTCGCGGCTCGCGCCGCCAGGTTCCAGCTAGCGGCCGCCGGCGCCTCGGGAGGCCGCCCGGTCGAGCGCACCGCGTCCCGAGGGACTGGCACGCAGCTCCCGCGGCGCGACGCCTCCGGCAGCAACAGGTAAGCGGCCCCAGCCCTGCTCCCTGCGCCCAGCCGGACCCCCATGTTCTGGCGCCCCGGACGCCCCGTCCACCGCGGGCGTCCACCAGACGCCCCGCGTGGAGTCCCCCCCCCCGCCCCAACCCCCGGCGCGGCCCCTTCTCGGCCAGTCCCTAGCCCTCGCTTTTTCACTCGCACTTTCCCTCGTCCCCCGCCCCTATCGTCTCGATGTGTTCTCATTCTTTCTCACATTCTCTGCTTCCCATCGTCTCTTTTTAATTTTTTTCTATCTCTGTTTCCCCCTGTCTCTTGCCCTGTCTCTCCTTCTTCTGTCTCTCTCTCATTGGCTCATTCATTGACTCTAGGTCTCTTTTCTCTATCATTCTCTCTGTCTCTGGGTGGCTCTCATTCTGTCTCTCATCTTTTTCTGTCTCTGTCTCTTGATGTTTTCTTATTCTCTTTCTCTGTCTGCCTCTCAATCTCTTGGCGCTCTCTCTCTCAGACTTCTCCCCCACCACCTCCGCCTCTTCCCCGGCTCTCCCCAGCTCACCCATCCCTCCACCCGCCACCGCCGAGGCCGGGTGGGCTGGAGAATGCAGACAGGATGCCGAATTGGGGGGCGGGGGGCATCCGCAGTAGGCATCCCCCCTGCATCCAGCCGCTTCTGAGCTGTGAGAAACTAGGAGGTTTATCCGCTAGAGCCCGCGGCGGCCAAGGCGGCAGCTGGTTTCCATGGTAAAATAAAGTCGACAGAGAGATAGGGATCAGAGACAGAGATCCAGCCAGAGATAAACCGAGGTGAGAGATCATCGGAGAAGGATAGTAAGAGAGACTGCACACACACTCAAACATACCAAAAAAAAAAGTGTTTCGCGAAAGTCCCAGAGAAGAGAGTGAGAGACAAAGAAGCTGACTCCCTTTAAGTGCACACGCTGGAAAGAGTCTGAGTAACGCAGAGGCAGAGATAATCAGGAGACACGGAGTAGATCCTGAGGGACACGGGCAGATAGTGATAAGGAGAGAACTTAAGGCGCAGGGAAGACAGAAGCCGCAGGGGGGAAACAGGGAGAGACACCGAGGGGAGAGGATCCGAGAAATTCAGAGCAAGAGCAGCGAGAGATGGGAGACGCTGAGAGACAGAACCCGAGAGAGAGAGACACGGTGACAGGAGAGCTGGAGAGATGCGGAGACGGTCAGAGACACACATTCAGCGAGTGATACTGAACAGGTGCACCGGGGACGCACGGAGATTGTCAGGGAAATAGACTGTGGGAGAAAAGTGGGGAGACAAGACAGCATCAGGGGAAGACGCATAAGCGCACGCACTAGCAAGCGACAGAGACAGTGACTGGCAGAGACACAGAAACGAGAGGGCATCAGAAAGAGACGGAAGGCGAGACAGGGACAAGACCCAGAGAAAGACGACGAGACGCAGAGACGCGCGCGCGCACACAGCCACGGAGAAAGTGCGCTGGCGAAAGCAGAGAGAAACTGAGGCGGAGAAGCTGACCGCGAGTGGGAGGGCGAGAGGGGAGTAACAGAAACGGAGGTGAGAGGAGAAGGACAGACTGGCAGAAGAGACACAGCGTACACGTGCTGGCAAGGGTCTGAGAAATAGGGACAGACCCCAGAGTGAGGGACAAGGGTGAGACAGAGAAAACCGGTAACGCGCGCACGCACACGCACACACACACACACACACACACACACACACACACACACACGAGATACAGGAAAAGTGCGCTAATTAGAGACTCTGGGGAGAAAAAGACAAGTGTACACACGTAAACAGGCAGGGATGGAGCGCGCACGCGCATGCGCTAGCGGGAGGGCGCAGGGAGAGATTTCTGGAGAAACCCAAACTGCGAGACCCCCAGAGAGTGTGGTAGGCGCACGCGCCAGCTGGAGACAGCTGTGGGAGGGGTGTCTCGGAAACCCCCCAAAAGAGGGAGAGGCAGAGAGACCCAGAGAATAAGAGAAGGATTTAGAGAAACTGCCCGGACGCGGGGGAGAGACGGGGGCACGCGCACGGGGTCCCCGGGGCTGGGGTCCTGCAGCGCTGCTGCCCAGCGTGGAAGTACCCACCCCACCCCCGCGCCCCAAGCAGGGGGACTAACCCAGCCCGCGTGTTTCTTTCGTCCCCAGCCTAGGCGCTGAGTGTGTTCCGTGCGCCCCTTCGCCGCCCGCCGGGGCCGGCCCGGCGCCCGCACCTGTCGCCCTCCTGCCCCTGCCGCCATGGCGTCCACCTGCACCAACAGCACGCGCGAAAACAACAGCAGCCACGCGTGCATGCCCCTCTCCAAAATGCCCATCAGCCTGGCGCATGGCATCATTCGCTCGAGCGTTCTGCTCATCTTCCTCACCGCCTCCTTCGTGGGCAACATAGTGCTGGCGTTCGTGCTGCAGCGCAAGCCTCAGCTGCTGCAGGTGACCAACCGCTTCATCTTTAACCTCCTCGTCACTGACCTGCTGCAGATCTCGCTCGTGGCCCCCTGGGTGGTGGCCACCTCCGTACCCATCTTCTGGCCCCTCAACAGCCATTTCTGCACTGCCCTGGTTAGCCTTACTCATCTGTTTGCCTTCGCCAGCGTCAACACCATCGTGGTGGTGTCCGTGGATCGCTACCTGTCCATCATCCACCCTCTCTCCTACCCGGCGAAGATGACCCCACGCCGGGGCTACCTGCTCCTCTACGGCACCTGGATCGTGGCCATCCTGCAGAGCACGCCCCCACTCTATGGCTGGGGCCAGGCTGCTTTCGACGAGCGCAATGCCCTTTGCTCCATGATCTGGGGGGCCAGCCCCAGCTACACAATTGTCAGTGTCGTGTCCTTCATCGTCATCCCGCTGATTGTCATGATTGCCTGCTACTCTGTGGTGTTCGGGGCTGCCCGCCGGCAGCACGCGCTGCTCTACAACGTCAAGAGCCACAGCTTGGAAGTGCGAGCCAAGGACCGGGTGGAGAATGAGAACGAAGAGGGCGGCAAGAAGGATGAGTTCCAGAGTGAGAGTGAGTTCCACGGCCAGGATGAAGGTGAGGTCAAGGCCAAGGTGGACAGCGAGGAAGCCATGGAGGGCAGCAAGAAGGCCAAAAAAGGGAGCGTGGAGACTGGTGAGGGGAGCATGGAGGCCACTGGCAGTGAAGAGGTCAGAGAAAGCAACTCTTTGGTGGCCAAAGGCAGCACCAAAATTCAGAGCAGCAGGAAGGCAGACAAGGGCCGCCTAGAGGTCACCCAGTGCAACATTGACCTGGGTGAAGATGACCTAGAGTTTGGTGAGGATGACCTCCATTTCAACGAGGATGACATCGAGGCGGTGAACATTCCAGAGAGTCTCCCAGTCAGTCGTCGAAACAGCAATGGTGACCCCCCTCTGCCCAGGTGCTACCAATGCAAAGCTGCTAAAGTGATCTTCCTCATCATCTTCTCCTACGTGCTGTCCCTGGGGCCCTACTGCTTTCTAGCAGTCCTGGCCGTGTGGGTGGATGTCCAAACCAAGGTACCCCAGTGGGTGATCACCATAATTATCTGGCTTTTCTTCCTGCAGTGCTGCATCCACCCCTACGTCTATGGCTACATGCACAAGACCATCAAGAAGGAGATCCAGGATATGCTGAAGAAGTTTTTCTGCAAGGAGAAGCCCCCCAAAGAAAACAGCCACCCAGACCTGCCCGGAACCGAAGCCGGCACCGAGGGTGGAACTGAAGGCAAGATCGTCCCTTCTCATGATTCTGCCACTTCGCCTTGAAGTTGGTTCTAAGGTAAACCTTGAACTGTTCACAGAATACAGGAGCAGCTTTCTCTTAAATGGACCATCCACAATCGCGTTAATGCCAACCCATACCATTCCAGGCAAAGGTTCTGCACATGCCCCTCTCACCACAAGGCAGATGCATATATGGAAGAGGTAGGAACTGGGGTCTTCCCTAAAAAGTGTGCCCCTCAAAGAATAAACTTGAGGATTCTGACTGATATTTCTCTCCCTCCCCCCAAAAAAAAAAGTTATTAGGCTCTAAATTTCTTAAAGCAACAAGGGCTATCCAATTTGGACATGTGCTTGGTATTATGTCTGTCTCCCCAGAGCTACCATGTATCAGTTTTTGCTCTGAGGGAAAAGGAAGATGATGCTGGTGAACTTAAGGACTTGTGAGCTCATGGGAAGGGCTCCAGCATATGTTCAACTGAAAGAAAAGCAATGGACCAAGTCATTCACGGAGCCCAGGAAGCAGAACCTGAACGACTGATCAACGTATTAGCCAAATTCTAGACTGAAGAGCCCCCACAATCTGGTGCAAAGACTATTACAGAAACTAAGGGCATTGTGTAGTTAAAAGACCAAGAAGGTTTCTATATCCTCCAAAGGGATCCAGAAAAGTGAAAGAAGATAATAGAGCATGTTTGAAATGGGGAGCTAGTCCAAGGGAGAAGATAGGAAAATCACACATCTGTGGGGCTAAACAGTTGACTTTTCTATAAAATCCTGGGTTTGGGCATGGGCGGAGGCCACAATTGTTTTATGCAAATGGAAAATTGTCTATTGACACTGAACTATTTTCTGTCTCCTATTTGAATAATAGTGGGACAGAAATCACCACTGTTTTACAATTTTCCCTTTGTGATTGAATTGAGATGCTCATGAGAATCCTCCAAATCACCTCTGCCAGTCACTTGTCCTACAAAACTCACACTGCCAATCAAGAGAGATATGCCCACTAGAAATGTCTTTTGTGTCCCTGAGATCATAAACAACACATATGATCTCCACATGGGGCAAAAGTAAGGCAGGATAAATGTTTTCCTTCGTCCAGGCACACCCATGAGTCTTTTCTACCTGTGACCATCTCTGAAACCTGTAAGCTCTCCACAGATGTGGTAGAGAAAAATAAGAGTTGGGAATAACAGAGAGGATGCTTTTTCAATACCTGGCCTATTACCTGACCTGTTCCAAACAATGCTAAATCGAAATATTCAGGTCAGACTTATCCTCATTATTTCTGTCGAAGTATATCACTTTGGGAAAACCTTTACAATATCTAAATCATCCTTAGGGTCAATACAGAGGAAGAAATTTCAAATCCCAAACCCTGAAATCACTTTGAGTGGGTATATACTTGTGTATTTCTGAGGGCACAGACCATATTGACATGACCAAATAACATGGAACCAAAAAATGGTCAAGACAGTGTTTTGATCCTCCTGAATATCACATTAAAGCAACTCTGTGATCAAGTGTTCAGGCAGAAATCCAATGTTAATATGGGTAGAGGGAGAGGAAAGAGTATTTCATGGAAAAAATGGTTGATCAGGTGCTGTATATAAAGACGGCCATATTCAGGGTTTAGTCTCATTCTTGTGTGATGACCATGTCTGTATTAGAACTGAAATTTCTTTCATTTAAAAGCCAAGCTCACTTATATTTTATCTCTTCCTCCTGACAGATTCCAGCATGAGCATCTCAAGGGGGAAGAGGTAAACAGCAGTCAGTGTATTTGGGCTGTGAATAAGTCTGCATGGAATTTGACATTGCCATGTTCAGAATTTAGGAAATAAATTTGGGGATAGTCCCAAATAGCATTGAGCTGACCCATAAATTTGATATATCCATGAAAATCATATTGATTTCAACCCCAGTAATTTGGAACTTGTGGTAATTCAGACAAGACATGGGGGCTAAAGTTTACCTTTGTAAATCATTTATTTTTATACCAAAATGTGAATTAACAGTCATAAATTTATGATACCAATTTATTGCCAAGCTCTTGTATCAGTCTGTCCTCAAAGGATTTCTGGGTGAAGAAATGGCCCATGTGACCAATCCTTCTATGGGGGGAGGGGTTTTGCCTTGAAGATCAGTCATGGTCAAAGGAGTTTGACGTAGTGGTAGCCTGTCCTTTAAGTAGAAATGCTTACCTGGGTAGGAAACAGGTTTTCAAACATAAGTGTCTCCAAATATTTTGTTGAAACTGAACTTCTTGTTTTATTTTTAAAGCGCAACCCCTTCAAAGTGTATCAGAGAAAATTGTTTGCCAAAATCCCAAATCCAAATGGAAGCAGAACCTGTCCGAGTGTGGTAAGTTCACTTAACACACACAACATCCTCCAGGGCACCAACACTCACCAATTTCCTTTTTCAAGTTCCTCTTTTCCCTAATTTAGTCATTGTCCATTCTCATAGCAAATTGGATTTTTCAAAGTCGAAAACCTTTTGAAAATAGGGGACTGGGAAAAGAGGACCTTTGAATTAAGAGCATTCTGCTTTGCTGACATCTTCTTAACGAACAATAGGGCCTCTAGTGAGCTCGGAGATAGCAACTGCTTCAAATTGTATGCTATTTTGAATAAAACACTATCAACTTAATGAGGTTTTACTGCACATACTGTTTTGTCATTTGAAAATCTGAAAGCACACACAGAAGTCATCATTAGCCTCACAGATCCTCGTGTGCAATAGCTTTCCCTAAATGTTTTTAAAGGAGGTGTTCTTCTGCCAAGGCCACTTCATACATGCAGTATAAATCCCATTAAAGTCCAGGGGCCAGACAAACCAGACTTTGAAATGATGTGGTTTCCAATTTAATGATTTCCTTATTTAAAAATAATAGAGCATCCAGTTTGCCAAGGAGTCGCAGGTGCTTTGACTAACACACCAATTTCAACAAGCTTGGGAAGGCAGTAATAAGGAGCAAGCCCCAGGCTTCTGTGACTTTTATGATTGCAAGGGTCCATCTTCTCTATGGCACCACAAATACCAGCTGCTTGGAAGTCCTGTGTACTTCTGGCCCCCTGCCTACCTCCTGCCATTATGCCCACTGCCTTCACCTCCTCCCCCTGCTGTGCTGGCCCTTCTTGAAGCTCTGTGTGCTCACTCACCCCCATTCATCCCCTTCCCACCCAGAGCTGACAGGTTCACAGGGACCCGGGGGCCCATGAAGCAGGGAAGAACAGAAGTAAACAGAGGGACCAGCAATTAAAGGTATTTTTCTGTCTCCTCCCCCAACTCCAGTCCAATTTAAAGATGAGGGGATATCTACTTCAAATTCAGCAGGTAAGGAAAACTGCCATTTTATCATAGAGGGGGTAGGTACCTCATTTCTTATCAAAAAACACCCACTACAACACATCTTAGGGAGCACATTCAATTCTGTAGATACTATCCAATTATTTCAGCAAAAAAAGAAAAACAGTAGAAAAATTACCTATAAAATTGTAAGGTGCCTGATACTGCCTTATTTTCTACATAATTAGCCAATTAAGCTAGGTAAAGTTACTTCAAAAGATTTTTTCATACTACCTAAAGAGTAACATGTAAGATTAAACTACACTTTCTTTTTAGACTTTGCCAAAATGCTCTTAAAACTATCTGAAATATACCATTTGGAAGAGAAATATTATGCATCATCTGGTCATTTGAATGCTCCAAAATAAAACCCTCAGAGGTCGTTAAGATCAAACAAAGAGAGTACCAATGTCAACTTGTGGACTGAATATTTTTTTTCTCATAACTGCCCTCTCCCAGATTTTGAGGGAAAAAAAAAATCAAAAAAGTGTTTTCCCCTCATAATATCTTTTTTATTGTATTCTTCTTTAAGACAAACCCTTGTGCTGTCAGGAGAGGCTGCTCTAAGCAAAATGTCTTTTCCCTCTAGAGCAGACAAACGATTAAAGGAACAGGTGGCTGTGAGCCAGTCACCAAGATAAGGAGAGAAAATCTGGTCAGTCATGGCTTTTAACCCTCTCGGTCCTTATCTCTGTCTCTCCTTCTCTATGGGCCAGACAGGTGCTCCTGGCCCCTCTCAAAGCCCTTCCAAGCTGAGGCATGAGGAGACAAAAGCAGTGAGCCACAAACAACAGATCATAGCTTAGAAGTCAAAAAAGGAGAGAGACCCTTGCCATAAATTCTTTCCAGTTACTTACAATCTCTTCCTCTAAGGCAAAGGCCCAACGTGCTTACAGCAGTCTTCTGCTAAAAGCAGCACTGCTGACTGAAGGAAGAACTAGGAAAGCTAAAATTCACAACTAAAGTTCATTGCTCTTTGTTAAAAAGTAGAGTAAGAATCCTCAAGGTCAGTGAAGGTTGCCAATAGTTGTCAAGTATTTTCATCACTGCCTCTCAAAGCTCACCTGTCTCAACGTCTACACACCAAGGGGAAAACACAGTAACTTGTACACTCACAAGAGGTTTGCTATGGCCGAGAATTCCTTCCTGGATCTCTCTTGTTCTAAAATACACGCAAAAACAAGATTGGTTTCAGTTTGGTGCTTCAAAGTTGAGTGGATTCCCCACCCCTTCATCTGTGCTACAACTTTGATGTTAAAACTTTTGGTATTTTTGTCCGTTTCAGTGGTGTATTCCGTTCTGTAGTAATTCTTCTAAATGTAAGCTATTACTGTATATAAAATATGTGTTCTTGGAGATAAGGTGCTAGATATTAGACTGTACGTGTCTATAGATTGTGTCACCCTCAAAAATGGGTAGTGCGTCCATGTAAAGTTAGTGAATCAAATGCATGCACAATTCTATTTGTGACCCACACCTTGGTCAGTTTCCAAAGTAGAACATAGTATATTTGTGTTTAAAGTTTTCTTTTTAAAGTGTATACTACAGGATGTAGAAGAGGCTCCAAGGTGGAGTGGCAGGAAGTGGTGCCTTTCATTTCTTAAATCCCTGGTACAGTATACGACAGGTGAGAACTGATTCTCGTACAATTGGTCATTATGGCAACTTAATCATCTTGGCTGAAGTTGTCACTGGCAGTTCAACGACACGCTTGGCACTGGCACGCCTGTTTTCCATTCATTGTATAGAATGCAAAATGAAAAAGACAATCCTTTCATCCTTACAAAGCAAAGACCCCAGGACAGGCTATTGGAATCCTGTTAGCAGGATGGAAAGAATGATGTACTCTCAAGATCCAACCAGTACCTGACTGTGAACTGACAGTTTGCATTGAGCAGATCTATATTGTGACCATCTCTCCCCTCCCAGAGCAGTACCACAAACCAGAAAAAGGCTGCTCTGTTTTTTTTTTTTTCTTTGATTGATTGCCTGAGAAGAGCTTAGATGGGTAAATAGATAAAGAAGTAGTGGGACTCCTCCAGGAGTCCCAGCTAAGATGTTTGAGAATTACAATCATATAGCAGCAGCATTTGCATCAGACAAGAAAAGAGAACTATGAGATGAGTTCATTATATTTTAAGAATAAAAATAGTAAAGCTAAAAGCTATATATATATTGAATAATTTCTAAAACTGCCTTTTAATACCAAATTTTATGTGCTGTTTTTGAGACTGAAAGCAGGAGGAAAATGCATTCAGTCAATAAACAGTTTTCTTTAGCATTTTGAATTTGAATTTTTCCTTTTCCTTTTCAAAAAGTATTTGCAATTTAAAAGTGCCTTTTCAAAGGATTGCCAAACTACAATCCTGGGGCCAAGTTCCCACTGGCACAACTTACCTTCAGGTGCACAAAATGGGTGGACTTAATCCTCCTCCCCCCAGCAAGAAGAGAAACCCCTTCACACCCCAGTCAAATTCATACATCAATACTGTTACATAGATCAGGAGTCTCAGAGACTCTGCCCAAGGACAAGGTTTCATATATTGGTTGACTTCAATTGGATCCTTTCTAAAATGGTTACAGCGCATGTTCTTGCTGGACAGGAATAATGGACTCCTGCTTGGGGAATGCAGAGAGATTGATGTTTGTGGTTTAACTAAATATTATTAAATAATGTTTGTGTTTCTTAAATAGGTGCTGTTAATCTGTCCTTGGTATATTCTTCTTAAATATGCTAAATAAAGTCTAATTTTAATGCGTATCTGGTTATTGTTCCGAGCTCCATGGGAAAAACATAAAGGAGGGAGACACATAACCAGTTCTCCATCCCTTCTCTTTTGGTTAAACAGAGGAGACAGGGGAGAAACTAATCAGAGTACATGGTAGAATGAAATATGTGGGCTCCAATATTTTTGCATTGTTTTTCCAATATAAGGAATATGCAGTGGGAGGGGGAGTGGTCTTCAGGGGCTTGCTGGAAGAGGGGATTCTGCTTAGCCCTCCCAAAGTGAGAGTGGTCAGATTTCAAAAATAAACTTATGGTCACCAAACGGGAAAGGTGGGGAGGGATTAATTAGGAGTTTGCGATTAACAAATACACACTACTACATATAAAATATATAACCAACAAGGACCTGCTGTATAGCACAGAAAACTCTACTCAATGCTCTTTTCTAACATATATGGGAAAAGAGTCTAAAAGAGTGGATATATGTGTACGCATACCTGATTCACTTTCTGGTACACCTGAAACTAACACAACATTGTACATCAACTATTCTCTCATATAGGGACTTTCCTCGGTGGTCCAATGGTTACGACTCTACCCTCCCAAATGCAGGGGGCCCGACTTCGATCTCTCGTCAGGGAACTAGATTTCATATGCTGCAACTAAGACCTGGCTGTTTGTTGTTTAGTCACTCAGTCATGTCCAACTCTTTTGTGACCCCATGGACTGTAGCCCACCAGGCTCCTCTGTTCATGGAATTTCCGAGCCAAGAATACTGGAGTTGCTATTTCCTCCAACAGGTGATCTTCCCGACCCAGGAATTGAACCCACGTCTCCTGCATTGGCAGGCTGACTCTTTATCACTAAGCCACCTGGGAAGCCCCAAGACCCAGTTCAGCCGAATAAAATAAATATTTTTAAAAAACTATAATCTCATATAAAATTTTTTAAAAATGGCAAACTGAGGGTGGGTGGTCAGAGTGGAAAAATGGGGCCAGATGGCTTGTGGGGCTCTCAAACGCCAGCCTTATTCCAAAGGCCATGAAGTTGTGGGGTGGGGGTGAATAGGCTTTAAGAAACAGTACTGCCCAGCACCTGGATCACCCCCACTGGGCTCCTGGCCCTGCTGTCCTGCTACTCATGAGCAGGACACCTCCCTTGGCACAATTAAGCCACACACAGACCATTCTCACCACCACCACCACCCCCCCCACACACACACAATCCAGTTCCAACTCACCAGGGTTTATGTAACAAGAGGCAGGACCGTGTTCCCTCAAGCCCCAGTTTAAGAAAATGGGTCTGCCTCTAACACCAACCGTAACATGAAAGCACGGGGCACAGATGAGACAAACAAATATGTCTAAAACTTAAAGAGTCTACTAGTTCCTCTCAAGTCCAGGTGCTTGACCTACTGGTAGCCCTTCTTCTCCAAATCTTATCAGTGGTGGTATAAGGAGCTGCTCCTTGTACCTCTGAAGCAGCCCTACAGAGGTTCAGGGAGCTATCCATGCCCATTTCAATCAAAAGAAAGTGCCCTCCCTTCTCCATTTTCACTCCAAAATTAAATTGAATACTTACCTACATGCTGTATTTCAAGATGTTAAAAGATGGCTGCCTTATTCACACAGTCACCTTTAACCCTGATCTGTGAATGCCCACCAGGCAGTGACCTTCTGCTATAGAAATACTTTTACTAATACCTTCTAACAAGCTACCAGTGCAAGCAAGTGAGCTCAGATAAAACGATCAGGCAGCAAACCTGGTAGGAGCTGAGTCCCCTGAAGCTGGAACAATGCTTAATGCAGAGTATTTAGAGGAGAAGGGGCCTGGTTCCAAGGCATCACCTCATAACAGCTCTTCCTCTCAGGCAGGGTTTAGGGGTCAGCTTTCGATTATGAGACTGAATGCGAGAGGTCTAAGAGGATCTGAAAATCCCACTGTCAAGAGACAACTCTGACCGTCTGTAGCCACTCCTCCCCTCAGTCTGCTCCAGGCCCCAGTCACAACCCTGCTCCTTCCAATATAGAAGAAGGCCTACTACAGGCGACCAAATGAGTTTCTTCTTCCCCAATGCAACTAGTCAACTCTTCCTCCCTCTCCTACTCTCTTTCAGAATGCAGTTCTCTGACCTTGTCCCTCTTCATTCCAGACTCTCCTTCAAGAGCCACACCACCTCTTTGATCCCTGCACACACCAACATGTATTCCTCAGCTTGAGGGCGACTTTGAGAACATTCATGAATTGAAGGGTATGTATAGATGGTTTTTAAATGTTTACCTCAATAAGACAAATATTTATCAATAATATTTACCACAAAACAATGTATGAATTTCATGCCATCTCCCCTGAAACTGCAAGCTCAAAGAATATTTGCAATACAAATTCCCAATATTTAGGGAGTTGTGACACCTGACTATTGTCTAATAGGAGCAAATAAATCCAAGAGAATTGACTTCAAAGATTTGTTATCTACACAACTAAGTCAAGCTTACACACTCTCAGCACATTCTCCAAGGGCAGCAAGCAAAAACAACAGGCAACTAAACAACCACGAATGTACAGATTCAATTGAGTAATAAGACAACAGGATCTGGTATTTCATAAACTCTGTATGCTAAACCAATGGATATTTTTAAGTGATCACCCAGATACAAAGGTGTAATATTGTTTGTACAATCAACTTAAGTTGGAAAATGTCACATTTTACCTAACATTTATTTGACAGTAGTTTTGATGTTCTGAACAGACGAGGAAGAAAAAGAAGGGGAAAAAACCTTCTCAACTGAAAAACCAATGTACTTAAATTAAGAAAAAGTACCTCCCTTGCTCTGATTGTTTTAAATTAAATACCCTTTTATGGTATCATTTCAGGAAAATAGTACTTAGAATAAACCTACTTGCCACCTTGATTTTTCTCCCATACAATCGCATTTTGTGTTACACAAACTGAGGCCAGACAGTGAGATTTTTTAATTGATATATATTTAAAAGCATGCAATTGGAAGCATATGTATCTCTGTAGATGTCCATATAAGATACAGATACATATTCAAAGGCAAGGGTGACGTGCCTTGAAGCCTTTGGCGGGATTCTTTAATCCACTTTCACCACGCTGTAGATTTTAGAAATAAAAATAAAACAGGAAAAAAATCCAACAGTTCCTGAAACAAAATGAGAAAGATCTTTGTTAACCAGACATTATAGAAAATCAAAATAGCTTTCTCAAAAATGCAAAGCACGTCAGTTTGGAGATGGAGTACTGATTCTCTGCATCTCAAGACCTGTACTTTATCCAGTAAAAATCACCAGGCTCTCTTGCTGAGCAAAGAGGATGAGCAGCAGGGCTGGAGGCAGTCACCTGCAAAGGGGTGTGAGAATCCATTTGATTGAACACTGCAGGTCTCTAACCAAAGCAAAAAACAAGTAGCTTAAGTTCTCTATTTCAAAATGGATACAAAAAGGTCCAAGGCTACTTTTCTAACACAAGAAACTTTGTATAACTTGCTTCAATTTGGAAAATGTAAATAACCATTATCATTATGCATAGCAAAATCAGGAATAATCTTGGGACTTCCTTCGTGGTCCAGTGGCTAAGACTCCGCTTCCCACTGTAGGGGGCCCGGGTTCGATCTCTAGTCAGGGAACTAGATTACACATGCCACAAGGGTTCACGTGTGGCAACTAAAGATCCTGTGTACCACAACCAAGACCTGGCGCAGCCAAATAATTTTTTTAAAAGCAGGAGTAATCTATTTACTTATATAATCAGAGCATATATTAGTTTTCTAAATGAAAGTTTTATATTATTAAGCTTGAGAAACATCCCATCTCTGGGGATTTATCCTAAAGAAATGATCCTATAGAGAAAAGAATGTCATGCAAAAAATGTTCATAATACTGATTTATAATATTGGAAAACTACAAACAAGCCAAATGCCCCCAAATGATGGACTAAGATGAAATAAGAGAGGCAGCAGAAATGTCAAATAGAGACTTCCCTGGTGGTCCAGTGGCTGGGACTCTGAGCGCCCCTTGCAGGGGGCCACGGTTTGATCCCTGGTCAGGGAACTAGATCCCACGTGCTGCAACTAAGAGTTTGTATACAGCAATTAAAAAAAAAAAAAAGATTCCATGTGCCACAACTAAGACCAGCGCAGCCAAATTAATTGATTAGTTTAAATTTTTTTATTTAAAAATGACAAATATAAAGATATATAAAGCAGCATGGGCCAATCTTTTTTAATAACATTTATTTATTTTCCTTTTGGCTACATTAGGTCTTCGTTGCTTTGCTTAGGCTTTCACTAATCTTCATTGCGATATGCGGTTTCTCATTGCAGTGGCTTCTCTTATTGTGGAGCACAGGCTCTAGGGCTTGTGGGCTTCAGCAGTTGTGGCTCACAGGCTTTAGAGCACTGGCTCAGGAGTTGTGGCACGGGGGCTTAGTTAATCAGAGGCATGTGGAATCTTCCTCAGTCAGGGATCAAATTCGTGTCCCCTGCACTGGAAGGTGGATTCTTATCCACTGTGCCACCAGGGAAGTCCTGGGGCAATCTTTATAATATGGTATTAGGTGAAAAAAGCCAGGTCTTAAACAACTTCCAGGTTATCACACCTATGAGAACATTACATAAGCTTTAAACCCATAGACTAGAGCACAGCATAAATGAAAGAAGATACTTTCCTATTTTAGAGTGACATGATTATGGACAAATTTTTCTTTAACACAGAATTCCATTGATGTTCATACTATAAAAATAAATTTTCAAATGACCTTAATGTTCAATGACTTAACTGAAGAAAATTCTAATAAGATTTTGATCTAATAAGATCAAATCCCATAGTCTAAGTGGGGCACCATAAGACAAGTCAACCATCTAGAAAAATATCTTAATAGCAAGATCACAGAAAGCTTTAGGCAGGATTTGTTACATTTTTCTATGCCAATTTCTAAATTTAGAATAACTTTCCATCCTATATACCATCATGCCACTTCCCTCCCACTCTTTACAGCTCCTTGTCAGTTAATAGGGTATCAAACCAGTCAATCCTAAAGGAAATCAGTCCTGAATATTCATTGGAAGGACTGATGCTGAAGCTGAAGCTCCAACACTTTGGCCACCTGATGAGAAGAGTCGACTCATTGGAAAAGACCCTGATGCTGGGAAAGATTGAAGGCAGGAGGAGAGGGCACAACAGAGGATGAGATGGTTGGATGGCATCACCAACTCAATGGACATGAATCTGAGCAAACTCCAGGAGATAGCAAAGGACAGGGAAGCCTGGCATGCTGCAGTCCATGGGGTTGCAAAGAGTCGGACATGACTGAGCGACTGAACACACACATGGTATAGTGATAAGATTATGGGCTCTAGAGGGACACAAATGTCCTCTGTTGGTTATTTGTTGATCTTAGGCAAGTGAGAGTCTTGCCAACCCTCAGTTTTCTAAGCTGAAAAATGGGGATGATAATACCTTTTCCTACTTTTGTCTCCCTTTTCTGAATCCAACAACTTCAAAGGTTCATGAGATAACATATGTCTGAATCTAAAACACTCCTGATTTCCATTTGCTGCATATTAGTCCCATAAATTATGAAAATGTCTATGAATTCTCAACTTTTTGATGCTCTACTTAAAATACCAAAATGTGTCCTACCCAAAACACAAAAATTCATCAGCCCTCACACTGTTCTGAGAGCTGACTGAGCTAAAGAATCTGGACTTCAGAGTCACGCAGACGTTTAGCTGGGTGATGTAGAACAAGCTACCTTTCTCCTTTGTTCCTCATAACTGAAAAGGAATCATACTCCCATCCACCCAACAGGCTTGACCTGAGGCAAAAAGGACAAAATACATTGGAGTGTCTGTCAAAATAGGCACTCAAGAAATGATGTTCTGATCAATCACTGATGTTCTGATCTGGGGTTGAAAAGTATGTTCACTTGGGATTTATTCGACTTAACTCCTCAATATCAACTGTAGCCTGGAATCACCTGGGAAGATTTAACAAATACTATTGTCTGGGTCACACCCTCAGCTATGCTACTTAACTGGTTGAGATGCAGCCTGAATGTCAAGATTTTTTAAATCTCCCCAGGTCCTGCTACTATGAAACCAGGGTTCAGAACCTCTGGGCTAGCCTATCTGTCTTCCTTCCTTCAATGTTTCCTTCCTTCCTTTCTTTCTTTTTCTTCCTTCCTTCTCTGTAAACAAACATTAAATATTAAGAAAGGTGTGGAAATTTCTAAGGGCCATTGAACCACACAAGTTAAAAGCAATGTAAAGGAGCAGGCTTCCCAGGTGGCTCAGTGGTAAAGAATCTGCCTGCCAATACAGGAGATGCAAGAGACATGGATTCAATCCCTGGGTCGGGAAGATCCCCTGGAGGAGGAAATGACAACCCACTCCAGTATTCTTGCCTGGAGAATCCTATGGACAGAGGACCCTGGCAGGCTACAGTCCATGGAACTGCAAAGAGTCAGATACAACTGAGTGACTCAGTAACAACAAGGGATCTGGAGAAATTAAAAAAAATTTTCTACAGCTCAATTGCTGGTACTACAACTTAAGGATAGAAAAAGGGAGATGGAACAAAAAGGGAGAAGTATTATACCTTTGATGTCTTTGCCTACATTTGTCCCAGGACAGAGAAAGTACTAAACCAGTACTAGAAATGTCCTAGTTTCTTTCTAAACTTCGTAACCTTTTCTCATTAGGTCAGGAGACACATTACAAAAAGACAAACCAACTACCGGATCTTGAATGAGGCAGTCCAAGACAAGCAGAGAAGCTCATTTTCCCCCATCCTTTCCCTAAATGCAATTCTACAATGAGAAAAACAAAATTCACAGCCTGATCTAGGACTGGCATCCAATACACATTTCCTCCAGGGCCTTCCCAAAGTCTTCATGTACACTTGAAAAAGAAGAAACTAGCTAAATAAAACATTTTGAAAGTCTATCACATTCTATTCAATATAAACAAACCTTTAAAGAGGCTTTCCACAGCTACTGTGGGGACTAAATTCCAATATATATTAATTTGAGAATTGGCACCTGTGACTAAGACATGCAGAAAAGATTTTCCTAACATTGGAATTAGAGCCATTGCACAGAAGAATAAAGAGAAAGCTTATTTGGAGCAAAGGTCTTAGGGACCTTGACTCTCTTCAGCCATATTTGATTCAGTTTTCAGTAAACACTTTCTCTGGGCCTGGCACTTGCCAGGTAATGTAAAGGATAGAAAAAGTGGCTCAGGGACTTCCCTGGCAGTCCAGTGGTTAAGACTTCTCACTTCCACTGCAGGGGGTGCAGGTTTGATCCCAAGAGGGGGAACTCAGATCCTGAGTGCTGTGAGGTGTGGTCAAAATGTAAAAAAGTAGCGGGGGGGACCTCTGGTGGGGAACAATGTCAGTGGCTAATCAACATATTGCTGCTTATATAGAGGTCACAGTCAGAGACTTGGAAAGGACCCTTGACTCCAGTCTTTCTCACTTTCATATTTTATCAGTCACCAAGACCTTCCAATTCCAACTTGGAATTTGTTTGAAGTGCAAATATTTTATTTTACATTCTTACTTAAACACTTCTTTTCACCTGCCTTCATGGCCCAGTGGGCAGTGAATCACTCTCATACATACTTTTCTTCAACTGAATACTTACGTGATACAGAATACAACCACTTTTCCCCTCTCAATTGGTAACCTGTGACATTTTTTGTTTCTGTGTTTACTGCAGAAACTCTTAATAGAGACAATTTAATATAATTTATAAACATATTTTATACTCACATTTGCATAATTGTATAACATAAAAATAAAAATCAGAGATGGTAAATGTAGTTTTCACTGATTCCTTGATTAATTTATGCTTACTTTCCAAGCTCAATGCTCTATCAATAATAAAATAATGCTTCCTATGATCTTTTCTCTAAAAACTTTATTATCACTTCTAGAACATGATTGGTGTTGCTTTTTTATGGGAATCTTCTGAATCCATCCCCTCCATCCACCTGTCCATCTCCATAGCCATCGGGTCTTAAGTCATACTCACTAAATCTCTCATCTACAAAACTATCTCTCTTGGCTTGTCTTTATGGCCAGTCTCCCTCTCAAATCAATTCTCCACTCTGTCAGAGTGATTGTGATATTTCCAAAACACAAATTTGATTGCCCAGCCCCTACTTACAAACTATAAATAGCTTCCCATAGCAAAGGTACTTAAACCCTGGAGAGTATCACAAACTTGTTAAGCAATTAAAAATACAGATAAGCAAGGATTCTGATTCAGAAGCTTTGGGATAGGCCCTGGGCATCAGATTTATTGGTTTTAGTTGGTTTAGTTTAGCCAGAGATATGAACAAATACCTTCATGACCAAGACAATGACGATGATGATTATAATAATGACAATAGCTGTTATTTATTAAATGCTTGGGTTCCCCTGGTGCCTCAGTGGTAAAGAATGCCTGCAGTGCAGGAGACGACGGTTTGATCCATGGGTCAGGAAGATCCCCTAGAGAAGGGAATGGCTACCCACTCCAGTATTCTAGCCTGGAGAATTCCACAGACAGAGGAGCCTGGCGGGCTACAGTCCACAGGGCCTCAAAGAGTCGGACACGACTTAGCAACTGAGCACAGGGAAAAGGAATAACGTCCCTTCCTTTGAAATTTTACCATGATGCTTGAAACTAGAAGAATACTAGCTACCACAGGGCCCAGAGTTAGAATAGGTCTGTAACTACCTGTACTGGGAAAAAATGTTAAGACCTTGAGGTTTTCAATATTCTTGAAAATAGAGAACACTGTGTCCTGTTCATTCCAATAGTACCCGGCATTTTGGTACATAAATATAAGCCGAAATAAAAATGAGCTGGGACTGAAGAGGTAATAGAATTATCCCAAAGATTATACTGGCCTTGACTCCCTGTATTCTAGAATAATGGGGAAAAATTGGAAGGATGTGCCTTTATTTTTTTAAGAAGGGCTGGAAGGGTTGAAAGAGCATGAAAAAGACTTGGAATGGGCTGTTATCATCATCTGTCCCTGAGGGTGATGTTTTATAGCTTTAGGTACATGCGCCTGTCTTCATTGTCCCAATTACAGGAAGTCCACCAGATCTAACAGAAGGCCACAGAGGAGATTTCACAGGCATCATTTGGTGGTTTGTTTGCCCTAGCTTAAAGAAAGTACCTCTTTCTTAAGGAGGATGTGGAGAGTTGTGTTTAAGAGAATAAACAGTGGAGTCAGACCAACCAGGATTTGAATGAATCATAGCTCCCAGACTAAGCTAGCTAAGTGACCTTGAACAAGTCACTTAATCTCTCTGGACCTCAGTTCCTCATCCATGCAATAGGAGTAATATGACTTACACCTCATAATAGTTAGACAATTAGGTGAAAATTGAGATAAATGTATGTTAATAGTTGACACATAATTGACTCAATAAGAAATAAATAGTATTATATCTTATGTTTTCATATTTGCTGTAAGCACCTTGCCAAGCCCATAAAAAGTTTAATAAATATTTGTTGGCTGCTTAACAATTAGCATTAATACATCTTTATTCCTTTCTGATCTTTTGTCCTTTAGAATTTAAATTTTTAATAAGACAGAGACAATTTGGTATAATAAAGCACAAAAAGACCACTATAGCTAATATTTGTATATTAAGATAATTGGACTTTTCCTTCAGTATAGTTTATTTCATCATGCACTGTGTGAGAACATTTTTCACTTCAATTTAGTGACAAAAATATTATACAGTAGACACTCTCAAAATATACTGAACTTTATTTGCTCCTTTTAATTAATAAAAATATATTTAAAGCATAGATACTTAGTGAGAAAGTCAACAGAAAAGCACTCTGAACTTGGCTGATACTTCTGGGTCTTAGAAACTCTTTGCATCATACTGGCTTCAATCACCGCACAGTGACTGTTGATTCAGAGTCTCTGATTCTAAACATGTTCTCTTGAGATGAACAAAACTATATTTGGAAAATAGCATTAACTCCCAAGTAAAAGTGAGGTTCAAAAATAGTATTTCTTACAGTACTATTAACATTTTGGGCCAGATAATTCTTTGTTGTACATCACAGGATGTTTAGCACTATCCTTGGCCTCTACCCACTAGATGTCATCAGCATCCTCCCATCCCAGTCGTGACGATCAAAACTGTCTCCAGATATTGCTAAATGTCCTATAAGGGGATAAATTTGTCCCTGGTTGAGAACCACTGCTCAAGAAAAACAGACTGTGGCTAAATGCAAACATTTATATAAAATGTTTAATTTACTACCCAATGATAATGCCAACCAGGATTTATATTAAACCATAAACTCTATTATCATAATAGAACATAGCAGTTAAACTTTAGGAGAACGAATCTTAAGCGTTAGATCTGAATTGGTTATTCTGATCTTATATCTATTATATCAAACTAGAGATATATTATTTCAATTAATTTTAAGACTTTAACTCATTTGTTGATATCAAAAAGAGAACTTGATGCAAATTTAAAAAATTCACTATCCTCCAATCAAGATCAAGTATCCACATCTGTGCCAACCATCAATCTCCATTAGAGATCTGAGTAAAGCGATCAAATTAGAAGATATCACAGCCTACTTGGTCATGCATAGAGTTCGTTTCTTTAATAACTGGTTTCTTAACAGCTGGTTAAACTAGTGATACTGAAACTAGTTAGGATTTGGGACAAGTCACCCAACTTGAACTGAAGTTTATCTTTGTCTCTACAATGTAACATTTCCCTCCTGGTACCCTTTGGTGACATTATTGGTATAGTGTGGCTTATCCTTCTGCCTGTTCTTTGAATTCTATTTCAAAATGTTATTTACACATCTGTTAGTGTGCTATGTACTGAAAATTGAGTAGAGGAACACCAGCCACAATGCACATCATTTCCTTTGCCTCAAAAAACTGAGAGGAAGAAAACAATGGGGTGCCATTTTAGACATACTGAGCTAACAAAAAACAAAACCATTTTAGGGGGGGGGTTGGTTATTGTTTCTATTAAAATAATACTCAATGCCAGCCGAGGCTGTAGTGAAAACAATACAACTCTGCTGATGCCAGAAAAGCATAAAGAGCCATAAAAATATTTATGTTTTTTGACCCTGTCATCCCATTTCACAGACTATCCTAAGGAAATAATTCAAAGTCGGCGGGGGGGAAGGTGGTGGGGGTGGTCAACAGTGAAGAAACAGTTAAGTAATCTTCTCAACAGATTAAACAGCCATAAAAGTGGCAAATATAAAGGATATATAGGAACATACTCAATATTGAAAAGTGATAGCTATGAAGTCCTATACTTCCATTATGATGCCATGGATGAATTCAAGTACCAAAGAGGAATGTGGTGACCACCAGGAAGAACTTCGGATGAGTGCATAATTATTCTAAGTTAGTGTAAAACTCTCGGAGAAGGCAATGGCACCCCACTCCAGTACTCTTGCCTGGAAAATCCCGTGGATGGAGGAGCCTGGTAGGCTGCAGTCCATGGGGTCGCTGGGAGTCGGACATGACTGAGCGACTTTCCTTTCACTTTTCACTTTCATGCATTGGAGAAGGAAATGGCAACCCACTCCAGTGTTCTTGCCTGGAGAATCCCAGGGATGGGGGAGCCTGGTGGGCTGCCATCTATGGGGTCGCACAAAGTCAGACACGACTGAAGCGACTTAGCAGCAGCAGCAGCAGCAGTGTAAAACTCTTCAGTATATTTTACACACGAGTAGATATTGCTAATTTTAAAGTTCTCATTTAAAAAAATTCACTCTCAGAAAGATCTGCCTTTAGCAAGAAAGAGTAATCAGCAATTAAGAACTGTACTTTTGTGTACATCTATATTCTCAAGACTAATTATTTCATTAAGAATGTTTTCCTCAAAAGTGAAACACCATGAGCAGAGGCAATAAGCCTTGCTTCCTGCTGTGAACCTCAAAATATAATGGTGAAATGGAATATAGAGATGCCATTCAAGAGTCTTAGGCAGAAAGGGGTTCTTAAAGAACAGTTGTAGAAAATGGATGTCAAAAGCACACTTGACGATTTAAAAATTTTTTCCTGATATGAACGATAACCAGGATTTACTTTGGGGGTTTTTCATGATTTAATTTTAAAATAGATATGGAGATCTCTTTTCCTCTCCCCACCCCCCGCCATGAAAACTAATTTGCTCTGATTCAAGACAGGGACATAGGAAGATCCTAAACTCACCTCCTCCCATAGACACACCAAACCTACAGCAATACATGAAACAAATTCCTCTGAAAAAAAACCTGGCATAGCAACATCTTCACATAGGACAAATGAGAGGGGAAATTACATCATAGTGGGTAGGAAAGGCTGGGACAATGATCTCACCATAAACCCCAAATCCAGCATGGTGATACACAATTGGGAGGGAATCCAAAACCTGGAGCTTCTTTCTGAGGACCAAAGGGTTCATGCCCTACATCAGGCACTCCAACCTCTAAGACTGGCACCTGAGAAATAAACTCTCCAGACATCTGGTTTTGAAAAACCATGGGGCTCACACCCATGAGACCCAAGCAGCTGATACAAACTGAAGTTTGGCTCTTAAGGGCTCATATGCCATCTCCAAAATATACTAATAGTTCATGCAGCTCAATATATTAAAAAAAAAAAAAAAACACCCAATCCAAAAAAAATGGGCAGAAGATCTAAATAGTCATTGCTCCAAAGAAGACATAAAGATGGCCAAGAGGCCCATGAAAAGATTCTCAACATCACTAATGATTAGAGAAATGCAAATCAAAACTACAAAGAGGAATCACCTCACACCAGTCAGAATGACCATCATCAAAAGGTCTATAAATAATAAATGCTAGAGAGGGTATGGAGTAAAGGGACCCTCCTATACTGTTGCTGGGAATATAAACTGGTACAGCCACTATGGAGAACAGTATGGAGGTTCCTTAGAAAACTAAAAATAGAGCTACCATATGATCCTGCAATCCCACTCCTGGACATATATCATATATGTGGAGAAACCATAATTCAAAAAGATATAAGCACCCCAATGTTCACTGCAGCACTATTTACAATAGCCGAGACATAGAAACAACCGAAGTGCCCATAAACAATGAATGGATAAAGAAGGTGTGGTACTATATATACAATGGAATATTATTCAACTATAACAAAGAATGAAATAATGCCATATGCAGCAACATAGATGGACCTGGAGATTGTCATGCTGAGTGAAGAAGTCAGAGAACAACAAATATCACATGATATCACTTCTATGTGGAATCTTAAAAAAAGGGGAAGAAATAAACTTATCTACAAAACAGAAAGAGACACAGATGTAGAAAATAAATTTATGCTTACCAGGGGGTGGAGGGAAATAAACTGGAAGATTGGGATTGACATATACACACTATTATATACAAAATAGGTTAACTAATAAGGACCTACTGTATATCACAGGGAACTCTACTCAATACTCTGTAATAGCACCTATATAGGGAAAAAGTCTAAAAAAGAGGGGATATGTGTATATGTATAACTGATTCACTTTGCTGTACACCTGAAACTAATACAACATTGCAAATCAACTATTCTCCAATAAAAATTAATTTAAAAAATCGAAACTACAATGAAATATAACCTCACAACAGTCAGAATGACCATCATTAAAAAGTCTACAAATAACAAATGCTGGAGAAGGTGTGCAAAAATAGGAACCCTTCTACACCGTGGGAATGTAAACTGGTGCAGCCACTATGGAAACACTATGCAGATTCTTAAAAAATTGAAAATAGATTTACCACAAGATCCAGCAATTCCACTCCTGAGTATTTATCTGAAGAATGCTGCTGCTGCTGCTAAGTCACTTCAGTCGTGTCCGACTCTGTGTGACCCCATAGATGGCAGCCCACCAGTCTCCCCTGTCCCTGGGATTCTCCAGGCAAGAACACTGGAGTGGGTTGCCATTTCCTTCTCCAATGCATGAAAGTGAAAAGTGAAAATGAAGTCGCTCGGTCATGTCCGACCGTCAGCGACCCCATGGACTGCAGCCCACCAGGCTCCTCCGTCCATGGGATTTTCCAGGCAAGAGTACTGGAGTGAGGTGCCATTGCCTTCTCCATATCTGAAGAATACAAAAACACTAATTCAAGCTATATGAACCCCTATGCTCACTGAAGCATCATTTACAACAGCCAAGATATGAAAGCAACCTAAGTGTTTATCAATAGATGAATCAATAAACAGGATGTGGTATATGTGTGTGTAGATACATATATATACATAATATATATAACATAGATATATATACATAATACACATATGTTATATATATATCTCTCTCAGACATTAAAAAAGAATGAAATCTTGTCATTTGACCATTTGGGACAACATAGATGGACCCACAGGGTATTATGCTAAGTAAAAGAAGTCAGACAGAGAAAAACAAATACTGTACATGGAATCTAAAACACAGAACAATTGAACAAACATAACAAAATAGAAAAGAGTCATGGATTTAGAGAACAAACAGGTGGTTGCTGGAGGTAGGGAGTAGGGGGGAGGAGTGAAACAGGTGAGGGAAATTAAGAGATACAAAATAGCAGCTACAGAATAAAGAAGTCATGGGATGAATTGTACAGTATGGGGAATATAGTCAATGATTATGCAATATCTTTGTATGGTGACAGATGGTAGCTAGACTTATCATGGTGATCATTTTGAAATGGACAGAAATATCAAATCACTGTGCTGTATATCAAGAACTAACATAGTGTTGTAGGTCAATTATATTTCAACAAAGAAAGAAACAAATTCATAGAAAAAGAGATCAGATTTGTAGTTACTAGATGTGTCGGAGAAGGCAATGGCAACCCACTCCAGTACTCTCGCCTGGAAAATTCCATGGACGGAGGAGCCTGGTAGGCTGCAGTCCATAGGGTTGCGAAGAGTCGGACACGACTGAGCGACTTCACTTTCACTTTTCACTTTCATGCATTGGAGAAGGAAATGGCAACCCACTCCAGTGTTCTTGCCTGGAGAATCCCAGGGACGGGGGAGCCTGGTGGGCTGCCGTCTCTGGGGTCGCACAGAGTTGGACACGACTGACGCGACTTAGCAGCAGCAGCAGATGTGAGGGGTAGGGGAAGAGGAATTGGTTGAAGGCAGTCAAAAGATACAAAGTTTCAGTTATAAAATAAATAAGTATTAGGAATATAATATACAACATGGTAAGTATAATTAATACTGTTGTACATTATATATGAAAGTTGTTAAGAGTAAATCCTAAAAGTTCTCAGCAGAAGAAAAAAATTTTCTATTTTGTTAATTTTGTATCTATATGAGATGATAAATGTTCATTGAACCCACTGTGGTCATCATTTCATGATGCATGAAAGTCAATAATTATGCTGTATACCCGAAACTTATACAGAGCTGTACGTCAGCTATACCTCAATAAAAAATCTGAATAAAACCAGAAAGGAAAAAATATATACACCCTCCAGAAAGATTTTAGGCTTGTTACTATGCTGCTGCTGCTAAGTCACTTCAGTCGTGTCTGACTCTGTGTGACCCCATAGACAGCAGCCCACCAGGCTCCTCTGTCCCTGGGATTCTCCAGGCAAGAATACTAGAGTGGGTTGCCATTTCCTTCTCCAATGCATGCATGCATGCTAAGTCGCTTCAGTCGTGTCCAACTTTGTGCGACCCTATGGACAGCAGCCCACCAGGCTCCTATGTCCATGGGATTCTCTAGGCAAGAATACTGGAGTGGGTTGCCATTTCCTTCTCCCCCTGTTACTATAGATGTATGAAATTTATTACCAAAAAGTGGACAGAAGATCTGAATAGACATTTTTCCAAAGAAGACATACAGAAGGCCAAAAAGTACATGAAAAGATGCTCAGTAGCACTAATCATCAGGGAAATGCAAATCAAAACCACAATGAGATACCATCTCACACCTGTTAGAATGACAATTATCAAAAACACAAGAAATAAAAAGTTTTAGGGAGGATGTGGAGAAAAGGGGACCCTGTGCACTGTTGATAGGAATATACATTGGTATAGCCACTATGGAAAATGGTATGGAGGTTCCTAAAAAAATTAAAAATAGAATTACCATATGATCCAGAAATTCGACGTCTGGGTATTTATCCAAAGAAAATGAAAACACTTACTGAAAAAAAAAAACCACGTATACCATGTTCACTGCAGTGTCATTTATAGTAGCCAAATTATGAAAACAACCTAAGTGTCTGCTGATGTATAAATGGATAAAGAAAATGTGGTATATGCATACAATGGAATATTATTCAGTGATAAAAAATACAAAAAAATCCTGCTTTTTGTGACAACATGGATGGACTTTGAGGGCGTTATGCTAAGTGAAATAAGTTAGACAAAGAAAGACAAATACTGCATGCTCTCACTTACATGTGCAATCTTAAAAAAATCAAACACCAAACTCATAGATACAGAGAATAGATTGGTGGTTTCCAGAGGCTGGGGGAGGGAGATAAGAATGTGGGCAAAATGGGTGAAGGTGGTCAAAAGGTCCAAATTTCCGGTTATGAAATAAATAAGTCATAGGGGAATGATGCACAGCATGGTGATTATAAATAGCAATACTATACTTATTAGTATTTAAAAGTTGCTAAGAGAATAAACCTTAAAAGTTCTCATTGATTCCAAACATTTTCTAACTGTGTATGACAGATGTTAACTAGACTTATTATGGTAATCATTTGATAATATATACAAATATAGAGTCATTGTGTTGTAGACCAGAAACTAATAAAATGTTGTATATCAATTACACTTCAGTCTAAAACATTTTTTAAAGTAAAATAGATATGGAAACATAGGGTATCTACCCTCTTTCATACACTATGTAATTCAAGAAGAACCATGTGCTTAGCACTATGAAGGATAGAAAATAGGCATAAGATGTGTGGTCCCTGTTCTCAAGAAGATTCCAAGTTAGGTGGAGAGACATGCAAAAAAAAAAAAAAAAAATCAGGAGGATACACGCCTGAACTCAGTAAATGGTTCAGTTTAAGAGATTTAGAAAATATACGGAGCAGGGAGAACAGGAGCCCAAACACCAAGGTAAGTTTAGATCTTGATAAGGAAGTATGGCACTATTAAAGTTTTCTAATAAGATGAATGAAATTATCACATTTAAACCCCCTCAACTCCCCATAACTCCAACAATAAAATCTAAATTCCTTAGTAGAGTTTTTGAGACCATGGCAAGATCTGCCAGTTCCTTACATCTCTAACATCACTATTGCCACCTAGTGAAATCCCCCACCCGCTGCCATGGTGAACTCCTCTGCGCTCTCTGAAGATGTCAAATTCCTTCCCCCTTCAGGATTTTTGAACATGCTGTCACCTCTGTTTGAAACACCTGATTATCCACCTCTTCTTTCATATCATTTCTTTCACAAAGCTCATCAAACCCATAATTCCTTCTTTGTCTGCCATCTATTAACATATAACATCCACAAAAGCAGGGGCCCTTACCTGTCTTGTTCACCACTATGTCCCCAGCACCTAGCCCAGAGTCTAGCGCTGTGTAAGACAGAAAAAGAAGCTTCTGAAGAAGAATAAATAGGGAGGTTGTGATTAACTATAAAGCATGGAAAATGAAAGTGAAAGTCGCTCAGTCATGTCCAACTCTTTGCGACCCCATGGACTAATACACTCCATGGAATTCTTTAGGCCAGAATACTGGAGTGGGTAGCCTTTCCCTTCTCCAGGGGATCTTCCCAAGCCAGGGATTGAACCCAGGTCTCCCTCATTGCAGGTGGATTCTTTACCAGCTGAATTACCAGGGAAGCCCAAGAATACTGGAGTGGGTAGCCTATCCCTTCTCCAGCGGGTCTTCCCAACCCAGGAATCGAACTGGGATCTCCTGCACTGCAGGCAGATTCTTTACCAACTGAGCTATCAGGGAAGTCCATAAAACATGGAAGGGCTACGTTAAGAATTCATGCAAAATAAGCCAAGGAGATCAGAGATTAGAGATGAGGGTCAAAGAGAGAGAGAAATTCAGATGAATCAGTAGGTGGGGGAGGAAGTGCTAGATTCACTTTCTGGGGCATGAACCAACATGACATGCAAATGTTCAGAATATACATGAAGAGAGATTATGGCTAGAGACAGAGATTTGGGAGCTGTCAGCACTAAGGAGATAAATGAAGCCCTGGGACTAAATAAACTCTAAAAGGGAGAGTGCAGAAAGAAAGGACTGAAATGCTGAAGCTGGAACCTTCAATAAAGCCTAGAGTTAGGTGACAGGAAGAAGGAGGGAAACAAAAGAATTCACAATATGGCACAGGAAGAATGCCAATCATGCTAGAAGAATTTCACAGAATGGGTGTGGAGTAGTGTTTAACCAAGAAGCCAAGGAGGATGGAGACTAGGGAACGGCCATTAGGTTTTTGCAAGAGACCACTGAGAACCTTGAAAAGTCAGATATTAGTGACAGAAGCAATTTAAGTGGTGGAGACTACCAATGGGGATAGATGTTTGTCAGCAATGGAACCATTTGGGATGACATTTCACTTTTGAAAGAAGCTGCTGATAATATAAGACTCCCAGAAAAAGGTAGCCTGAGTCAAAGTGTTAGGTAATGAAGAAAACATTAGCCTGAAATCACTGCACTCAATCCATTCAACTGCACATTACACAAATAGAAAAGCCAGTAACTTAAAAGGAGAGAAATCCAAAACAAGACACTGTGGGCAGAGATGGCATGTACACACAGCAATATGGGTGAAATTCACAAACAATCTGGAGAAAAAGAAACCTGACCTCAAAAAAGCCAGACATAGAAGAGTATATCTTGTACGATTCCATTAACCTACAATTCAAAAACAGGACAAGTTAACTGATGCTGTTAAAAGTCAGGATAGTGGCTGCCTTTGGGGAAAATGAGTGGAAAGACGCCCAACAGAGGCTTTGGGTCCATGGATCATGTACTTTTTATTAACATGGCTGTCAGTTATAGAGTGTGTTCAATGCTGTACACTTATGATGTGTGCATTTTTCTGCAGGCATATTTCAGTAAAAAGTTTAAAAACCTCAAAAGCAAACATGAGGAGCCTCATTAGACTAAAATAGTGAGACACTCTCAGGCCTTCTTAAAACCGAACTCATTTTTTAGTTCCCCAACCAGGAATGGAACTCAGGCTCCCTGTAGTAGAAGTGGAAGCGTGGAGTCCCAACCACTGGACCACCAGGTAATTTCCTAAATAGAACTGAGGGATGAGAGGAGGCCTGCACAGTCTTCTCTCTACTGAAGAGTTGAGAGCAGCAGGTACACAAAAAGGACAGAAAGAAGTCACCACCGAGATGCCCAGTTTCTCAGATAACGTTTGCCTGTGTCTTAAGGCTTTGATTTCTGACAAATTTTCATTGTTAATTTTTGCATATTTGTTGAACCTGGAGGGTTAAAAGCATAGGAAAATGCTTGAAATGTTCCAAACTGACCTACACAAATGATGTGACTTGAGCTAAAACCAGAACTTAAGAAGTGAGGCAGGTAGAGGTGGACCACTGCTTCCCTTGGGCTGGCAAGGCCATAAAGCTCTCCAAATTCATTATTTCTCCAATGGGATCATTTTAGAAACCATGCCATTTTTTCACCTGCTTTAAGCATTCATCTAAACAAGAATTGCCATCACATCTGAACCAAAATAACAATCCCAAATGAGTAATCCTGAGAAGTACCCATCTTGTTCCTCACCTATAATTGCTTATATTGACTTAATCTAATTTTACTAATTTAAAAGTTATTCAAGTCAGTTAATTTTTTATGCCTGGAAGAAATTCAAAAGTGATTACACACAACCCTTACTGTGCTTTGGAACACATCCCTACTGTTTAAAAACATTCACGAGAGATGGTCTTGTAGCTAAGTACATAAGGTCCCTCCAGCTCCCCAGGCCTTGCAATCTTTTATCCCCAAAGCATAGAAATGAACATGATGACTTTGTTCCCTCTTCCTTCCATTAATTGTTAATTGATGCTTATTATATTACGGCTATCTCCAAGTCTCTTTGGAGAATCCAAAATACACAAAATGTAATCCTGTGCTTACCAGTGAACAGGAAAAAAATCAAGACCATGATCATCGTGTACCCAAAGTACAAAATGATGCTTGCAATGTCTGTGATTTTAAGTTTAACGAAGAAGTAGTAGACTGCATAAGCAAAAAAATAAACAGCTGTAAAACTGCTGGTAAGAAAGGCTCTCCACCACCAATGATAATCCTGTGAGAAGAGGTAGAAAAAAACAACTTTTTAGATGAAACTCTAACTATACATGGGTTAGTAATTATAATAAGAGGCAACATAAAATAGGCTCTATAGGATTATGGATTAAAAGAAATAAAAGAGGAAGTTTCATAAGAAATCTAATTTCATATGTACAGTCTGACTAATGTACATCCTGCTTGGGGCGCCCTCACAATGATAAACTCTTGGTTTCCAGGGGGACCATGTGTGCCCTCAGGGACTGTACTTCTAATATGCACATCCTTTCTCTCTAGACGCTGCCTCAGCCCTGGAAGGTTTTCACGTCAGCTTCAATTTACTGGCCAGAGTTGTGCTGGGCCTGAATTGATGCCTCAGTTCAGGTAAAAAAGGTTAGTAGAGAAATTTAAGATAGATCTTTTTTCCCCCTTACAGTTTTATTGAGATATAATTGATATACAGCACTGTCTAATTTTAAGGTGTACAATATAATGACTTGACTTAACATATCATGAAATGATTATCACAGTAATTTTACTGAACATCCATCATCTCATATAGATACAAAATTAAAGAAATAGAGAAAAATATATTTTTCCTCGTGATGAGAACTCTTAGGATTTACTATCTTAACAATGGTCATAAAGAGCACACAGCAATGTCAATTATATTTATCATGTTGTACATTACATCCCTAGTACTTGTTTATCCTATAACTGCAAGTTTGTACCTTTCAACCACCTTCATCCAATTCTCCCTCCCCCTAACCCTTGCCTCTGGTAACCACAAGTCTGATCTCTTTTTCTACAAGTTTGTTTGTCCAAGATAGACCTTTATGGTTAATGGGAATTATTTTAACTGGCTAAATTCATGACCCATGGAGTCATGACAGAGGTCAATAATCAGGTTAGTCACACCCTGCCCGTGGGTCCTTCCTGATAATAAAATTACCATAAAAGCACCATGGTCAAGGGCCAAGGGGATAAACTGTGCAGAAAAGAGTTAACATAGCAGGTCTGAGGTTGCCATCTTTAGAAAGGTCTGCTTACAAGGTTGACTCTTGGCTTAATACCTGGGAAGTTAGCATTTAATCATTCCCTGACTGATAAGACTGGTTTTCTATACCTAGACTGTACAAACTATGTGATCCGTGGCGAACACGTGCTGGAAAGTTTGGAGTTGTTAGGCAGAGTGTGCCTGTGTGACTAGGTCCCAATAAAAACCTTGGCTATTGAGTCTCTTGTGGGCTTTCCTGGGCAGACACACTGCACATATACTACTGCATTTTTTACTGCTGCAGAAGGAGCATGCTGGGTGTGTTCCCTCATGAGGGAGAGAAAACACAGGAAGACTTCACATGGGTTTTTTTTCCAGGTTCCACCTGTGTCTTTTTCCCTTACTAATCCTGTTGTGCATCCTTTTGCAGTAACAAACCTTAGCCAAGAACATGTCTATACGCTGAGTCCCATGAGTCCTTCTAGTGAGTCACCAAATATGTGGGTGGTTTTGGGGGCACTCAAACCTTTCTAAGAAATATATGTGTGTGTGTGTGTATATATATATATACACATAGATCTTATACCTATTAATGTTTTATTAATGATTGTTACAGAATTCCTATGACAAAATGTATCATAGAATGAATGAGTACCTAAGTATAATATGTACATAATTATATATCTTTTACATTTATTCCTATAGCTCAAGAAAAAAAATGCTCTAAGACATCATGTATATAATAATCATTCCCGAAACTCTCTTGTTACCTTTAGAAAGTTACATTAAATTACCAAAATAAGAGAGATCTAGAGGATTTAAGAAAATATGTTCACCACTAGCTCAGTTACTCAAAATGACATCAGGAAAAACTGAGGCTGGCATTGGGTAAAAAGAATTATATATGTCCATGGTAACCAAAAGGCAACAAAAAGAAAGAGAAAGGGCCTTTAGCAGCAACCTCAAGCCCATAAAATATAATCCTGGCCTAAGCTACAAGAGGAGAAGGCAATGGCACCCCACTCCAGTACTCTTGCCTGGAAAATCCCATGGACGGAGGAGCCTGGTAGGCTGCAGTCCATGGGGTCGCTGAGGGTCAGACACAACTGAGCGACTTCACTTTCACTTTTCACTTTCATGCATTGGAGAAGGAAATGGCAACCCACTCCAGTGTTCTTGCCTGGAGAATCCCAGGGATGGGGGAGCCTGGTGGGCTGCCGTCTATGGGGTTGCACAGAGTCGGACACGACTGAAGTGACTTACCTTACCTTACCTTAAGCTACAAGAAAATGTTAATTGTTAAAAAGAAAACATCATCGAATCAGATGTTTTATGTCAGAACTATCAAATCAGTTCCCTGTGTTTTCCTATGTTAACTGAATACTATACAGAAATTATAGTAACTAGCCAGAGAGAAACTGCTTTCTCCTGAAAACTTTCTATCAAAGTAGCATTAACTTACTGATGAAAGAAATCAAAAAGGACACAAATAGATGGAGAAATATACCAAGTTCATGGATTGGAAGAATCAATACAGTGACAATGAGTATACTACCCAAAGCAACCTATAGATTCAATGCAATCCCTATCAAGCTACCAAAAGTATTTTTCACAGAACTAGAACAAATAATTTCACAATTCGTATGGAAATACAAAAAATCTCAAATAGCCAAAGCAATCTTGAGAAAGAAGATTGGAACTCGAGGAATCAACCTGCCTGACTTCAGGCTCTACTACAAAGCTACAATCATCAAGATAGTATGGTACTGGCACAAAAACAGAAATATAGATCAATGGAACAAAATAGAAAGCCCAGAGATAAACCCACACACCTATGGACACCTTATCTTTGACAAAGAAGGCAAGAATATACAATGGAGAAAAGACAATCTCTTTAAGAAGTGGTGCTGGGAAAACTGGTCAACCACTTGTAAAAGAATGAAACTAGAACACTTTCTAACACCATACACAAAAATAAACTCAAAATGGATTAAAGATCTAAATGTAAGACCAGAAACTATAAAACTCCTAGAGGAAAACACAGGCAAAACACTCTCCGACATAAATCAAGGCAGGATCCTCTATGACCCACCTCCCAGTGTATTGGAAATAAAAGCAAAAATAAACAAATGGAACCTAATTAAACTTAAAAGCTTTTGCACAATGAAGGAAACTATAAGCAAGGTGAAAAGACAGCCTTCAGAATGGGAGGAAATAATAGCAAATGAAACAACTGACAAAGAATTAATCTCAAAAATATACAAGCAATCCCTGAAGCTCAATTCCAGAAAAATCAATGACCCAATCAAAAATGGGTCACAGAACTAAACAGACAGTTCTCCAAAGAAGACATACAGATGGCTAACAAACACATGAAAAGATGCTCAACATCATTCATTATCAGAGAAATGCAAATCAAAACCACTATGAGGTACCATTTCACACCAGTCACAATGGCTGCCATCCAAAAATCTACGAACAATAAATGCTGGAGAGGGTGTAGAGAAAAGGGAACCCTCTTATACTGTTGGTGGGAATGCAAACTAGTACAGTCACTATGGAGAACAGTGTGGAGATTCCTTAAAAACTGGAAATAGAACTGCCTTATGATCCAGCAATCCCACTGCTGGGCATACACACTGAGGAAACCAGAATTGAAAGAGACACGTGTACCCCAGTGTTCATCACAGCACTGTTTATAATAGCCAGGACATGGAAGCAACCTAGATGTCCATCAGCAGATGAATGGATAAGAAAGCTGTGGTACATATACACAATGGAGTATTACTCAGCCATTAAAAAGAGTACATTTGAATCAGTTCTAATGAGGTGGATGAAACTGGAGCCTATTATACAGAGTGAAGTAAGTCAGAAAGAAAAATACCAATACAGTATACTAACACATATATATGGAATTTAGAAAGATGGTAACAATAACCCTATATGCAAGACAGCAAAAGAGACACAGATGTATAGAACAATCTTCTGGACTCTGTGGGAGAAGGCGAGGGTGGGAAGATCTGAGAGAATAGCATTGAAACATGTATATTATCATATATGAAACAGATCTCCAGTCCAGGTTTGATGCATGAGACAGGGTGCTCAGGGCTGGTGCACTGGGATGATCCAGAGGGATGGGATGGGGAGGGATGTGGGAGGGGGGTTCAAGATAGGGAACATATGTAAACCCATGGCTGATTCATATCAATGTATGGCAAAACCCACTACAATACTGTAAAGTAATTAGCCTCCAACTAAAATAAATTAATTTTTTAAAAAAGCATTAACTTGATAGCTGCATCAAAATCAAAATGTGTCATTAGGAAAACACAATATAGAAGTGATCTCAAGTTGTACAAACCATGCAGTTAACACTTAGTTTAATCCCTTTCTCAACAGACTTTTTTTTTTTTTTTTTGGTGCAAAGACTCATTTATTCAAGAGCTCTTGTGAACATAAAAATACATAAAGTAGTAGATTAAAAAAGAAGTCATCACATAACAAAGCATTTTACAATCTATTTGGAGAGATTATAAAAATCTCAAAGCTATAGGGGATATCAGAGAATACCTGGCCTCTCTCCTTATTTTTAAGGATGTAAAACTGAGACCCAGCCAGGTGGATTAGCCTAAGTAATCCTAAATGGATTACCTCTAAAAGTTACTTAGAGGTAAAGACAGATTGAGACTGCTGCTGATGCTAAGTCGCTTCAGTCGTGTCCGACTCTGTGCGACCCCATGGACGGCAGCCCACCACGCTCCCCCGTCCCTGGGATTCTCCAGGCAAGAACACTGGAGTGGGTTGCCATTTCCTTCTCCAATCTCAACAGACTTCTAATAATGCAAGTTTAGAAAGCTTCAGATGTACTATTTTCTTATGTCTTTACCTCGGAACACAAATGAAAATAACACAGCAGAATGGTAGCTTCAGAACAAGTAATCAGAAGAATTATAAAGACTAAGAAAAGGAAGCCAAACATGATGTACATCTGATGAGACCTGAAAAGAAAAATGACAATTTTAAAATAAGCTTTAACTTAAGGATACACACAGAAAGATCCATCCAACTCTAAACAGTAAACTGTCACACACTTTTCTCACCTTGAGATTTTCATTCCAGACTTCATCTATTCATGTAATATCATCAAATTCATGTAGTATCCATGTAGTATCAAATATATACGTATATTCCCTCACCTACACAGCTTCAGAATTTGGCCATATTCTCTCTCATCAGAAATAGTATTGCTACTCACCAATATTTGTCTGCTCCTATAATTTAGTTTTCACTTGAAACCCATCGATTTTCTCTATACACAGTTGAAAACATGTTTTCTCTTTAGAAACGCAAATAGCATGCTGCTGCTGCTGCTGCTGCTAAGTCGCTTCAGTCATGTCCGACTCTGTGCGACCCCATAGACGGCAGCCCACCACGCTCCCCCGTCCCTGGGATTCTCCAGGCAAGAACACTGGAGTGGGTTGCCATTTCTTTCTCCAATGCATGAAAGTGAAAAGCGAAAGTGAAGTCGCTCAGTCGTATCCGACTCTTCGCGACCCCATGGACTGCAGCCACCAGGCTCCTCTGTCCATGGGATTTTCCAGGCAAGAGTACTGGAGTGGGGTGCCATTGCCGTCTCCAACCAGCGACTATATTATACAACAGAAAACCACAGAATCAAATTTTGTTTTTGGAGGTCTGTTAACAGGTAGCTTCTCCAAATTGGTCTTTATAGCACAACACACATAATTCTATTAAATCTACTTTCAAACATGCATCTTTAAAAATATCACTGTGTAGATTACATTTAGGCCAAACTTCAAAGGAATGAAGTAATTCCTTTCATTATTATAGAGCAAGCTGACTAAATTGGGATAAGAAATAGACATTTCAAAAAGCCTTCTGAAGAGAAGAAACTGGTGAACTGATCAATATTCCATTTTAAAACCTCATGTAAAATATACCCCTGGGGGTGAGGATGAAGGATGGGGGTTGGGAAGAATCATCTCTAGAGTTCATAAATATATACAAAGTTGTACACAACAAGCACCCTGGTTTCTCATTGAAACAAAAATTAAATCATCTAAAGAATCTTGGCTCAAGCAGTAAAGAATCTGCCTGCAATATGAGAGACCCAGGTTCAATCCCTGGGTCAGGAAGATCTCCTGAATAAGGACATGGCAACCCACTCCAGTATTCTTGCCTGGAGAATTCCATGGACAGAGGAGCCTGGTGGGCCACAGCCCATGGGGTTGCAAAGAGAGTCAGACACGACTGAGCGACTAACACTTCAAATAATCTTTTAGTTTTGCTTTAAAAATACTTTCCCATCAAAAATATCTGCAAAATTTGGTTACTATAAAGGTAACAGATTTTACTGCTTATCTTTCAAACAACTTTGACACAGTGCTGTTTATAAAAGGTGGGCAATTAATGTCTATGATTAAACCTAATTTCCTAGTACATCAAAGCTTTGTCTAGAAGATTCTTTTGGGACAGAAGTGTTATAACATGCACAATTGGTGACTGCATTTTATTTTATTGTGCATTTGCCCCATCTCCAAAAATCCCTCCAGAGTAAATCCCACTTGGCAGCTCCCAAAACCAAAATGCTGTCAAGAATCAGGAAGTAAGAAAAAAAAGGGACTTGGAGCAACTGAAATAGCTGTCACAAAGCAGGGGCACTAAAACTGTAGCACTTTAATCAGAGAGCACTGGTTCTTACTTCACATGCATTTCTATATTGGTTATTGGTGCATGTGTGCTCAGTTGTGTCCAGCTCTTTGTGACCCCGTGGACTGTAGCCCACCAGGCTCTTCTGTCCATGAGGTTCTCCAGGCAAGAATACTGAAGTGGGTTGCCATTTCCTCCTCCAGGGGATCTTCCTAACCCAGGAATCAAACCTGAGGTTCCTGCATCTCCTGCATTGGAAGGCAGATTCTTTACAACTGAGCTACCTGGGAAGCTCCATATTGGTTATTAGAATTCTTAAATTACAACAGATTAAAAGTAGCAGATAAAAAGAGGAAGGCTATAAGGAAAAGGCATCTGACAGCACAACTAACAGTTGACAGAAAGGAAGATAGAAAACCATGACTTATAGCTCAGTACAGATGAAGACCCAAAATCAGTGCTATTCACGTTATTTTTAGCAGAGAAAATAAATGAAATCTTGCATGGGAGGCCAGTATGGAAAAATGATACAAATCAAAGCTTCCCCTTCCATCTTTAGGTACCTCCCTCCAAGGGACACCCCCATTCAACCCCCTGCAAAGTCTCAGAGAAGTATGGTTTGAGACCAACTTTTCTAAGTCACCTGGAAAGGATTAAAAAGAGGCTATTAATTTTCAAAAAGGAAAGCTTTATAGACATTTCCATCCAAAAGTGGCTTTTAAATGTTGTAAATTAAGTCTTAGTTTCCTAGGAAATTCCTTCGGGTCAGATTGCTATTCCCTGGATAAAACAGGGTAGTACATGAAGTCTTACTATACCAGAATTCGACCTCGACATATAGGAAAATTAATTTATTAACAATTAATATTTTGGAGATTAAGAAGATATGAATACCTATGGCTGATTCATGTTGATGCTTGACAGAAAACAACACAATTCTGTAAAGCAATTATCCTTCAATTAAAAAATAAATAAGCTAAAAAGAAGATAATGATACTCACCAAATGCTGTTTAGAATAAAAAATAGTTGGATAAAAATACAACCAAAAGGTAAAACGCCACCGATGATGATACTAAAAAGTGGTCTTCTAATGAAATCCTGGTGAGGAATATGACGAGGAATCTGGTTTGTACCAACCGGATAGTCAAACTGCTCGAAAATAAATCAAGTGAAAATCAGAATGAAATAAAACTGAAGTAAATTTATACAGACAGCATCACAATACACAATCTTAAATCTGAACATTTTCAAGAGCAGTTATATGGGCAAAGGCTAGACCAATGCTCTGCCACAGAAATACTATGATGCAAGCCACAAAGGCAGTAAGTATCCAGTTTCTTATATATGTTATTTGATCTAATGATCTAACATGCCCAAATAGTATCATTTACATTTGTGACCGATATAAAATTATTAATCAAGATATTTTACATTCTTGTTGTTGTTGTTGTTCTAAGTGGTTGAAAACCAGTGTGTATTTTACACTTACAGCACATAATTCAGACTAGCCACATTCCAAGTACTCAAAAACTATAGTTGTTGAGTGGCCACCATGTTAGATAGGACACAGGTAAACAATAAGGATGTTTATCTTTCCTTACACATTTCAAGGGAGATATTGGACAAAACTTACTAGTGACTGTTTCAATGTAAAATAATATATGACATCAAAAAGTTCTCTCTTAGAATTTGTCTAATAATTTATCTCTGAAAATTTGTCAACAGTTTTCAGAAATTTTTCTTTTTCTGCTCTATATGGAACTCCACTTCCTGTTTTGTCTTGTCTGACTTCTCCCATGCAAATTCATGCTATGTCCTCATAATACAACCCTTTTGTAGTGTGGCCTCATTTAGTCTTTTTGGTATACTGTTCCTTTTCCCTATATGTTGAATAGGCTATCAAATATGTAAACTGGGTGAGAAGATACAAACTATTACACAGAGAATGGATAAACAACAAGATCCTACTGTATAACACAGGGAACTATATTCAATATCCTGGGATAAACCATAACAAAAAAGAAAAAAAATCCGTCAACAGAACCCATTTCTTGGATTGTATCTTGGCTTTCTTCCCCCAACTATATAATCTCATCATTTTTCTGACTTTCTTAAAGTCAGCCTTCCTATAATATATCTTTTAAATTTTGCCCATCAGAGAGAGAGGGAAATATAAACAACCCATAAAATGTGAAATACATTAAAGAATGTCTTTTAAAGTGTTACTGTCTTTCATTTAAAGTTTGTAAAAATCTTTTATCCCTAAATGATTATTCTTTGTCATTTTCTCCAATGGTACATCTTCCATTTCCTGTATAGTCTATTCACACTGAGGTATTATTTCAGACATCATTCGATGGTCAAAAGCAGTATTTTAAAAGTTTACCTTTTGGAAACTTCCAACGTATGCACCCAAAAATGTTAATGGCACTGAAATGCCAAACCACAATGCAAGGATTCCTACCAAGGTACCAAATGAGATAGCAGATGATGACCCTTCAATCCAAAGAATTAAATTCATGATAAAGATGTCAACAAAGACCACACTAGGGGAGAAAAACCATCAGAAAATGTTACGATTTCAGGAAAATGTTATAAACATACTTGATATGAATGTTAGAACATTAAACCCTAGAAGAATATTAAATCATTCTGTGTAAACCCAGTTATTGAGTTGGAGCTTAAACTCAATACCATATATATAACAAGATAGCGATTTATTACAGGACATAATTTCTACATCTCATTCATCTTTGCAGCTCCAGAGCCTAGCAGAAAATAAATAGGGTGTGGAATAATATACCATTGAAAAACAATATGCAATAGAGTAAACACAATTAAGAAAATACATATATTAAAACAGATTTTAGAATACTAGACTGAAATGGGCTATATAAAGCCTCTTGTCAAACAAGTATTCATTTAAAACCAAGAGTTTTATGATTTCCTGTAAGAAAGTTCATTAAAAATTATCTTATACATACCTCTTTTTTTTTTTTCAGAGCCTTCCTAACAAAGATTCTGCCATACAATTTCTATTAATAGCTCTAAGTGGTGGGGGGAAATGTTTACTATCATGCAGACATTTTCAGCTTTTTTTTTTTTTTTGACCTTCAGTACAGGAGGTAGAGAAATCTTAAAAGCTGTTTCACATGTAGTGCAAATAGGGCTCAAAGTTATTAAAAGTCCTTTTAAATTCCAGCATAGTGTAAGAAGCATTTTTGGGAATGGTGGCAGTTTGATTTGTTTTTAAAGAGTGTATTTGCCAAAGTGGGGGTGAGAGATGGTAGGAGTGGGAGTTTTGGGATTAGCAGATGCAAACTGGTATACACAGAATGAATAAACAACAAGGTCCTACTGTAGAGCACAGAGGACTATATTCAATATCCTGTGATAACCATAAGGGAAAAGAATATGAAAAGAATTTAAGATGTTATGGAAAAATCTGAACAAACTTTTCGGCCAAACCTGTGCAAGTGTGTGTGACTGAATCACTTTGCTGTACAGCAGAAATTAACAGAACACTGTAATTCAACTATATTTCAATAAAAATTTTTTTTTAATGTATATTGACAAAAACCTACTTGTGTATACAACCTTGTATGTAAATAAGATTTTTTTCCTCTTGATACCACCTCAGAAACTGAGTCTCATTTAAGTAATTTAGTATTTGGTTAGATTATTTCAAGTAGATTTTTGTATTCTGGATTTATAATTTTGTTGACAAAGATTTTGGTGATAAATTTGCAAGTATTTGTTAATCCTTGAGTATAAGAATCTGTTTTTTCTCTGCATGATTTCAATACCTTTAGACCATGAAATTTTTGCACCTTATGTCCCTGGATATGTTCCAGTGTCTCCTGGCTTATAGTCTATGGAACTTGAATAGAATTTGTGTCCTGCTGCTGTGTTAAAACTGTATAAATCTTAATTATGTTGAATTGGTTCATACTGCTTTTCAGGTCTACTATGTCCTTCTAGTTTTCTGTCTATTCATTCTATTAATGTTTTAGAGTTTGATATTGAAACTTCCCCTAAAAATCTTTATTTATCTACTTAAAAAATAATTGTAATATATAGTGGAACTACATATAACTTTGTTTTGTATTTTCCAAGTCTCCTGTAAATGTGTTATACTTCCATAATTTAAAAAAAAAAAATTTTTTAAAGAATCTGTCTTTTAAAAATAGTATTTAATATTTTACAGCCTAACTAAGTGTAATGGAAATCACTACTTTAAATCTAGGAAATAAGCCATCATGTATCTAAAGATGAATAATTTCAAATGAGCTGATAAGGTTTTTATTACTTTTTTATTTGAAATGTTTTATGGACTGGCTTAATTCTATTTAAAGTTTAACTGTGTGCTTATGGTTTATTTTGTATAAATTTTACAATAAAATAATTTAAATTTTCCCCCAAAATAAAACAAAGTGTTTAAATTCAAAATCAGCAGATCAACCCCTAAGTCTAATGGATAAATCACCAGGCAAGCCCAGCTACTATGCCTGTAGATGTTCCAGACAAGTTTAATCACAGCTACAGGTAAGTATGGGTATCAGTGGTGCGGATGTGAGTGTTTCTGACAGGGATTCATCCCTTCCTCTTTCTTAACATTTATTTATTTGGCTATGCTGGGTCTCAGTTGCTACATGTGGGATCTAGTTCCCCAATCAGGGATTGAACCTAGGCCCCCTGCACTGGGAGCATGGAATCTTAACTACTGGACTACCAGGGAAGTCCCATGAGTGTTTCTGAAAGCCTAAATGATGAGGTTGAAAAGATGGGCAGAAGTTAGACTGTGGAAGGCTTTGAATGTCCAGTTAAGGAATATAGACTTTATCCTGTCAACACTAGGAAGCAACTGAAGGGTTTTTACACTCAAAGCTGTGAGGTATTCCATGCAATTTTCCAGAAAGGTGAATCTACAGCATTCCAAAGGACAAATCTAAAGGAGGAGATACTAGAGGCAAGGAGACTAGATATAAAGTGTTAAGAATCTGTACAATGTGATGATGGTTAAAATGTAAAGAATGTATACAAAAGACATGAAGAATTAAAAGACTTTGGGTTAAAGATGGCACATTGAATGCATATTTAGTTCTGCTCCCTCATCAAAACCCTGATAAAATTATAGCAAAAGGATTTTTTAAAGGCATAAGGATGGGGGGATGTTGTAAAGGGGAGAAGATATTAGCAGCAAAGTTTGGAACCAGAGAGCAGACAAATAGTAACCAAGTTAGTTGGAGTGCGAACCTGTATCCTAAGTCGTCAGTAGAAAAAGCTGAGAGGCAACTCAGTTTATACCACAGAGCTCCAAAAAGGCTTGGGAATTTGTGGTGCCAGGTACCTCTACAGGTAGGGATGAAGGAGTGGCTAAAACCAGAAGGACTGGTTCAAAGTCAGCCTGAGATGTGGACAGACCTGCAGATTCTGTCCCCCACCCCCAACTCTGCAGAACCAAACATCATTTCACGACCCCTGCAGAAGACAGGAGGGTTAGTTCCTTAGAGAAGATTCCTGAAGCTCAGGAAAAAACTTTACCAAGACCATTTAAGATCCTCAGAGAAATTAAAGGAGACATTGCAGCCATGAGACAGGAAGAGAAATTTTAAAAGAGTTTTGAGAAAATGGAAGAGTTCTTGCTGTTGTGTTTTTGTTTTTGTGTCAGCTGTGCCACAGGACTTGTGGCATCTTAGTTTCCCTGACCAGGGATCCAGTCCCCTGCAACAGAAGCACACAGCCCTAACCACTGGACTGCCAGGAAATTTCCTAGAAGAGGTCTTAGGAATTAAAAGTATGACCAGAGGCACTTGTATGTGAAATCTAAAAAAAATAAATAAACTTATTTACAAAATGGAAAGAGACAGACATAGAAAATAAACGTATGGTTATCAAAGGGGACAGTGAAGTGAAAGTTGCTCAGTGGTGTCCGACTCTTTGAGACTCCTATAGTCCATGGAATTCTCCAGGCCAGAATACTGGAGTGGGTAGCCTTTCCCTTCTCCAGGGGATCTTCCCAACCCAGGGATCAAACCCAGGTCTCCACATTGCAGGCGGATTCTTTACCAGCTGAGCCACAAGGGAAGCACAAGAATACTGGAGTGGGTAGCCTATCCCTTCTCCAGTGGGTCTTCCTGATCCAGGAATCAAACCAGGGTCTCTGGCATTGAAGGTGGATGCTTTACCAACTCAGCTATCAGGGAAGGAAAGATGAGGAGAGGAATAAATCAGGGGGTCGGGATTAACATATGTAGCCCACCAGGCCTCTCTGTCCATGGAATTTTTCCAGGCAAGAATAGTGAAGTGGGTTGCCATTTCCTCCGCCAGGGGATCTTCCCAACCCAGGGATTGAACCGGTGTCTCCTGCATTGGCAGACAGGTTCTTTACCACTAACGCCACCTGGGAAGCCCATATATACACATCAGGGAAGTCCTATATACACACTACTATATATAAAATAGATAATCAGCAAGGACCTGCTGTATAGCACAGGAAATGATACTCAGTATTTTATAATAACCTATATGGAAATAACTTTGAAAAGAACATTTATATATATATGTATATATACACATATAACTGAATCACTGTTTTGTACACCTGAAACTAACACACTATAAATCAACTATACTCCAATTTTTTTTTAAAAATGATAAGGTAAATTTAAACCTTAGTAAAAGGTTTGGAAGATAAAGCTGATGAAATGTCTTAGAAAGCAGTTTAAAAAGAGAAAGAAATGAAGAACAGGCAAGAAAAAAAAGGAAAATTAATGATCAACCCAGGTAAATGTAAAACAAGTTACATGGATAGAGTTCTTTCTGAATATCTTTTAGGGATAGTAAGTAATTTGCTGAAGATCAAACAGCTGGGATTCTTACTCAGATGTGTGTGTGTGTGTTTTTTAACAGCAAGCTTTCTCCATCCCACTGTGCTATAATAAAGCGTCTACAGTAGGAACCAACCAGACCAATCGCATCTACCGTCTCCTCCCCAAAACATTTTGTCAAAGATCAGAGACAGGGAATGTGGTGACAGCCACTTGATGCTACACCAGGTTAGGCTTTGAGGTCTACTGTTTAGAGAATCTCTGATTTCAGTCTTCAGTTGTAAATTCTCTCAAGGCCCATTCCAGTTCTAGTATTTTAAGGCTTCCTTCATATTTTCCATCTATTTTCAACTTCTTACTTAGGATCATTGTTTTGGATCCTTCCCCATCCCTCATTATAAGTGATTTTGTCCTTTCTAAACCTTCTTTCATTGTATTCTTTTTTATTCATTTATTCTTTCATTTTACCATTTCTACTTCACCTTTCCTCCTTGCATTTACAGACTCTTCCATTAACACTTTTTTCAGTAGGCATATCTATTCTGCTCTTTAAAGGCTCATACTTTGCTCCTGTTGGAGATATAGCTTCCAGTCCTTTCAAACAACAGCATGTACAACAATAAAACCTCCACCTTATGTCTCATCAGTTTCTGGCTTCTCAATAAGGGAGTTTAGTTTCCCATGATTTAACCATACTTCCTCAAATGTTTTTTTAATACCTTTCTGCTCTAATGAATTTGTTTAGCCGCAATATTCCTCTGCCACATTTTCTAGCTTTGGAAAGATTCATTTTAACTGTTATCTTTCCATAGCCAGAAAAATTACTTCTCAGTTGACAAATCACAACCTTCTTTCTTATATATAAACTCAATTAACCCGTCTCAACGATTTCCCTTTTGAAAGTACACTCTAGAATGCTAATATGTGTTTAACAATTCTGTAACTGTCCTTCCATTTCATGTTTTTATATTCTAAGTATTTCTTCCTTTGTCGATGTCTAATTATTTCTAGACCTTTTCATAGAATCTTAAACAGCAAAACTAGAAGGAAACTTAAGAGGTTACCTGGGTCCATCTCCTACTTGAAACATTTATTCACACATTCATCAAACATTTATTGAGTACCTATGAGTTAGGCCCTGGTGTTCCAAGATAAATAAAACAAACATCCTTGCTCTGAAAAAGCTCAGTCTAGTGGCGGACAGAGATAAACAAATTACAACATAGGAAATACTATAGCAGATAATAGATATAAAACAGTAGGAACACAGAAGAAGAGAGTGACCAAAAATGCTTTGTAGATCACAAAACAATTTCACAATCCATTAGCTCATTTACTTTTCTTTTTTTTTTTCCCTTCCCAGCCTTGGAGTTGGAGGGGGCTTCCTACACCCAGGGCTGACCCTGTGCCCCCACCATCATCCTGTTTTTCCCCAGCTCCCGCAGGACAAAGTCCCAGTCCCTCAGCCTGGTGCTCAGGCCTCTCTGTGGTCCAGCCCTGGCTCCCTGGCCTTCCATCACCCCTCCTCGGTGCCTCTGCAGCTCCAAGCTGCTCAGACTTTCCCAACAGACCAGACTGCTGCTTGCCTTGTGCCTTCGCCCCTGCTGTGCCTTCTGCTTGGGTGCCTTTCCCTCATTTACTTTTCTAAATGACTCTGTGACACAAGCATTACACGCAAGGAAATGGACAATCAGAAAGGTTATAGGACATATCCAAAGTCACTTAGCTAATACTGAGTACTAGAATTCAACCTTCCTTCTTCTAATTTTAAAGTTTGGGTACATGCCCATCAACCTCTGCTGACTCTTCCCTTTCTTACCTACCGCTTTTGGGGCTACATGCAGCAAAATTACATCATTTAATAATTTTACTTTTTTCAATTTCTCTTAGGAAGTGTATGCTCATTAATTGAACTGCTTCTCCATTTAAATTCAAAACCATTTTTACATTGTCCATGTCCATACCATGAGGCACTGAAACTCTTTCAAATTACCACATTTTAACAAATAAGAATCCCAATACCTTAAGATTCTCCCTCTCATCTACTTAAGAAAGCCCCTAAACCTCTTGATAATCACGATGGTGTGATCACTGACCTAGAGCCAGACATCCTGGAACGTGAAGTCAAGGGGGCCTTAGAAAGCATCGCTACGAACAAAGCTAGTGGAGGTGATGGAATTCCAGTTGAGCTATTTCAAATCTTGAAAGATGATGCTGTGAAAGTGCTGCACTCGATATGCCAGCAAATTTGGAAAACTCAGCAGTGGCCACAGGACTGGAAAAGGTCCGTTTTCATTCCAATCCCAAAGAAAGGCAATGCCAAAGAGTGTTCAAACTACCACACAATTGCACTCATCTCACACGCTAGTAAGGTAATGCTCAAAATTCTCCAAGCTAGGCTTCAGCAATACGTGAACTGTGAACTTCCAGATGTTCAAGCTGGTTTTAGAAAAGGCAGAGGAACCAGAGATCAAATTGCCAACATCCACTGGATCATGGAAAAAGCAAGAGAGTTCCAGAAAAACATCTATTTCTGCTTTATTGACTATGCCAAAGCCTTTGACTGTGTGGATCACAATAAACTGTGGAAAATTCTTCAAGAGATGGGAATACCAGACCACCTGACCTGCCTCTTGAGAAATCTGTATGCAGGTCAGGAAGCAACAGTTAGAACTGGACATGGAACGACAGACTGGTTCCAAATAGGAAAAGGAGTACGTCAAGGCTGTATATTATCACCCTGCTTATTTAACTTCTATGCAGAGTACATCATGAGAAATGCTGGGCTGGAGGAAGCACAAGCTGGAATCAAGATTGCCGGGAGAAATATCAAAAACCTCAGATATGCAGATGACATCACCTTTATGGCAGAAAGTGAAGAGGAACTAAAAAGTCTCTTGATGAAAGTAAAAGAGGAGAGTGAAAAAGTTGGCTTAAAGCTCAATATTCAGAAAATGAAGATCATGGCATCTGGTCCCATCACTTCATGGGAAATAGATGGAGAAACAGTAGAAACAGTTTCAGACTTTATTTTGGGGGGCTCCAAAATCACTGCAGATGGTGATTGCAGCCATGAAATTAAAAGACGCTTACTGCTTGGAAGAAAAGTTATGACCAACCTAGATAGCATATTGAAAAGCAGAGACGTTACTTTGCCGACAAAGTCCGTCTAGTCAAGGCTATGGTTTTTCCAGTGGTCATGTACGGATGTGAGAGTTGGACTGTGAAGAAAGCTGAGCACCGAAGAATTGATGCTTTTGAAGTGTGGTGTTGGAGAAGACTCTTGAGAGTCCCTTGGACTGCAAGGAGATCCAACTAGTCCATTCTAAAGGAGATCAGCCCTGGGTGTTCTTTGGAAGGAATAATGCTAAAGCTGAAACTCCAGTACTTTGGCCATCTCATGCAAAGAGTTGACTCACTGGAAAAGACTCTGATGCTGGGAGGGATTGGGGGCAGGAGGAGAAGGGGACGACAGAGGATGAGATGGCTGGATGGCGTCACCAACTTGATGGACGTGAGTTTGAGTGAACTCAGGAAGATGGTGATGGACAGGGAGGCCTCGTGTGCTGCGATTCATGGGGTTGCAAAGAGTCGGACACGACTGAGCGACTGAACTGAACTGAACACATGCATATGGTATACAATATGAAAAGAAAAAGAAACATAGAGAAACAGTGAAAATAAGTATAAAACAGTCTCCTTCACACTCCTGTCCCCCAGCCATGCAGCAACCCACCTAGGGGACAACTACTGTTAACAGCTGCTTTTCAAATAAAAAAAAATACATTTTCATAAAACTGTGATTTGATACTGAACCATTTCATAGTCCCTGTAACCCTGAGCCATGTTATTAGGGACTTCCACTCGAATTTTTTAATTTTGCTGTCTAAAACATCCTTCAAAATTGATCCCATAGAAAACAAGATAAAAACAGCTCATAGTCCACTGAAAATGCTAATTCATTTCCAGACATTAATTGTTCAATTTAGTTAATCAAGCTTAGTGACACAGCATATTCTAATTCTTTTAAATTTTCTATTCTAATGACGTACGTAACTTCTTTTTACAATGAGATGGAACATCTGTCTGATGAAAAATAGGCCATTATTATTCATCTGAAGCCATGAAGGCAGTTTCAGGAGAGATTTACATTTATTTCCTCTCCAGTGCCTAGCATAATGCATTAAATATAGTAAAAAAAAATTTTCAAAAATACAATAAATAAGTTGAATGAGTAACTAAATAATGAAGAGAATAGTAGATGGTTTATTGACTAGTTCTTGCTCACAATATCCCTTGTATTACAATCCAGTATAATGACTTTTGCACAATGGCACTTTTGTGCCAAAGTTACTCAATTTCAGATTCATCTGAGTCTTGAACTTGAAGCAACAAATATTTGAAATATCGTCAAGGACATTGCTTTCTTACATAAAGGTATTAAAGCTCAGGAAAGACCACCCATTCTAGTTCACTTGAAAAGAGTTATAGAAAAAGCAGATGGCTCTATTCAAGGTGGCAAGGGGAAAAGGAGTGCATTGTCCTTATTTTAAATAAATCAAAAACTCTGTGGTACATGTATTTGATGTGCAAACTTGGAATATTCAAGCCTTTCCCTGGAGTTGAAGGGAAAAGCCACACGTAGATAAAACATTATGAGTCTACTGAATGTATCATCTATCACTGCATTGCACTGATGATGGCCTTATACTCAGTCACAGAGCATTTGCTCTCATTTTGTCACTAATTAGTATACAATGTAACTGAATTTATTATGTATAACTTCCATTATAGAATTTCCACCATTGTGACGGGGCTTCCCAGGTGGCTCAGTGGTAAAGAATCTGCCTGCCAATACAGGTGATGAAGGAGAGGTGATGCAGGAGACACAGTTTTGATGCCTGGGTTGGGAAGATCCCCTGCAGGAGGAAATGGCAACCCACTCCAGTATTCTTGCCTGGGAAATCCTATGGACAGCGAAGTCTGGTGGGCTACAGTCCATAGAGTCACAGAGTCGGACACAACTGAGTGACTGAGCATACATATATGCGTTATTGTGACATACTTCTAGAATTAAGGACGTGGGAATTTTACAACAAATAGCAATTAAATTACCACAAAACAGGACTTCCCTGGTGGTTCAGTGATTGGGAATCCACCTACCAGTGCAGGGGACATGGGTTTGATCCCTGATCTGGGAAGATTTCACATACCATGGAGCAACTAACCCCATGAGGCACAACTACTGAGCCCACGCACCTAGAGTCTGGGCTCCATAACAGAAGAAGCCACCGCAATGAGAAGTCTGTGCACCACAATTAGAGAAAGCCATGCAGCAATCAAGTCCCAGTGCAGCCAAAAGACACAATTTTTTTAAAGTTCCATGTAACAATTAAGATATAATCCATGACATTTCCTACAAAAAAAAAAGTCCTCCAGAACATATTAAAGAAAGAATTTTTTTAAATCAAACATGCTATGGATTGAATTGTTTCTCCCAAAATTCTTATATTAAAATCCTAATCCCTACTTTGCTCAATGTCATGTGGCAGTCTGAATGGGAGGGGAGTTTAAGGGAGAATGGATACATGTATATGTATGGTTGAGTCCCTTCACAGTTCACCTGAAACTATCACAATATTGTCAATCACATATACCCCAAAACAAAATAAAAAGTTTTTTTAAAAAAAAAAAAAAAACCCTAATCCCTAATGTGATAGTGTTTGGAAATGGGGCCTTGGGAGAGGGATTAGGTTTAGATGAGGTCATGAGGGTGCAGCCTTCATGATGGCATTGGTGCCCTTACAAGAAGAGATACTGTAGAGTTCAGTGTCTCTCTTTTCCTCTGCCATGTAAGGATGCATCAAGATGGCAGCCATCAGCAACCAAGAAGAGAGCACTCACCAGGACCCTATCCTGTTGATGCCCTGATCTTGGGCTTCCCAGCCTCCAGAACTGTGAGAAAATAAATGGCTGTTGTTTAAGCCACCCAGTCTATGGTATTCTGTTACAGTAGCCCGAGCTGACTAAGATAAAACATATTAAAGAATCTGAAGATAAAACTCAAAACAAGTCAGCACCTTATTGGTGAGGCATTATGGGAAGAGCACTGGTCAGGGATATTGGGTTGGCCAAAAAGTTCACTCATGCCTTTCCACAAGATGGAAAAACCCGAATTAACTTTTTGGCCAAGCCAATACATAGCCTGAGCTCCATTACTGACTTCACGTATGACCTTGAACATGTTGATTCTGCATCTTTAGAATTAGGGGACCAGAAGAGCTCCCTAAGAGCCACTGTGCAGCACCACCCTGACTCCGTCTCTGACCATGACTCTGCCTGGGGTCTGCAGTCACTAATGACACTGCAGTAACAAGGTGAGATAGGAAGAAATAATCACAGAAGGCAGAGACAAGGAGAATAACACAATGTGGTATATAAGCTGCCACTCTAACATGATACATAAGGCAAGATGCATAACTGAGGTGAGCATTTATGAAACCTGCTTCAAAAACAAAGATCAAAATTGAATACTGCAGCACCATCACCATCTCTTTGTACTAAGGGTTACAAAAAGATGAAAAGAATGCAAATATACCAAAAAAGAATGCTGCAGCCACAGAAAAAACAGTGGTCACTCACCTCCATTCTACTCTTCATTATTGTGTACAATGATTTTTCCAAGGTAAAGTATAAGAAAGATTATAATTGTGTAGAGAAAGGAGAACATAATATACTAACCCAGGACACAGCAGTGCCGTCAGCAAGAAATTTGTCTTCCACTTCAGACCTCTAAACGCTGAGGAAGTAAAGGACAGAATAATTACTAGGGCAACTAGATTTAGTCCACTTTACAAATATTTTACAGTAACGAGGACACAATTATATTTTGCTAGGTCAGCTAAAATTCCTGATGCAATTTTTTAAATTTTCAAGCTTTTTAATTTCTATATTTAACACACCAACTTGGAATAATAATAGTAATGCTTACACTTGTACACCTTAGCAGACACGTATCCAGCAGATGCTCCCATAAGGACCCATAACACAACAGAACAGGTCATTAAAGCACCACGATTAGCAGGAGAAAGAAAACCAAGACAGGCAAGAACTAAAAGCACAAAGAAGAAATATCAAACCAGTGACAATGATAGCCTCAAAACACATAAGGCTTTATAATATATTAAAGACACCTTATTAAGACATTTTTATGAAACAGCATACAGGGAAATTCTCTGATGTTACTTACTTAGCTAATTTTTTGACAATCTGTTCTTAACGAAAAGTCTGATCCCATACAAGGCAAACTGTGTTTTCAATTTAGTCTTTAACCTCCTTGTTTAAATCATTAATTATATTATTTTAAATCAAAATCAAAGAGAAGATCGTCCCTTTCCCTACTCCAGTAGTCACTCCCTAAAGAGCAAATCATTTTTCCCCACAAAAATTTCCTTCTGTTTCCTTTTATTCAAGGGGGGGGGCGCGGAACATCACAATGAGACTTGGTCCCAGGAAAACATAACCTTAAGAGCTAAATTTAGAAGTTATCATTGACATCTGAAACACCTAATAAGCCATTTATTTACAGAAGCTTTGTTTGTGAAAATCCCCACTCTGGTTATCAAAAACTGACAAACTCTACTCTTGGTTGATAATGAAGGCAGAGAGAGTTCATCAGCCATTGTAAACCTACTAACGATGCCACTTCATTTATACATTTCAAGACCAGCGCTTAGGCTTGCCTTAGCATTTCAAAATCCTAATCTCTGAATTACAATTCCCTGAGCCCACCTAAAATATGATCTACCCACATGCAAAGCAAGGAACATGTATATTGGACATTACAATAAATTATTCAGAACTGAAGAAACTATGAAAGGTCCTTGATATAGGAACATATTCAGATCCATACCCTTAAAATAAAATACAAATTTTATTTTAAATATACTACAAATACTCATTAAAATATACTATGAAATACACATTTCCTTAAACTTTAGGGTAGAATTTTCAGTTCTTGTGTACACATGAATCAAAGTTTAACCTATGTCAGAATGTTGAAGATGACACATATTGATCTGAGCCTACTCACATAGAGTAATAAATGTCATAATCAAAACTTGTGTTCCTTGACCCAGTAAAATTGATAACAACATTCCAAGCCTTGGAGGTCTGAATACATCTGCATGAACAAGCTTCCAACCGTAATCCTTCTGGATATCTTCCTGCATAAGAGAAAGTCTTTAATAAACGCAGGAGTTATTATGACAGAAAGTTACAAGAGCTCTGAAAGTTAGCAGAAAACTAATTTTCCTCTAAAGACAAACTAATGGCTCATTTTGGATAAAGTAGGTCTCTGGCAGGTATGTGATCCTGCCATACAAATGAGCCATTCTCTAAATTTTGCACTGAAGGGAGTGTGTTAATTATGTAAAGCACACAACTGGCTTGATTTTCATGGAAAAAGCAACATGATTTAACATACAAAAAAGAATTCAACTAATTCTATAGAAATTAAAAATTCATCAATACATAAATGATCATAAAAGTCAGAAGAGTATAAATTAGATAAAACTAAATTTGCCATAAATTATAGTATTTTGCAATGTTTTGTACATATTCTCATGTTCCAAATTAATGAAAATCTTAAATAATGATATTTTGACAGATCAGAACATGGAAAGGTATATAATCAAAGAGTCGATAGCAAATAACTCTCTAATAAACTTACCTATACTTTTTAAGAATCTACATAATACTCTATACTTTGATTCAGCACAATATGCAAAATTACTAGACGTTAAAATGTGTTATATTCAAGGTGCTATACTCTAAGTAGAAACATAACCTTGAGAACTGGGCAAAGCAGGCATTCAAATATTGGCTGAATCAAATATGTGCATTTTTATTTACAGGAAAACAAACCTGATTATATCTGATAATATCTTTGTGGAGAGTTCTTAATATGATCATAGCCACCATTCCAGTTAAGAAGAGAACAATGACAAATGAATTCAAGATACTACAAAATGGAAAGAAGGAAAAATAGAAGTTAAACCTCAAATTTCTTATTTGAACAGTAAAAAAGAAAATTTGTGCACATGTAAAAGACATTCAAATTGTCATGTCAATCAGTTTTCTAAAGTTACATTTGGATCAAAGGCTAATACATTTGGATAATACCTCAATATATTAAATGAACTTAAAGTTCTATCACAAAAGTTCATTACCCATTAAGCAATAGAAGCAACACTATTCTTAAGGTTATTTTACAACTTTTTAAGAGTACATTCCCAAAAATAAACAAGGGGAAATGAAAAAGATCAGGAACGCAAACTTAGTTCCAGAACATGAAACTGAGAATGGAAGTCCAGGAGTCAAGGTTAAATTGATGACTGCCTGACTGTCCTTGGGTAGATCCTTAGATGGACCAAGGCTTTTAACTTTATCAAGTTTCAGGGTAAAGATCCCATGGACCACTTACCTACCAGCTCTTACTGGTTCCAAAACTGAATCTTAAAAATTATGTCCAAATGAAAACCAAGACCTTTAGCCATCCCACCACCCAGCCAAATCCAGACACATTTAAAAAAGTTTCACCAGAATCTCTGAAAAGACCAGCACTGTTGTAGAAAAGTGCCGCTAAGATGTCTAAAATGTCTGTTAAATGTCATAAGTAAATTAGCTCGAGACAGAAACTAAAGTACATTTATTATTACATCATAAATATTAATACTAGAGATTAGCCCCACCATTGATCTGGATGCCCTTTCCTTTCATGACCCCTTTAAAGAAACCATTTTAAAAAATTTTATTTGAAGAGACTCCTTGGAGGTGTGACAAAATGGGACGTGGACTATTGCCCCAACAGAAGATTTTCTAGAAAAGTTAAGATATGATCATTATAATGAGGAGGAGAAGGAGGTAGAGGAGAAGGAAGACTGAGGATAGAAATAGGAGGAGGAGGAGAATGGGAGCTATTCTCACGTTAAAGGCAATAGCATTGTAAATCAACTGTACTTCAATAAAATGAAATTTTAAAAAATAAAGTTGATAACTAATGAGAACCTACTGTTAGCTCAGGGAACCCTACTCAGTGCTCTGTGGTGACCTAAATGGGAAGGAAATCCAAAAAAGAGGATATATGTAAACACATAGCTGATTCACTCTGCTGTACAGCAGAAACTACCTCAATATTGTAAAGCAACTATACACCAATAAAATATTTCTTTAATTAATTTTACTTAGAGGCTAATTACTTTACAATATTGTGGTGGTTTCTGCCATACATTGAAATGAATCAGCCATGGGTGTACATGTGTCCTCCATCCCAAAATAAAATATTTTTTTAAAAACAAAGGCAATGGCAGTATAAGGAAAATCATTACCTCAGAAGACCATACTCATAGAATTATACCCTTCCTTACTTTCATCTTTTGGACTTCCCTGATGGCTCAGACAGTAAAGCGTCTGTCTACAATGTGGGAGACCTGGGTTTGATCCCGGGGTCAGGAAGATCCCCTGGAGAAGGAAATAGCAATCCACTTCAGTACTATTGCCTGGAAAATCCCATGGACAGAGGAGCCTGGTAGGGTACAGTCCATGGGGTCACAAAGAGTCAGGACACGACTGAGCGACTTCACTTTCACTTTACTTTCATCTTTACCTTTATAGTCTTCCTCCATCCAAAACTGCTTTATTATAAGAAATGAAGGGGGAAAGGTACTATGTGTACAGTTTCATCTATTTCTCATCAGCTTCTCTGATCAGTCTCCTAAATTACTAACTGAAGATCCTATGCTCGCTGTCAGCACTTTAGGAAAGCCTCAATCATCACATTCTCAGCTGGTCCATCCTTCAGTTTCATGTTGAAACTATTCCTTCCACAGTCACGAAGGACTTCTAACTCTGTGGTTTGATCCTGTTGAAGATTCCTGAGGAATCAAGTCCCTTCACTGTGATTCCACTAGAATGTAAGCTTCCTGCGAGAGGAAGCCTGGGTGCCTTATTCACTGCCATGTCTGAGCACCTCCCCTAGTGCTTGGCATCCTAATAGGGATGAAAATGAACACCTGGAGAATGAATCGACCTTCACTCACAGACATTATCTCCACACAATTGTCTCATCTAAATGACTCGCCTTGATTAAGTGACCACTTGCAGTGCTTTGGTTTCTCATCTGTAATCTTTTCATCTTTCTCTGCTCTTTTCCCAGTGTTTCATGACATCTTTACCTTCCTCCACTCCAGTTGGTTACTGCTTTTCCTACACTCTACTTTGCTCAGACTTTCTGACCCCACAAATGAAAGCATCTGTCTTGTTCTCCTTCCATCTTCTGCACAGGGTCCACTATCACAGTCCTATCCTGCCTGCTTCCCAGCATGTATTACTCTTTACACGCAGACATGCTATCTCTTGGACATCTCAGCCTTCTTTTTCCCTTGAGCATAAACATTAGTATATTTACAACAGATTTTCCTTTTTGTTTCTCTTTGTGTATGTAGAGAGGTGGGGGAGGAGAAGAAGAGGGGAAATTAGCCAGAGAGAAGAAAAACTGTCACTCAAGATCATCTCTGATAGGGGGTTAGGGGAAAGGGAATTGGGTGAAGTAATTAAAAGGTACAAACGTGCAGTTGTAAGATAAATAAGTACTAGAGATATAATGTACAATATGATAAATATAATTAACACTAATGTACGTTATACTGAAAGTTGTTAAGACTGTAAATCCTAAGAGTTTTCATCACTGAGGGGAAATTTTTTACATTGCTTTCATTTCGTATCTATAGGAGATCACTGATACTCACTAAACTTCGTGTGGTCATCAATACAAGTCAGATCATTATTCTGCACACTTTAAACTTATACTATTATATGTCAATTATATCTCAATAAAACTGGAAGGAACAAAAGATCATCTCTGGTAACAAAATAATTTTTAAAATACACATATGCATATATATGTGTGTGTGTGTGTGTATACATTTCCCACCGTGAAGCTACTTACTCTTTAATTCATAAAGTGCTTACCTAAACCACTGAATGCTGGTATGAGACATAGATTCCAAAATATAATCCCACCTAGAACCCCACCTGATCTGTTTGTTTTCCTAGAAACAAAAATACAAAAATCACATGACCAAATTTTAACTGACCTTTTATTAAAGGTTATAATCCTAAAACAGAAAGTTATTCTGCCTGTACATTCTCCATTTCTTTACTGCTAACTTCATGGAATCATGCAATCTAGCCTGACATTTTCATCTTACTTTTATTTACTGATATCCTATCTCATTTCAGGCTTCCCTGGTGGCTCAGATGGTAAAGCATCTGCCTGCAATGCAGGAGACCCGGGTTCAATCCCTGGGTTGGGAAGATCCCCCGGAGAAGGAAATGGCAACCCACTCCAGCACTCTTGCCTGGAAAATCCCACGGACGGAGAAGCCTTGTAGGCTACAGTCCATGGGGTCACAAAGAGTCAGACAAGACTGAGCAATTTCACTTCACTATCTCATTTCAGAAAGGGACTAGGAAAAAAAATTTAGTTTACTGTTCATCAGAAATAATAGCACCTTTTTGTTATTTTTCTGTCACCCTAAATCCACCCCATACTTCATTTCTTTTTGTCCAGACCACATTTTCATCTTAATTGAAACTTCATAGGCATATATAATGAGAGTCACTGTGGTTTGTTTTTAAATTTAAAAACCTAAAAATAATCAAAAATCCCCATCAGAATAGGAATAAACAAACTATGGTAGTCCATGCTAAGAAATACTATGTAACCATTAAAAAGAATGATGTACATCTCTAGGTGATGACATGTCTATGAAATAGCATTAAATGAAAAAATAAAGGTGGAAAGTACATAGTAAGACACGTATGTACAGCAAGATTCTATTCCCCCTCCAAAAAAAATACATATTTTGTAGATGCAAACATTTTTCTGCAAGAAAAAACAATGGTTATACTTTCGGAGGAAGAGACTAGAAATTAGGGGAAGGGTAGTAAAGGAAGGCAGAATTTTACTTATACATTTTCTATATGGTTTGAAGCCTTCACCACATATAAGTATTATCAATATTATTATTTAAATTGAACTAAAATTTTGAACTATAAGACAACTTGCTTCACTACAACATACCAAATCCACCTCCTGCAAATAGGTTTATTATTATTTTGTTTACTTAGAAAACAGTATTCAATTTCTGTCATTATTTCTTACAGAATATTCTAATATTTTACTTTTGTACTTTAAGTATTTTGAAATGTTTCAGCAACAAACTGATAAAAAGTTTTTTAATATTGTGGTTCTCAATACTTATTAAAACCTAAGAAAATATAATCACCAGTTGTTTCTGCTGATGTATGATCAAACTGAACCTTTCAATAGCTTTCTTATAAAATAGCCCCAATAAATGAATATCTTAAAAGATAATCCCTGATAAACATTTAAACCATTAATGTGGTATTATTACCCCTTAAATTAATGGCATACTCTTAGCAAAAGGAAAACACAGGTAACAAACGGACCAAATATGACTTATTATTTAAAATTTGGTATCTGCACCCATCATTTAAAAAGTGGATATTTGATTTAAAAAAACACAGGGTTTTTAAAGTACCTTTAATATTAATTTCTCATTTTAATTAGTTTCTCATTTAAATGCTTTCTTCTCTGCAATCACCCACTGTGTTTCTTCAGTCTTTTAACTTCATTGAGGCTTTCAATGGCTAAGTCAAAGATCTCTCCTGGTAAATGTCACATTGCACTTGAAATTATGTGGTTTATTTTCAAATATCTTTTGATAATGATTTCTAAAATAATTCCAGTGATAAGAAAACAGACTCTGTATGATTTCAATACTTTTAGACCATGAAATTTTGCACCTTGTTTTATGTCCGTGGATATGTTCTAGGGTCTCCTGATTTATAGTCTATGGGAACTTGAATAGAATTTGTATCCTGCTGTTGTATGAAAATTGTATAAATCTTAATTACGTTAAATTGGTTCATAGTACTTTTCAGGTCTGCTATAGCCTTCTACTTTTCTGTCTATTCATCCTATTAATGTTTGAGAGTTTGATATTGAAGCTCCAACTAAAAATCTTAATTTATCTACTTAAAAATAATTGTAATATATAATGGAACTATAGTAACTTTGTTCTGTATTTTCCAAGTCTCCTATAGATGTATTATCATACTTTTATAATTTAAAAAATTTTAAATGGGCAGAAAAAATTAATAAAATTAGGTATCTATGTTTTTTGTAAAGTGTGGGGATGGGTATGAAGAAAGTCAATGTACACTGCTTTTAGATGAAGGTGGTCAAAAGGACTTCCAGTTATAAAGAAGACGAGGGGCGCCACGTACAGCATGATTAATGAACACCGCTGCGTGTTATACGTGGAAGTTACAAAGAAAGGAAAGCTAAGAGTTCTCATCACAAGGAAAAATACTTTTTTTTCTTTTGTATCTATATGAGATGATGAATGTTCACTAAATTACTGTGGTAATCATTTCATGATATAAGAATAATACAGTTGGTTCCCACAGCACCCTCCTCCAGGGCTCTTCCTTCTAACATTTTACAATTAAAGTATTTTTGTGTGCTAAATCTTTTCAGTCGTGTCCAACTCTTTGCAACCCATGGACCGTGACCCACCAGGCTTCTCTGTACATATGAATCTCGAGGCAAGAATAATGGAGTTGGTTCCCGTACCCTCCTCCAGGGGCTCTTCCTGACCAAGGGATCGAACTCTTGTCTCCGGCATCTGCTGCATTGGCAAGCAAGTTAATATACATTTATTTTTCCCCCAGGAATGCAATTACCATGTAAATTGAGGGAAAATGGTACTGTTTGGCTTGAAACTTTATTAAAATTGATCAACATCTCAGAAAATCATGGCATCCTTTAGAAAGATGTGATATTTGAGCTACCAATATACAATAGTCTCACATTCATCTGTATTCATATACATATCATATTTACAATGATTATACACATAGGTCCCTGGAGGAGGAAATTGCAATATACTCCAGTATTCTTGCCAGGAAAATCCCATGGACCAAAGAACCTGGGAGACTGTATGTAGTCCATAGGGTCCCATAGAGTGGGACATGACTGAGCATGCGAATACACATAGATGCAAGCATCTAACAATGACTGAAATACATCTTATTAAAAATGGATTTTTTAAATTTCTCCTTTATATTATAGTTGTGGTGTTATACTGATGTCTCTTGAAACTATGTGTAAGACAAGTTTAATTATCTAGTATCTATTAAAATTATTTTACAACAGCAAAGGGAGAAGGATAAAACATTTGTTATTAAAAGAAGATATTAATCTGATAGGGTTGAGCTCCATTCCCTCACTTTACTATGGGGAAACTGAAGTCCAGAAAAGAAAATTAACCTGCTCAAGGTCAAGTATGAGTTTGAAGTAAACCAGTACCAAAACTCTCTGATTCTCAAATTCAGTTATTAGTCTATGGTGCCTGAAAATCAGGAATGCATCTTGCAAAAAAATGCAAGACCTGTGGCTAGGGTCTCAAGCTAGCCCACAGCTAAAGCTTATATAACTCACATACACAGATACATAGCTAAAATTAATGTGATTAGAGTGAAATCAAAAAAATCTTTAATTGGTGGTATAAACAGTAAGTTTTTTAAAGTAAAATATGATGAGTAGAAATATCTTAGCCCAGCATTCAAGGCCATTCAAAATGTGTTTCAAATCTACCTTTCTACGAATACTGTTTACACATAAACGATTAAAGTCTGGGGTGTTATACTGAATCTTTTTGGCCTTTATATACCCAGGACTTAACACCTGGCACCTAGGATGCACTTATTACCTATTGCTGAATGAATAAACAAATGAAAAAATTTCTTTCAGACAAATCTATTCACTGTTCCCCACATACACATGTACATTCTCACTTGGAAAGCCCTTCCTCTAGCCCCCCTCCAAATTCCTAAATTCCAGGTCTTTTAACTCAGTCTATGACCTTTCCCAAAATGCCTTCCTCAGCATCCTTCAAGGACTAGCTCAAGGCCTCTCTCTTAAAAAGTCTTCCCAGCACCTGGGAGTTCTGCCCAGCCTGGGCCTGGATGGTGGGATCTGGCCTCCGCTGCCCACCAGAACCCCAGGGCTTCTGGGAACCAATCCAGCCCCTCCACCAGCCCCCCAGGGCCTCGCCTTCTGGATGCCCCAGGGCCTGCTGGCCTCTAGACACTGTCTTCCTGCCAGAGCCCCGCCCTCCCCTGGGGGCTGTCTGTAAAGCCCTCCCATCCCCACCCTTTGTTTCCAGGCATAGTTCCTGCCCATTGTAAACTCATACCTTGGGGACTTCCCTGGCAGTCAGGGAAGCAAGATTTCACATGTCAAAAAATAAATAAAAAATTAAAATAAACTCACACCATTAAAGTGGTTGTTTTAGGAGCCTGGATTCTGTAGCCAACTTAATCTAGATTTATAATCCTTTACATTTGTGACCTTGGGCAAGTGACTTTATGAGTCTCAGTTTTATAGTCTATAAAATGAAGATTTAAAGGGAATTGCTGGTGGTCCAGTGGTTAGGACTTGGCACTTTCATTGCTGTGGCCTGGGTTCAATCCCTGATCGGGGAACTAAGATTCTGCAAGCCAAGAGGCAAAAAAAAAAAAAAAATGGGGATTTAAAATACCTGCCTTCAGAGTTAAGTATGAAAAATAAAGTTAAACTAGGTACTTTATAAAAATTCCCATGCTAGGCACATAATCATGCATGCCAAGTCGCTCAGTTGTGTCCAACTCTTTGCCACCCGGTGGACTGTAGCCCACCGGGCTCCTCTGTCCATGGGGTGCCCCAGGCAAGAATACTGGAGTGGGTTGTCATGCCCTCCTCCAGGGGATCTCCCTGACCCAGGGATCGAACCCGCATCTCCTGCATTGGCTGGTGGATTCTTTACCACTGAGCCACCAGGGAAGCACCATGTCACCAACTAGAGACATTAATAATACTGCACTAGATTTACACCTTCCCTTTCTTCTAAGTGTAATTCTTATGTCTCCTGCATTGCATTACTGCTGAGCCACCAAAGAAGCCCAGGAACATAATAGATCCTCAAAAATATTTGTTATATAAACAGATGAATAAAAGGTCTTCATTCAAATGTTAATCATTATGGTCCCATCCTTCAGTAACTTCTGAACAAAATCATTATATAAACTATATATGAAAAAGTTGGCTTAAAGCTCAACATTCAGAAAACTAAGATCATGGCATCCAGTCCCATCACTTCATGGCAAATAGATGGGGAAACAGCAGAAACAGTGGCTGACTTTATTTTTCTGGGCTCCAAAATCACTGCAGATGGTGATTGTAGCCATGAAATTAAAAGACACTTACTCCTTGGAAGGAGTTATGGCCAACCTAGACAGCATATTAAAAAGCAGAGACATTACTTTGCCAACAAAGGTCCGTCTAGTCAAAGCTATGGTTTTTCCCATGTTTGGATGTGAGAGTTGGACTGTGAAGAAAGCTGAGCACCAAAGAATTGATGCTTTTGAACTGTGGTGTTGGAGAAGACTCTTGAGAGTCCCTTGGACTGCAAGGAGATCCAACCAGTCCATCCTAAAGGAGATCAGTCCTGGGTGTTCATTGGAAGGACTGATGTTGAAGGTGAAACTCCAATACTCTGGCCACCTGATGCAAAGAGGTGACTCACTTGAAAAGACCCTGATGCTGGGAAAGATTGAGGGCAGGAGGAGAAGGGGACAACAGAGGATGAGATGGTTGGATGGTATCACCAACTCGATGGACATGGGTTTGGGTGGACTCTGGGAGTTGGTGATGGACAGGGAGGCCTGGTGTGCTGTGGTTTATGGGGTCGCAAAGAGTCAGACACGACTGAGCAACTGAACTGAACTTGTGGATAATGGGAGCCAGGTTTCTCAATATCAGAGAAAGAAGTTACAGATCAGCAAGGGGAAAGGGCTAGCACGACCACTGCTATACTGACATACTGATCAGGGAGATCAGTATGAATTCCTATTTATCATATTTATTTTATCCATTTATTTTTATATTTTCCCATTTACAATTAGAAAATAATCTATGGAGTGCTACTTTGTCACTGTGAGAATAACCCAGTTTCTCCAGCACTCAGTCATCTACAGTTTTAATATCCTTTAATCAATTATTGACCTGAATCAATTATTTAGTTGGAGGATAAAAGACTTATTTTCTTTTTTTTCTCCTTACTGCACTGTCTGGCATGTGGGATCTTAATTCCCCAACCAGGGACTGAACTTGTGCCCCCTGCATTGGAAGCGAGGCGTTCTAACCACTGAACCACTGGGGAAATCCAGAAAAAGAGACTTATTTTCAAATTCTGTCATTCCCACTGAAGCCATTCAATAAATGATAATTAAGTACACAGCTTCTCATTTGTCCACTGAAAGCTATGTTATAGGTTCAATACAATTTTTTATTGTAGAGAATTGAACTTTCATTTTCATAATATTAAATTTAAAATAATATAATCTCACCAAGTTTAAATTTAAATAATGCAGAAGAAAATGTAATCATATGGCAAGTGTTTACATTATATGGTTAAGTTAAAAGGGCAGGTTACAAAACAATGTAGCTCATCCAATTCTCACAACCTAATGATACTACTAGTAGCAAGCATTGTTTGAGCTCCTTCTTTGTGTCAGAAACTATACCACGTGCCTTTAGTTATATTTCCTTATTTAAATTTCACACCTGTGATGTAGATAATTACTATTATTGACCCCGTTTTACAAATGAAGAAACTGAAGATCGAAGTGGTAAATGGTAGGCAAGATCTAGTATAGTAAGTAGTGGTAGAAAACAGGAACTCAAACCCAGCTGTCTGATTTCAGAATTCTCTCTTAATTCCATACACCAAAATTTTCATGGTGGTTCTCAGCACATGGTGGTATTCTAAATGACTTTTATTTACATTTTGTGATCTTTCTATATTCTTAAAATGAACATGAATTACTACTATAATTTTTTTTTTACTTAAAACAACTGACAAGGACCTACTAAATAGCACAGGAAACTATATTTGCTATTATGTAATAACCTATAAGGGAAAGAATCTAAAAGAATATATATATATATATATATATATATATATGTGTGTAACTGAATCTGTGCTGTACACCTGAAACTTACATGATATTGTATATCAACTATAGTTCAATAAATTTTTTAAATTTAAAATGTAAAAATTTCTAGTTTAACAGAATCTTGTAAGGTACGATAAGACACAACCACCTTATACACCTAGTGTGCACATAGTAGAATCTGCAGTGGGATAGAAATGTTACTCCAGAATAGTACTCCATAGTCAAAGAGGAGTCTAAACTGTTGAGTTAGACTCAGTCAAAGGTTTCTCTATTAGGAGACTTTAAAACACTAATGTGGGCTTCCCAGGTGATTCAGCGGTAAAGAATCTGCCTACCAAGCAGGAGTGTGAATTTGATCCCTGAGTCGGGCAGGTCTCCTAGAGAAGAAAATGGCAACCCACTCCAGTATTCTTGCCTGGGAAATCCCACGGACAGAGGAAGCCAGTGGGCTACAGTCCATGGGGTCGAAAAAAGTCAAACATAGCAACTAAAAAACAATATCAAACACTCATGTGCTTTGTGAAGCTACAAAAGCAGACAGTAGGAAGTAGCATTTTCCAAATTTGACTAGCATTCTTGGGAATGCACTTTGGGACATGTTGATATGTACGATTATCACTGGGTAAAAAATTTTAAAAAAACACAAACATTTTGAACCCAAGACAGAAAATAAAGAAACAGCACCATGAGAGATATTCATAACCACTCTTCCTGGTGCCCTCCCCACAACTGTAACAGCAACTTTCTGGTGTTCAGATACAGAATATTGTGGTTAAAAGCAATTAAGTAAAGGCAAAAAAAGAATATTGTGGCTTAGTGCATTCTCACTGTGTAAGTGTACTCTGCACCTATGAGCTACTTTTGCATAAGACATTTGTAAAGCAAGCGGTCCTGTATCTGAGAGAAGGCACAGGAAACACTGTGTGTCTACTACCGGCTAGGAGCTGTGCTAAATATTTTATATGTTTGTTCACTTATCTCTGCTAGCAATCACATGAGGTGACTATTTTATCCCCATTTTACAGGTCAGGAAATATAGGCTCAATGTAACCTGCCCAAGTTCACACAGCTAAGAAATGTCAAAGCCAGGATTCAGACCTTGGGTTTGTCTGGTTCTTTCCATTGTACCACATCTGGAAGCCACAGGCCTTCTAAGCACCTTAAATGAGTTTCAGTGGGAAGGAAAATTCCTCTTCTGAAATAGCTTCCAGGATTAAGGAAAGTTAAAGAACAAGGAGTTAAGATCTAACCCCAAATAAAGCAATTTCCTCAAAACCCCCACATGCTATGCTGCTGCTGCTGCTAAGTCGCTTCAGTCATGTCTGACTGTGTGCGACCCCATAGACGGCAGCCCACCAGGCTCCCCCGTCCCTGGGATTCTCCAGGCAAGAACACTGGAGTGGGTTGCCATTTCCTTCTCCAATGCAGGAAAGTGAAAAGTGAAAGTGAAGTCGCTCAGTCGTGTCCGACTCTTAGCAACCCCATGGACTGCAGCCCACCAGGCTCCTCCGTCCATGGGATTTTCCAGGCAAGAGTACTGGAGTGGGGTGCTGTGGCCTTCTCCGCCCATATGCTATAGCTGCATCTAAACCTGCACCTTAGCTCTTTTGACTGCCACAGTTGCTTCCAGCAGGCAGACAGACCACCAACACCATACCATGTAGGCCTCTGGCTTGAGTCTAAACTTCAGTTTAGATGTGCTTTCCCTTGACATTTCCTGTAAACATAAGCGTTCTTACACTTAAATTTTTTTATTTTATTATTTTTTTCTTCCAGCTTTACTGAGTATAATTGATATACAGCACTGTATACGTTTAAGGTGTACAGCATAATGATGGGACTTAACATATGTCATGAAATCATGACCAGAATAGGTTTAGTGAGCATCCATCATCTCATATAGATACAAAATTAAAGAAATTAAAAAATATGTTTTCCTTAGGATCAGAACTCCTAGGATTTACTCCCAACTTTCATATATAACATACAGCATTAATTATATTTATCATGATGTACATTACATCCCTAGCACTTATTTATCTTATAACTCCAAGTTTGTAGTTATGATCACCATCATTTAATTCCTCCCTCCCCTCATCCCCTGCTTCCAGTAACCACAAAGCTAATCTCTTTCTCTCAGTTTGTTTTTGAAGTATAATTGACCTACAAATCTGTCGGTTCTTGTTACACAACATAGTGATTCAATATTTCTATACATTTCAAAATGATCACCACAAATAAGTCTGTTACCATCCTACACTTAATTTTAATAGCCAATTGATAAGTGATAAAAATGTATAAGAGCTTCCACTCTTCAATCTACTTCTGATAATAGCTTGAAGTCGGAATACTATTTTCAATCACTAGGGAAAGGTTATTTTAATTTCTTCAGGGTGTACTTCATTCCTTTTCCCAGATTACACTTCTGTGTTTCATCCAGAGATTAGAAGACTGGACTATACTTATTGGACTGGTAAATTGCCTGTTTTCACCAATTGTATTTTGGGTAAACTGCAGGATGTAGGATCAAGTAATCCTGACCTCTAGCTGGATGACTCAAAGTACACACACACCTCTCTAACATAAACGCTTCTCATTTTCTTTACAGTAACTCTGTAGGCAGAAAATATAATAGACCTTTAATATAGAAAGCCAGAATGGAATAGTGGAAAAACTATGAGTTTGGGGCCAAACAGACCTGAGTTTGAATATCACTTCCACCTCCTGCTAGCTATGATCTGGAGAAAATTACTTCAGCTCACTGGGCTTCAGGATCCTCATTTATAAAATGGAGATAACCACTCTAGGTGATACATAGGGACAAAAGCAAGGCATCCCCAAACTGGAATTGCTTTGAGAATGAGATTAGGAAGAATTGTGTTATAATGGCTGTCAGGCCATCTATAGAAATGACACAAACCAAGCACAATTTGTAAGTGTTCAAAGAGATTTGAGACCTGATCCCAAATAAGGTGATTAGGGTTTTGTCTCAGGAAAGCACATCCAAAGCTGTAAGAAATAAGCCTTGTATAAAATCAAGTATAATCAAAGCTGAATCAAAAATATGACACATAGTCTTTAAGAAAAACTATAAAGAGAAATACATATACCTACATAGTGATAAAAAGTTTTCCCTATGAAAGGAAAGCCCCAGTGTTCATTTTCTGGAGAAGTACCTCTAATACTGTCCAAGGCTAAGAGTACCTGACCCATGAATATAAACATCTGGTCCATGTGCCATACGAATATCATCTTTTAATACTTGTCTTCCTTTTTCTCTGGGGTCCTATGTTCACCAAGAAACTTTCTACTTATTCTATTCTGTTTATATTTGTTTTCTCATATCTCTTTATCATAGGCAGATGTGCTAACCAGCTAACATGAATGATGTGGTCAACAAGGCATTTAGATTTCTCCAAATAAATTATGAAATTGGTGTTCTGGTTTATAAATTGGATCCTTAGGAGTTTGCCTAGTATGAATCTATCTTACTTTGTTATACTCACAGAATTAAAATTCTGAAGCAAGATTTTTTAAATTGACAGAAACCTAGTATTGCTGAGCATGCTAGGGAACAACCTAGCAACTTTTTTGTGAAGAATTTGGTAATGTGTTATCAAAATGTGTACACCCTGGGACTTCCCTGCTGGTCCAGTGGCTAAGACTCTGTGCTCCCAATACAGGGTCCCGGGTTTGATCCCTGATAAGGGAACTAGATCCCACATGCTGCAACTAAAGATCTTGCATGCAACAACAAAGATCAAAGATCCTGTGTGCTGCAACTAAAACCCAGAGCAGGCAAACAAATAAATACGTCTTTTTAATGTTTACACCCTGTTATCTAAATTCCTACTTCTAGGAATTTAATGCAAGCCTGGTAGGCTACAGTCCATCTGGTCGCAAAGAGTCGGACACGACTGAGCGACTTTATTTTCATTTCATAGGATAGTTATATACTTGATTTGGAAGAAAAAGTAAGATTATGGCATGGAATACTTACTTCAAATTTCACAGAATAAGTGTAGATGATGTTCAACTTATCTGTATAGTCTCCAGGGATTTCCATAGGGGTTCCATTGCAAGTTAGATGGTTTTCATCTACATGTTTGTAGCTAGTAAAAGAGAGGGAGAAAAGAAAGGGAAGGGAATTTTGATATCAAATTGAAATTGTAAATTTCTGATTCATGGCTCTTTGGGCATGTAATAACAGCAGGATGATAAAAATGGGCCTTTCATTATATTCTGCATTTAAAACTCTTTACAATTTAAAATATTCTTGTTTCTAAATGTCCCTAACATGCAAATAGACTCAATATCCTGCCGAAAACACAACACTTAAGAACTTTCTCTTTGCCTGTGGATAGATTTTTTTTTAATCCTTCTATTAGTAAATGGCTTTATTTTTCATCTTTCATCCCATCCCTCTCTTCTATATACTAAAAAAAAAAAATCTATCTTGTAACCTCAACTATAGTTAGAAAATCAAATAGATGAGACAGAAGTCATATTTATAAGCACCCAGAGATTTGAGGGCCTACTGTGTGTAAAATGCCATGCTTAGCCATAAAAGGGCCTGAGGATATATCTATGTGAACCTTTTGTGTTTGAAAAAGAGAATGATTATTAAAACCCAAAGATGGAAAACAAAAACTAGAGAAGCTTGAAACTAGACAGGACTGGTGAGGCTAGCAAATGCCTGGTCAGAAATAAAGTGACTCTTCCATTTCTTGAAAAATAAAAGAAAAAGGGGAGAGAGAAAAATCAAAAGGAGAAACCATGTTGCTTCATTTATGAATTAGTTAACTCAACATACAGTTTACCCCATGGTTTCTGTCTAAAGATTAATATGCAGTCCTGATGAGAGTATTATCTCTACACATACATGCACAATCAAACCACTCACTCACAGCTGCAAAGGTTATTGGTGTGCACATCTTTTGTATTCATTCTTGTAACCCTACTGTCTCGTCCATATGTGCCCTTACAAGTGTAGGATAAACGTATTCTTTTAAAGCCAAAATACATTTTAAAATAGCTATGAATTAGAGAAATCGTAATTGTTAAGGCTACAGGTCAACATTTCACACTGAAGGGAAAAATTAAATTACTGCATGATAATGCATATCAAGTATGCTCTGAAGTACGGGTCTTAAACCCCATACAGGGAAGATCTGCATTTCATTTAAGAGACTGTGTGGCAAAAATTCTATAAAGGTCTCTAATCAAGTTAGAAGCCCTATTTTAAACCACTGGCCTTATACATGGATTGTATAAGGCTTTCCAAGCCACTTTCACAACTTCAACTTTTACTCTGAGATGGGAAGTCACTGGAAGAGTCTAAGTGGAGGACTGACACGAGCTGAAATTTAAAAAGGCTCACGTATATGTACGGCTGAGTCCCTTCGCTATTCACCTGAAACTATGACAACATTGTTAATCATCTATACCCCAACACAAAATAAAACTTTAAAATGAAAAAAAAATAAAAAGGAATGCTCTGAATGCTGTATTGAGAAAAGGTTATGAGAAGACAAGGGTAGCAGCAAGGAGACCAGCTAGGTTTCTGCACCACCCAGGTAAGTATGACGATGTCCTGGACCAGCTGATAGTGCTGGAGGTGATGAGAAGTGGTGTATTCTAAATACGTTTTTAAAATAGAGCCACATGGGTTATTCCATGGTGGTCTCTGGGCTTCCATCACAGGGAGCATGGGATCCATCCCTGGTCTAGTAACTAAGATTCCACAAGCCATATGGTGCTGCCAAAAAAAAAAAAAAAGCCAGAGCCACATGATATACTAAAGGATTGGACCAGATATAGGGTATGAGGGAAGAATGATAAAGAGAAATCAAGGGTGATGTCATGGTTTGGGGGTCTGAGCAACTAGAAGGATATAGTTGCCATCTACTGAGATGGAGAAGACAACAAGAGAAGTGGGTTTGGAGGGAAGATTAGAAGATTATTTGGGGACATGTTAAGTTGGAAATGCCTATCAGACATCCAAGTGGCAAATAGACAGCTAAATATACAGGTCTAGAGACCTAAGAGGGGCTTCCCAGGTGGCATTAGTGGTAAAGAATCTGCCTGACAATGCAGGAGACACAGTAGACATGGGTTTGATCCCTAGGTCAGGAAGAGCCCCTGGAGGAGGGCATGACAACCCTCTCCAGTATTCGTGCCTGGAGAAACCCATGGACAGAGGAGACTGGTGGGCTACGGCCCATAGAGTAGCAAAGAGTCGGACATGACTGAAGCAACTGAGCACACACACAGAGACTTAAGTGTCATTGTGGTATCTGATGCCAGGAGACAGGGTAAGATCACCAAGGTGAGTATAAAGAAAGAGGCAGAGCTCAAATACTGAGTTCTGGAGCCCTCTGATATTAAGAGCTTGGAGGAAAGAGGGACTTCCCTGGCAGTCCAGTGGTTATGACTCCATACTCTCACTGCCAAGGGCCCAGGTTCAACCCCTGGTTGGAGAACTAAAATCCCACAACCGTGTGGTAAACCCAAAAATGACAAAAAAAAAAGAAAGAGAGGTTGGAGAATTTGGAAGACTGATGAGCAACCAGTGAGACAAGAGAAAACCAGGAAGTGGTAACCCAAAAGCCAATGCAGCAGGTGTTTTAAGGAAAAAGAGATAATCAGCTATGGCAACCATCAGGGAAATTAACAGGGTACAGTACCTGAAAGAAAACACAAGACTTCAGACTTAGAAAACCATTAGGCCTAACTCACATCTATGACCTTGAGCAGACTGCCCAATTCTGAAAAAGATGAATTTTAACACAGTCCTTATACTCAGGAGGACCAAATAAATGAGCTTTACTGTGATTAGATAAAAGTTTTATTGCATGCATACATAAGTGATTACCATGAGCAGGATAGATAAATACAGCTCTAAAAAATGATTTTCTTGGCTTTTTTTTAACTCTGTCTGAGCCTGAGAGTATGAAATGTGCCTGTAAGCACTAAATTTGATTTTCATATAGCTGATGAGATTAGCTTCCTATATCATACTTTGTATGTTAACTACCTTTCTACCCAAATGACTTTCAACAGGAGCAGCCATTCTGAGTCAGATCTCACAGTCCATGAACCTAAAATTCTATTCCCACTTATCAGAAGTGACATACACAAAGAAGCATGGGTGATTGCCCTTGACAATTGTTAGCATTCCCTGGCCTCTCTGGGTAGCTCTGTTTATCCTGTTAATGATAAACACGCCCTGATCCTTTTAATCTTTCTTTCATTCCCTATCTGCAATACCTTATGAAATAAATCTTCAAAAAATTTTAACATAGCCACTAATTTCCAAAAGAATATCTTTTTATAAAGATAAATCAGAGTTGGAAAGTACCAGTGTTCTTCATCTTCTGGGGTCTTGTTTATCTAATGAAATATATGGACCCTTTTACCCAGAAAAATACACATCAATAAAAACTGGGTTTGATGCATCAGAATCTATATTCAGTTCAGTTCAGTTCAGTCGCTCAGTCGTGTCCGACTCTTTGAGACCCCATGAATCGCAGCACGCCAGGCCTCCCTGTCCATCACCAACTCCCAGAGTTCACTCAGACTCACATCCATCGAGTCAGTGATGCCATCCAGCCATCTCACCCTCTGTCGTCCCCTTCTCCTCCTGCCCCCAATCCCTCCCAGCATCAGAGTCTCTTCCAATGAGTCAACTCTTTGCATGAGGTGGCCAAAGTACTGGAGTTTCAGCTTCAGCATCTATATTAAAATTAACCCTAACCCCTAATTCAGTGCCCTCCTTTTGTAGATGAGGAAATTGAGCCTGTGAGACATCAAGTTAATGTACCCAGGGCCAAAAGCTTGGTACAGTACATTCTTTAACTATTCTTTCCTTTTGGTCATTAGTTGTGACAGATGGAACAACCTTGGCTAAAATAAAATAGGCTAGTAGACTTAAAAACAATGAAATCTGATCCATCTTGATGAACTTAGGGTTGACTTCCAAAATGGAACCAGCAGATATGAGACTAAAATCCAAATTTCCAAATTCCTTGTTCTGTGTTCAGAAAACTATACCACACTTACCTCCTTTAATATTTCACCTTAGTCTCAAAGGATAACTTCCTCCATCCTAATATACCAGATTTTGTAACATTTTACCCATATCGATCATGATTTGATATACTGTATGATTTATTTCTCCTCCCTCTTTTAATTGAAGAGTACCAATCTTATCCTACAGTTTCAAAGAATCTTGAAGTTAGAACATCATTTGCACCTATCCAGTCTCTTACCCAATGCAGAACTGCCCTTGAAATTCATTAAGTATTCACTTACTAGGGACCAGACACTATGCTGGGTGCTTAATTATGAAATCTCTAAGAGCTGGGTCATCTAGGCTCTTCCTACAACATCTAGGGGTTAACTACTCACTACTTCTTGAGAGTGCTTATTCAACTGTTAGAGAGCTCTAACTGCTAGCAGATTCTTCCTCAAACCCAGCTGATACCTGCCTAATAGACTCCACTGTAACTAGAATTCTCCTCTGAACAAACACAAACCTTAAGGTAATCTCTGTCATATGGCAGCAACTAAAGAAGAGTTAGGACACCCTCAATAAGGCTATTCTCTTCCAGATCTGTCAGTTCTTTCTCACACTACATGTTACTCGCATGCTTACTATAAGTAAAAGGGAATAAAATTGTCTATTTGATTTTTTAAACTTTATGTCTAAGGTTATATCACACATATATCCTAAAAATGAAAATTCTGGTGAGATCTTCTACATTTTGAATTAATTTTTAAATTAATGGAACTAATTTAAAAGATATTCTATAATTACCTTTTGGGCTCAAGTCTAGCAGAAACCAATTTTGAAACATACCAATCTACTTCATTTTCACTGTGATATGTAATGGTAATATCAACGTGGTTGAAGATGTAGTAAGTATTAGTTTTGTTGAATTCAGGCTGCAAAAATATAAAGAAATTTGAAAGAAGTTTGAATGTTTCCTATAAACTCAAAAATATAAATCGTGAGCATGGAATGAAAATGGGATATATTAGTTCTAAAAAACCAAGCTATAAATTAAGAATACTGAAGTGTAAATGTGTTTTTATAAGATTAAAAGTGCAGCCCTGAACATCTGGCCTAAAATTAATATGTTACTTAATTCTGTTGTCTTAAACAGTTGTTACAAAGGAATAATATTGAAAATGTAAAATTCACAAATGCATACATTGCTGGTTTTAACCACACAAAAATATGAAGTAATGCAAATAAACTAATAAAATGTTATAGGTACTTAAAATTTAAGCATATCAAGAGTTTGGCCTTTATTTATGGTTAAAGTAAGGAAACAAGAAAAAATAGAAGACGTGTTGCAGAATGCAAACTGTGGTGTCTCTGGGTAGTGAGACTACAGGCATTCATTTGTCCACTGGTTCTTTAGATTTTTCTGTACTTATCAAATTTTGTATAATGAGGGTATATTTACATTTATAATCAGAGGCATAAAACAGAGGCACCAAAAAGTGAATTAAACTCTATCAGTCAAGTACTCATTAGTTCGTTCCCTAACAGCCACAACTATATCTGTAGGTAATTATCCTACATCAATGCTTCTTAAACTTGAAAGTTTATTCAAATCACCCAGGGATCTTGTTAAAATGCAGATTCTGACTCACTGGGCCTAGGGTGAGACTTGAGATTCTATATGTCTAACAAGCTCCCAGGTGGTGCCAATGCTACTGGTCCTGGAACACACTTTGAGAACCATTGCTCTAATTCAGAAGAAAGAAAACTTCTGACTGCTCTTTTCTGGTAAAAGTGGTTAAGGGAGAGTGAATGATTATTTTTCCATAAGGATGTGGGAGAAGCTTCTGTATAAGACTTATGATGGGTTGGACTATCCCCCAGTACAGTGAAATGAAAGATAATATAACCATACAGAGAAATACAATGCAGCTACAGTAGATCTGCACGTACTGATATGGAGGTATGGCCATGATAGACACTAACAGAAGCAGCACACTGTGCTTAGTCACTCAGTCACATCCAACTCTTTGTGGCCCCATGGATTCTAGCCCTCCAGGCTCCTCTGTCCATGGGGATTCTCCAGGCAAGAATACTGGAGTGGGTTGCCGTGCCCTCCTCCAGCAGATCTTCCCCACCCAGGGACTGAACTCAGGTCTCCCGCATTGCAGGTGGATTCTTCACCATCTGAGCTGCCAGGGAAACTCAAGAATTCTGGAGTGGGTAGCCTATCTCTTTCTCCAGGGGGTCTTCCCAACCCAGGAATTGAACTGGGGTCCCCTGCATTGTAGGCAGATTCTTTACCGGCTAAGCTACCAGGAAAGCCCCAGAAGCAGCACAGCATAGGGGTTAAAGAAGTGGACTCCACAGACAAATTGCCAAGGTTGAAGACTCAGGTATGGCATGTACCAGCCTGTGTGATGTTGGCCAAGTTGCTTAACCAATCAGTGTCTTGATTTCTGCACCTTTACTGTAGACATCATAACAGGGTGTGTGTTAGTTGCTCAGTCGTGTCCAACACTTTGTGACCCCATGGTCTGCCCATGGAATTCTCCACACAAGAATACTGGAGTGGGTTGTCATTCCCTTCTCCAGGGGATCTTCCCAACTCGGGGATTGAACCCGGGTCTCCTGCATTGCAGGCAGATTCCTTACCATCTGAACTACAGGGTGCTGGAAGCATTAAATCAACGCATGAAAAGCATTTCAACTACCATGAGGCATAAAGTACTGGATCTGAGAGATAACATGGTAACAAGGTCCTTCAGGATCTGAATCCTGCTTATCTCTCCAGACTCATCTGCTGCCATAGCCTCTACTTAAAATCTGATGTTACTACAAAAGAATTCTTTATTCTGTGCTCTCACAGCACTCAGCTCATATCTGTGCCACTTATATCAGATTGTAGTCGATGTATTTACATGTTTACATCCCCTAGTAAATTGTGTTCCCCATATGATCACAAGGCTAGGAATTTTGTCTGGCTCATTCATTCATTCAACAAATATTTTTGAACATCTAGTACGTGCCAGGCACTTCTCAAACATGTTCTCAGAGCTAATATCCTGTAGATGTTCAAAATACAAAAAGCAGTTTGGGATGGTGCAAAGAGAACAGAATTTGGATCAAAAAAACATTGGCATGAGGGAATTCCCTGGCGGTCAAGTGGTTAAAACTCAGTGCTTTCACTGCCATAGCCTGCGTTCAGTCCCTGGTTGGGGAACTAAGATCCTGCAAGCTGCATGGTGTGGCCAAAAAGCAACAACAACATTGAGATGGAATTCATATTTTGCCACATACAATCTTTTGTATGTCAATTTTTCTGGGCCTTGGTTTTCTTAGCTGTAAAATGGGGCTGCTGCTGCTGTTGCTTAGTTGCTCAGTCATGTCCGACTCTTTGCTACACTATGGACCGTAGCCCACCTGTAGCTCCTCTGTCCATGGGGATTCTCCAGGCAAGAGTACTAGAGTGGGTTTCCATGCCCTCCTCCAGGGAATCTGCCCAACCCAGGGATCGAACCCAGGTCTCCTGCATTGCAGGCAGATTCTTTACTACTGAACCACCAGGGAAGTCCATAAAATTGGGCTACCATCACTTAATTCATGAAATTATTAAGAGGAATAAGTGAGAAATCATATGGAAAGAGCTAGTACAGTACTTGGCACAGAATAAGGAAGTCATTAAAAGATTCCTTCCTACTACATATTAAAATTATGCTTTAAAACTTTAACTAGATTTCCAATTCCCATCTTATTTGGGCCAAATCTCCTGCTGCAAAGCACAAATGATAAACATAACAAATATCTCCTTAAAAGCAACATGAGCATAGGATGTAGCACATTGACCCCTAATGTAAACTATGGACTTTAAGTGGTCACCATGTGATGCATCAATGCAGGCTCATCAGTTGTAATGAATGTCCCACTCTGGTGGAGGATGCTGAGAATGGAGGAGGTTATGTCTGTATGGCACAGAGGGTATATGGGAAATCTCTGTACCTTCCTCTCAATTTTACTATGAACCTAAACCTGCTCTAAAGAAATAGGCTTTAAAATTTAAAAAAGCAACATGAGGTGACAAGAAAGTAAGGAACTACCAATGCCAAATTCTTTTTTTTTAATTATTCTTATTTTTTAATTAATTTTTTGGCCATGCCATGTGGCATATAGGATCTTAGTTCCTTGAACCAGGTATCAAACCCATGCCCCTTGCATTGGAAGCCCAGAGTCTTAACCACTGGACTGCCAGGGAGGTCCCAATGCCAAATTCTAAGGGGAAGCAGCAAGCCAGAGAGGTCAGCTGGCTAAGGAAGCACTGATGCTGCTCTTGCCCTGAGGACACCTGCTAATTTGGGCAAACCTGAACTTCGGTTTGGGTAGCTTCCAAAGGAGGAGGAAGGGGCACTCAGGGAGGGCCCTCCCAGATGAGAAGGCTAATATGAAACCCTCTGCACACTAAGCTGAGACCACCTACCCCTTCCAAAAGCAACATACTCAGGATAAAGGTGAGCCAGAAGTGAGCCTACTCCTATAGTCCCAATGGACTATTGGGAAGATGGCCTCAAAGATAAACAGAACCAGATGCGGGTAGGGGGAGAGAAATAAACTGTCCTCAAAAATCATAGATTTGCAGGCTGGATTTACATCATCTAAGTTGCCTCAGGAAGTTTAAATTATGAATTTGCCTTAAGGTGTTCCCGGACTGGTCTTTCCCAAAGACACCAATGTGGAAGTAAATGAAAATCCTCTCTGAAGGGAAGTAAATGAAAATCCTCTCTGAAGGAAAGTACTTTGACCCTAGGACTCAAACTCCACAAATACTACTTGAGAACAATGAATATGAAGTCAAAATAACGAAGCATACAAGGTAAAAAGGAATCATGAGCGGGAACTAGCAGAAACAAATTTGTAAAGATTTCAGATCCAGGAATGATAGAGGCAGATTTAAAATTAACCAAACTTAATATATTTCAAAGACATCAAACACAAGTGTGAAAGCATGTGCATAAAATAGATAAGTATAAAATAATGACCTAGCAGATTTGAAAAACAACAAAACTTGTAGAAATGAGAAAGATTATTACTGAAATTTTAAAAGAAGGAACATGTGAAAAGAGAATTTATAGACTAGAAGATACACCAGAAGAACACAGTACAGAAAAAAAAATAGAAAATACAGAAAAAAACTTAAGACATGTAGAGAAGAAAAAAATACTTAACATAGCTTTAATTGCAGTCTAAAAAGGAAAGAAGAAAATATCTGACTATGGCTGAGAATTACAGAACTGATAAAAGGCACCAATCCAGGAAACTCAAGGAATTAACACCACGATTAAAAACACAGCAAAACAAAAATCCATAACCAGATGCATAATCATGAAACTGAATAACACCCTCTAATAAACAGGTGACTGGAAGGTCCCTGGTAGCCTAGTGGCTAAGATTCTGAGCTTTCACTGCCTCAGCCCTGGTTCAGTCTCTGGTTAGGAAATTGAGATCCTGAAAACCATATGGTGTGGCCAAAAAAAAAAAGTGACTAAGAAGTAGGTAGAAATGAAAAGACTATAACAGAAATTCAAACCTTAAATATTAGAAGAATTACAACAATAAAATGTAGACCACATAAAGACTTTTCAAAGAAATATCATATTTCATGGAATTGAAAATGCCACCATTTGCAAAATATCATTTTATGTGCTGCTAAAAAAATACACTGCCAATTAAACTTTAACATGCCATCAACTGGAAGACACATCTTGATTTCATAAATGATAAAATATGGGGAAACATGAGTCTTAGAATCAATAAAATGTGGAATATCAAAATAGTAAACAAAATGTAATATAACAGAACTGAGAGTAAATGTCATAGCAATACATGTAAATGGACTTAACTCAGCCATTAAGAGGAAAAGATTTTTCAGAAGATGCCCTGAAGCAAAACCCAACAACATGTTGTATAAAAGAGACACATCCAAAAGAGATCTGGAAAGTTAAATTGAAAGGATAGGCAAAGTCACACCAAGCAATGTATGCAAAAAGAAAACAGGAGAGTGGAATCTCCTCCTCCAGACATGATGGAAGAACACGAGACTAGATTTACTCTTTCACCTTAAACAATTTTTTCAAATGGTTAAAATATTTGAAAACGGTTTTCAGACCTTGGACAACAAAGAACATTAAGAGAGTGATCACCTAGAGAAGGGGAAGCCTCAAGCTTCCTTCCCAGAGAGAATTTCCAGGCTGTGGTGCAGAGAAGGGGTACCCAAGGAAGCCCCGCAATCTCCCCAGTTGGGAAGACAAAGTTCAAAGTCCAGAGAGGCCAAGGGGGCTGGATTTTGTGGGGCAGAATACCAGAGACAGGGAAGCTGCACAGAGATTTTTGGAGATAAACGAGGGCTCTCTTTCATCAGAGTATTGATCAGTGCATGCGTGTAAGGTGTGCCAGTTATTGATTTATTGCCTCTCATTGCCAAATTCATGCTCTTTGACCTCTGTGAAAATTATCTGGGCCCTTTGAGTATTTTAACTAGGTTTCCTTTGCAAACTGGCACTGAATGAAGCTTTGTCAGTAGAGGGCGCTGCCTAGATGCTGCGAGAGAAAAGGTTTTTGTTTCCTGGTTGATGGAAGCTTACGGTTTCTGAAGCCTCAGCATCCTCTAAGGAATAGTGGATCCAGTTATCACAGTAAAAGAAAAAAACAAAAGACACCAGGTGGAGGGGGATGAACAAGCAGAGCACAGAAGACTTTTAAGGCAGTGAAACTACTCTGTAGGATATTATAACAGTGGACACATGTCATTATACATTTGTCCAAACCCATAAAATACACACAAGAGTGAACCCTAATGTAAACTATGGGCTTTAGGTGAAATGTGTATCACATTAATTAATGTGTATCACATAGTGCTATAGTGTGTATCTTCACTGTGTATCAATGAAGATTCATCAGTTGTAACAAATGTACCACATTCTGGTGAGTGATGTTGATAATGAGGGAAGCTATGCATGTGTGAGGGCAGAGGCACCTGGGAAGTCTCTGTACCTGCCATTTCATTTTTTTTGACCTAAAACTGCTCTAAATAATAAACCTATTTTTTAAAAAGAGACATTATGTGCATCCTGATGAAAGAACACATCACTACCTTATCTTGTCAAAGAGATCAAACCTGAATCTAATCAAGCCACTAGATCCATCTATCAATTTCAAAGAAAACAGGGACAGAGGAAAATGTACCATTGTTTGGATGAATGATACAGGAATAGACAAATGTATAAATCTGTGATAAATCAAATCCAAAGATGCTAATTATAGAATCTAGGTGCTGGGTATCTGAGTGTCCACTATACAATTCATTCAGCTTTTCTGTGTGTTTGAAAATGCTCCCCCCAAAAAGAGAATGTTCAGTCCATGGGGTCGCAAAGAGTCAGGACACAACTGAGCAACTTCACTTTCACTTACACAAGAAAATATTGATAAAAGATATATAAAATGCTCAAGTTTAAACCATAGTGTTGAGAGATGTAGACTTGGGTCATAAAACTGTAAAAGAAACTCAAGGAAGTGATTAGGGTGAAAAGTTAGGATTGTGGTTATTTTAAGGGACGCAACAGAGTTTCAATGGGTAGGATACATGGATACCTTCTGAGGAGGCTGACCAAATTCAATTTCTTGATCTGGCTGACATTTACAAAGGTGTTCCCCTTATAATAGTTCATTAAACTTTATATCTGCTCTGTGTGGCTTTCTGTTATCTGTTTTTGTTTGTTTGTTTTAACAAAAAGGGTTTTTATTAAGTCCATATCCTTTGGAGAGTTCCCTGGTGGTCTAGTGGTTAGGATTTGGCACTTTCACTGCCATGGCCATAGTTCAATCTCTGGTCAAGGAACTAAGATCCCATAAACTACATGACCCAGCCAAAAATAAGAACCATTCCATATAGAATTTCATCTAGAGTATCAAACACAGACTTTATTTACCCAAATTTCTCCTATTCATTAACTTCTCTCTTCTGCTATTTGCTGCTTTTCCTCCCACATTCCCTATGTCAATGTTTACCATTGTGAAGAATATATATCACTGGGGATATATGAGATAATCTTAGGTAGTAGATGAAAAAACAATCTGTATTCTACTTTTCTATGTACTTGAAAATAGATGAATAAAATATATATGTACACTAAGCCTGTAATTTCTATAATTTCCTTTTAAATAAGTTCTTATAAGTTAAATTAGAAATAAATACATATTTGCCATCTCTTTTGCAGAGCATTGTATTAACAAGCCTCCTAGACTGAGCCACATGACTATTGAGGTCCTTAACAAAACAATAGCTTTTATAAAGCAATTATATTCCAGTTTTTTTTAAAGGAAAGAAAAACTTTTGAAAAATAAAACAATTATTTTGTTACTACTTCTAAACTCTATCCCATTTATCTCAACTTTCTTACCTCGGAGTGATTTCTCTGTGCTCCAAGAATTGGAGCTTCTGGCCTTGGTCTTCTCTGTATTCCACTCCAAATCCTTATGCTTGTCAGATCTAAAGCCATTTGTCTTTATATCTTTACCTTTGCTAGTAATATCTCATAAATGAAATCATACAACCTGTAAAATTTTATTTCTGGCTTCTTTCGCTTATACAAGTTTGAGATCTCTCCATGTTGTGCATGTGTCAACAGTTTGCTCATTTTAATTGCTGAGTTGTTGTACAAGGAATGAATACCCCATATCGTCTTCATTTACTCACCTGCTGAGCAGCATTCACATTGTTTGTAGATGTTAGCTGACATAAATTGTTACAAATGTTTGTGTAAAAAAAAAAAAAAAAAGCCCCCTTTTTCCCAGGATGTCTTTACTGGAGATGGGAGAAGAGATGGAGTTTTCATGTAACTAGGACTTTTAGTGGCCTGCTCTGATATGCTGGAATTCCTGAGACATGTATACAAACTACACCTCAGGCCCCATGAGTCTTGTTAGATATGTCAAGCCTTTGATATTAAAAAAATACCTCTGAAATCTATTAAAGATTAAATATCTATTGCTTTATATATCATGGTCACTATACTTTTTGCTATAGCTATTTTAACTAGCAGTACCAAATATAACTTTCCTTTCTAAATTCATAACAATAAAACTTTAAAGAAATTTTTAAAATTACAGATAAATAATAATTACAAGTGCCTCAGTTATGGCACAAATCACCAAGGTGGTCCCTGAATGACTGAAATGCAAGAAGCACAGCCCCTTTCTCTGGAAAGAAACAATGAAGGGTACCATCATTTAGACTCCAAAACAGAAACCTGGCAGGCAGCCTCTGCTCCTCTCTCTCCCTTCCCCTTCAGCCCATTGCAGATCCACATTGAGTCTCTCCATATAAGAAAGATTCTAAGTAGTGCTGCCCTTCCATGACCATTCAGCCTCCAAGGCAGCCCCAAGACACTTCTGTTACCCTAGGACCCAATAGAAAACAGTTTGAGAACCACAAGATAAATTTCAAACCATGTGATTGGGACTTCCAAGCTAAAAAGATCTGAGTTGGAGTCCTATGTCTCCCACTTACTAGCTGTCTGCCCCTAGTCATGTCCCTTACTGTTTCTGAGATTGAATTTTATCATCTGTAAAACAGCAATAGTAGATTCTAGCAACAGGGCTGTTTCAAGGATTAAATTAATCACTGTGTATAGGGTGATATAACATTGCTTCTGGCTCATAATAGGCATTTAATGTGACTTTCCTTACCACTGTATACAGGACCTCCTGCCATGATTGGCTTCTACCTACCCCTGTTTTGAGCTTCATCTCTACATGCATCCCCAAAACTCCAAACCTTATGCTGCAGATATACCCAATTACTCACAGTCCCTCAATCACAGCATGCTATTTCAGACTTCCAATCTCTTGACCAATCTCACACTGATTTCCCTTCTAGAAATGCTCACCCACCCATTCGTCTAACAAATACTTTTTCATTCCCTTAATTATATCCTCCTTGCTCCTTAGTCTCCTACCATAAAACATTTTATTGCATCAGTTTGCTCACAAGTCTATCTCCTACTTAGGACTATGAACTTCTAGAGGGCAAGGGACCACTTGTCTGTGTATCCTCAACCTCTAGCATAAAATGGAGACAATAGTAGCTGTCCCATTCATGTTTAAGTGACTATGCTGCTGCTGCTGCTGCTAAGTCGCTTCAGTCATGTCTGACTCTGTGCAACCCCATAGACGGCAGCCCACCAGGCTCCCCCGTCCCTGGGATTCTCCAGGCAAGAACACTGGAGTGGGTTGCCATTTCCTTCTCCATATTATACCATATTATAATATATATTTATTATAAATAAATATATTATACATTATATATTTATTAATACATTAAAATCTCTTTAGTTTTTCTGTAAGAAAAAACTTTTTAAGAGGAAGTTAATGTTTAGTAATTAATGTTTTAAAATCTTATTTTATTTGGAAATGACCTAGCTATTTAATAAATTTATTATTTAGTTTAGTACAACTCTAGAAATTTAAGTTATCCCAATCCTAGGAGATTATTTTAGATTATAATAAATATAAATATTTTTAATAGTTTATCTAAAAGTTTTTATCTCATTTCTATATTTATATATATAAAGACTTACCTTTTTTTAAGTAACTAGAAAGCAAATTGTAAATGAAGCAACATTCTTATATTTCTATAGTAAGTTCTCAATACTTACATGCATGAAGCAAGCATCACTGGGTTCACCACTTTGGGGAACAAAGCATCCTATTGGAAATCCTGTTGTACAGTACTTATTCCCACCATTTATATCACGACACCATACCACTGGCATATTATCAATAATCCTAAATATAAATATTTTTAAGGAAAAGATTTAATAAGCAATTCATATAAAGCAAAACTAACATCATCTTACATATATTTAAGTTCAGATTCTTGTTTATTTTTGTTTTGGCCACACCACATGGCTTGCAAGATCTTAGTTCCCCAACAAGGGATTGAACCCAGGCCCATGGCAGTGAAAGTGCTGAGTCTTAACCACTGGACTGCCAAGGAATTCTCCAGAAGCAGTTTTAAAATCTATTTAATATCTACCTGAAATTATATACTATTTTTTGTGGATTGGCTTTGATTAAAAATCTTAACTTATGGGGAGGAGGTAGGAGGGAGGGCTTAACAAGTAAGAGGTATATGTATACATACAGCAGATTGATGCTATTGTACAGCAGAAACTAACACAACATGTAAAGAAATTACATTCCAATTTATTTTAATTAATTTATTTGTACTCCAATACTTAATCTTTTTAAGAATCTGAACTTAAGGAATTCTCTGGTGGTCCAGTGGTTAGTACTCCACTCTTTCACTGCCAAGGGCCTGGGTTCAATCCCTGGTCAGGGAACTAAGATCCCACATGCTGTGTGGCATGGCCAAAAAAATGAAAAAAAAAATTTTTTTAATTCTTCCACTCATTACCCATTCAACAACTATTTACTGAACACCTGCCATATGCTAGGCACTAATACATAAATTTGTTTTCAGATAAGAAATAAAAAGGATGCTACATAAAATCTAGCAAATAAAGAAGTCACCCACAAGTTTACCAACTGTCAAACATTGTTTTTCATTCTGTTCTCTTTCCTTGAAGATGATTTTTAACTCCCCAATCAAGATTTCCCCCAATCCATTCCTAAATGCCAGCATATTTTCAAAGAATGCAAACTGGTTAATTACTTTACAGTAAAACTACTAATTTATACTATCATAACATACATTTCTCCAAAGGTAAATAAAACCTATAAAACTGCTTCTGAAGGGAATTGAAAATTTAAGTCATACGATGTCAGATGCCAAACCTACCAGTGATGTTGATAATTCAGTTGTATTCCTTTCTTCAAAAAATCCAGCTTTTTCTTTTGATCTTCCTTTGCTGTGTCATAAGATTTCATACAAACTTTCACACATGTCTCTGACTTGTTAAAGGAAAACTGTTAGGAAAGAAAATTAAAAAATTAAGAAATTGGACTAAGTTGTACAAACCAAATGTCACAAAGTAAGCACTTTATCTTATAGATAAAACTTTTCTTCAGAGATTTCAGTATGCCATGATTCTCAACACGATTTCCTCTACACTTCAGTACACATCTGAAATAATTAAACTAGACACACACTGCTTTCAAGAGAACCTGCCTTCTTCAGTACTATATAAGGTGGGGTATAAAATCCACTGCAGCTTTCTATAAATTACCCTGATCTAGAACACTTCACTTAAAACTTATAATAAAATTGGTTGTAGTGATGGTTATAGAACTCTATGAATATACTAAAAAGCACTGAAATGGACACTTATGAGTGGGTAAATTATTCGGCATGCAAATGATCCCTTAATAAAAGTGTTACCAAAAAATGAGAAGAAAATATTTGAAACTTTTAATATGAAATCTCTTATTTACAAAGTCTGGCTACTGGAGATGAGCAAGGTGAAGTGCTAGTGTTGTTAATCAGAAAACAATGAGCAAGAATAAACTATGAAAATTCAACACCTGATATCCTGAAATCATACAATATTAACCCCAAACTGAGTTGAACTGTCATGTTTCTTCAGTGCAAAGCATAGCATTTCTTGAAAAGGTGCGCTTTTCTTTTAGTACAATGGTACAATTGGGGGAGTGTGTGCAACTTTAATCATCAAAAAGCAAATGCCTGACACACAGACCAATGGAACAGATCAACAGAGAACCTAGGAATTACACCTACACAACTAGGCCCAAGTGACTTTTTTTACAAAGGTGCAAAAGCAAGTAGTGGAGAAAGAATTGAAATTGTTGAAAAGGTCTTTTCAGCAAATGGTACTGAAGTAATTGCACACCTATAGGCCAAAAAAGAAAGAAAAAAAATTTCAACCCAAACCTCATACCTTATACAAAAAATAATTCACAATGGATCACAGACTTAAAGATATAAAGCTAAATTAAAAAACTTCTAGAAGAAAGCATAGAAAAAAGTTTTTAGGCCTGAAGGCTATACAAAGTCTTCTTAGACTAGACACCAGAAGCATGATTCATAAAAGGAAAACTTGATTATTGGACCACATAAAATTTAAAGTATTTGCTTCATGAAAGACCCTAATAAGAAGTAAAACAAAAAAAACAAAAACAAAAAAAACAAGTCACAGACAGGCAGAAACTATTTGCAAATGACTGTTGCAACAAAGGAATCATAACTAGAATACATAAAGAATTCTGAAAACTAAACAGAAAAAGAACAGTAAATGGAGAACTTTAGGGAGCTCTGTGCTGATAGAACTATGCTATGTATTGACTGTGGTAGTAGGTACACAAACCTGCATCACACACACAAATAAGTGCATGTAAAACTAGTGAAATCTGAATAAGCTCTGTGCATTGTCTACTAGTTTTGCTTTCATAGTGTAGTTATACAAGATGTTGTTGCTGTTGTCAGTCACTCAGTCGTGTCCAATTCTTTGTGAGCCCACAGACTGCAGTACTCCAGGCTTCCCTATACTTCACTATCTCCCAGAGTTTACTCAAACTCATGTCCATTGAGTCACTGATGCTATCTAACCATCTCATCCTCTGCCATCCTCTTCTCCTTTTAACGTGCAAGATGTTACCATTGGGCAAACCTGGGCAAAGCGTACATGAGACCTCCCTGTTCATTCTTTTGTCATTTCCTGTGAATCTATAATTACTTCAAAATAAAAAGTTGGAAAACAGGCTAATGCCTGATGGTTTCACATATATAGATCAAATTATACACTTTTAATATGTATAGTTTATTGTACTGTAGTTATACTTCCATGAAGTTGGGAAAAAAAGAAGAAAAAAATTAGTGCCTTTGTAATCATAACTGCTCATGAAAACATCCTTACTCTATCCTCACATCTATTAAGATATTGAGGGCAATATCAATGGACACTGAGAGTCCAATTATATCTACTTATATCACCCTACCCAAAATATATAAGAACAAACAATTAAACTTTTTCTCTTTATGAAGCAAAAATAAAATGTGAAAGGCAAAATCATTGTGTGGAACCACCAACTACTGCAGAAAGCTTAAAGAGCATAGAGTCATCCCACAGTATGTCATTGTGCTCAGTCTCTGAGTCATGTCTAACTCTCTATGACCCCATGAACTATAGCCCACCAGGCTCCTCTGTCCATGGAATTTTCCAGGCAAAATACTGGAGTGGGTTGCCATTTCCTCCTCTAGGGGATCTTCCCAATCCAGGGATCAAAATCGCATCTCTTGCTTCTCCTGCATTGTCATGCTGATTCCTTACCACTAGCACCACCTGGGAAGCCCAGTGAAGTATATCAAAGTGGAAGACATCAAGATCCACAGACACCAAAATCTACCATTGCCCAAGTCCCTGATATAAAATGGTAGAGTATACACATATGGGGCTTCCCAGGTGGCGCTAGTGGTAAAGAACCTGCCTGCCAATGCAGGAGACAGAAGACACTGGTTCCATTCCTGGGTCAGGAAGATCCCCTGGAGGATGGCATGCCAACCCACTTCAGTATTCTTGCCTGAAGAACACCATGGATAGAGGAGCCTGGTGGGCTACACTCCAGAGGGTCACAAAGAGTCTGACACGACTGAGGTGACTTAGCATGCATGCATACGCATATAACTTATACACATCCTCCCCTATATAGGTAACCCTTGAACAATGCAGAGGTTAGGGGATCAACCCTCCCTGAAGCTGAAAATCTACCTACAACTTATAGGTGGGCTTTCACATAGACGGTTCCTCTGAATGAGTCCACATCCACAGATTCAGCCAACCATATAGATCATATAGTGGAAAAAAAAATCTGCGTATAAGTAGATTCACACTGTTCAAACTTGTGTTGTTCAAGGGTCAACTATACTTCAGATCATCTCTAGATTACCTACAATACTTAATATACAATGTAAATGCTGTGTAATTCGTTTTAAGCATAATGTAAATACCGTGTAAATTCTAATTTTGCTTTTGGGGACTCTGGAATTTTTTTACCTGAATATTTTTGATTCTCAGTTGGTTGAATCTTCAGATGCAGAACCCTCGGATTTGGAGGGCCGACTATATTAATGCATTCTTCTGGCAACACCAGATTCTACCTCCTTTCCTTTTTCTTTTCCTTTTAAAGCAATGACTCTTTGGTATGACTGTTGACCCTTGAACAACTACAAGTTTGAACTGCCTAGGTCTATTCTTATATGTGGATTTTTTTTCAATAAAGGTTCGACATCCACGTATTCAACCAACTGTGGATGGCAGATGGAAAACTTAACACGTGAACCACAGTTCGTTCAATCTACAGATGCAGAACCTGCCTGTATGGAGGGCTGACTATGGGACTTTGAGCATATGTGGATTTTGTCATCCACAGTGGGTCCTGGAACCAACTTCTCATGGATACATTTTAAAATAAAATTTTAAATAAGATCAACCAAATAACCTCATAAGGAGACGATGTTATTCTTTCTCCAAACAGTACTTGTCCGAGATTTTCAGAAGGACTTTGCTTTTTGAAGTCATGACAGAAATCAAATCTAAAAAAAGAAAAGTTTAAGTAAGGTTAAAAAAATTCAACAAAGAAATCAGTCCTGATCATTTATATAGCTGCTCCACCTTTCATGATAGATTCTATGTTTCTCTTTAAATTGTTCAACCTCTGATAATTATGAATTCATGATTCAAAATGCTCATGGTACTGCTCTTGACTTTTGTAATGTAGGTAATCACAATCAGAAGGAAACTAACACTATTTTTAGGGTTAAACTTCAAATGACATGTAAGCACAAATAAGGAAATCATGGCTTAAAGTCTGTACTGATTCTAACCTGAGACATTTAGAAACTGTAATTATCAGTTCAGACCAAAAGGGAATTTAAAAAAAAAAGCCCCCAAACACATCCTCACATATTCACAAATCAAATGGTTACTAACTGAAAAGAATCACAACTACCTTTAAGTGAATTTGAATGTAAAATGGTTTACGTAGAAGATAAAATAAATAGTAGGCCTGAGTAATATTTTTAATACTCATACTAACACCCTACATTTACACCTGGTATTTTAATGAAAATGAGACCTGATTTTATTTCTGCTTAATTAGAGGTAGTAAAGCAATACCAAAGGAAACTATGATCATTTTTTTCCAAGAAGTGCATCATTTGTTGTTATTGTCAAATGAATGCTCATACTTAATCTTCAATATATAATAACTACTCATTACTAAACTAATCACCTTCATCCATTAAAATCTTAGTAGAAACCTACCTATTCAATGTTTTAGAAATAAGGTACAACTGCAAAGATATTTTTTCAAGGTTCAAAGTGTAGCAAATTTATAATTTGCCTTTCTTATAAAGAAAAATCAAGAATGGAAACTTCCTAATCTTTTAAGCATTTGTCTTACATTGAAAGTTCTGTATTCTAATCATTTTTTCTGTTACCTTTATTATACCTTTATTATTACCTTTATTATATTATTATAATATTACCACATTTCTTAATATACCCATGGCTTGCATTCACTAACTTTAAAAACTGAAGGCACATCTTAACAGTATTATATCATAAATTAATATAAATTAATATAAATTTTATATATAATATTATATATTATATAATATATTATATTATATTATGTTATATATAATATATTATATTATATACTATATAGTATATAATATATAGTATATAATATAATAATATATAATATAATAATAGTATATAATATAGTATATATAATATATAGTATATAATTATATATATAATATATATAAAGTATATATAATATACTATATAATATATAGTATATAATAATATATAGTATATAATATATAATAGCTATAATATATATTATTATAATATATATTATATACTACAATATATAATATTAAATATATTGTATATTATATATTATATATATTATATAATATATATAATATAAAATTAATATAAATTAATCACAATTATATCAACTATATCAGATATAATTATAATACTTATAACTTACGTATTATATTCATAAGGTAGCACAGACTCTACTGAGTCCAATCTGTTTACATACAGTTCTACTGATGACTGCAAGAAGGAAAAAAAAAACATTAATAATACAAAGTAAAATAAGGTAGCACTTGCAAAATACATAATGAAGTAACTGAAAGGTAACTGGGTTTATTACTCCCACCAATTTATAACTGTATATTTATAAATTTATAACTTAGTGTAGTGTAATACATTTATAACACAGTACAGTTATAAATTTTAACACAGTATAGTGATAAATTCATAACATTTCATTTATCTGGCATTATCAGGGTCTCTGAACATATGAATTTTTCAGATACCTCAGCCATTCTTAACTTTTTAAAATCATAGAACCCTTTGAGAATATGATGAAAACTATGGCCCATCTCCCCAGAAAAGCACACACGTTCACCAAATTCCATATTCAGCTTTAAGAGGCTTCATAGGGACCCTAGCATCCATGGAACTCAAGAACTTGAAATAATTAAGCAACCTGCATAAGTGCTTTTTTTTGCATTATTTTAACTATTTTTATAATTATTCTAAAATACACTTCACTCTTTCCTATCTTAAACAGAACATTATGATCACAATTTAACCTTCCTTGATGACTCAGGGTCATTTTGAGCATCAGCCATTGCACTTGCTTTGACTCTATGACATCTTCAGTATCAACTGAAATGAGAAGAGTTATTTGCCCCAAAACTGAATGGCAAGAGATGACTACTCACACCCCCACTACCCACACTCCCTCAACTCTACCAAAGAATATAAACTTGTTTGTAAAGATTTTATGTCTCTTTCCTTATGGCTGTTGCTGTCATTAACATGTATACTCTGATTTTATTTTGGTAAAAAAAAATGCACGTGAACTCTCATTCACTCCTGGTTGGGAATGTAAAATGGTATGGCTACTTTGGAAGACAGTTTAGCAGTTTCTCACGAAACTAGATATACTTTTACCACATGATCCAGGAATTTTGCTCCTTGGTATTTACTCAAAACAGTTGAAAACATGTCCATACAAAAAACTTACACACAATGTTTATGGCAGCTTATTCATCATTGTCAAAATTTGGAAGCAACCAAGGTGTCCTTTAGTAGATGAATAGATAAATGCACTGTGGCACATCTAGACAATGGAATATTATTCAGCAGTAAAAAGAAATGAACTAGTCCACTATGAAAAGACATGAAAGCGACTTTAATCATATTACTGTGTGAAAGATGCCAAGCTGAAAAGGCTACATACTGTATGATTTCAACTATGTGACATTCTGGAAAAGGGAGAAGTGTAGAGACAATAAATACATCACTGGTTGTCATGGGTTAAAGGGACATTAGGATGAGTGAGCAGAGAACATAGAGGATTTTTAGGGTAATGAAATTACCCTGTATGATATTATAATGATGGATACACATCACTATACATTTGTTCAAACTCATAGGATGTACAATACTAAGATTAAACTGTAATGTAAACTATGGACTTTAGGTGATGATGTTATTCAGTGCAGGTTTACCAACTGTAAGAAATGTACCTCTGATTGGGGATGTTAATAATGGGAGAGGCTATGCATGTCGGGGGCGGGGTGGGGGTAGGGGGGGCAAGGCATATGGTAACTCTATATACTCTCTGCTCAATTCTGCTGTGGATCTAAAACTCCTCAAAAAAATATAGTTTATTCAAAGTATAAATGTGCACTGTTGTTCAGTCGCTCAGTTGTGTCCGAATCTCTGGGACTCCATGGATCGCAGCACACCAGGCTTCCCTGTCCTTCACTGTCTCCCAGAGTTTGCTCAAATTCCTGTTCTCTGAGTCTGTGATGCCATCCAATCATCTCATCTCACTATGCAATTTCTGCCTATCTGAAATCAAGAGGCCGGACACTATCTGATTTCAACCAATCGGAAATCAAGAGGCTGGACACTATTGAATTCGGGAAGTTTGGCATGCTAAACATAAAATGAGAGACTCACCAAAGGAAAGAAGGTACAATCTCAGAATCAAAAGTAGAACACATTCAAGGAGGCAAGTAAATCTAAAAAGAGCTTACAAAAAAGAAATTCCAGACATTTGATATGGTTAAAGATTATATTATTTTTGCTAGGAAGTCTGCTGAAATAAAGAAGAAAGAGACAGGACTAGGCATTACCAGTCAGAGAAAAGGCAGGTGTAAAATAGTTTTTAATGACATTTCTTACTTACTGTACTTGGCAAGATGATGGCTCAAAACACTACTATCAATACTTCTCACAGGAAAAGGCAAGCTCCAGGTTTTAAGTGCAAATTTGCTGCACCAAGACCTGGTCTCTAAAAACCCCAACTTTCAATTTGTTAAGTCTGTAGTCAAGCCACACCTAGCACTGTTCTTAGCTCTAAAGCCTTTGCGGTTCCTTCTACCAAAACATTGCGCACACACTTGACTGGCAACTTGAGATCAGAAAATAAGTCTTACTATTGATTAATACTTTTTGAATGGATTACTTGCAAAAAAAAATTTACAGTGAGTTTCTAGTTTAAAAAAATAAGGCTGCCAAGGAAGGAAGTCAAAATTTATCAGGGGGACGTGTGGAAGAGGAACTGAGCAAGAAATCTCTGGCTAAAGAAAACTCATGATGATAACGGTCACCACTTATTGAAAGCTTACCATGTGCCAGATGTTTTTGTCAGTGCTTTTCATACCTTGTCTCGTTTTATTCTCACAAGTCTGAGAGGTAAATATTATCTTGCTTTTTGCAGAGAGGGCCCAAGGGAAACCAACATGAATTAACAAGAATTAAACAGGTAAAAGTCTGAGACCACAGGAGTGAGGAGTGACACACACATGATGTGACTATACGTAAGATCAAGTGAGAAGTGTGTCTTGAAAGGCAGATTGTAAAAAGGGGACAACAAGAAGGGGAAGTGGGGGAGAAGACTATACGTAGGGGAAGAGGAAGGAACCACCGGAAGAGGAAGGGACCACCGAGACGGAGGGGGAGGGGAGGAGCTATGAAGGGGCGGGGCTATGACGGGGAGGGGCTATGATGGGGAGGAGCTATGGAGGGGAGGAGCTATGGAGGGGAGGGGCTATGACGAAGGAGGGGCTATGATGGGAGGAGCTATGACGGGGGCGGGGCTATTACAGGGAGGAGCTATGCAGGGGCGGGGCTATGACGGGGAGGGGCTATGACGGGGGAGGGGCTATGATGGGGAGGAGCTATGGTAGGGAAGGGCTATGACGAAGGAGGAGCTATAACGGGAGGTGCTATGACGGGGGAGCGGCTATGACGGGGAGGGGCTATAACGGGGAGGAGCTATGGAGGGTAGGTTGGAACCACTTGGGAGGGGCTGTGAGGGAGTAGGCAGGACCAAGCAGGAGCAGGAACTAGGGGGGAACCGAGATAAGGAAGGGGCGGGGCCAAGGGGAGGGCGGGGGCAAAAGGGAGGGCGGAACCTAGGAGAAGAGGGGAAGGGAGGGGCTGAGCTGAGAGGGAGGGGACCGGAGGGGAGGGCCTGAGCCGAGAGGGAGAGAAAGAGGATCAAGGGAAAAAGATAGATCCGGATCTGCCAAGTGCGAGGTTCTGCGATCGAGACCCTGAGACACACCCACAGAGGGGGCTTAGGCATTCCGGGTAGAGTCAGATAGCTCTCAGCACTGGTCGGCCCCGGTGTGCCTGATACTCCAACCCGAAGCCTTCCCCTCACATCTCACTTCCTCCCTCTAGTCCTCACCTGACAGTAATTGGTCTCTCCGTTCACTTCGCAGAAATTGACTGGCGCCAACCCGGGAAGATAGAAAGCGTTGGAGCTGGCGGTCTGAAGGCCCAGGATCAGTCCCAGCACCAGCAACCCCCTGAGCCCGGGGAGGGTGGGCCATAGGCTCCAGGGGTAGGTTCCCATGCAGAAACAACGGATACTCATTTAAGTAGCCGGTTCTGCGCTTGGGGACACACCCACCGCGGGCGTGATTGGACCCACTGGAAAGAAGAAGCGGAAATGATGAGGAGAACAGAAAGGACAGAAGAAAGCCCAGACCAGCTAGTGAGACTTAGCACTCTGGGGAAGGCCAACTGTTAAGGCGAGATACTGGCTTGGAACTCGGTTGCTACGCGACCTGGCTGCTTTTATGAGCTCGCGCGCGCGCAGATATGAGCGCGCGCGCGCCGTACGCATGCGTGATGGTCCTGCTGCATCTTCCCCCGCCCTCCCCCCTCCCAGCATCACCCCCTCCCCTCCCTCCCAGCATCCCCTGCGGAACACGTTCCCGCGGTTTGGGCGACTTCTCGCGCGCCTCCTTCAGAGGTTCCTCGCAGAGTCTGGAGGGAGGGTGCAGGGTGGGGGAATGGTTGCAGAGGTGGGGATGAAGTCTGAGAGATTTCAACTTTCCAACATCCCAGAGTCTGGCATCCTCTTGACTTTGCCTCGCAGTACCAGAGTAGCAGGGTTACCGGGCGGTAAGCCGCCCAGCCATCTTCAGGTCTTGCTGCAGGTGGGTGGAAGGGAGAAGACAGGAAATTCCTGGACCTTGTTGCCCGCTATGATTATTATTACGGGCTTGAAATGCAGCTAATCCAAAACTGATGTTCTGTAAGTGTACATTGCATGTTACTGTTGTTCAGTCGCTAAGTCATATCCCAGTCTGCAAGCCCAGGGACTGCAGCAGACCAGGCTCCTCTGGCCTCCCCTATCTCCCGGAGCTTGCTCAAGTTCATGTCCATTGAATCCGTGATCCCATCCAACCATCTCATCTTCTGTCGTCCCCTTCTACTCCTGCCCTCAATCTTTCCCAGCATCAGGGTCGTTTCCAATGAGTCATCTCTTCACATCAAATGACCAAAGTATTGGAGTTTCAGCTTCAGCATCAGTCCTTCCAATGAATAGTCGGGGTTGATTTCCTTTAGGATTGATTGGTTTGATCTCCTTGCTGTCCAAGGGGCTCGCAAGAGTCTTCTCCAGCACCACAGTTCAAAAGCACCAATTCTTCCACACTCAGCTTTCTTTATAATCCAACTCTCATATCCATACATGACTACTGGAAAAACCATAGCTTTGACTATAGGGACCTTTGTCAGCAAAGTGATGTCTCTGGTTTTTAACATGCAGTCTGGGTTTGTCATAGATTTCCTTCCAAGGAGCATCTTTTAATTTCATGGCTGCAGTCACCGTCTGCAGTAATTTGAGAGTCCAAGAAAATAAAATCTGTCACTGCTTCTACTTTAACCCCTTCTGTTTGCCATTAAGTGATGGGACCAGATACCATGATCTTAGTTTTGTTTTATATTGAGTTTCAAGCCAGTTTTTTCCCTTTCTTCTTTCACCCTCATCAAGAGGTTCTTTAGTTCCTCTTCACTTTCTGCCACCAGAGTGTTATCTGTATATCGGAGGTTATTGATATTTCTCAGGGCAATCTTGATTCCAGCTTGTGCTTCTTCCAGCCCAGCATTTCTCATGATGTACTCTGCATATAAGTTAAATAAGCAGGGTGTTAATATACAGCTTTGATACTCCTTTCCCAACTTTGAACCAATCCATTGGTCCATGTCTGGTTCTAAATATTGCTTCTTGACCCTCATACAGGCTTCTCAGGAGACAGGTAAGGCGGTCTGCTTCTCCCATCTCTTTAAGAATTTTCCACAGTTTGTTGTGATCCACACATTCAAAAGCTTTATCATAGTTAATTAAGCAGAAGTAGGTGTTTTTCTGGAATTCTCTTGCTTTCTCCATGATCCAACAAATGTAGGCAATTTGATCTCTGGTTCCTCTGCCTTTTCTAAACCTAGCTTGTATATCTGGAAGTTCTTGATTCACATACTGCTGAAACCTAACTTGAAGGATTTTGAGCATAACCTTGCTAATATGTGAAATGAGCGCAATTGTACGATAGTTTGAATATTTTTTAGCATCACCCTTTGAGATTGGTTTGAAAACTGACCTTTTCCAGTCGTGTGGTCACTGTTGAGTTTTCCAAATTTGCTGACATATTGAATGCAGCACCTTAACAGCATCGTTTTTTAGGATTTGAAATAGCTCAGCTGAAATTCCATCACCTCCACTAGCTTTGTTTGTAATAACGCTTCCTAAAGCCCACTTGACTTCACACCCCAGTATGTCTGGCTCTAGATCAGTGACCACACCTTCATTGTTATTCGGGTCATTAAGACCTTTTCTGTATAGTTCTTCTGTGTATTCTTGTCATCTCTTCTGCTTCTGTTAGGTCCTTACCATTTCTGTCCTTTATCATGCCCATCCTTGCATGAAATGTTCTCTTGATAGCCCCAGTTTTCTTGAAGAGATCTCTAGACTTTCCTATTCTATTGTTTTTCTCTACTTTGCATTGTTCATTGAAGAAGGCCCTGTTATCTCTCCTTGCTATTCTCTGGAACTCTGCATTCAGTTGGGTATATCTTTACTTTTCTCCCTTGCCTTTCCCTTTTCTTCTTTCCTCAGCTATTTGCAAAGCCTCCTCAGACAATCAGTTTGCCTTCTTACATTTCTTTTTCTTTGGGTTAGCTCCAGTTACTGTCTCCTGTACAGTGTTACAAACCTCCATCTGTCATTCTTCAGGCACCCTATTTACCAGATCTAATCCCTTGAATCTATTCATCACCTCCACAGTATAATCATATGGGATTTAATTTAGGTCATACCTGAAAGGCCTAGTGGTTTTCCCTACTTTCTTCCATTTAAGCCTGAATTTTGCAATAAGTAGCTGATGATCTGAGCCACAGTCAGCCCCAGGTCTTGTTTTTGCTCACTGTATAGAGCTTCTCCATCTTTGGCTGCAAAGAACATAATCTGATTTCACTACTGACCACCTGGTGATGTCCATGTGTAATGATCTCTTGGGTTGTTAGAAAAGGGTGTTTGCTATGACCAGCGTGTTCTCTTGACAAAACTCTGTTAGCCTTTGCCCTGCTTCATTTTGTACTCCAAGACCAAACTTGCCTATCATTCTGGGTATCTCTTGACTTCCTACTTTTGCATTCCAGTCCCCTGTGATGAAAAGGACATCTTTTTTGGTGCTGGTTCTAGAAGATGTGGTAGGTCTTCACAGAACTGTTCAACTTAAACTTCTTTGGCATCAGTGGTTGGGACATAGAGTTGGATTATGGTGATGCTGGATGGTTTGCCTTGCAATGGTACATTGCACACCAGGCTTCAAAGACTTTGCATGATAAAAAGAATGCAAAACCTCCCCAACTTCATATTGATTACATGTTGAAATGATAATATTTAGGGTGAAAGTCGCTCAGTCATGTCCGACTCTTTGCAACCCCATGGACTGTAGCCTACCAGGCTCCTCTGTCCATGGAATTCTCCAGGCCAAAATACTGGAGTGGGTAGCAATTTTCTTCTCCAGGGGGTCTTCCCAACCCAGGAATCGAACCCAGGTCTCCTGCATTGCAGGCAGATTCTTTACTGTCTGAGCCACCAGGGAAATATTGCATTAAATAAAACATTAAAATTAACTCCATCTGTTTCTTTTTTGTGACTTAATTTTTTATTGAACTATAGTTGATTTACAATGTTGTATTAGTTTCAAGTGTACAGCACAGGGATTCAGTTATATATGTGTATATATCTATTCTTTTTCAGAGTTGTTTCCATTATAGGTTATTACAAGATATTGAATATAGTTCCCTGTGCTATACAGTATGTCCTTGTGTTTACTTTATAATAATAATGTGCATCTGTTAATCTCAAACTCCAAATTTGTCCATTTCTTCATTTTTTTAAGTGTGGCTACTAGAACATTTAAGATTATATATGCTGTTGGACAGCACAATCTGGGGAAGGAGGAAAAAGGGAGGGAAACTGAAGAAGAGAGAGTAGAAGGAAGGGGGTTGCTCTTAGATTCTGAAAGAAACTTTTCTTTCTCTTAGGGCAGGGATCTTATTTTGCAGCCTCTGTCAGAATCCTTACCTTCTGCTCCTTGTTCTGTCTTTTAATGCAAAGTGTCTGTATTTGCACCTAGAGAGTATTGTAGGTGCATGCTCAATCTTGTCTGACTCTTTGTGACTCCATAGACTGTAGCCTGCCAAGCTCTTCTGTTCATGGGATTTTTCAGGCAAGAATACTGGAGTGGGTTGCCATTTCCCATTCCAGCGGATCTTCCCAACCCAGGGATTGAACCTGCATCTCCTTCAAGTTTTCTGGATTGGAGGTGGACTCTACTGCTGAGCCACCAGGGGAAGTATTGTAGGCATCACAGGACAAAAATAGAAGAGCATATTATTTTCCCTCCTTGTGTCTCAAGAGTTTTGGAGAACAGAGGTCATTTGTTTATGTTGAGATGTGTGTCCCTGGCCAAGGGCATTTCTGTGCAAGTTCCCTCACTCCAAGAGTTCTGCATCTTCTGCAGATTGGCAGGGGCGATTCAAGACCAAACAAAGGCAGCTAACTGGCCAATAGCAGAAGCTGGTAGAAATTTTAGCGAGGTAACTCCTGGACCCAAGAGGTAGGAAAGGTTGTTGGGGAAATGAATGGAGAAAATGTACTAATGATCAGAATTAGTCATGTTGTTAGTAAAAGGATTAAACTTAACCAATAAAACTGGAGAAGCCCCTGTAAAGATTTGAAAAACAGGATAACCCAGCAGGCCGGAACTGCTGCAGCCTGGGCAGCCTGCCAAGTGCCTGCGGATTCTGCTAACCCGGGGGGGGGGGGGTGGTTCTGGGCACTGCCTGGAGGAGGGGTGCCCCCCAGGTCCTCTACAGGATGCCTGCCCCTGCCCCTCTGCTCACTCTCCAGAGAGATTCTGAGAAGCAGGAAAGAGCAGTGGTCAGCAGATTACCATCCTCACCCTCTACAACTCCAATAGTGCCATCAAGGTTTTCCATTAAAGCTCCCTGCCACGCTGTGTCTCTTAACCTCTAGAAGTGAAGCATCACAGAAAGCTATGTCTCCATTCTCTGCAACAAGACATAGCCCTCCTGGTGTTATCAGTGTGTGATCATCACCAGCCCCAGCCTTCTGCTGGACCCGGAGATACAGCATATTCTCTGTGCTGTAGAGGCTCTAGGAATTTGTATTCTGCCTCTTCACTCAATTGCCTTGGAAGACTGACCTAAGAAAACATTGGTACAATTTATGCCAGAGAATATTTTGCTTGTATTTTCTTCTAGGTGTTTTATGGTGTCATGTCTTATATTTAACTCTCTAATCCATTTTGAGTTTATTTTTGTATATGGTGTTAGAGAATGTTCTACAATTATTCTTTTAGCTGTGCAGTTTTCTCAGCACCACTTATTGGAGAGACTGTCTTTTCTTCTTTGTATATTCTTGCTTCCTTTGTCAAAGATTAATTGACCATAGGTGTGTGAGTTCACTTCTGGGCTCTCTATTCTGTTCCCTTGATCTATCTGTATGTTTTTTGTGCTAACACCACACTGTTTTGATAACTGTAGATTTATCTGAAGTCTGGGAGGATTATGTCACTTGCTTTATTCTTTTTCCTCAGTATTGCTTTGACAGTTCTGGGTCTTTTATGATTCCACAGCATTTTTAGGATTATTTGTTCCTTGGGAAAATGCCATGGATAATTTGATAGGGGTTACATTAAATCTCTAGATTGCTCTGGATAGTATGCCCATTTTAAGGATATTAATTCTTCTAATCCAAGAGCATGGGATATCTTTCCATTTCAAAGAAATTAGTTTCTTAATGTAGACTATGCCCCAAACTCCAGGAAGACATGGGTTCTCTCTCCTGAGCCATGATGAATATTGGTAGAAAAGTAGAGCATGAGCACTGTACTAATTGTATGTGCTTACTTGTCTCTCTGCCTCTACTGAAAGTAAGCTTCTTGAGCACAGGATCCATTTCTTATCTTCAAATCCGTAGCGCACATCTGGGCCCTTTATAATTCAGAATAAATGAAAATATGAATTAATACATGAACTCACACTGTCACAGACATTTTGTGTTTTACCTTATTTGGAAATCAAAAGAGGATGCAATCAAAGGACAGATAAGAGTAAGTATAGATAAGAAGGATAATACCCCCTTTATTTATGTAACAGTAGAGTTTGCAAAGTTTGTGCCCATCCATTACTTCAAGTGATTAAGAGGTAGGCAGGGTATTTATTTAATGTGAAGTAACTGAGACCAGGAGAAGTTAATTTGCTTGTCCAAGGTCACACAGATAATCGATGACCAAGTCAAGGCTGGAAAACAGGCCTCCTGATATCTAATATAGTTCTTAAATTAATGGAATTAAAAGAAAGTGAAGGAATTCTCTGATGGTCCAGTAATTGGAACTCCATGCTTTCACTGCAGGGTCCCCAAGTTCAATCCTTAATTGGAGAACTAACATCCTGCAAACCTTGTGGCATTGCCAAAAATAAAGAAATGTTTTAAAAGGGAGTGAAAAATGTTTGGTAATAAAAAAAAAGAAATAAACTCATTTTATAATGTAGCTGTTACATTTCCAGCTACATTAACTAAGAATGTTCTGGAAACAAGCAGGTAAAGGATTGCTGCTGCTAAGTCACTTTAGTCGTGTCCGACTCTGTGCGACCCCATAGACGGCAGCCCACCAGGCTCCCCCGTCCCTGGGATTCTCCAGGCAAGAACACTGGAGTGGGTTGCCATTTCCTTCTCCAATGCATCAAAGTGGAAAGTGAAAATGAAGTCGCTCAGTCGTGTCCGACTCTTAGCGACCCCATGGACTGCAGCCCACCAGGCCCTTCCGTCCATGGGATTTTCCAGGCAAGAGTATTGGAGTGGAGTGGGTAAAGGATTAAGCAAAGCATATAAATATCAGGTTGCTGCTGCTAAGTCGCTTCAGTCGTGTCCGACTCTGTGCGACCCCATAGAGGGCAGCCCACCAGGCTCCCCCGTCCCTGGGATTCTCCAGGCAAGAACATCGGAGTGGGTTGCCATTTCCTTCTCCAATGCATTGAAGTGGAAAGTGAAAATGAAGTCGCTCAGTCGTGTCCGACTCTTAGCGACCCCATGGACTGCAGCCTACCAGGCTCCTCCATCCATGGGATTTTCCAAGGAAGAGTACTGGAGTGGGGTGCCATTGCCTTCTCCGAAATATCAGGTTAGGAGCTATCTTTGACAAAGGCACATAGATTTAACCATGGGATTTGTGAAATGCAGTGTCACTCAGACAACATTGTAAAGGGAGAGAAACACAAGGAATGGCACCTCACAAAAGCAGATGCTTCAGGACACATTAGTGAAAATGTATAAAACAGACCAATGCAACTATTAGGTTTTAATAGTTATTTTTCCCCATGTTTCTAACCATGTGGAGTTAAAGGTATCCAAGCTACAATCCCCATCCTCTTTCCAGTTCACTTCAACGTGCCCATACCAAAATTGAGTAGAACAAAGGAATACTGGGATCCAGCAGAATCATACTCTATTTAAGCCATGTTTCTAAATCAGCATATTGGAACATCAAAAGAGAACTAACCTGCCATGGTAGGTCAGTGTGTCAGCTCCAGAAACTACAGCACATGTTTCATAGATGGGGCAGATTAGCTTATTCCTTGGGCTTCCCACCTTGGCTCACTTTTTCCTTCCCCATTGCCCACAGTCTAAATATGTTTCTCTCAAAACTGATAGTACCAATGTGATCATGTCACACTCCTCTTTAAAATCATTTACTGGGGCTTCCCTGGTGGCTCAGTGGTAAACTGCCTGCCAATGCAGGAGACACAGGTTCAATCCTGGATCCGGGAAGATCTCACATAACCACGGAGCAACTAAGCCCGTGCGCCACAACTATGGCAGAGTCGGTGCACTGGAGGGAACCATGGCAACTGAGCCTACGTGCCGCAGCCACTGAAGCCTGTGCGCCCTGGAGGCCGTACTCTGAACTAGAGAAGCCGCCGTGATGAGAAGCCCGCACACCACAGCTATAGAGTAGCCCCCACTCACTGCAACTAGAGAAAAGCCCACACAGCAACAAAGACCCAGCATAGCAAAGACCCAGCACAGTAAAAAAATAAATAAATAAATATAATTAGAATCCCTTACTGAGCAAATTAATGCAATATGGGGTCCCAGATTGGATCCTGCTGCCCGCACGCGCGCGTACACACACACACACACACACACACACACACACAAGGACATTAGTGGGAAAACTGGTGAAATCCAAATAAAGTCTGTAGTGTAGTTAATATTAATAGTATTGTACCAATCTTGATTTCTTAGTTTGATCATTCTACCGTGGTTGTGTAAGAGGTTCATGTTAAAAGAAGCTCAGTGAATACGTATATGACACCTTTTTGTACTATTTTTGCAACACTTTAGTAAATCTAAAATTATCTCAGAATAAAAAATGGAAAAAAAAATCTTCTCCTAGCTCTTCATTACCCTAAGAATTAAGTACAAATTCTTTGCCTTTGCTCAGGAAGACATGCATGACCTAACCCTTCACCCCCACATACGTACATGCTCCAGCATCAAAATTTAGTGCAGGGAAGGAGGGCGGAGGGCGGAGGGCGGGGGGTGGGGGGAAGGATGGGAATTTCACTCCCACAGTCAGGCCACTCTCTGATTCCACTCCAAAAAACTACTTTCAGTTACATGAAAAGGCCATTCTCTCTAGCCTCTGAACAAATTGATCCTTGCTGTTTCTTCATCTAGTAGGCCCTGCTGATCCTGCCACCCCCTCTTCCACATTTTGCTTGGCTGAAATCTTGTTTGTATATTTCTTGGAAAGTTACCTTTCCTAGCAAATCTTCCCTGAAAACCCGCCCCCCTACTCCACATATATACCACTCCCTCCCCACGGATACACCACAGAGTTGGATTAAGTGTCCTTTATATGTGCTCCCACTACACCCTATGCGTTTTTGCGATTTGTCACTTTTACACTGTATTATAGTTCTGTCTCCCCCATTAATCAGTTGTTGACTCTGGGTCTTCTCCTTCTAGCCACACCTACGACTTTCATACAGCAAGGCAGACATTAAAATAGCTTAATTTGACAGGTTTAAAACTTTGAGGATTAAAAAAAAAAGCTTTGAGGATTGAGTTTTCCCTTCAAGTAATTATTCGTATAGTTTATATATTCTATGATATGGTGAGAACGGAGAGGTTTCCTTTTTTTCCTTGATACTGCTGAGTTTCTGTGAGTCATATTTCTGCATCAATATTAATTTATTATCCAAAGGGTACACTATATCCCTTTATTATGGGGATCATTGAGAAATGATCAGCGCAATAAGTCTAATTTAGCTTCTATCACTATACATACTTCATCTTTGTGATGAAACTTTTAGGATTTACTCTCTTAGCAAGTTTCAAATATGCAATACAGTGTTATTAACTATAGTCACTGTGTTATAAACACTACACCCCATGGGACTTATTTTATAGCTGGAAGTTTGTACCTTTTCGCTCCCTTCACCTATTTTACCCCAATCCTCCACCTCTGGCATCCACCAATCTCTTCTCTATACCCATGAGCTCAGTTTTTGTTCTTTTATTTTGTTTAGATTCCACATATAGATGGCAGCATGTGGTATTTATCTTTCTTTCTCTGCCTCACCTCACTTAGAATATCTCCCTCAGGTCTATCCATATCGTCACAAATGGCAAGATTTCCTTCTTTTTGTGGCTGAATAATATTCCATTTGTGTGTTGCATGCGTGACTGTGTATCTATCTGTCTACCACATTTTCTTTATCCATTCATCCATGGATGATGAACACTTAAGTTGCTTTCCTGTATCTTGGCCATTGTAAATAATGTTGCAAAGGATGTGGGGGAAGAGGCAACGTATCTTTTCCAGTTACTGTTTTCATTTTCTTTAGATAAATACCTAGAAGTACAATGACTGAATCATATGGTAGTTCTATTTTTAATTTTTTGAGGACCCTCCATATTGTTTTACATAGTTGTTGTTGTTTAGTTGTTCTGCTGCTAAGTCGCTTCAGTCGTGTCCGACTCTGTGCGACCCCATAGATGGCAGCCCACCAGGCTCCCCTGTCCCTGGGATTCTCCAGGCAAGAACACTGGAGTGGGTTGCCATTTCCTTCTCCAATGCATGAAAGGGAAAAGTGAAAGTGAAGTCGCTCAGTCGTGTCCGACCCTCAGCGATCCCATGGACTGCAGCCTACCAGGCTCCTTCATCCATGGGGTTTTCCAGGCAAGAGTACTGGAGTGGGGTGCCATTGCCTTCTCCGTTTAGTTGTTCAGTCGTGTCTAACTCTTTGCAACCCTATGGACTGTAGCCCGCCAGGCTCCTCTGTCCATGGGGATTCTCCAGGCAAGAATACTGGAGTGGGTAGCCATTTCCTTCTCCAGGAGACCTTCCTGACCCAAGGATCGAACCTGCATCTCCTGCATTGCAGGTGGATTCTTTACTGCTGAGTCACCTGCAAAGACTGTTTTCCATACTGGCTGTACCAATTTCTTTCCTTCCCTGATAGCTGAGTTGGTAAAGCATCCGCCTGCAATGCAGGAGACCCTGGTTCGATTCCTGGGTCAGGAATATCTGCTGGAGAAGGGATAGGCTACCCACTCCAGCATTCTTGTGCTTCCCTGGTGGCTTAGCTGGTAAAGAATCCACAATCAATGCGGGAGACCTCGATTTGATCCCTGGGTTGGGAAGATCCACTGGAGAAAGGAAAGGCTACCTACTCCAGTACTCTTGCCTGGAAAATCCCATGGATGGAGGAGCCTGGTAGTCTACAGTCCATGGGGTTGCAAAGAGTCAGACACGACTGAGTGACTTCACTTTCCTTTTCCTTTGTACCAAATTACATTCCCACCAACACTGCATGCTCTTTTCTACATCCTTGCTAACATTTGTTATTTCTGTTCTTTTTGATAATAACCATTGCAACGGTGTGAGATGATATCTCTTTGTGGTTTATTTACTTCTTTATTTTTGACTGCACTGGGTCTTCATTGCTGCAGGCGGGCTTTCTCCAGTTGTGGCAAGAGGGGGCTACTCTCTGTTTATGGTGCATGGGATTCTCACTGTGTTGGGTTCTCTTGTTGCAGAGCACAGGTACACATTTGGGAGAGTACTGAATGAGAAAAGAAGATGATCTAGGGCAAGTCTTTACAAAAATTCAACGAATTTGTGGTCTAGTAGAGAAGGATAAGGTGCAGGGTTGTTAGAAAAAGAGCAAGCAGAGAGGTAGGCGGAAAACCAGAACGTTAAATATAAAAAAGTTTAGAAGTCAAAGGAAGAGAGTGCTTCAAGGAGAGAGTGGCCAAGAAGAAAAAAAAAGGCCAAGTAAAAGAGCAGAAAACATCTTTATCTTTTTGATGTGGTGACACAGATGTCATTGGCAACATGAAAGAGAGCTATTTCAGGGAAATGATCTGGATAAAAGCCATATTGGAGTCGGTTGAGAATTGAGTGAGAGGTGATAAAATGGAGTAGTTGGTATAGATAACTCTTTTTTGACAACTCTTTCTTTTACTTGATTTTTAATTAAATAAATAATATATAAATATATTTTCTTTTTAAAAAAATTAAAACATTACAAACAAGACTAAACTCCTCTTTGATCACTGCCACCAATCCTGGTTTTCTTCTCCATCTTTCAGAGGTAACCATAGTTATTTGTTTGGTATGTCCTTCCTGGCTTTTTTCTATATATTAATATATTACTGTTATAGGTAACAGTATAATTTAACAAAGTTGTTGTTCAGTTGCCAAGTTGTGTCCGACTCTTTGTGACCTCACGGACTGCAGCACACCAGGCCTCCCTGTCCCTCACCATCTCTCAGAGTTTGCCTAGGTTCATGTCTATTGAATTGGTGATGCCATCCAACCATCTCATTCTCTGTCGCCCTCTTTTCCTTCTGCCTTCAATCTTTGCCAGCATCAGGTCTTTTCCAATGAGTCAGCTGTTTGCATCCCTCTTCATGGATCACTGCCTTGTCGTGGGGAAGGGGCTTGTGTAATTCAATGAAGCTATGAGACACTGAAGATGGACAGGTCATAGTGAAGAGGTCTCACAAAACATGGCCCACTGGAGGAGGGAATGGCAAACCACTCCAATATTCTTGTTGTGAGAACCCCATGAACTGTATAAAAAGGCAAAATAATAATAATGCTATGCTATGCTATGTCACTTCAGTCGTGTCCGACTCTGTGTAACCCCAGAGATGGCAGCCCACCAGGCTCCCCCATCCCTGGGATTCTCCAGGCAAGAACACTGGAGTGGGTTGCCATTTCCTTCTCCAGTGCATGAAAGTGAAAAGAGAAAGTGAAAAGAGAACGTGAAGTCGCTCAGTCGTGTCTGACTCCTAGCAACCCCATGGACTGCAGCCCACCAGGCTCCTCCATCCATGGGATTTTCCAGGCAAGAGTACTGGAGTGGGGTGCCATCGCCTTCTCCGACACCTGGGAAGCCCATTTATATCAATACATATATTATATAGTATAATATGATATATGGAATGAACTACTTCATTTTTTAAATAAATGCACCACAGATATCACATACTATATTATAATTTATTTGACATTCTTCTACTGATAGTCTTTTAAGTGCTTTTATTTTTTCCCCCAAGTCACTCACAATTCTGCAAAACACTGCCTTATATACACTGACTTTGTCAAAGAAGGCAAAAGGAAGAGTAGCTCATTTAAATTTCAATAGACACAATTGCAAAACCAAACTGCCCTCCCTCCCAAATGACTGCACCAATTTTCCCTCCCATCAGCAGTGGGAGACTAGTAAGACTACTGACTACCTCTTATCCCACATCTGCAGCAACTCTTTCAAGATATTTGGCTGGGGAGGGAGTAAACTATCCCCTGGTAGCTAGAAGGGGGTGAAAGATTGGAAGAGAGAGTTTTGTATATGAGAAAGGCAAGAGTATGTTTTTGGGGTTTTTTTTTGTTTGTTTTTAATTCATTTTTATTGGAGTATTGTTGATTTACAATGTTGTGTTAGAGCATTTTGCGGGGCCCTGCTGTGAGGCATGTGGGATCTTAGTTTCCCAACCAGGGATCAAACCCCTGCCCCCTGCAGTGGAACCACTGAGTCCTAACTGCTGGACTGCCAGGGACATCCCAGAGCATGCTTTCATGTGCATGAGAAAGTTCCAGTTGAGAAGGAGAGGTTGCATATACATGATGAAAAGAGACAATTAATGACATAACATTCCCAGGAGAGCAGAGGAGGACATTATCCCAAGAAGAAATAGAAGGAATGGCCTTACGTGAAAAAAGGCATCATTCTTCTATTGCATTGGTTCTCTAACTGGATTGAGCCTCAGAATTCCCTGGCAACAACAAGAGCAAAAGACAAACAAAACAAAGGTAAATAAATAAAACAGAATTCCCTGGAGAGCGTCTTAAAACTGATCACTGCCCCCTCCTCCACCAGAGTTTGTGATTCTGTAGGTTTGGAGGTGGGATCTGCAAATCTGCATTTCTAACAAGTTCCCAGACAGTGTTGATTCTGTTGCTCTGTTCTGGCGGATTAACTACACTTTGGGAACCACTATCCTATGTAGCAGGAGGAAAGGAAGACAGGGTAGGTGAGGAGATGGGTAGATACGTGTATTTGGCCAGCAGAAGATGAGGGAGTTCCTATCTAATGGCTTCTATTTTCTCTGTGAAATGAGAGTTGTGGTCAAGTATTGAATGTTTGAGGGCAAGTAGGAGGTGGTGCTTGGGTAGGAGGTTAGAGAAGAGTGGGGAAGGTTATAAAAAATGGTTGCAGAAGGCAGGTGAGTGGATTGACCAAAAATATGTAATAAAATTACTAGGCAATACTGAAGTCTCATTTGGGGTCTGTGATCATGAATTTTACAATAGGCCCAACCTGCCCAATTATGTGACTTTTTCCAGTAGCCATGGAGAACATAAATTATCAGTTTTACTCAAGACCAAGGTTTTGCCACTCTAATGACTCAAGGAGACAAACAGTAGCTCAAGCTGGAAGCCTGACACCACCATTGATTTCTCCCTCAGTCGCAGTGCGTCATCAAAATTAATAGTTAACACACAATATCAATTGTGCTTACTGTACTTTAGAAAATGTGGTAAACATGCTGTGTATATTAACTCATTTCATCCTGACACTTCCTATAAATACCATTATTATCATCATTTTGTAGATGCACACACTGAGTGAGGCGCAGAGAAATTACGGATTTGCCTGAATCCGTCCTGCAGGTTCGATCCCTGGGTTGGGAAGATCCTCTGGAGAAAGCAATGGCAACCCGCTGCAGTATTCTTGCCTGGAAAATTCCATGGGCAGAAGCCTTGTGGGCCAAAGTCCATAGGATCACAAAGAGTCTGACACAACTGAAATGACTTAGCATGCACACATGCAACTAAAAAGTGGGAGAGCCAGGCTTCGAACCAGGCATTCTAGCACCAGGGGTTAGTTCTTAGGTAGACTATTCTGCACTGTTTCAACTTCCCATCTATCATATATATACATATACATATATATGTATATATATACGTGTATAGGCCACATCACAGGGCATGGGGGAATCTTAATTCTCTGATCAGGGGTACATTAAGCACTGGACAACCAGCAAATTGCTCCAACTATCTTTCTGATCTCTCCACTTTTCATCCTGTCCACAACCCCTAATCCATGCCACATCAGAGCTCATGCAGCCTTAAACTCCTTTACCAGCTTCCATGCTTTCCACTGAAGCTCATTCTCCATGGAGCTGCCAGAGTTATCTTTCAAACTAGCAGTCAGCTCCAGTGCTTCTCCCAGACTGAAGCTCTCCAGTGGCTCCCATCGTTCTTAGCATACACTCCACAAATACTCACTATGACTTATAGGATCCTGGGTGATCTGATGCTGTCCTAACCTTCCAACTGGATTAACTCTCATTGTTTGCCCTAAATCACCATAGTGACTTCCTTTAAGTGCTTCATATACATCTCATTCTTTTCCTCAGCAGGGCCTTTGCACATGCTGCTACAACAATCTAGAATGTTCTTCCCATGGGTGGTTGCTTCTCATCCTTAAACTCTCAGCCTACATGACACTACCCCCAGAGACATCTCCTCTGGCTATTGCAAGTCTCCTCCCATGGCACACACATTAAAAAAAAAAAAGAAAGATCTCTATTGTTGCAGCTGATTCACAGATGTTTTCATTACTTATTGTTTGTTTTCTTGTTTTTCTCACAACCTCCTCCCCAACTAGAATGTAATAGAATGTAAACTTCACGAGGGTGGGGACCAAGTACATTTTAGTCACCACTGTGTACCAGTTTCCTACCATAGTGATCAACAGAGTATGTACCCCGTGAATATTTGGCAAGAGAATGAGTTAATTAATTGGAGGTATCTGAGTAGTAATGTCACTCAGGAAGCTGAACATTCAGGTTGAGGAGCCAAACAGAGAGATTTGCCACAGAAATATAAATGCTGAGGCAGAGAGTTCCTTAGTGGCTAAGTGGTTAGGACTCTGCACTCCACTGCCAGGGACCCAGGTTGGATCCTTGATCAGGGAACTAAGATCCCTGAAAGCCTCCTGGTGCCCCCTAAAAAGCAAGCAAACAAACAAAAAACCCTTGAGACCACAGAGATATTACTGTAGTGGGCTTCCTGGGAATGGATGAGATTACTTAAGGGGTGAGAAGAGAATGAAAAAACAAGAGCATGTGTCAATGAGACTGAAGAAACTGTAATATTTAAAGATGGACTGGAAAATTCTTGAAGAAAATATTTTTCAAAATGAAAGTTTTTGTTACAATTATGTTACATGTAATTTCTAATTTGTTGTTATTTAGTTGCTCAGTTGTTTCTGACTTTTTGTGACCCCATGGACTGTAGCTCGCCAGGCTCCTCTGTCCATGGCATTTCCTAGGCAAGAATACTAGAGTGGGTTGCCATTCCCTCTTCCAGAGGATCTTTCTGACCCAGGGATCGAACCCCTGTCTCCTGCATTGGCATGTGGATTCTTGACTACTGAGCCACCAGGGATGCCCAATTTCTAATTTATAATATATAATTACAAATATTGATTTACTGCAGCTAATAAAGCTGACAGAGTTCCTTATTCTCAGTTATTTTTTCATGTATACATTTAGTTTTTGTTTTTTTAAACCACTTGACTAGTGGGATCTTAGTTCTCCTGACCAGGGATTTAACTTTTGCCCCCTAAAGTGGAAGTCCAGAGTCTTAACCACTGGACCACCAGGGAAGCCCCCTTAGCTTTTTTAATTCTAATAAAGTTATGAAAATATCAAAGGCTGTTGAGAACCATGGTTGAACAAAGTTAGTTTGCAGTTTGAAAAAAAAGAATCAGTGAACCATCCAAGCAATTTGAGAATGAACGAATGCTCTTATTGTTAAGTGAATCAGTGTTTTCATTCGTGCTGTCTGGGTTTCATGTCAAGAAGTCCTTTAGGTCTACCTTCAAAATATATCCAGAATCAGACAACTTCTCCCCACCACCAGCAGCAATGCTGTCCCAGCACGCAAGGCCTTATTACAGTAGCTTTCACTAGGTCTCCCTGCTCTCAGCCCTGCTCCCATGAAAGAAAAATATTGCCTGCCTTATTATCAAACAAAAGATGCTGTGATCATCAAGGCATCAGCCACTGCCACCGTGCAAGGGTGAGACTGGAGGGAGCCCCCAAATGTGCACCCTGGGGGACTCAGGATGGGAAAGAATGGGGTACCAGCCCTGGATAGTTAAGGCGCATAGTAAAAGAATGATTTCAATGAGTCCAGACTCTTGTATCTTCCCATACAAAGAAAAAGCACTAGATTCATTAACCTGAAATGTCTGGTTTTCTTTTAATTAACAGTAATCTTGTGATTACTGAAGTTGAAGCTCCAGTACTTTGGCCACCTATGCAAAGAGCTGACTCATTGGAAAAAAGACCCTGAGGCTGGGAAAGATTGAGGGCAAGAGGAGAAGGGGGTGAGACAAGATGGGATGGTTGGACGGCATCACCAACTCAATGGGCATGAGTTTGAGCAAGTTCCAGGAGATAGTGAAGGACAGGGAAGCCTGCTGTGCTGCAGTCCATGGGGTTGCAAAGTCGGAGGGACATGACTTAGGGACTGAACAACAACAAAAAATCTTGTGATGTTCCAACTACCTGGGTTTTTGTCGCAAAAACTACTATATATCCTGGCTCCTCCCTTATCTCTTTGGAGCAGTCCCTCAGAGCGATCTGAGAGGCTCAAGTCCTCAAAAATTCCACCAAATAAAACAAAATTCTCAACTTTTAGGTTGTTCATTTTTCTCAGTTGACACTCCCTACACTGTCTGCTGCATACAGCAGCAATGTAATCCTGTTCTGGGGTAAGACAAATCTGTCCTTCCTCTGGTCAAAGCCCTCCAGTGGCTTTTGATTTTAATCCCTGGTGGCTCAGTTGTAAAACTTCCGCCTGCTAATGCAGGAGACACAGGAGACTTGGGTTCAATCCCTGGGTCAGGAAGATCCCTGGAGAAGAAAATGGCAACCCACTCCAGTATTCTTGCCTAGAGAATCCCATGGACAGAGGAGCTTGGCAGGCTACAGTCCATGGGGTCGCAAGAGTCAGGCATGACTGAGCAACTAAACAAAAAGGTGAAGGAGAGCAGAAATGGGCACATCCAAGTCAAAAATCCTCTTTGCCATGAGGATTATATTGAGATGACTACTAAGAAACAGCAGGGGGCTTCCCAAGTGGCTCAATGGTAATGAATCCGCCTGCCAATGCAGGAGACATGGGTTCAATCCCTAGGCTGGAAAGATCCTACTTGCCTGGGAGCAGCTGAGCTCCTGTGCCACCACTATTGAGACTGTGTTCGAGAGCCCAGGAGCTGCAACTACGGAGCCCATGTGGCACAACTACTGAAGCCTGAGAGCCTTAAAGCCTGTGCTCCCCAACGAGGGAAGCAGTGAGAAGTCTGCACACTGCCCGCAACTAAAGACTAAGCCCAAGCAGCAAAGACCCAGCACAGCCAAAAATAAATAAATTTGAAGAAACAGCAGACACAGGAAAAGTTTTTAAAATCATGAAGAAGTTGCCCTTTGTAAGAGACATTTACATTTACAAGGAAAATCTCCATTTGTAAGTGTCTTTCTCCCTATGCAGAAGAAACAGAAGGATAATCTTATCTTTAGAAACTCTTATCAATAGAGAGTGGAATATTTGTGATTTGCATCACAATCATATTCTTGTTTACTGTGCTTGGCTTGATAGTCTTAGGTATCTGGTTCCTACAACATCTGTTTTAGCTGACGAGGTATTTAAAATGGTGGCTTGAGTGGAAGGGGGAGGGCCAAGATTGGGGTAGAGGATAAAAGGGACAAACCATTGGGTTAGCCAAAAAGTTACTTTAAAAACCCGAACAAACCCATTTTTCAGTTTAAAAACTCCAACGAACTTTTGGGCCAACCCAATATTGTGCACAAAATAAGCTACACACAACATTGTAAAGCAACTATACTCAAATAGAAACTTTTGAAAAAAATATACTACTGTTGGGCCAGTGTGAGGAAAGCAGGAGAGACTCCATCTTGAAGCCTGTCATCAATCTTAAAGACAGGATGGAAACGGGGCCTGAACCTGCCCAAGAGTGAGGAAACTGTTGCTATTGAAAACCAGGTCTCCTGGAGACATCCCACCCTACAGATGGCAAAGGAGACTGTAGTTGAGTCAGGCTGCCCCTGTTAGATTAACCATGGAGACATCCCTTCTTAATGTATAATCATTGTTGTCCATGATTGAGTTTTACAATAAAGAAGTTGCTAACATGTAACCAGTCACATAGAGGGGTGTGGGGGCGGGGGTTATAAAACTGGCCTCTCAGAAACATCAGGGTCCTTGTTGGGAACTGATTCCCCTTGGACCAGCTGGTGTAATAAACTGTACTCCACTGTCTTGAGTGTCCTCCGAGGTGTGTTTTGCCACTCCGGATTCCACAATACTACAAGGATATACTGTGCAACACAAAAACATAGCCAATATTTTACAATAACTATAAATGGAGTATAACCTTTAAAACTTGTGAATCACTATATTGTACATTTGTAACATATAATATTGTACATCAACTATACTTCAATTAAAAAATGAAATAAAATGATGGCTTGAGTCATTTCCTGAATTACTCAGTTTTCCTGGTTATCCTCCATGTATACGGGAGGTATGCATGTTATTAAACTTGTTTCTTTTTCTCCTATTAATGTCTTTTTATTACAGTGGGAGGCAGGGACATCTCAACCAAGAACCTTGAAGAGTAGAAGGAAAATGATTTTTCCTCCCCAACAAAGGCAAAGTCTCTACCAATGGCCTACAAAACCCTCCACGATCTGGCCTTAGCCTTGTGCTCTGCTATTTTTGTGTTCGTTCACTCAGTTTCATCCATACTGATCCCTTTGCTCTTTTTAGAAGGGGGCAGGTATGCTTCAGTCTTTCTGGTACACTCTTCCCCCAGATGGCTTATTCCCTCCTTTATCTTTACTTCAATGGCACATTCTTGGTTGACGCCAACTCAGATCCACCCTTTTAATTTTGTATCCTTTCATTCCTGTACTCCTGACACCCTTCCCCTGCTTACTCTGTTCTATTTCTTTAGAAGAGGTGGCAAGAATACACAGAACTATACAAAAAAGATCTTAATGACCTGAATAACCACAATGAACTAGATCCCACATGCTCCAACTAAAGATCCTGTGTGCTGCAACTAAGACCCAGTGAAGCCAAATAAGCAAATAAAAACAAAGAAAAAAAGAATATATGGGTGTTCCCAGTACCATTTGTGAAAAGACTATCCTTTCCCTGTATAAATTGTCTTTGCACCTTTGTTGAAAATCAAATATATATATATATATATATATATATATGTTTTATATGTATGTTATATATATGTTATATATATATAATATTTATTATATTTTTACAGTCTGTCTATTCAAGAACATTTCATGCAAAGATGGGCAAAATAAAGGACAGAAATGGTATGGACCTAACAGAAGCAGAAGACATTACGAAGAGGTGGCAAGAATACACAGAAGAACTGTACAAAAAAGATCTTAATGACCCAGATAACCACGATGGTGTGATAACTCACCTAGAGCCAAACATCCTGGAGTGCTAAGTCAAGTGGGCCTTAGGAAGTATCACTACAAACAAAGCTAGTGGAGGTGATGGGATTCCAGCAGAGCTATTTCAAATCCTAAAAGATGATGCTGTGAAAGTGCTGCACTCAATATGCCAGCAAATTTGGAAAACTCAGCAGTGGCCACAGGACTGGAAAAGGTCAGTTTTCATTCCAATCCCAAAGAAAGGCAAGGCCAAAGAATTTCTTTCATAGCATCTTTCATTTTCAAACACACATTATTTATTTGATTTATTGTTTATTGTCTAGCCCTCCTCACTAAAATATTAGCTTCAGGTGGTCAGAGACTATTGTCTTCTTGTTCACTGATGAATTCTCAACAATCAAAACAGTGCTGAGGCACAATAAGCACTGAATAAATATTTGCTAAATGAATGAGCAGATGGATGTTCCTCATGACAAGATTATAAAAGTATCTACCCATTTTTCCTCTGGTACTTCAGTGGTTCTACATTTTACATTTAAGCCTTGGAGCTGGAATTTATTTATTTATTTATTTGGAATTTATTTTGGAGTAAAAAATGTGGTCTTCCCTGGTGGCTCAGACAGCAAGGAATCCACCTGCAATGCAGTAGACTCAGGTTCTATGTCTGGGTTGGGAGGATCCCCTGGAGAAGGGAATGACAACCCACTCCAGTATTCTTGCTTGGAGAAATCCATGGACAGAGGAGCCTGGCAGGCTACAGTCCGTGGGGTCACAAAAGAGTCAGACACGACTGAGTGACTAACACTTTCTTTCAAAAAGTGTGGTATGAATCTATTGCAGGAAGGGGGACCACTTCAAGGGCCCAAGCGGGGGCTCTTGCTTATCACTCAGGAATTGTCTGAGGAGACACAGATGCTGTTTTCTTGGGAAGGGGTGCCTGGAAGGAGAGCAGGAGGGTAAGGGAGCCCAGGAGAACTTCTCTGCCACATGGCTTGCAGTCTTGGGTTTTATGGTGATGGGATTAGTTTCTGGGTTGTCTCTGGCCAATCATTCTGACACAGGTCCTTCCTGGTGGTGAATGCATCCCTTAACCAAGATGAATTTGAGCAAGAAGGATCCTGGAAGGTTGGTAGCACTTATAGACTGGCGTCTCCTTTTGACCTTTCCTGAATTCTTGTGGTTGCTGGTGGCTTGTCAGTTCTATGTTCCCTGCCAGGACCTCCTGTAGTAAAACAACTCATACAAATGGTTATTGTGGTGTCTGGCCAGGGTAGGGGATTTAGGTCAGTGGTTCTCCTAACAAATCCAGATTTCTTTCTCCCTTCCAAAGGCTCTCTAATTGCCTTGACACAAGTTATTGAAAATGCAATCATCTTTCCAGCCCCCACCATTTTGAGATATTTCTTATGGTTTGCTTCAGTTCCTTTTTAAGGGGGTATGAAAGGTGAAAGCGTTAGTTGCTCAGTTGTGTCCAACTTTTGGCAGTAGCCCACCAGGCTCCTCTGACCATGGAGTTTTCTAGGCAAGAATACTGGAGTGGGTTGCCTTTTCTTTCTCCAGGGGATCTTCCTGACCCAGGGATCAAACCAGGGTCTCTTGTATTACAGGCAGATTCTTTACTGTTTGAGCCACCAGGGAAGCTCAAGTATGAAGCCTGGTTAAAAGTCATCATCTCCTCCACTGTAGAGAAAGATACAGTAGAATTGTATCTTCACTCAACCTTCCAGTTACTCTATATCAGAGCTGTACACTGGTTACAAAGTTTTTTTTCCTTGCTTGTTGTAGCAAAGTAGGCTATCTTCTGGAAAGTGTCTTGGAAAGCCTCCCAATTTTTAATCACATACAATTCTTCCCTCCCTTCCTCCTTGTTTCATGCCAGATAACAGACATTTTTAGAACAAGTGGCAAGATATCTTTCTGTAATTTGGAAAACAGGCATAACTGGCTGCAGAGTGACCTCACATTTGCCCTTTCTGTAAAAATGCAAGGCTGACAGGAGAGCTTTCCTTTAACTAACTCATCACAAAGTGACCCTTAGCTTGATGACTGAAGGTTATTTCTTAACCATTTAATGGTTTGAAGCTTTTAAAACTATGGAGTGTTTTTGTTTTATTGTTGTTTGTTCAGTGAAAAAAAAAAGTGAGCCCTTTTCAGGTGAATTGGGATTTGAGACAAAGGCCATCAGTATTCATTAAATACTTACTATACACCCATCTCATACTAAGTACCACGGAGGATAAAAACAGCTTGTTGTTCATTCATGTGTGCATGCTAAGTTGCTTCAGTACGACTTTTTGCGACCCTATGGACTGTAGCCTGCCAGGCTCCTCTGTCCATGGGATTCTCCAGGCAAGAATGCTGGAATGGGTTGCCATGCCCTCCTCCAGAGGATCTTCCCTACCCAGGGATCAAACCCATGTCTTTTACATCTTCTGCATTGGCAGGTGGATTCTTTACCACTAGTACCACCTGGGAAGCCCTGTAATTCATTCAGTCAATATTTATTTAGCACTGATTATATTCCAGGGATACACAGGGGCACATTTAATATCACTTGACTCAGACCATCAATCATTGAGATGACATCTGGAGAGAAACAAATGGGGCAAAGGAAAAATCAGAGTTAAGAAAACTATAACCACATTTAATGATAATCCAAAGGAGTAAATAGGAAGAAAGAAGTAAAGAGAAAAATCTAGAAGATCCAGGAGAGGGAAGGATGGGCTTCAGAGATTCATTTGGGGCAGTGTGAGACTTGCTAACCGGACTGCCTGTGGACCAGAGTTGCTAACCCTCAGTCTGCCCACATCCCTTCTCTCTTGGAACTACATCAGCAACACCCTGCTTCCTGCCCCTCCCTTCCCCAGCACAGCCACGGTGATCTCTTAAGATGAAATCTGATTACCTCCACTTCTGATCAGATCAGTACACCCTCTGCCTCCCTCTCCAGCTACTTGCTTTGTCCTCTCTGTTTCACCTCTAGATTCTAAGCTACAGCCATAATGATCCTTTCTTACAGATTCTTTAACTAGACATGCCCCACCACATCTTCCTCTCTCTTGCGGTCCTTTGAAGTGCTGTCTACCCTAGTCTAGAGCACTCCACTCCCCACCCCCATCCCCATATTCCTGAGCACCAACCACAAAACCTGCGTGATCTGTTCCCTTCTTGAGACCCAAGGGGACAAAGCCATCTATGGTAGAGTCAGCCCTGTTTTGCCCTAGACTGGAAGAGACCCTGTCATCCTCTGTCTGGATCTGAGACAGAGAGAGTGCCTGCTGGCCTCAGGGGGAGGGATTTCTGCCTGGAGGTGCAGTTCTGCCTGGAGGTGCAGACTCTGCTTCCTGAGCCATACATTTAAGTGTTTTATGCCAACCTGGCCAGTTCCCAACTATTGGCAGAGATAATAATATATATAACTTATTCTGAACACAAGTAGACGTGACTTTTGCTTTGCTTTTTCTTATTTGGCTGAGAAAAGAAAAAAAACAACAAATATTCTTATGCTACTGAGCACTATTCCCTCCGTTAATGTTAATAACTCAGAGCTGGTTCCAAAGTTCCTTGGGGGTTTTTACCTATGACCTGAGTTGAGCATCATTTACTACCACCTCCCTGGCATAAACCATAATTCACCATGGCAGACAGAGCAACTGTAACTGTGTAGAAGAAAAGTAACAACTGTTCACAAATTCTATCCCTCCGGTGAGATAAACTGGTAACATTTTAGCCTATTTCCTTCCAGTGTCTTCCTCTCCACATGTATTTTTTGATACTTAATACTGTGCGATTGGGGGACTTCTTTTCCCCATTATAGTCTCTTCTTGGTGGTATCATTCATTCTGATGAGTTTTATTACTATTTCTAAAGCAACAAATTTAGCCCTGATCTTTACTCTGCACATCAGATTTTTCCATCCCCGCCCACATCCCCAAACTTGCTCCTTTGCAGCTGTTTTAGCAAGTGGCCACCCCTTACTAATACCAGATATTTACTCATCCATAATGACTTATCCTGTTTTTCAAATTATACCTCAATGCTTTTCCATCTGATTCATGAGCAAATCCTGTCCGCTGCTTGCCATATACACCTGCCACAACCCTAATTCAAGGCACTGTCTTCTGTTTCCTGGTCCATTTGCACAGCCCCATTGTTGTCCCTACTTCCACACCTACCCCCTGCAATCTTGTAGTGGGTTTGAATGTTCTGCCTGCCTTGGCTCCCTCATATAATGCCCCTTAAATTCTGGTCACCCTGGATCCCTTTTTGTCCCTTGAAACATGCAAGGTCTTTCACTCTACTTTGTGCTTCTTTTTCTGAAAAGCTTCTGATCCTCCCCTACCCTCCAGCTTACCCATGGAGGGTTTCTTTTCTTCCTTCAGATCTGACCTCCAAAGTCACTTCTTCAGGTAGACCTTCCCTGAGGGTTAGATCGAATTTGGTCTCTTAAATATTGTCCATCAAAACACTGAGTTTACTTCCTCCCTGGCACTAATCACAGAATGCAATTGTTTTATTTATTAATTGTATTTAAATTTCTTCTTCAGTTTTTAAAGAAATTAGCAAATCAAAAACGTTTATGATCCCCTCCGCGAGTAGGATTGACAGGTAAAAAGGAAATCTCCAGTTAAATTTGCATTTCAGATAAACGGCTAATAAGTACATCATATTGAGAGCTATTATACTGAAAAAAGTATTTGGTATCCGAAATTCAAACCTGAAGGGGTTTTCTGTATTTTCACCTGCTAAATCTGGCAGCATTACCCATGAAGCGCGTTGACCTCGTCTTGCTTATTCTGGGTTGTACCCTCACGGCCAAGCCCAGAGCCTGCCTGCAATTTACTAGGTGCTCAGTAATTGTTCTATAAAACGGGTTATCTCCCCGCTGTTTAATACAGGTTTTTTCCCCCACCTGACATTTATCAGAATTTTCCCCATTCACCAAAAATTCTTGTTAAAGGTATTTTGGGGAAATATATTTTATTATCTAAACTTCTTTGTTTTTCCTTTCTGCAAAACTGGCATAGTTCTACCCTCGTCATGTTGTTTCGAGAATTAAATGAGTTAATGGGTGTAAAGTTTAGCACCTTGCCGGGACCACTAGAACACGCAAAAAATTTGAATTCTTTATTATATGCAGTCCGTGAACCATTTTAGAAGAAAGCAAAAACGCGGGTTTGTGGAGCACCGGTGGGGGCTGGGAAAACGGTTAGAAACTGGGGCCGGCTGACGAGACGAGGGCCCGGGAAAAAGGGAGGAGCGAAGAGTGATTAACAGCGGGGGCAGCCAGTGGGGATACTGGGAACCGCTCCCCCTCCCTACACGTTTCAAATTCTAAGCCCCGCCTCCATCCGGGTCCTTGAGCCTCGTTCCCGGGCCGTATAAAGTTTGCTGTCTCCTTTGTTCGCCCTCGTTGCGCAGTAGTGCGAGCGCCTTACAGCTTCCGTTCTGAGGATCGGCTGCCCTCCCGCGTGCCGAGCTGCTAGGAAGCCGCTGTTGGTGAGCTCGCAGGAGCTTGAGACCGTCGTCACCTCTCCAGTACGTGAGTCCTTTTCGTTACTTTGTATCTTGCGTCCATTTTTGCCACGTTACAATTTGGGATTATCTCCCTGGAGATGAGGGTGGCGGGCGCCATTTTAAGAACCCGGAGGTGCCGACCTATTTAGGCAAACCTGGGAGTGTCGACGGGAAACCGACGCGGGAGGGGGGGCGCTTCGTAATGTGCCTCCCCGGAAAGTTTGGCTGTTTCTCCTGCAGGGGTGGGGGGTGGCGGAGGTTAGACCGGAGCGGGACGAGGAGGGACCGCGCTTCCTCCGCCGATATCTGCGTGGGGATGGCCCTGACCTCGGGCAGGCACGTGCACTTTTGCGCGGGGTCCTTGTTCATTGGCGGGCCTTGGAGAGGAAGCCCTTTGAATTTTCTGAAGCGCCGCTGGTGGCAAAAGTTACTCCCTGACCGGGGGAGGTTGTTCTGGGCTCAATCCAAGTGTCGCCATTTTGTATTTTCCACGCGGTTTTTAATGACGGGTTTTAATTGGGTTCCACTGCAGCCTTTGAGTACTGGGTTACAGGGCGCGCTTCCACATTCCGTTATTTCGTATGAGATAATACTGACGCTTTTTAAAAGTCGGTAATGTGAGCGGGGCAGGGGCTGTTGACGGAGAGTCATAACTTGGTTAAAACTTCAAATTGCTGCTTAGATTTATTAGGAAATCGTATTGAAAGGAGCCAGAGTTCTTGGATTGGTCAGAGGGACCTGCGTTTGGTCTGTGACCTTGACTGAGTAGGTTTTTAAAAATCACTAGGGTACTTGGGATGGGATAATTGAATATTTTTAAGGCTTCCCTGGTGGCTCAGCGGTGAAGAATCTGCCCGTAACACCCAGGGTTTGATCCCTGGGTGGGGAAGATCCCCTGGAGAAGGGAATGGCTACCCACTCCAGTATACTTGCTTGGAAAATCCCATGGACAGAGAAGCCGGGTGGGATACAGTCCATGGGGTCGTGAGAGAGTTGGACACGACTTAACAACTAAAGAACAACAATTGAATTTTTAAAATGCAATAAATATAGTGTTTAAAGTAAAATGCGCTTTTTGAAGTGTTGTAGTTACTTAAGACTGCCAGAGTGGATTAAAGATGCAGGAATTAGTTAAGTTGGCTTTATAAGCCAGTTTATTAAACTGTCACTAAACTAATTACACAGGTTTTCTGGTGAGGCTTAAGAATTGCTTTCCGTGTATTATGTTAATGATTTTAGTAAACAAAAAATAAGCATGATACATAACATTGGGTAAACTTGAACTTTTTTTAAGGGAGGGTAACTTTTTTTTCCCAACAGATTTTAACCAGGGGGGAAAAATGGTTGAGGCAGATCGCCCAGGAAAGCTCTTTATCGGTGGCCTCAATACAGAAACCAATGAGAAAGCCCTTGAAGCAGTATTTGGCAAATATGGACGAATAGTGGAAGGTGAGTTATCTGAAAATGTATGCAGGGTTATTATAATTAAAAAGGTGAGCTATGATGACTTTGATTGCATTGATCACATGAAATGATAATGTGCTTTGTCCTCTAAGAAGTTCTGAGCTTGCTTTCTTTTTTACAGATTAATTTTTGTTTTTCCTTTTCAACTAGAGTAACACTTTTTTCCCCCTGAAAACTACTTTTTAGTTCTCTTGATGAAAGATCGTGAAACCAACAAATCTAGAGGATTTGCTTTTGTCACCTTTGAAAGCCCAGCAGATGCTAAGGATGCAGCCAGAGACATGAATGGAAAGGTAAGAGTGTCTTTAGGATACAATGTTTCCTAGTACTGTAAAATAGCACATTGTTACCCAAGTCTGGTGTAGGGCTGCTCTTGAATTTGAGTATAAACCTTTCCATGACCCTGCTACAGCACCTTGTAATTTCAGAAGGACCTTTTGTACTCAGTGTATTCTTAACAAAAAAAGTTCAGTTTTAAATGTTATGTATGATACTTTGTATTATACTTCGGCTTTGCTTTTTGGTTATTTGTCTTAATAAGTTGGTAATTGTTTCACCTTGTTAAATTTTAGCAACTTTACCGATTACTTAACGTTTTAGTTCAAATAATATCTTAAAACTTTGAATGCTAAACAGAAAGGTAAAAACATTTTGAAGGACCTACTAGTGTCAGTGCATAGTGGATCAGCAAGTTCTCTTTTAAATACTTTTAATTAACCATGGATATTATTTAGTCCTTAGATGGAAAAGCCATCAAGGTAGAACAAGCCACTAAACCGTCATTTGAAAGTGGTAGACGTGGACCACCTCCACCTCCAAGAAGCAGAGGCCCTCCCAGAGGCCTTCGGGGAGGAAGAGGAGGAAGTGGAGGAACCAGGGGACCTCCATCCCATGGAGGGCACATGGGTAATGACTTAAGTTTGATTTAGGCTTGGTATATAAATTAAGAACTGTAAATACATCAGTGTGTACTTTGGTTAATCTTTATTTTAAAGGCCTTAGCTTTTGAAATTGAGAACATTTTATTCATCTACCAAAGTGATTTCCTTAAGGGAAATATAGAAGGCATACTCAGTTAAATTAACAATGCCTTGAAATAATTAGCAGTAAGCTATTATTTATCCAGATGAACTCATTCTATAGGGAAAAACAGTTATAGAAAAATTTTGATAGGTATTAAATAATTTGGGGGGTTTTTTTGAAGTAATTTGAACCCTCAGTAGAACCCTTCAGTTCTACTTTTCTGATCTATACTAACTCATGTGTGTCTATATAGACTAACACGTCTCACAGTCTCTATATAGACTAACAACTAAAGATTCCCCCCCCAAACAGAAATGGTCTTGTTCTTGATCAAGCAAAACTTTTGTAGCTTTTTCATGTATTAACATGATTTTTTTTGTTCTAATGTAGATGATGGTGGCTATTCCATGAATTTTAACATGAGTTCTTCCAGGGGACCACTTCCGGTAAAAAGAGGACCACCACCACGAAGTGGGGGTCCTCCTCCTAAAAGATCTGCCCCTTCAGGACCAGTTCGAAGCAGCAGTGGAATGGGAGGAAGAGGTAAATGTTCTGTATATGACAGTCTATTCTACCATCATAACACAAGGATTGAGGTGAATCCTAAAAATGATATTTAAACTGTATCTAGATCACTTGAAGTCATGAAGTTAAATGCAGAGCATTGAAAATAATTTTGGCATAATTAAGAAATTTTAGAGGATTTCCTCATATACATCCATATTGTCATATTTGGTTGAATCACTGCTTTTCATTGCTTCAATGCAAATTTGTATTTTTACTTTGCTCTGGCTGTATTTTTAAAATTGATTTCTCCTTAAGCTCCTGTATCACGTGGAAGAGATAGTTATGGAGGTCCACCTCGAAGGGAGCCCTTGCCCTCTCGTAGAGATGTTTATTTGTCCCCAAGAGATGATGGATATTCTACTAAAGACAGGTAACAGAAAAGTATAGTAGCTTTTGTCTCTTAATATTTAAGGTTGAAGGAGAGCTTATCAGAAGTATGAACCAAGTTACTTTTGTTTCTTTAGCTATTCAAGCAGAGATTACCCAAGTTCTCGTGATACAAGAGATTATGCACCACCACCAAGAGATTATACTTACCGTGATTATGGTCATTCCAGTTCACGTGATGACTATCCATCAAGAGGCTATAGGTATGTGTCTTGCTCTTGCTGCCATGGCTTGATGTAAAAACATTTTTTTAGCTGTAAAAACTAATGTTCTGGGGCTTACACATATTTCTTGTTAATATAGTGATAGAGATGGCTATGGTCGTGATCGTGACTATTCAGATCATCCAAGTGGAGGTTCCTACAGAGATTCATATGAGAGTTATGGTAAGATTTTGGTTGAGGGTCTCTGACTATCACCAGCTTGAGTTTTTAGGTTCATGAGCCAGTTTATTAGGCTGTTGTGGTGCTTGCTTTTAAAGGGATGTTTGCTTGCTTTTAAGGGGGTAATTTATTCAGCTGGGCTTTTCCTAGTCTTGTGAGGGGCTTTTGTTTTTTCTAAGTTTTTTTTGAGGCTGTTGGCTTGCTTTGGAGGGGATTTTGCTTGCTTAAATTGGCAGCCTTATGTGTTTTCCCCCAACAGTGAAAATACAATTTAAAAACTTTATTAACAAGATCAAATGTTTACCATTGCAATATGAAGGAAAGTCTACAGTTCAAAATTGCAACTTATCACTGGAAAGTTGGCTGAGTGTCTACTATAAAATAACAAGCTGTCTGGAATATCCTCTTGAAATACACACCGTCTTCAGTCTTTTCAAACAAACATTAAAACCCACCCATTTCCGTGTCTCAGCAGATGAGCAAATCCCTGTTAATGGCCAGCAATGGCAGAGTTTAAAACCTCCCAGTTAAGACAGTAAACGTTTAATACAAGAATTCTGTAAATTCAGATTTAAATGTTGTATATATACAATTTATAGTGTTGCCATATTACCTGACCATTGACCCTGCAGGTAACTCACGTAGTGCTCCACCTACACGAGGGCCCCCGCCATCTTATGGTGGAAGCAGTCGCTATGATGATTACAGCAGCTCACGTGACGGATATGGTGGAAGTCGAGACAGTTACTCAAGCAGCCGAAGTGATCTCTACTCAAGTGGTCGTGATCGGGTTGGCAGACAAGAAAGAGGGCTTCCCCCTTCTATGGAAAGGGGGTACCCTCCTCCACGAGATTCCTACAGCAGTTCAAGCCGCGGAGCACCAAGAGGTGGTGGCCGTGGAGGAAGCCGATCTGATAGAGGGGGAGGCAGAAGCAGATATTAAAAACAAACAACTTGGACCAAAATCCCTGTTCAAAGAAACAAACAAAAGTGGAACCTGTTCTATCATAACTACCCAAGGACTACTAAAAGGAAAGATTGTGTTACTTTTTTTAAATTTCCTGTTAAGTTCCCTTTCCATAATTTTTATGTTCTTGTGAGGAAAGAAAGTAAAACATGTTTAATCTTTGATTTTATGACATTGCTTTCAACAAGCAAATGAAATGTTAAGTGTGTTAAGACTTGACATGTGTACTAGTGGTGTAATCTCCAAGTAAAAGTGTCCCTAAAGGCCACTTCCTATAGGATTTTCCCCAGTAAATGATGAGGCAAGCAGTTTATCTTACACAAAATATCTAGTCATCTAAAATGGAGAGATGAATCCTCCTGCCTATATAAACAAGCTAGCTATTAGAGGGTGGTCGGGGTATGCTACTCTTAGGATTTCAGAGTGTCTTCAAACTGAAATCTCAAATGTTCTCAGTATGAAAAACCTGAGATCAGATGCATATATGTAAGGAAAGTGCTATTCGCCCAGTAAACCCAGAAAAAAGCAAATGGATAATGCTGGCCATATTTTGCCTTTCTGACATTTCCTTGGGAATCTACAAGAACCTCCCCTTTCCCCCTCCCCAATAAGACCATTTAAGTGTGTGTTAAGCAACTACAGAATACTAAATAAAAAGTTTGGCCAAAACCAACCATGAAGCTGCAAACGATGCTTGCTCTTACTGTTTCAAATTTTTGCAACTCTGTAGTGTCTCACTTTTAAGGAACAGCTTGATTGCAAAGGAGAAAATAGATAAGCAATGAAGTTATCTCCAACTTCTCAAAGGCTTATGACTTCTAAAAAGTGAATCTATCAGCATTCCACATCAGATTTAAAGCATCAAATGCCTGTGAAACAGCAAAGATGGTAAGCAAAGCAAACTAGTTTTTCCGTCTAAGTCGAAATTGAACACTTACCTTCCTCATAGTACAGTGAAACATACTGTACCTCATGGCAATGGAAATGCTTTCTAGATTAAAAAAAAAAAAAAAACTTTTGGAAAACAAAGTGTTCGATAGCATATTAGAAGTCCTCCAAATTCAACACTTGGATTTCTTTTTTTAAAGCATGTGTGACACTTAAAGGCCCTAATACAGCTGTTTACCAGTAGCGATCTGGGGCTTGGGAGGGGGTATTTTTTAAATCTTATTTTTGATGAAGACCTTTAAACATGCTTCATGTTTTAACGTTTTTCAAATTAGTCTTTTAGTCAATATAGGAAATGGCTTAAGTTTGGGGTCCCCCTCTCTTTACCCCCTGTAAGCCATTGCAAACCTGACATTTAGTTGGATGCCTGACTTGTTTTTAGTTCTGTGAAACTACACTCTATGGAGAAAATCTATTGCAAGTGGTCTTTAAAAAGCAAAACCTGAGGCAGCATGACCCAGGTCCAGCCATGAAGTTGAAAAAGATGCTCTTGAATATAGTAAACTTGAAGACCTCCAACTAAAAATCCTTACACTGCACTTAATTCCTTCAAATAAGTTTTGTCCGTTCAACTTATGGATTTAACATGGCAGTGCACCATTGGAACAGAATGGGAATCCATAAGCCATGCAACTTAACCATTTAAGCCATTCCAGTCCATCCCAAGCCAGTGAAGCTTCCACCACTTAAGAGAAATAGTAGAACACGAAATACGTTAAGCTGCAAGTCTGAACTTGCCTTTTCTTTCTGGAAAAGAGGGCAGTTATAGGCAAGTTTTGAAGAATTTCCTTAAGAGAGATAACTAGTTACCTATTTAATTTTTACAGGTTGAGAATTTTGGTCATGGTCATGATGGTCATGGAGTGCTGATTTTTTTCACACTAGATAAAGCTGGCAACAAGAGAAATGCAATGCTAAGGTAAGTTTTGCACTGGCTTTTATAGGTATAAATACTATGGCATTGCCATGTTGCATGCCTTGATATTGGCAAGTTATCTGTAATGGGTTAATTTTAGGATTAGCAGGGTAAATCTGTAACACCTGGCACGTTAAATGGGAGTAAGGTTTTCTCAAACATAGCTGTATTGAATGTATTTCATGTATACAGCTTGCTAGTCCTTTGTTACCAGGTGTTGGCTGGAGTGATACAGTGTAGCGTTTTGCTATGTGAACAACTTGTATGAGGTTCTAACTGTTTCCTGAGCCTTTTTAAAAAGGATACTTTATCTTTCCAGTTTGGCTAAAGGGTGAACTAACTGATAACAGATGCCACTAAGTCTTTAGCTTCAGTAGCAGTTTTACTGGTAGAATGATAACAGGAATTCCGATGGGGTGTTTTTTTGTTTTTTTTTTGAGCTTCCTGGGTTATTTCCTGAATGAAACAGTAAATATCTTGTGACCTGATAGCACCTTTTCATTTTACAGAGCTGTTGAAGCAGAAGAATTGCTGATTGTCCTTAAGGCACAACAGTTGCATAAGCAGTACTCATCAGAATTGGTTTGGTGCAGACGAGATTTTTGCCTTCCAGGTTTCCCGTGGCTCTAAGGAAGGCATCAACCCCAGTTGGTTAGCACTCTTAACTAGGGAGTGGCAGTTTCTTAAAATAAGTAATTGACAAGATGGAGAAAGGGGAGTAATTAAGGAAATGGGTAAGTGGAGGTAGTCAGGAAGTTCTTGTGGTTTCTTTTTTCAGCTTTGACTTTACTTTAGCTAAAGTCATAGAAGTGACGTGAAAGTTGCTCAGTCCTATCCGACTCTTTGTGACCCCATGGACTATACAGTCCGTGGAATTCTCCAGGCTAGAATACTGGAGTGGGTAGCCTTTGCCATCTCCAGGGGATCTTCCCAACCCAGGGATCGAACCCAGGTCTCCCGCATTGCAGGCAGATTTTTGACCAGCTGAGCCACCAGGGAAGCCCAAAGTCATAGGGACAACTGCAACTTAGAACTTCCTAATTACCACTGGTTGTCAGAAAGTTGGATTAGAAAACTGAAAGGCATAAGAGGTAACTTTATCCAGTAAAGTGATTTTTCAGCAAGTAAAATATTTCCTTGTGTTTATCCAAAAGTGAGATTTAGTCTTAAAACTAAATGGAAGACTAATATCTGGAAACTAAAGTAACTGGAAACAGCTGAAATGCTCGAAAGCACACGTTGAAAACTGGAGACAAAATTGGGCCGGTTGGCTTTTGCTGTTTTTTGTTTTTTTGTTTTTTTTTTAAAGAATAGTTGTTTTGTAAGCTTCCTTTACCCCCTACCCCAGTTCATGTCTTGCAAACAAATCGTTACAGCTTTATCATTTATTGCATTGAAGATTAGAGCCAATGGTGTAAAAGCTAATGTTCTCAAAGGAAACAGATTTGAGTTGTTGGGTTAGAAGGAACCAACTCACCTTCTGAATGTTTACCTAGTAAATATCAGTACTGTCATGTTTACCGTTTGCAGTTGTGGAAAATATGCAGAAATGTAACCCTCATTTTGACAGGCTCTTCCAATCACAGATCATGAGGGTATTGACCAAATTTAAAAAGCCATTGCACTTACATAGCTGTCTTCCTCAATCATTCTGTAATCGAAATTACTTGGGTCTGTGCTCCCAAGGACCTTTTGGCTCTTGAGATTTTATTTAGGTATCTTGAAGATAGTGTAGAACATAGAGACTAACCATAGTAAAACCAATACTAAATTGAATGTTTAATGACCAGACAGCTATTTGGCAAATAGTTTACTGACCCAGCAGACTTATTTCTGCTCCTGTTGGGAAAAGAATTGGTCTTGATTTATACTGGTTGTAAAAGAAACAGAATAACGTGTTTTCTTCGTTTAACTGGTAGTTGAATATAGTACTTAGATATAATAGATGGCTTTTCTCTTTTTGGAATGTTTTGTATTTGAACCTAATAAAACTTGACGTGCATTTTTTGTGGCTCTGGGGTCTTTATTATAAAAAAGGGTTTTATTTTGGCTTTTAAATAAGGATCTGCAAACGTCCTCCACCCCCAAACCCTGGTTCTTAGGCACTGTTCGCCCTTGCAGCCAGTTGCCAGGGAACATAGTCATTGAAGTAGCCTATGGCTAGGCTTCCTAGGGGAGGGAGCTTCGGGTAGGCACTGAGGTAATTCAGGTGATCCTTGCCCTGAAATTGGAGCAATAACACCAAAAAACTGGAAGCTAAAGTACCAAAGATTGTAATGTTTCTAGTATTTCCTGCTGGCTCCTGGGAGAAACAAGTCGGTTAATTCAGTTTGGCAGTGAGTCCCACTTCAGACCAAGTCCCTTGGGGATGTCATTAAATCAGCACAAGATTAGTGTTTGTTGGCTCTATGTACATCTGACTCATGTTCATTTGCACTTGATAAAACTAATTTAGTGACAGCTGTCCTTTAAGGGAAAGCAATCAGTGGGTCGAGTACAGTACCTCACAGGCAGCAAAGCACTGTTCCCAGGGGATCATTGGCTGTGGGGCCCCTGTTTGTAGGGGAAGGTGAGCTCGCTAAAGCTGAGTTGGGCTAAGTTGATTCAGGCAGACTTTGTGACCCTGTGGACTGTAGCCCACCAGGCTCTGTCCATGGGATTCTCTAGGGAAAAAGACTGGAGTGGGTTGCCATTTCCTTCTCCAGGGGATCTTCCAGCACAGGGATTGAACCTACATGTCTCATCTGCATTGGCAGATGGATTCCTTACTAGCACCACCTGGGAAACCCATAAAGCCAAGCTGGCTGCTGCTAAGTCACTTCAGTTGTGTCCGACTCTGCGACCCCATAGCCCACCAGGCTCCCCTGTCCCTGGGATCCTTCAGGCAAGAATATTGGAGTGGGTTGCCATTTCCTTCTCCAGTGCGTGAAAGTGAAGTCGCTCAGTCGTGTCCGACCCTCAGCGACCCCATGGACTGCAGCCTTCCAGGCTCCTCCGTCCATGGGATTTTCCAGGCAAGAGTACTGGAGTGGGCTGCCATTGCCTTCTCCATAAGCCGAGTTGGAGGATTGTAATTGTGTCTTGGCTTGCCTGGTTGCTTAAGTGGTTAGAGAATCTGCCAGCCAATATAAGAGACAAGGGTTCCGTCCTTGGGTTGGGAAGATCCCTGGAGTAGAGAATGGCAACCCACTCTAGTATTGCCCAGAGAATTCCATGGACAGAGGAACCTGGCCAGCTATAAGTAACTGCAAGTGACATGATTGAGTGAACAATGTTAAAGGTCACCTTGACATGTGGTTTCCTGTAAGCATGGGCTTTGTAGGTTTGCCTTTGTGAGGTGAGTCAGGCCACTGCAACAGCCTTCAATTTGTGGTTCCCGTTACATGTATTTCATTTCACTCAGTTGTGTCCGGCTCTTTGCAACCCCATGGACTGCAGCACGCCAGGCTTCTCTGTCCATCAACTCCTGGAGCTTATTCAAACTCTTGACCATTGAGTCGGTGATGCCATCCAACCATCTCATCCTCTGTTGTCTCCTTCTAATACACTGTGATTAGATTATATAGCCAGTTGAAAACTCATCACCGAACCCCCTCTCTGGTGGCTCAGATGGTAAGAAGCTGCCTGCAATGCAAGAGACCCAGGTTCTTCCATTCCTGGGTTGAGAAAATTCCCTGGAGAAGGGCACGGCAACCTATTCCAGTATTCTTGCCTACCATGGACACGCTACTGTCCATGGGGTGGCAAAGAGTAGGACACTGAGTGACTAACACTCATTCTGTAAATAACCTCAGGCAGTTCATGGCAGTGCGTGCATGCTCAGTTGTGTTGGACTTGTGACCCCAGGGACTGTAGCCTGCCAGGCTCATCTGTGCATGGAATTTTCCAGGCAAGAATACTGGGTTGGGTTGCCATTTCCTACTCCTGGGGGATCTTCCCAATCCAGCGATGGAACGAACCCGAGTCTCTTGGATTGGCAAGCTCGTTCTTTTATCATTGAGCCATCTGGGAAGCCTGAATAGCCTCAGCTCTGTACTACCAGTTGTTCCAGAAAAACTTAAATCCATCCCATCAATTTTTATTTTTTAAAGTTATTTTTAATTGAAGGATAACTGTTTTGCAGTATTCTGTTGGTGTCTGTGAAACATCAACATGAATCAGCCATAGGTATATCTATGTCATTCCATCAACTTCTGTTTAGTTGCACACGTCAACCTGAAAAACAATAACAACAGGAACAGTAACAAGCTCTGAACAAATTTTGAAGGGACTTCAACCTAAAGCATATCATGAGATTTGGTAAAGACATACACACTCTCAAGGTAGAGCACGTTGCTGTCACCTCACCGTGTTACCTTGTGGCCCTTCCTCAACAATTCTTTCCTTCATCCCCAGACATACAGACTAATTGCCTGTTCTGGAACTTACAAATCCAAGATATGGGTCCTTGTATAAGGCTATCATTAGGCAGAATGCTTTTGAGATTCAGGCATGTTGTGTATGTATGAATGAGTACTGGATTTTTTTTTTTTACATACTTTTGGCTATTACCAATAATAGCCTGGGTCGGGAGGATCCCCTGGAGAAGGAAATGGCACCCCACTCCAGTATTCTTACCTGGAAAATCCCATGGAGGGAGGAACCTGGTTGGCTACAGTCCATGGGGTCGCAAAGAGCCGGACACGACTGAGCGACTTCACTTTCACTTTTCACTTTCATTACAAATAAAATCCCTATAAATGGTGTTCTTATGCAAGTCTGTACATGGTTAGAGATGAAAACAGGTAAGAAATTGCTGGATATTATGTAAAGCAGAAAGTTTTGTTAAGAAATGGCCAGATGATTTTTCCAAAGCTGTGTCACCACTAACAGTGTGAGTTTTGGTTACTCTGTACCCCATCAATGTATCATTGTGGCTTAAATTTGTGTATCTCCAGTGAATAGTGAGTAGCATCTACATTTTAAAAATTGACATATTTTTGACTGTGGTGGGTCTTTGCTGCTGTGCGGGCTTTTCTCTCACTGTGGCAAGTGGGGGCCACTCATTGTGATGATGCAACTCTTGTTGCAGAGCACAGGCTCTAGGGCACGTGGGCTCAGTAGTTGGGGCTCACAGGCGTAGTTACTCCACTGCATGTGGGATCTTCCTGGATCAGGGAACAAACCCACTTGCCCTGCGTTGGAAGGAGGATTCTTTACCATGAGCCACCAGGGAAGCCCCAGTATTTATATTTTTTGAACTGAAATATTTACAGTGAAATGCATAGATTTCAAGTGCTCGGTTTGATTAGTCCTGAAAAATAGGCTGTAACCTGCGCATCAGGAGAGAACGTTTCCCTCCAGAAGGTTCCCACCTGCTAGAGAAGCAACATTGACTTGATTTCTACTGGTGTAGGGTATTTTTGCTTAATTTACTACTTTATATACATTAAATCCTACATCAATGTACCTTCTGTGTTTAGCTTTCAACATGTTTGAGGCTCATCCATGTAGTTGTATTAGTAGTTTGTTCCTTTTCGTTGCAGGGTAAAATTCCAGTGTGTAATTTATCCCTTATATTGATAGACATCTGGTGTGTTTTCAGTTTGGGGCTATCAGGAATAATGTTGCTATGAATATTCTTGGGCAAGTTTTGGACATACATTTTCACGTCTTCTGGAGAAATAGCCTGCAGTGGAATTGATGTAGTAAGAGAGTAGATGATACATGCTTGATTTTAAGAAACTGCCAAAAAGTTTTCTTCAAAGGTGACTACCACTTTAGTCCTTAGCAATTTATGAAAGTTCTGGTTGCTTTCCAATATTTGCTGCTGTTGATCTGTTCCATTTTAACCATTTTAGTGGATGGGGTGGTGGTGGTATCACAGTCATTTCTTGTTTGTTGGCCACATGGCGCAGTTTGTGGGATCTTAGTTCCCCAACCAAGGATCAGACCCACGCCCCCCTGCAGTGGAAGCCCAGAGTCTTAACCACTGGACCGCTGGTTATTGTCACTTAGTTCTACTTTACAACGTCAGACTCTCTTCCATGGTAAAGGTTTGCCTCAAAAGAGTGGAGATTTTTGGTTTGGTGCTCATGATTATGAGTAGGGGATTAACATGTCTGTAAGCTCTGAGGGCTTCTTCACAGCCTCACTACGAGTACTGTGCTCGGGAAGTCCTCATGCCATTGCCTTTGGGTTTTTTCTCTTGGGATACTCACATTCCTCAACGAAATCTTGGTCAAATTCCTGCCTTGGAGGGTCTTGTGTTTATTTACTAGCTCTAGACGTAGGGCTGGGGTTTCTCTGTGTGGGTGGGGGTGGGAGATGACTCGGCCTGTGTACCTGCCAGTGTAATATACCCCCTGCTCCCCAGCAACTCCGGTGCTGCCCTGTGTGACACTTGACACCACTGGTCTGTCTTGCTATGCTGATAAAGTAGACCGTGATTCGCCCAGAACAACACAGAAGGGGGAACAGAAGGACACAATCAGAAAGTTTCCTCTGGCCTCTCTCGTCCCTGGCGTGCCCCTCTTCCATTTTGGGCCGCTTGTCCCTGACCTCCAATCCCCCACCCCAGACTCGCCCCTTCCAGTCTCTTGGTGGTCCTCAGTTTTATCTGGACTGAGTTAGAATTCCAGCTCCAGTATTACCAGCTCTGTGACTTTAGGCAAGTTACTTAATCTCTCTGTACTTGTTTTCTCATTTGTATAATGGGATTAATATAGCATTGGCTGGGATGATTAAATGAGCTAATAGTGCCTGGCGCATGGTAAAATGCTGCAGAATGACTTCAACATTATCTGTCAATTTTCCTTCTGTGTGTCATCTTTAGGGCTGGAATTGCAGGGAGGCAGCACCTTATGTTAGACCAACATCTTGTCAAGGACTGAAAGTCCCTACTGCAAGCCAATGTTCATTCTTTCTCTCCTGAGTCATACTCCTCAAATTTTTAATTGTTTTGATTAGTCCACACAGGACCCTTGTCATTAATTTTCACTTTTTATTCCCACTCCCATTCCCCTGCCCAGCAGTGGCAATAATTCTAATTGATTTAATCTATATTCTTTGTGTGTTCTTATTGAATATATCAATGTTTTATATGTATACATTTTATTCATTTTTAATTTTTATTTTTTAATTATGAAAGTATTATCATTCTTTTTACAGGATAAATGTGTGTTATCAAACACATTTACAGGAGACTTGGAAAATACAGAACAAGTTCACATGAAGTTCCACTGTATGTTACAATTATTTTATAAGTAGATAAATTACGAGTTTTAGTTGGAGTTTCAATAATAAACTCTCAAAAATTAATAGAATGAATATACAGGGAAGTAGAAGGACATAGTGGACCTGAAAAGCATTGTGAACCAATTCAACATAATTAAGATTTATAGTTTTCACACAACAGTAGGATACAAATTCTATTCAAGTTCCCATAGACTATAAACTAGGAAACACTGGAAAATATCCAAGGACATAGTACAAGGTGCAAAAATTTTATGGTCTAAAGTTATTGAAATTACACAGAGTCAGTTCTCTTATCACTGTGGAATTATGGTAGAAATCACTATCAAAAGATATTTGAAAATAACCCACATTTTCCAGTGCTATGTGACATTTACCAAGGGAGATCTTCAACTTAGCCATCAAAGGCATATATTTTAAGTTAAATGGTATATTATATACCTTACTCTGTTTCTTACAACTTCTTATCACCAGTTTTGAAGTTTTGAAGACGTTGCAAATATATATCTAGTCCATTGCTTCTAACTAGCTTAGTATTTGAAGGTGTTCCTCCCCTGTTTAGCCTGTTCACTCTTCCCAGTTTGGTGTATAAACTGTTCTTCCTGGGTTTTAAGTGTATCTAACTGCCTAGAGTAGACTGAGATTTGCCTGTAGCTATGGATTTAATGACAGTTTAAGTGGTTGTGGTAGGTCTTAAAGAGAATACCACCCCCTTTCAAGGACTCTGCCTCAGGTGAAGTTATCATAGGATTTTAAGCAGAGGAAGGCTTATTTCTCCAGATATAGCAGGACAAGCTGCTTCAACTGGTAAGGGAAGTTGAAAATGGCTTGCGGCTTCAAAATTGTCCATTTCACCTAGGTCCAAACAGTTTCACCTAGGTCCAAACTCCATTCTAAGTTTCAGGGTCCCATTCCTTATCAATCACTGCCTTTCACAAGAGAAATTTGAGGCTGAATTCAACTGTCACTGTAATTCAACATCCTATGATTTTGGTTTTCAGGAATATCAGCCCTGTGATTTAAGAGGTTTGTTTTAGGGTTGTCCTACAAGCTCTTTGATTTTCTTTGATTTGAACTGAGAATTAATGGACTTGAGCTTATAGTTTTTTTCTTTGTAAGCACTCAGCCGAACTCAGAAAAATCCACCCAACGTCACAGTTTGATGGTCATCATTACTGGTATAATGGTTAGGCACAGCAGCTACTTGATCTTCCAAAGCACTGCTTCAGTTGGCACTTCTTGATGCTTTGTGATTGCCTCACTAGCATCTTTTCTTCTCATTTGCAAGGAGCACTTGCCTCAAGCCCAAGTTCAGTTCAGTTCAGTTCAGTCACTCAGTCGTGTCCGATTCTTTGCGACCCCATGAATCGCAGCACGCCAGGCCTCCCTGTCCATCAACTCCCGGAGTTCACCCAAACTCATGTCCATCGAGTTGGTGATGCCATCCAGCCATCTCATACTCTGTCGTCCCCTTCTCCTCCTGCCCCCAATCCCTCCAAGCATCAGGGTCTTCCAATGAGTCAACTCTTCGCATGAGGTGGCCAAAGTACTGGAGTTTTCAGCTTTAGCATCACTCCTTCCAATGAACACCCAGGACTGATCTCCTTTAGGATGGACTGGTTGGATCTCCTTGCAGTCCAAGGGACTCTCAAGAGTCTTCTCCAACACCACAGTTCAAAAGCATCAATTCTTCGGTGCTCAGCTTTCTTCACAGTCCAACTCTCACATCCCTATATGACCACTGGAAAAACCATAGCCTTGACTAGACGGACCTTTGTTGGCCAAGTAATGTCTCTGCTTTTCAATATGCTATCTAGGTTGGTCATAACTTTCCTTCCAAGGAGTAAGCGTCTTTTAATTTCATGGCTGCAGTCACCATCTGCAGTGATTTTGGAGCCCCAAAAAATAAAGTCTGACACTGTTTCCACTGTTTCCCCATCTATTTCCCATGAAGTGATGGGAAATAGATGCCATGATCTTCGTTTTCTGAATGTTGAGCTTTAAGCCAACTTTTCCACTCTCCACTTTCACTTTCATCACTTTCTGCCATAAGGATGGTATCATCTGCATATCTGAGGTTATTGATATTTCTCCCAGCAATCTTGATTCCAGCTTGTGCTTCATCCAGCCCAGCATTTCTCATGATGTACTCTGCATATAACTTAAATAAGCACAGTGACAACATACAGCCTTGATGTACTCCTTTTCCTATTTGGAACCAGTCTGTTGCTCCATGTCCAGTTCTAACTGTTGCTTCCTGACCAGCATATAGGTTTCTCAAGAGGCAGGTCAGGTGGTCTGGTATTCCCATCTCTTTCAGAATTTTCCAGTTTATTGTGATCCACACAGTCAAAGGCTTTGGCATAGTCAGTAAAGCAGAAATAGATGTTTTTCTGGAACTCTCTTGCTTTTTCCATGATCCAGCGGATTTTGGCAATTTGATCTCTGGTTCCTCTGCCTTTTCTAAAACCAGATTGAACATCTGGGAGTTCACAGTTCATGTACTGCTGAAGCCTGGCTTGGAGAATTTTGAGCATTACTTTACTAGTGTGTGAGATGAGTGCAATTGTGTGGTAGTTTGAGCATTCTTTGGCATTGCCTTTCTTTATGTGGGGTCACTCCTCTCCCTCAAGCCCAAAGGCGTGAACAAATCAATCTCCAAATCCTGTTTTTGTGGGTCTGGAGTTGTCAATTTTCAGGGTCTATCTCCAGGCCATTTCAGTATTTATTTGGAGAGGGAAACTACACAGCACTTTGATCAGGGAAGGTTTGATATGAAGAATTATTTAACATGGGTAGAATAATGAGGGATTACTTAAAGAGAAATCTTAAGAGCATATGTAGTAACCACTATTCCTATGGCCAAGATGGAGTACTCAAGGAAGAGCCCCACTCCCACCCCAGGGGTGAAATCTAGACCTTGTTGGGGAGGCATGCCTTTACTTGTTGAATGGTAGAGAAGTCACTGTGGTGCCACACCCACAGAACTTGCTAGAACTCTACCCTTTAGGGTACTGAAAGTGAAAGTGTCACTTGCTCAGTCATGTCCAACTCTTTGAGGCCCCGTGGACTGTAGCCCACGAGGGACCTCTGTCTGGGATTTTCCAGGCAAGAATACTGGAGTGGATTGCCGTTTCCTTCTCCGGGGGATCTTCCCTACCCAGGGATCAAACTCAAGTCCCCTTCGTCCCCTGCATTGGCAGGCGATTTCTTTACCACTAGCGCCACCTGGGAAGCCTTTAGGGTACTGAAGGAGGCTTTTGGTTGCTGCTGCTACTGCTACTGCTGCTGCTAAGTCGCTTCAGTCGTGTCTGACTCTGTGCGACCCCATAGATGGCAGCCCGCCAGGCTCCCCCGTCCCTGGGATTCTCCAAGCAAGAATACTGGAGTGGGTTGCCATTTCCTTCTCCAATGCATGAAAGTGAAAAGTGAAAGTGAAGTCTCTCAGTCGTGTCCGACTCTTAGCGACCCCATGGACTGCAGCCTACCAGGCTCCTCCGTCCCTGGGATTTTCCAGGCAAGAGTACAGGAGTAGGGTACCATTGCCTTCTCTGAGCTGTAAAACTTGAGCAGGGAGGGGAGTTTCTGGGGCAACTGCTGCCCATAGTACACTGCAGGAGCTGTGAGCACAGTAGGGCCTGAGGCTGGAGACACCCACCTCCACCAGAAGAAGCTGCCCTGGCTGGAGAAACACATGCTGCAGGGGCCTGCCAGGCAAGCCTATGTCACCCCAAAAGCAAAAGTCCTTTTTTCTTCTTATAATCTCTCTACAGTGTCCTTTACTGACAAAACGTAATATGATGTTGTGATGGGATAAGAAGTAAGTAGTTGGATCTTCATCCCCAGCTTCTTCTGAAACAGCTCCAGAATGATAGACATGAAAAGAGCATCTTTTGCTGTAATACTTGGTTTTTGTCCTCAGTTCCTCAAATAGTTCCAGAGTGGTAAATGTGTGATGATTGTCTTTTGTTGCAGGCCTGTTTTCACCACACCCGGGTTTGTGCTAATAGAATGACTTTTGGAAAGTCCCTAAGGGTGTGGGGCTAGTTGCCAGGAAACCAACACTGTGATTAGAGGACTGGAACTTTCAGACCCACCTCCTGACCTCAGGGAGTGGAGAGGAGTGGTCAGTGATGTAATCATGCCTATATAATGATACCTTCATAAAAACCCTAACCAAAGAGTTAACAGGCTTCCCCCATTGGCTCAGCGGTATAGAATCTGCTTTCAACACAGGAGGCTAGGGTTTGATCCCTGGGTCAGGAAGATCCCCTGGAGAAGGAAATGACTACCCACTCCAGTATTCTTGCCTGGAGAATCCCGCAGACAGAGGAGCCGGGCGGGATACAGTCCATGGGGTCGTGAAAGAGTTGGACACGACTGAGCAACTAAACAGCAACAGCGTGAAGGTAAATTAGTCTTATAAAATGAATTGGGAAGTGTTTGCTCCTCTTTTTTTTAGCCATGCTGCGAAGTTTGTTTAATCCTAGTTCCCCGACTAGAGGACTGAACCCAGGTCCCTGGCAGTGAAAGCACAGAGTCCTAACCACTGGGCAACCAGGGAACTCCCCTTCCTCCTCTCTTTTCTGAGAGTGTGTTCAGGGTTGGTACTACTGTCTTTTCTTTAATGATGATAGAATTCATTAATGAAATCCTCTGAACCTGGAATTTTCTTTGTGGAAAGATTTTTTTTTTAATTGCAAATTTAATTTATTAAGTAGATATAGGTCTATTCAGGTTTTCTATTTCTTTTTGTATCTGTGGTAGGCAGGATTCCAAAATGGCCCCCCAGATTTCCCTGCCTAGTCCCTGGGACATGATATGTCATAGTCACAATTATGTTCCTTGATAAAAGGGATTTTGCAGATATAATTAAGGTTATTAATCACTTGACTTTTACAAAAGAGAGATCACCTGAGTAGGCCCAATATAATCTCATGAACTCTTTAAAAGCAGAGGGTTTTTTTCTCTAGCTGTTAGCACAGAGGCAGTCAGAGAGATTCAAATATGAGAAGGATTTCATATGCCATGACTTGCTTGAAGATGGAGGGGGATCATGTCAAGGAATAAGGCTAGCCTCTGCTGCTGCTGCTGCTGCTAAGTCACTTCAGTCATGTCCGACTCTGTGTGACCCCATAGATGGCAGCCCACCAGGCTCCCCCGTCCCTGGGATTCTCCAGGCAAGAACACTGGAGTGGGTTGCCATTTCCTTCTCCAATGCATGAAAGTGAAAAGTGAAAGTGAATCGCTCAGTCATGTCTGACTCTTAGCGACCCCATGGACTGCAGCCCACCAGGCTCCTCTGTCTGTGGAATTCTCCAGGCAAGAGTACTGGAGTGGGGTGCCACTGCCTTCTCCGAAGGGTAGCCTCTAGAAGTTGAGAAAGGCCAGCAAGGAAAAGGAACTAAATAATACCATCAACCCAAATTAGCTTGGAAGCTGATTCTTCCCCGGAACCTCAAGAGAATAGCCTGGCCCAGGCAGTGCCTTAATATTAGCCTTAGATGACCCTGCTGCTGCTGCTGCTTAGTCACTTCAGTCGTGTCCGACTCTCTGCGACCCCAGAGACAGCAGCCCACCAGGCTCCCCCATCCCTGGGATTTTCCAGGCAAGAACACTGGAGTAGGTTGCCATTTCCTTCTCCAATGCATGAAAGTGAAAAGTCAAAGTGCAGTCACTCAGTCGTGTCTGACTCCCAGCGACCCCATGGACTTCAGCACACCAGGCTCCCCTGTCCATGGGATTTTCCAGGCAAGAGTACTGGAGTGGAGTGCCATTGCCTTCTCCCAGCAGTAGCAGTAGATGACCCTAAGCAGAAAACCTAACTGGGTTGAAAACATCCATTTGATTAACTCTCTCATCTTCCTCAAATCTTTGCTCATCTCATCCCCTCAATGAGGCCTACTCTGACTCTCCTATTTAATGCTGCAATCTGCCCATCCCAGGCTTCCAGGGTGGCTCAGTGGTAAAGAATCCACCTGTCAATGCAGGAGACACAAGAGACATGGGTTCGATCCCTGGGTTGGGAAGATCCCATGGAGAAGGAAATGGCAACCCACTTCAGTATTCTTGCCTGCAAAATCCCATGGACAGAGGAGCCTGCTAGGCTACAGTCCTGCTGCTGCTGCTGCTGCTAAGTCGCTTCAGTCATGTCCGACTCTGTGTGACCCCATAGGCGGCAGCCTGCCAGGCTCAGCCATCCCTGGGATTCTCCAGGCAAGAACACTGGAGTGGGTTGCCATTTCCTTCTCCAATGCATGAAAGTGAAAGGTGAAAGTGAAGTCGCTCAGTCGTGTCTGACTCTTAGCAACCCCATGGACTGCAGCCTACCAGGCTCCTCCGTCCATGGGATTTTCCAAGCAAGAGTACTGGAGTGGGGTGCCATTGCCTTCTCCGAGGCTACAGTCCACGGGGTTGCAAAGAGTCAGACATGACTGAGCACACATGCAAAGCATCCCATCTCTCCCCGTGCCCAGCAGGCCTGAACTCCATTACCCTGCTCTAGTTTTCCCCCATGATTTTATTACTTTCTTACCTACTATTATAACCATTATTTATTTTCTGTCCTTCCTTGTTAGAATATAACCTCTGAGAGATTAGGAAACTACCTGTTTGTTTATTGATGTGTCTTAAGAGCCTGGCAGAGTAAAAGTTCAACAAATATGTTGAATGGTTGAATACCCTTTTCTCCCCTTACTCTTCCCAAAATGTCTCTGCCTAACACACTTTGACTATTTTGCTTATACCCCAAATATACTGCTCCATTTTGTTGTTTAGTCACTCAGGCATGTCCGACTCTCTGTGACTGGACTGTAGCCCACCAGGCCTCTCTGTCCATGGGATTTCCCAAGCAAGAATATTGGAGGGGGTTGCCCTTTCCTTCTCTAGGGGATCTTCCCTACTCAGGGATCGAACTTGCATCTCCTGCATTGGCAGGTGGATTCTTTACCACTGAGCCACCAGGGAAGTACCATACTGCTCCACAGCCAACCCCAAAGAAAGATAACCCAAATTTTGTGAATAATTGCATTCAACTCCAAATGCAGAATTTCTTGGATCTTACCTCTATATTCTCCTAGATATGGACTAAAAATGCTAAATTTCTCCCCTAACATTCTATTGGGAGGAAACAAGAGTATGATACAACAAGGGACAAAATTCAAGTGGAATCTATAGCCCTTGCTTAGGTGACTAGTCACAAGGCCATAACTGGTATTTATAAGATTCTCCCTAAAAGATCCATTTATTATACCCTTTTACTTCAGTTAATGGTATTTTACTTGGTGATATAACCTAAACCTTCATTCCTGAGGAGTCCAACTATCTGTGTGTTATAGTAATCTTCTTTAGCTTTTAAAAAACATTTTAAAAAATATTGAAGTGCGACACGGAAAAGTCAAGAAAGCAACTTCCACCTTTGACCACGATGGAGTAACTGGTACTGAACCCACTTTCCCACCATAAGCAACAGTAAAACTGGATAAAATATGAGACAACTATTTTCAGGCATTGCTTAGTAAGTATTACAGGAATACAATCCCGAGAAAAGAGAAACACATGAGGGGAGCCGCATATTCACTCCAGTTCTCTGGCCTGGGACACTTTCCTGACTGTAACACAGGGAGGTAGAGTCCAAGTCTCATCAAGTTAAAGTCAGGGTGTTAGGACAGTTGCACTCCTCTCAGTAGGCTCAAGAAGATCCATTCTCTTGCTCATCTGCCTTGTTGGTAGATTCCATTTCCTTGTGGTTGCAGAACTGTGGTCCGTGTTTACTTGCAGGTTGTAAACTGAAGGATATTCCCAGCTTCTGTGTTCTCAGTAGCTTCAGTCATGTCTGACTCTTTGAGACCTAATGGACTGTAGCCCATCAGGGTCCTCTGTCCATGGGATTCTCCAGCAAGAATACTGGAGCAGGTCACCATTCCTCCAGGGGATCTCCCTGACCTAGGGACTGAGCCTGGTTCTCCTGCGTCTCCTGCATTGGCAGGTGGATTCTTTACTGCTGAGCCATCAGGGAAGCCCTCCCAGCTTATAGAGGCTACCAGATTCCTTCGCTTGTATCCCCCTTCCTCCAACATCAGAGACAGCAATGGCAGGTGAAGTCCTTGTTATGTTACATCTCTCTGACCTCTTTGGCCTCTTTCTTCCACTTTTTACAATTCTTGTGATTAGATTGGGCCCACACGGATAATCCAGAATAATTTCCCTACTTTATGTAAACTGATCAGTAACTTTAATTCTATCTACATCTTTAACTCCTTTTCTCCATGTAATATAACATATTTATAGGTTCTGGGGATCAAATGTAGACATCTTTGGGGGGACCATTATTCTGCCTATCATATAGGATATGTTCTCTAACTATAATAGAACCATGCTAGAAATCAATATCAGAAATGCAATAGGAAAATCTATGAGCACTTAGAAATAAATCTTTAGCACTGCTAAATAACCCATGGATCAAAGAGAAACTCTCAAAGGAAATAAAAAAAGACACAGAATTGAATAAAACAGATCAAACTATGTGGGACTGAGCTAAAGCAGTGCTGAAAGGGAAATTTTTTTTTATATAGCAGCTTGAGATAGACTTTACCCTCTTAAAGTGTGCAATTCAGTGGTTTTTAGTGTATTCACAGAGCTGTACAACATTACCACTATCTAATTTAAGAATACTTTCATTGCCCCCCAAAGAAATCCCATACCTATTGCAGTTTCCCATTCCTCCTTGCTCCCAGGCCTTAGAAATAACTGATCTACTCTCTGTTTCTATGGATCTGCCTGCTTTTTACTTGCATGTGAATGAAATCATACAATATATATGATTGGCTTGTTTTAGATAACACAGTATTTTCAAGGTTCATCTATGTTGTAGCCTGTATCAGAACTTACTTTTTTGCCAAGTAATATTCCATTGTATGGATATAAGACATTTTGTTTACCCATTCCACAACTGATGGGCATTTGAGTGGTTTATTCCTTTTGGCTGTCATAAGTAATACTGTGTGGGTTTTGGTGTGTGTGAACATGTTTTCAGTTCTCCTGGGAAGATACCTCAGAGTCAAACTGCTGGGTCATAACTGCTGGGTCATATGGTAACACATTGCTTACCATTTTGAGTAAAAAAAGAAAACAAAACACATTGTTTTCCAAAGTGGCTACACCATTTTACAATTCCACAAAAGAGAAATTTATAACACTAAATGCTATTTACATTAGAAAAGAGGAGAGGTCTCAATTCAATAATCTAAGTTCCCTTTTCAATCAACTAGAAAACAAAAAGCAAAATGAAACCAAAGGAAACAGAAAGAAGGAAAGAATAAGAACAGAAATCACTGAAATTAAAAACAGGAAAACAGTAGAGAAATCAATGAAGCAAAAGGTGATTCTCTTAAAAAATCAATAAAATTGATAAACCTCTAGCAAGACTGACAAAGATTTTTTAAAAATTATAAATACCAATATTGGGAATCAAACAAAGGATAGAACTAAGATCCTACACACACTGAAAAGATGTGAAAGGGAATGTTAGGAACAATTTGACACTCACATATTTGAAAACAGAAGAAATGTACCAACTCCTCCAAACCCACGAGGTACCTGTGATGTTTATGTGTCAACTTGACTGGTCTAGGCGAAGCCCAGATTACTGGTAAAATATTATTTCTGGGTGTCTGTGAAGGTGTTTCTGGAATAGATTAGCATTTGAGTTGGTAGACTAAATAAGACTGCCCTCATCCGTGTGGATGGGCATCATAGATTCAGGGCCTTAAAAGAACAAAACAGGCAGAGGAAGGATGAATTTGCTCTCTGCTTGAGCTAAGAAATCCATCTTCTCCTGCCCTTAGACATCTATGCTCTGGTCCTCAGGCCTTTGGACTTGAACCAACTTATACCATTCAGTTCAGTTCAGTTCAGTCGCTCAGTCGTGTCTGACTCTGCGACCCCATGAATCGCAGCACGCCAGGCCTTCCTGTCCATCACCAACTCCGGAGTTCACTCAAACTCATGTCCATCGAGTCAGTGATGCTATCTAGCCATCTTATCCTCTGTCATCCCCTTCTCTCCTGCCCCCAATCCCTCCCAGCATCAGGGTCTTTTCCAGTGAGTCAACTCTTCGCATGAGGTGGCCAAAGTATTGGAGTTTCAGCTTCAGCATCAGTCCTTCCAAAGAACACCCAGGACTGATCTCCTTTAGGATGGACTGGTTGGATCTCCTTGCAGTCCAAGGGACTCTCAAGAATCTTCTCCAACACCACAGTTCAAAAGCATCAATTCTTCGGTGCTCAGCTTTCTTCACAGTCCAACTCTCACATCCATACATGACCCCTGGAAAAACCATAGCCTTGACTAGATGGACCTTTGTTGGCAAGGTAATATCTCTGCTTTTCAATTATGCTATCTAGGTTGGTCATAACTTTCCTTCCAAGGAGTAAGCGTCTTTTAATTTCATGGCTGCAGTCACCATCTGCAGTGATTTTGGAGCCCCCCAAAATAAAGTCTGACACTGTTTCCACTGTTTCCCCATCTATTTCCCATGAAGTCATGGGACGAGATGCCATGATCTTCCTTTTCTGAATGTTGAGCTTTAAGCCAACTTTTTCACTCTCCTCTTTCACTTTCATCTTATACCATTGCCCCACCCCCCCCCCCACCCCCGCCTAATTCTTGGGCCTTCAGGTTTGGACTGGAACTATACCACCAGGTTTCCTGGGCTTACAGATGGAGATGGGACTTCTCAGCCTCCATGATTATGAGACACTTCCTCATAACAAATCTCTTTCTGTATATCTATTTATATCCTGTTGGTTCCGTTTCTCTGGAGAACACTAATACAGTACAGGCTTACCTCAGGGATATTGCAGGTTAGGTTCCAAACCACCACAATAAAACAAATATCATAATAAAGTGAGTCACACCAGTTTTTTTATTTCCCAGTGCATATAAAAGTTATGTTTACACTATACTGTAGTTAATTAAATGGGTGTTAGACTGCCCCTTGCAGGCTTACAAGTCCTGTGCTTCCCCAGCTTCAAGACCAAAGAAAGAGCCCTTAGTCAGTGACAGAGACATCACTGGTTTGATGGATGGGAGGAGCTTACATGACAGAAGCAAGGTCCTGCAGAGATACCCCACCCACTGTGTGTGGTGGATGGAGGGGAGATCTCCAGTTATAGGGGAATTGACATCAGGTGGGCTCATTAGTTACCAGGGCAACTAGCAGAGGGGCAAGCCCCTCACCACACCTTTGACAAGAACAATGACTAGCTGGGGCCTGAGGCAAGTACATAGGAAGGTCAGTCATGTGAGTAGAGTGTAGGTGAAGCACACATTGGTTGGGCAGGGGATATACAGAGAGCAAGAGAACAACCATCTTGAGTGGCCTAACCACACAATGTGCAATAGCATTATGTCTAAAATAACAATGTACATACCTTAATTTAAAAATACTTTATTGCTAAAAGCTAACCATTATCTGAGTCTTCAGTGAGTTGTAAGCTTTTTGTAATGGTGACATAAAGTATCACTGATCACAGATGACTGTAACAAATATAATAATGAAAAAATTGGAACTATTGTGAAAATTAACAAAATGTGACAGAGTCATGAAACGAGAAAAGGCTGCTGGAAAAATGGTGCCAATAGACTTGCCTGATGCTCATAAACCTTCCATTTGTGAAAAACACAGTATCTGCGAAGTGAAATAAAGTGAAGAACAATGAAATGAGGTGGGCCTGTACTAAAACTCAACCAAGATAAAATAGATCATCTGAATAGCCCTTTTACCATGAAAGATGTTTGAATTCACAAAGTAAAAAAGCTCCTTAAAAAGAAATCTTGGGAACTTCTCTGGTGATCCAGTGGCTAAACCTCCAAGCTCTCAATGCAGGGGTCCGGGGTTCAATCCTTGGTCAGGGAACTAGATCCTACATGGCACAGAGAGTTTGCATACCACAACTAATGATCCTGCAGGCCGCAATGAAGATCAAATATCCTGCAACTAAGACCTGGCACAGCCAAAAACAGAAAAGTGCTACCTCCATAGCATGGAGTAATGTGCAGCAATAAAGAAGAATGAACTTGATTCATGCCACAAACTAGGTAAATCTCCAGAGCATTGTACTAAGTAAAGTTAATCCCAAATGTTACATAATATATAGTTTAATTTATATGACATTCTTAAAATCACAAGTTTATAGAGATGAGAAGCAGATTAGTAGTTGCCAAGGACTGGGCACTGGGGCATGGAAGGTTTTGAGGTTGGTGTAAGAGATTGCATGAAGGAATCTTGCGATGATGGTGTTGCAGAAACTAGTACTCGAGAAACCAAGCACCACACTTGGAGAGTTGGAGAACTCACATTTATTATGCCAGCAGGCCCAGAGGGGTTAACACTCTAAGCTCTGAGCCCTGAACAAAGGGCTTACAGAGTTTTTATACACAGACAGGTATGATTAAGCGGGTTTGTGGGTTTGTGGGTTTGCAGGGGCTGGGAGATTGCAAACAGCAGGACAAGGGTGAGTGAGATAAGCTCCAGTTCCTAGTATTGTGAGTCCCCACTTTCTGAGACCTATGTGATCTAAACTTTGCAAGGAGCAGGAGGTTATGTAAAATTTTAACTTTGCCTCTTCAATGGAACAGTTAGTTCTACACTTCCACTTTCAAAGTATTGAAAGAAAAATCTGTCAAACGAAAGTGCTATATCCAGAAAATGAATATGAGAGTCACTCAGTCGTGTCTGACTCTTTGCAACTTATACAGTTCATGGAATTCTCCAGGCCAGAATACTGGAGTGGGCAGCCTTTTCCTTCTCCAGGGGATCTTCCCAACCCACGGATCGAACCCAGGTCTCCCACATTGCTGGCAGATTCTTTACCAGCTGAGCCACCAGGGAAGCCAATATCCAGAAAACTATTCTTCAAAACTGAAGACAGTTGCTAACAGAGTAGATCTTAGGAAAAAATTATCACATCACAAGGAAAAAAATTATTATGTGTGCTTATGGATGTTAACTAGATTTATTGTGTTTATTGTGGTGATCATTTTGCAATTAAACAAATAAAAAACTGAAGGCAACACAAATTCCCAGATAAACAACCTGTGAGAGAATGTATTGCTAGCATAATTACTTCACAAGAAATAGCAAAAAATAAGTAAATTAAATTAAATGGGAAAAATATCAAAAGAAGTTTTTTTTTAGGGTGAAAAGATTTTATACCAGAGAGTAAATCAAATCTGTACAAAGAAGCAAAGAGCATACTAAAGATAATTATGTAGGCAGTTATACAAAGACAGAAATTATATATCTGTAGTACGTCTCTTTTCTCATCTGAATAGATTTTTTAAACAACTCCATAAAATAATAATTATAAAATTGTATTATTGGGCTTTTAACATAAAAAGATGTGATCTATATGACAATAGTATCAAGCAGAGGAGAGAAGGAATGAAACTATATTAGAACAAATAAATGACATAAAACAGTAAGTTGAAACCACAGGAAAAAAAAAAGAATGCCACAAGCGGTAATATCTATGTTATGACAAAAAATTTGAGCAACCACTAAGAAAAATAACTCAAAAAATAGAGAAATTATTCAACAAAGGAATGAAAAAGATACAGTAGAAATGTGTTTAATAAAAAATAAGGCAATAATTAAAAGAGGGACAGAATATTCCTCAGATGACACATACATAAAAAATTAGCAAAATGGCCAACATAAATCCAACCATGCCAATAATAACATTAACTGTGAATGGCTTAAGTGACTTAATCAAAGGTAGTATTATCAGAGTGGATTAAAAACCCAAAATGAAACTATGTATTATCTATGAGAGATGTACTTTAATTTCAAAGACACAAATATGTTGCAAGTGAGAAGATAAAAGAAGATGTGTTCATACAATGTGATAAAAATGTTACTAGAGACAAATGATATTTTATAATGATTACTTGCATGGGTGCTAGGTAGTTTCAGTCAGGTCTGACTCTTTGCAACCCTATGGACCGTAGTGGGCCAGACTTCTCTGTCCATTGGATTCTCCAGGCAAGAATACTGGAGTGGGTTGCCATGGCCTCCTCCAGGGGATCTCCCCAACCCAGGGATTGAACCTGCATCTCTTATGTTTCCTGCATTGGCAGGTGGGTTCTTTTCCACTAGTGTTACCTGGGAAGCTCATAATGATAAATGTTAGCAAAAAATGTAGAGAAATTTGAACGCTTGTGTATTGATGTTGGAAATATAAAATGTTTCAGCCACTTTGCAAAGCAGTTTGACAGTTCCTCAAAAACTTAAACACACAGTTACCATGTGACCCAACAATTCTACTCCTAGGTATGTATCCAAGAGAAATGAAAACATGTTCACAGAAAGACTTATGCATGGATGTTTGTAGCAGCTTAATTCATAATAGCCAATGGTTAGAAACAATCCAAAATCTCCATCAACTGGAGAACAATAAAATGAAATATATTCATTCAGTGGAATACTATTTAGAGATTAAAAACAACCAGACTACTGTTTCCTGCTAAATATGTGAAAGTTGCTCAGTCGTGTCCAACCCTTTGTGACTGTACAGTTCACAATGGAATTCTCCAGGCCAGCATACTGGAGTGAATAGCCTTTCCTTTCTCCAGGGGATCTTCTCAACCCAGGGATCGAACCTAGGTCTCCCACATTGTGGGCAGATTCTTTACCAGCTGAGCCACACGGGAAGCCCAAGTACTGGAGTGGGTAGCCTATCCCTTCTCCAGAGGATCTTCCTGACCCAGGAATTGAACCAGGATCTCCTGCCTTGTAGGTGGGTTCTTTACCAACTGAGCTATAAGGGAAGCCCTGCTATAACATGGATGAACTTCAAAAACATTCAGAAACTAGGTGCAAAAACTACCTATTCTATGATTGCATTTATATTAAATGTCCAGAAAAGACATATCTATATAGACAGAAACTAGGTTAGCTGTTACCTAGGTTTGGGAGTGAAGATTAACTGCAAATGAACATGAAGGTGATGATTGCACAATTCTGTAGATCTACTAAAAATTGGTGAACTCTTACAGAGGTGAATTTTATGGTATGCAAATTATACCTTAATAAATTTGAAAATATGATCAATATCATTAATTACTATGAAAAGGCAAATTAAAACCCAAATGCCATAACATCACATACCCACTAGAATGGCTAAAATAAAAAAAGTAGACAATAACAATTATTGGTAAAGATACAGAGAAATGGGAAACCTCACAGATGGCTGATGGGAATGTACATGGTGCAGAATGTTCATGGGAATATGCATTGGAAAACAGTTTGGCAGTTTCTTAAAGTGTTTAGTTATAAGTTTACCATATGACCCAGCAGTTATTTTCTAGGGTGAATGAGTACCCAAGAAAAGACTAGTACAAGAATGTTCCAAGGAGGGGCTACATTATAGCCAAAAAGAAGCAGCAAACCAAATGTCAACTAACTGATGAATTGATAAACAAACTGTAATATAACAGAGTGTCATTCAGCCACAAAAATGTATGAAGTACTGATACATGCCACTATGCCACTGAACCTCTAAAATGTGATGGTAAGTGAAATAAACCAGATAAGAAAGTTTGCAGATTGTATCTACATGTATTGATACACATACTGTATCACATGTATTATATGATACCATTTATATGAAATGTCCAGAACAAGCAAATCCATAGAGACAGAAAGTGGTTGCATGGGCCTCATGATGAGAACAAGCATTAACAGTAAATAGGATTTTACTGGGATGATGAAAATGTCCTAAAATGGATTTATGGTAACAATCATACAGTTTGGTAAATTTACCAAAAATCATGGAATTGTACACTTGACATGGGTAAATTATATGATATGTAAATTTGCATCAATAAAGAAATAAATACATTTTTTGGCTCTGCCACTTGGCTTATGAGATCTTAGTTCCTGACCAGAGTTTGAACAAACAGGAAGAGCATGAAGTTCTAACCACTGGCCCACCATGGAATTCCCAATAAAGTTATATTTTTAAAAAACTGATGTGTGTTAGGGATGTGTAGTCATTACTGTTGTTGTTCTGCCTGGATCCCCTCCAGGGATACTGTGATTTACAATAAGAAATATATACTTGGTTTTCCTCATCATTGCTCGCACAGAGCTGCTAAAAAATTTGAAATTTCCTAAGTGATAAGAGATATTAAGGTATCATTTCTTTTTTTTTTTTAAAGTTTTTTTGTTGTTAATTTTTTAAATTTTATTTTATTTTTTAAATTTACAATATTGTATTGGTTTTGCCATATATCAAAATGAATCCATACAGGTATACATGCGCTCCCCATCCTGAACCTCCTCCTCCTCCTCCCCTCCCGTACCATCCCTCTGGTCGTCCCAGTGCACCAGCCCCAAGCATCCAGCATCGTGCATCGAACCTGGACTGGCGACTCGTTTCATATATGATATTATACATGTTTCAGTGCCATTCTCCCAAATCATCCCACCCTCTCCCTCTCCCACAGAGTCCAAAAGACTGTTCTATACATCAGTGTATACGAGACAGCAAAAGAGACACTGATGTAAGGTATCTTTTCTTATTCACAACAACCCACTTTGAACCACAACCAAGTTTCTATTAATGAGGTGACTTTTGGAAAGCCCCCAAAGATAGGGCTGGTTGCCATGGGAACCAATCTTGTGATTAGAGAGTTGGACCTTTCAGCACTAACCTCCAACCTCTAGGGATGAGAGAAGGGTAGAGGTTGAATCAATAACCAATGACCAGTGATTTAATCATTCATGTCTAAGGAATGAAACCTCCATAATAACTCAAAAGTGTGGATTTAGAGAGCTGCCCATTTAGTAACCACATGGAGGTGCTGGAAAAATGGTATGCCTGGAATGTGCATGGAGCTCTGCTTTCTTCCCACAGACCTTGCCCAATGCATTTTGTCAATCTGGATATTCCTGAGTTGTATCCTTTTATAATAAACTGATAATAGTAATTACAGTTGATCTTTGAAAAATTTGACAGTTAGGGGCACCAACCCTCTGAGCAGTTGAAAATCTGCTCCATTTGGGTGGTTCCTCCATATTTGAGGTTTCACATCTCGGATTCGGCCAATGGCGGATGGTATAGTAGGTCGTATTTATTACTGTAAAAAAAACCTATGCATATAATTAGATACTCGCAGTTCAAACCCGTGTTACTCAAGGCTTAACCATAAACTTTTTCCTGACTTCAGTGAGCCACTCTGCTGCTGCTGCTAAGTCACTTCAGTCATGTCCAACTCTATGTGACCCCATGGACGGCAGCCCACCAGGCTCCCTTGTCCCTGGGATTCTCCAGGCAAGAACACTGGAGTGGGTTGCCATTTCTTTCTCCAATGCATGAAAGTGAAAAATGAAAGTGAAGTTGCTCAATCGTGTCCAACTCTTAGCGACCCCATGGACTGCAGCCTACCAGGCTCCTCTGCCCATGGGATTCTGCAGGCAAGAGTACTGGAGTGGGTTGCCATTGCCTTCTCCGCATGAGCCACTCTAGCAAACCTCGAATTCTTTTAACAATTTGTGAGCACAATTCCACTGGCTTTTGTTGTCGCTTTGCTTCTGTACCTATGTCTCTACTGCTCTTAGAAGCCTGGTTTTGGGTTAATGGAGCCACTTTGCTTGTACATGCAGAGAGCTGGCATTGTCTCTGAGTTTATAGTCATCCTTACACAACCCCTTTTCTTCCCATCTGCCAGTCGTGGACAGTCTTTACCCAGTGACTGACTGCTGTGAGAGTATGTGTATGTAGTTCCTTTGCCTCAAGTAGGGACAAGCTCTGAGGCAGAATTTCCATTCAGTATTCTCCTGCTGGATCACACTGAAGCAACCCTCCACAAGATGTTGTCAGAAAGTACATATTTGTTTAGCTTCTTCCTCTTTCCTGTTCCACTTCCTCCATTTTCTTATCAGGTTGTCCTGGGAGAACTTCCTTAAGTTATTGCATGTACGTTTCAGCAACTGCTTCTGGGGAACCCAACCCAAGATGAGGGAGCTATTTATTCCTCATTCCCCCAGTTTGCAGGTGGAGGAACACCCACTGAGGTAACACTCCAGACTCCTCTGTCCCCCTCCCTTGCTTCTCCCTATGGGACTAGGAATTTGGCATGTATTGCTAGAGCAGATGCTCTGTGAGCCCTCAGATAGAGATGCTGCCTGAGACCTTGTGGGCTAGTCAAGGCAAATCCATAATTTGCATGTGTGTCAAAATGAACAGTTGACATTGTCAAAGGGAAGGGGTCATGTAATCATTTTGACAGCAAGTGAATCGTTGATATCCTCAAGGGATGGTGCCATACTGGGGACTTGGTGTTGGTCTCTTGCTGGAATGTTAACATTTGGCCATGGCAATGTGTACAACAGTGAAGCCCTGGCTGATGGGCCCATGCATAGCTGCCATCACTGCTACTGTGCCTACTCCATTGTTCAAGGACTGGGATGGCAGAGGACAGACTGGCTGATATCAACTGACCAGATCATCCTGTCTCCTTGGTCATTTTATGAAAAGACAAAATCCTTCACTTTGTGCCCATTCGCATAAGTATATCCACATGCCTCTTCCTCAGACCTCCCAATCTTTCCATCTTTCCCATCCAAGCTCCTATCCAACCAACCAAACCATTCACTGTTGGCCGTGAACCAATATATATTATAACCTCAAGCCACTTCTTCCACACAAAGTGGATGACCAAGTGTACCATCAAAAGCTCTGCCCACTGTCTTTCCGGGACATCCTTGAGCGGAGTGGTAGGGAAGCAGCTGCACGTTTTCAGCTTATACCCAAACACTGGGCCGACATATCCAGGAACCAAGTTTGAGCTCTGTTTTTGCTTGCAGCTTGTCATAAGGGATGCTCCATTTCATGTGCCCATAGGTGAGATTTGAAGGAGAGACCCCAGTGCAACAGTGGTGGGTGACATAAATGTCTGGACCACCTGTTCCTACAGCTTCCTTGTGTCCTCTGCTTGATCCCAATCCCGTTGGATGTACCACTTCATCTCAGAATGAATTTCTGCTGGGTCTGCCCAGCCTTGTGGCTGGGTAGATCAGACAGGATCCAGCTCATGATAGGCAGTTCTGGGAATGTGGTCACTTGATGTCCCAAGTTCAGGTGTTCAATCTCTTTTAGGGCCCAGCAGCCTGCCAGGAGCTCTTTTCAAATGGTATATGATTCTCTGCTTCCTGATGGCGTGGCCCTGCTCCAGAACACTAAGTAATAGCACTGCATTGCTCCTATTTGGCCTCGTCAGAGACTCCACATGGCATTTTTTT